>NC_138559.1:10908971-11508971 GCF_964273705.1 Natrix helvetica | reverse complement strand
GCATGGCCTGCTTGGGAAGCTGACATGTTCCCTGTGCAATGGAATGCAAGAAAGCAACACCACATGACTAAACATGACCTGGAAGATAATCAAGAACATTCACACACTTACAGTTTCTCCAGCAGGATCTTGTACGGCTCATCTCCCCGACCTCCTTCCACTTCTTGATCTAATTTAGTGATCAGTTCATTTTCAAACTGCAAGTTAAAGACCAAAAAGGGGAGTGGGGAACATTACTTAAAGCAGTGGGTCTCAACCTTCCTAATGCCGTGTCCCTTTAATACAATTCCTCATGTTGGGGTGACCCCCAACCATGAAATTATTTTATGTTTTCCGTATTTTTTCGAAAATATGTTTTCCAATGGTCTTAGGTGACCCCTGTGAAAGGGTCGTTCGACCCCACAAAGGGGTCCCGACCCACAGGTTGAGAACACTGACTTAAAGGGTTTCCATTAATTTTTTTTAAAAAAATCAGAAATTCTTCAACCCATTGATTCCTTCAAGAAATTTCAGATTGTTCCTTGACCCTCCCTCCATTTAATACGAAAATCATTAAGATAGATGGATCAATCAGTCCTATTTTTATCTCTCTGTGTCATTTTAGATAAGCCAGACCTATTGGAAGCCAAATAACAGTTCATTTTAGGCAATCATGGTTTGATATTGATTTAGCCAAACGAATTTCTGAAGTTTGTTCATATACACACCAAAGAATGATGCTTTGTTCTAAAGAACAAACCAGGGTTTTGCCTTCAGGTGTCTCTCCCTTGCAAGTCTCATCGGTTTATTCATAATTCCTGACAACTAATTTTCAAACTTCACCCATACTCTATAAGCCAATTCTGTACCATACGGAAGTTTCTGCCCCCACTGAAGTTGAATTCGCATTGCATCATGTCGAAAAAGATAGGGATGGTTGCTTTCCGCAGCTCAGGCTCTGGCGTCAAGGTCACTTCCAGGATTGGGCCCACCATAGAAGGGATGAACTTGATCTTATGAGGTCCTGAGAAAACAGAAAAGGGGAGGGGAAAACAGGAGTGAAGATCAAACGGATGGTCTGTTTTGTCTAACGTAGCAGCTGCTTTTGAGCCATAAATCCTTTTTAACTCATTTTTTAAAGTCTTTCATAAGCAAACAGTCGAACTGAGACCTTCTGTCACCTCATCCTCCTTTCTCTTAAGTTTCCTACGAAACTTTAGCTTAAGAGAAAGAAGGACTGTTTAGCTTAAGAGAAAGAAGGACTAGGGGAGACATGATAGCATTGTTCCAATATCTCAAGGGTTGCCACAAAGAAGAGGGAGTCAAACTATTCTCCAAGGCACCTGAGGGTAGAACAAGAAGCAATGGGTGGAAACTAATCAAGGAGAGAAGCAACTTAGAACTGGGGAGAAACTTCCTGACAGTTAGAACAATTAATCAGTGGAATAGAAGTTGCCTCCAGAAGTTGTGAATGCCCCAACACTGAAAGTCTTTAAGAAGATTTTGGATTGCTATTTGTCTGAAACGGTATAGGATTTCCTGCCTAGGCAGGGGGTTGGACTAGAAGACCTCCAAGGTCCCTTCCAACTCTACTATTGTATTGTATTGTATTGTATTGTATTGTATTGTATTGTATTGAAACTCTGTAGGACTTCACCATCATACCAACATATCAGTGGAGATAAGATGAGGGCAGAGTCGTTATAAAACATTAGGAATGTTTCTTTAGTTCAACTTATTTCTCTTTTTCTTTGCATGTTGTTGTTTCGTTCTCTCCCATTTAAGGAAGACTTCTGAAAACCTTCTCAGGAATACTATCATGACTTAACATGTTTCCCAGAAAATAATACCAGCAGCCCCACCCAGCAGCAGCCCGCTGCCGGCCCACTTCTTCTGCAGCCGCTTGCCGCCATTTGCATGCGTTGTACCCAACCTCCATTGTGCTGTCAGAGGCCTTCTGGAAAGGCCTCTGCAGCCGATAACAGAGGGCAGGGACAATGCATGCAAGGGGCAGCAAGCAGCTGCAGAAGAACTGGGCTGGCAAGGCAAGGCAGACGTTTGTGTGTGCAAGGCCTGGTACGTAGGTTAGCTCCCCCCGTCTTAATTTTTACGTGTGCACCTCACCCCACCCCAGAGTGAGCGGGATCTTAACTAGGGCTTATTTTGGCACACATGTAAAAATCAGGTTAGGGCTTACTTTCAGGATAGGTTGTATTTTCAGGGAAACACAGTATCTGGAACAGGCAACTTTCTTGAATTTGGGAGCTCTCCAAATGCATACATTGCAGCCTCCAGAAATCTCATCAATGGTCATTTTGCTTATTACAGGAAGGTGAAGGCTAAAGATTGGGAAAAACTGCTCCAGATTATTCAATTTTTTTTTTACTAGGAGGCTTATTCACTTCATACAGGGACTGATCTCCTAGAAGATCCATTTATACAGCATGCAAAGCGTATATTTTTAAGAAACTTTATTAGTGTGGGTTTTGTTCCCCCCAGTTCTGAATGGAAGAAGCTTCTTGGATGAGAAGTTAAATGTCTTCAAGGAAAAACAAAGGAAGTCGTGTTGCCTTTGGAAGAAACATCTTTGGATAAATATGTGTATTTTCCCCTTCACATAATAAAGCTAATACATATCCTGCCTCATACATCCCTTCGGCCGATTCGCTCACACAGAGAGGGACTCCTCCAGCGGGCGACGCCTAGGGGAAGGGCCTTCTCTGTGATGGGCCAGACCCTCTGGAATGACCTTCCCCCTGACATTAGAATGACTACGGACCTCCGCTCCTTCCGTCAGAAACTCAAAACCCACCTGTTTCAGCTAGCCGGCCTGGCCTAATCCCAGCTTTCCCACCTCAGTTTTATTTTTAAATTTTTATGATTGGTTTTATGGTCTAAGTTTTTAATTTTTATAAATTCGTACAGGGGCTATTTAATCTAATTTTAGCTATGTATACTATTGTTTGTATGGTTTTTAAATTTATACCTGTACACCGCCCCGAGTCCCTTCGGGGAGAGGGGGCGGTCTAGAAATCTAATAAATTAATTAATTCATTCATTCCATTTCCTCTTTTTCCTGCCCTTTTATTAGTCAAAGAAACCCCTCCTTGTGGGTAGTGATTAGTGTTCCCTTCTTTTGACACAAACAAAAGAGCTGATGTTCCCAATCATTCTTTCGGTATCCAAGAGTCCAACTTTGCAAGCCAGTTTGTTCTTCCAATTTGCTTCACTGCTTACCAAGGTTATACCACATGTCCCTTATCTGGAAGCCAATTTCCTTCCTCATATCTCCATATCTACAAGGGGGGGGGGAGGAGAGAAAAGAGAGAGAAAGCATTCGATGATTTTGCTTCAATCTCTGGGAACAAAATAAATTATTGCTCCAAGGATCATTTTTGGGATGAAGTCTGCAACCTCCTTTCAAACAAGCATTTATATTATTGATTCATATTATTGTAACCAATGCTTTATTTGCTTGTTTATTTAAAGGATTTATACAACTAACTAATCACACAAGTGATTCTGCTAGCTTATCAAGATGAAAAAAAAACCCTGATAAACCATCACATACCACCATCGCTACCTCTGATGTTCAAGGACGAATAATAATCCCACTCACTGAGAAACATGTCAACAGCAGCAGTCAGTAACACATCAATAACTGAAGAAAGTTGAAGGCAACTGCCACAAAGCTGGAGTTGTGCGTATAAAAGTATGGAAGTCTATGGGATGTAGCTGTTCAGGATGTTGAAGCAGGACTGAAGACATTCAAGTTTAAATAGCTGCTTCATTATGGAGGCTCATCAGATTTCTAGGTGTCATGTTCTTTAGTAACTTCCTAAAACCAATACTGATTCTGTGCCACAGACTATTGTCGCATAAGGTTTCCTTAGTGGTATTTATTGAACTGAACGGGATAAAAATAACCAACGTAGCTATAGGGACAATATATTTTGATGTATGTTAAGATGAAGACTTTTTGATCTTTCTAGCAACTTCCTGTGATATGATAAGAAGACCACATCATAGGAAAGGAGAAGATTGCTACAGTTTTTGCATAACTATCTCCTAGTTCCAAATCAACTAGGAAACCAACTATTACATGTGGCTACTCTCTTGCTAACCAACATCCTTCACAGGTTCATTGTTGGAGGATAAATTGGGGTTAAGAGCAATATCTACACTTCTTTTGATTCCCAGAGAAAAATCAAGGTATGCATCAGAACCAGAATGTGTAATCAACCAAGCTTTATGGGCTGAAATAACATTAATGCATGTTTTAGATATACCCATCCTTCAGATTTTCGGTATCATCTACAGGATATAGTTAAATAAAGGAGGGATAATGATAATAAGTTATATATAGGTATGGGTATAACATAAGGACATTGGATGTAAATTGCAAATAATGATTTGGAAAGACGGATTAGAAAATTTTGTTATTGAATATTATGAATGTTTAACTAGAATAGGACATAAAGATTCAGTGTTATTGGAGGACCTTAGAAATAGTAAATGAAATGCTAGTATGTGGTTATGTATTAAATTTTGGTATATTTTATGATGAAGGACGTTTAAACAATTATAGTCAAATGTAAATGGAGGTATGATGATGGAAATATGTATACATATTTGAGTTAAAATACTTCAGTTAATATGAATTATGTTTGATGACTGTGGAAGAGATGCACGAAAGCCTTTTTGTAACCAACCGATACACTTTCTACAGTATGCAAAAAAAAAAGAAGATTTTATGTGTTGTGTTTGTTTTGAAAATAAAAAATAAAAAAATTCTTTATTAAAAAAAAAAGATTTTTGGTATCATCCATATAGGAAAATGGGATGGTAAAGAAGTAATTGAAATACTTACTTGTGTGTGGTGGGAGAACTTAAGTGAAAATTAAAAACTCAGGTGAAAACTTACTTCTTCCTTATCTTGTTCCGTTTAGCCTGGGAAAAAGTCTCCAGTTGAAGGGATTCATGAGTAAGAAAGGCCACTGCCAAATGGAAGTAATTATTCCACAGCTATGGGAGCAGGAGAAGAGAGAGAGAGAGAGAGAGAGAGAGAGAGAGAGAGAGAGAGAGAGAGAGAGAGAGAGAGAGAGAGAGAGAGAGAGATCAGACCAAACTAATCGTAAAATAAGATAAAATCATACAATGGCATGTAAGATAGGAGAGCTATTAAAATTTGTGTTCTCAAAACGTCTGCTCCAACAAGAACTTGAAAAGCTGCTTGTTGAACCTAAATGTGCTTCTGAATCTTTGAGGACTGACTCCGTATAATATGTTAAGCATTGGTTGAACTATTCAACAAATTATAGTTTAGTGCAACGTGTTCATCAATCCAGGTATTTAGGTATCTATCCCCCTGCTAAATTATTGGACAGGCAAGATATCCTAGGACAGTGATGGTGAATCTTTTCGGTACTGAGTCCTGAAAAGGGAGTGCAAGTGCACACTCATCTGGAACACAAACCGGAAGCGGGGCTGCCCAGGGGGCACGTGTGCACTGGAAAATGCACTTCTGGTTTCTGGTGGGTGCATGCATGCCAGCCAGCTAGACTTCTGGTTACTGGAGAGCATGTGCATGCAATGATCAGCTGGCTATTGCGCATGTTCACACCGGAAAACGGAAGACCAGCTCTTCCACCTTCCAGCACTGCCGCACACACAAAGGCCAGCTGATCATCACATGCACATGCATGCTAGAAACCCAGAAGAGGAATGGGTGATGTCACACGTGCCAAGCGACAAGGCTCCGTGTGCCACTTTGGGCACACGTGCCCTAAGGTCACCCTCACGGTCCTAGGAGAAAAAAACATAGAATTTGACAACCAGGTGTCAGGCAGGCAGAAACAAGACCAACTGTTAAGTTCCAACCAAGCTGATTTATTGTCCATATCTATACACAAGGCTCTAACTCAGTGTTTCTCAACCTTGGCAACTTGAAGATGTCTGGACTTCAAGTTCCAGAATTCCCCAGCCAGCAAATGCTGGCTGGGGAATTCTGGAACTTGAAGTCCAGACATCTTCAAGTTGCCAAGATTGAGAAACACTGCTCTAAATATTGACGAGCATTAAATTGGTGCTAGAAAAGAGTTAGCAAATTTCAAGAGGTGTTGGACTTAGACTGCTTATGGGAAGGTAAGAACGCTAGACTTTGCTTCTCCTTCTCCTACACTAGGGTTTTAATTGTCCACTACGCCTTGAAGCATGTAAGAATGGTTTTGACACGATTGCATTGGCCTCAGTCAGAGATAAGCAAGCTGAAATCCAAGTGTTTTATGGAATCTCTTGAAACAGGTTTCCCCCCAACTCGCTCTCCAATCACTGTCACCATAATGCAATTGTTAATATGAGGTGAGAACTACCCAGGTATTGTACAGGTAAGTCCTCAAATCATGACCAGTCCCCTCAGCGACTATTTGAAGTTACAGCAAACCTCCTTTGGGGGGGTACTTACAATGAGGTTCCAAAGTGATCACCCCTCGCAATGGGGTCATGTGTCTGCATACCGAATGCTCAGCAATCGGCTTGCCTTTGCAGATGTTTGCAATGCCCAGCACATTTTATGGTGGTTTTGAAAAAAAATAATAATAGGGATTTTGGCAAAACCGGCCCACAACAAACCATTGATTCATTTCATGCTTAACAACTGGTGCAAAAAAGATCATAAAATTGGATCGGTCATGTGAGGGATCTGATTTACGACTTTCATGACTTATCACTATGATGGGGAAACTCCATTACAGTGGCGTAGCGTGGGGGGTGCAGGGGGTGCCGGCCACACCGGGCGCAACATCTGGGGGGGGCGCCCAGACTCGCCCCGCGCCGCCCTTTGCCGGACTGTGGCCGCCTCTTTCCGCGCCCGGCTTGGCCCGCGAACTAAGCTTCCCGGCCCTGGCACGCCCAGGCCCCTCCTGCGCACCGCCTACCTCCCAGCGGAGCCGCCAAGACCCGCCGCCCCCGCGGGAGCCGAAGGAGAGCGGCGCTGCGCTCCATCTGCCCGCGGCTGCAACGCCACCGCGTCCTCCCGCTCCGCCTGGAGTGCCCCGGGGAGCCGGCGCCTTCCCGAAGCCCCCGGTGCACCTCCCACCCCCGCGGCACCTGCTTCCCTTCAGTCGAACCTTTTCCCGCTGCCCTGTCGAGCTCCTCCTCGGGAGGAAGGCAGGAGGCCAGCATGGAGAGCCTCACTTGACTGATGCCGACCCAGGGGCAGCTGCAGTCAGGCCGCCCTCGGGTTAGGGGGCGCAAATTACTTGCCCCGGGTGCTGACAACCCACGCTACGCCACTGCTCCATTACGATCGTAAGTCGACGGCTATACGGAGAATAAGATTTCAATAGTATAGCTAAAAGACAAAGGAATGACTTACGTGTTTCAGCGTTTAAGGGAGAAGAAAACTTGACGTGTTATATGGCCCTATCTGCCATGTTTTCCAATGCCTTAAAAATGTTAAAGAAGATCCCTTGGCTATCTCTTGACTTCTCCAAGCAAGTTCTCAAATTTGGTAAGTCTTTTTAAAGAAACGTGCATTCTCGTTTCCACTGGCCATGATGTCTTGTTTTACAAATCTGGTAAATGGTAAAGACTCACCCTCCAGGTAACCACCATCCCCTTGTGACTAAAGAGAGTGGCTGTTCTCTCTTACCTGAAGCTCAAAGCTTGCTTGATCCAAGAAGAAGCGATTGAGCACAGAGGCATACTGATTGATGGCTCGAAGGAAAATCCTGGAGAAGTGCAGGGAGGGAAAAAAGAGCCATTTTATAAAAACAGATTGGGAGAAAGGCAGAGGCTAAAAGCACCTCCTTGTCCCATTGAAACCACGGGAAGTGCCTGCTGTGTGTTCACAACTTCTTTGGCATCATTTGTATTTTCACTGCTCTTAAAGCAATGGTGCCAATTTTCATATAAACGCCTGCCTTCTCAAATTGAAAGGGTTTGATTTAGAAGGTTCTCAGCAACCACAGTCAAGAGAATTTACAAGTTAGCACGCTACTAAAGGCAGAGAAAGAAAACCACTACGAATAGCTGAGCAATCCTGCAGGGATTCCCTCAATCACATTTATTTTTAATCCAGGCCAGACTTCAAGGATCGTGAAACAATGGCCATTGATTGACACGCTGTGCTAAAAAAAAATGTGGAAAACGACACAAAGAATCGGAGGGGGAAATATTCTGGGCGACAGACAATGAGACTTTTTACCTGCTCTGCATCATGTTCATCACCATCCAGTCACTTGCATGGACATTTTTCCCAATCAGATCTTTAAACATGATGAAAGTTTCCATCAGAAAATCCTACGGAGAAGGTTACAAATCAGAATGAAGGAGAGTGACCAGATTTATATTAGCTTATAGATCAGCCTTCCAAATATAATGTTCTCCAGATGTTCTTGGACTCTACTTCCCAGAATTGGCCATACTAACTGGGAATTCTTGGAACTGTCTTCTCAATCCTTCCAGAGATCACCAGGCTATAATCTTCCATGGCTTCCTGTGTTCCCCACCCTCTACCTGCTAACACTGCCAATAAAAACTTTTTGTTAAAAGTGGTACAAATAGAAACTCTTTAAATACATATGTCAACCACTCAATTAAACTTAAACCTTTGTTTGGGTCCTTCCTACTTTTTTGGAGTTAGATCCAAAGTCTTACTACTTAAATGGCAATTGAGAATCTCATCTTAGATTACATTGACTGTATTGCTACTATCCTTCTCATCTTTCTTACTACCTTCTCCTATTGGTATCTTATGATTTAGACTTGCATCTTACAATTTATAATCTATGACTTATCACTTTGTTGTTTGTATATATGCTGAGAGCTTATGCATTTCAGACAATTCCTTGTATGTCCAGTCACACTTGGTCAATAAAGTATATTCCAATTCCAATCCATTTGACACCTCAATCCTATACAGCTCAAGAAAAAGAAGATTTAAGAAGGTCTAAGAAATACTACCTAACAGCCAGGTTTCCTCCCAAAGATATGCTTACTTTTAAATACAAGAGAAATACAATACAAATTAAATACAATTCTCCCCACCAAAAAACCATAACCATGGAAGTTATGTACATGTAGAGCCATAGTGGCACAGTGGTTAGAATGTAGTACTGCAGGCTAATTCTGCTGACTGTTGACAGTTCGATTCTGACCAGCTCAAATATGACTCAAACTTCCATCTTTCCAAGGTCGGTAAAATGAGGACCCAGATTGTTGAGGGCAATATGCTGGCTCTGTAAACCGCTTAGAGAGGGCTGTAAAGCACTGTGAAGTGGTATATAAGTCTAAGTGTTATTGCTGCACATACATGTATAGCCGAGACTGGCCTAAAGTCACTCTGGGTTTCCTGAGTGAAAATCAGCTCAAAGCTGGCCCTCAATAGTATTCGTCTCACCCTTAAACAATATCCTTCTCTCCTGCATCATGTCAAGAATATTCTCTTTTCCACCCATTTTAATTCATGTGTAGACACTCACACCATATCTAGATATCTAGATATTATTTTATTATTTATTGTTTCAACCTTCCTTGTTTGCATTTGTTTTTTGTTTTCTTCCATTCAACCCTGTCTGATTCTTGGTGACTATCTGGACAAATATTCACAGTTTTCATGGCATGATTTTTAAGAAGAGATTGGAAAACCATCTTTCTGAAATGGTATAGGGTTTCCTGCTTAAGCAGGGTGTTGGACTAACCAAGTAACAGATTTGGAAGGGACCTTGGAGGTCTTCTAGCCAACCCTTGGACTAGAAGACTTCCAACGTCCTTTCCAATTTTATTATTCTGTTATTCTGTTTTTTAGGAGTGGTTTGCCATTGACTCCTTCCCAGGGCTGAGAAGAAGTGGTTGGCCCAAGGTCACCCACTGCTGGCTTCATGCTTAAGGCAGGACTGGAATTCACTGTCACTGGCCTGATATCTTCAACACTGGACCAAATTAGCTTTCATACTTAGTGTAGCAGCACTAAGAATTATTGAAAAAGCTGCTGATCATTTCCTTTTGTTGTTAAGAAAAGGGTTTGTTTAGAGCTTTCCCCTCCCTGCCAGAATTCCAGTGAAAAACAGATCTTTTTTTTCAAATGTGCTATTTGCATTTTTCCTTCAAACAGAGCTGCTTCAAGAGAGAATGACAGATTTAGGTTTTGCTGTGAAATCCAGAGTGGCCTCACTCTCTTGGCAGTACTTGAAGTTGGAACTTTTATCCTCGCAATCAGGACTTAAGAGTCCAAAGTCTAATCAATAGTAGGTTTTTTCCCTTAAATATTTTTTCTATCATTGCTGCAAGGATTTATGGTTTTTTTTTTAAACAGTTAATGGCTTGCCCCATTCATATAAGCCCGTAATTTCTTATAATTATTTTTGAGTCAATTTGCCTATTGGACAGACCTGTTCTACCTCATTTCGTAACATTCCATTCATATGTAAGGATACCTATTCTTAGTAACCATGACTATGCCGTTCCGAGTGGGATCCCATGCCTTAGCCCAGCCCCTGAAATCCTCTATCCTTCCTCCATAGATACACAGTCCTGCGTTTCACGGACATATATCGTAACTCCTCCCAATTTGCCTTTTAAGAGGCCACTGGTTACACCTTCAAGATCATCTCAACGGCCCAGAACCATCCCTCCCTACTTGCTTTTTAAGGGGTCTTTGGTCGCACCCTTTATACTGGTACATTCACCCTCATGTTCTTATCACCTATGCCAGTTCCACCCCTGGTTGGTCTTTTTTATCTCTACCTTTCACCTGACACCTCGATGCTCGTTACCGTTACCCCTCACTGGGGTACTTTACTTTGTTGGTGTCCTTTATCATGCCTTTTAATGAAGTGCAATTAAGAAGGGTCTACAAGCTGGAGGATGGTGAAAACTAATGAGATGTAGCCATGGGATTGAAACTTCATCTTTTTTATGTGCCTTGGGCACATGCCACATGCAAAAAGGGATTTGATCCCAGGCAGTCCTCAAGTTATGGCTGTAATGGAGCCTGCCTACCATGACTTTGATTCATGACTATCATAAAATGGGTCAGTAATGTGACCATGATGATTCTATGACTTTTTCTTTGCAGCGGTTGCTAAGCGAACTCTGCAGTCATTAAGGGAACAATTGTTTCCTAGGTTGTCAGCTGCCCTCTATGCTTGTTTGTGCTTCGCTGCTATGTGGTGACAGACTGACATGAACAGTAGGAGAAGACACGAAGGGAGGGGATTGCTTGGGGAAATGAAAATAATTTATAGTCTTCTCAAGATGCTGCCTCAAGGTCCCCCAGCTGGAAGAAGGAGGGAGTCGCATAGAAAACTATGCTTGCATTCACCATTATGAAAACATCTTGCGGAACCTGATTGGTTACACGGGGGTGGGCAACTGGAGTCAGTTAAGGGAGGGAAAAGTAGAATTGAGGGATTTTGGAGCATGATTCTTAGTTCTGGCTTTGAAATACTGCAATACCCTTGACCTCTAATAAAACTATACCAGGGTTCGGCAAACTTAAACACTCAAAGAGCCATTTGGACCCGTTTCCCACAGAAAAGAAAATACCGGGAGCCACAAAGGTCCTAACAGGAAACCCCCTGCTCAATTCTGGAGCTGACCGGAAGTTCAGTTCCCCCACCATAGAGTCTCCTCCCAGCATGGAGTACTTTTTCTTCTACCTGTCATAACCGAAAGGCCATTCAATTGTGGAGAAAACTGGAAAACCCTCCCCTTGCCATAGAGTCTTCTCCTAGCGCACTATGCTTCTCTCCCCTCCCCACCGGAAGCTCCTCTCAAAATTGTGGCGCCGACCAGTGATGGAGCCGCAGCAGAGGGAGGAAAGAGCCACATGCAGCTCCAGAGCTTTCTCAACAAATGGAGCCAAGGATCACTTCTATCTAGAGTTGGGGTGTCAAACTTAATTTCGTTGAGGGCTGCATCAGGGTTGTGCTTGACCCAGAGGTGGGTGTTCCCCCAAGCTCCATTTTCACTGGCAGAGGCACCACGGGCCAGTCCTTTGCTGTTTCCAGGGCGGCCCCACAGGGCAGATCTAAGCATCCCATGGGCCTTGAGTTTGACACCCCTCATCTAGAGGATTAAGGTCTGACAGCACTTTTGCTGAAAACCAGAAGTAACTGCCAAGAGGACTTCCTGTGGTGACGTCATCATGCTTGGAGTTGAGGAACAGGAGCTCTCCTGACCTCTAACTCTAACTTCTTCGTTTGGGCTCATTTTTGAGCACTATGGATCCTGGAGGGACCAACAGATTAAGGGGGAAACTCTGAAGACGCTGGGGGGATTAGGCAAATCCTCCCAGCGGTAGGAGAAACCCACTAAATGGACGAGGAACTATCCTGCCACTTCGTCAGGACCGGAGCAATGGCGACCACATAAGAAGGAAGCAGAGAGAGAAAGCAGTTGAAATCGAGACATCTGTTACTATTATTGACAACCCAAAGGAGGACAACGCGTAATTGGCAAAGCTGTCTTAAAATGCATGTGACTGCAGGACACCGCAAACAGTCATAAATGCAACCTGTGTGCTGAGTGCCTGAAATGCAGTCACATGACAATGGAGGTGGTCGCCCATTAGAATTTCAACTCCAGGTCATAAGAACCCACCAGGTAGCTTCATCCATAGTTCAAACGGTCACGAAGTGAGCAGTCGTAAGTCAAGGTTACCTGTAACAGCAGTCATCATTTTAATTTTTGGACCTTTCCTCATTGACAAGATCCCTTGCCTAATAATGAGGCTGAAAGAATGATCTCCATTCCAGAGTACTATTTTCTAGCTATTTTCAGGGACAGGGCTCTTATTTTCACAAAAATAAATCATACAACGGATACATTGACTACAATCAAGCATTAAATGCAAGGGGTATGCGGCCAGCATAGGATGAAAGTGTACTTTTTGGGATGGCAGGAGATAGTTATATGGATTTTATTTCAACTTTTCAGAGACGTTCAGATAAACGTGTCTTCATGAGATTAAGCAGGAACAGCCAAGACAATGGATGATTTTCCAGCTAAGGACGCCACATAAAATGTCATTTTCATATTTAAAAATACAGCAAGATGCATAGCTGGGTATGTCTAGAAGACTACAGAAGGAGACATGGCTATGGCTATTTGCTAAAGAAAATAGGATCAGGCATAATTAAATCAGCCGTTAAATGATATAATTTTAGTTGAGAAGATGGAGGCAATGTCAAGATATGAACGACCAACTTAATGACATTAGTCCAAATTGCTTGGCAGATATGATGTCTGGACCACAAAGGAGAGAAGGGAACATCCATTTATTTTATATATAGTCATAATGTATTGGTTATTAAGATTAATATTTCATAATGAGAGAATCCCAAAAAGGCTCTGCAATCAATTCATATGGCTACTAGATTGTGCCTTTGGGAAGACATCAAGGCATGTCTCTATTCTGCAGATCTTATTATTCAGAATATATGGTGGAGTAAAGGTAAAGGTTCCCCTTGCACATATGTGTTAGTTGTTCCCGACTCTAGGGGGCGGTGCTCATCTCTGTTTCTAAGCCGAAGAGCCAGCACTGTCCGAAGATGTCTCCATGGTCATGTGGCTGGCATGACTAAACGCCGGAGGCATACAAAATGCTTTTACCTTCCCACCAAAGGTGGTTCCTATTTTTCTACTTGCATTTGTACATGGTTTTGAACTGCTAGATTGGCAGAAGCTGGGACAAGTAATGGGAGCTCAGTCTGTTACACGGCACGAGGGATTCGAACTGCCGACCTTTCTGATCAACAAGCTCAGTGTCTTAGCCACTGAGCCACTATGTCCCTATATGGTGAGGACATTTACAAAATAACTGGACACACAACTTTATCCGCCTGCTAATTCCTAATAAACACTTATTTGGATAGTTGGAAGTCAACATCATGCTCAAAGGTAAGTGTTTTGAATGCAAGGTTTTGAATGGAAAAACTATCCTCATGTTGACTCCCTTTGATGTATGGGTACCTCAAGCTTTTCACAGTCAAGGATGCGTCCATCATTTATCAATCAGGGAGCGTCTATGAAGATTCTCAGTCATGGTTATCCCAAAGGTGCTTTTTCAAACGGCAACTGGGCTTTCTTTGTTTTTTTCCCTTGAAAACATTTCACTTCTCATCCAAGAATCTTCATCACCTCTGGCTGAATGCTGGAGAATGGAAGGATTTATATTCCTCTATATTCCTGTTTACAACACAGTCCTTTCAGCAGTTCCGAGAAGGTTCCACACCCATTTGCATTATTCAGGTGAACCGGAGGGCACAGATAAATATCTCCAAGTGGCCTCAATGACTCTCAGAAAGAGTACGAATGACTAGATGACTGCAACTCCTTCCATTCACTACCATTCAGTCAAAACTGAAAAAAGCTTTTTTGGATGAGGTGTGAAACATCTTCAAAACAAAGAAAGTCCAGTCGCCTCCTGAAAAAGCGCCCTTGGGACTACCAGTCAGAGAGTGATTTGAGTAGCTACTGAAGTTAGGAAAGGCTGCTTGAAAGAGAACTGTATGTATGAGGTTGGAACTGGCATCTGAGCCCACACGAACAGCAAGGGGTAGGGTCAAGATCATTGACATCTTGCAAAATGACTGCATAAACCCAACCCCTGGCATCTCTTCTAAAGCTAACTCATCCCACTCTTGAGTAAGAGCATCCACACCAAAGAGGCGTTTGAGTAACTCAATCCCAGGGTATGGAAATTTCGGAATGAAAACCTCAGAAAGACACTGAGGGGCCTGAGGATTTGGTTGCAAATAGTTTTACTTAAACACACACATGCAAAATTGGCATTTCTAGAAGCCGATCCCAATAGTTCACCATTGCCAGCTTCCCAATATGCCATGCAGAGGCTTCAAAACACCTTGGCAGAAATCCATAGCAAAGAACATCACTCTTACTTCTTTTCTCTAACAGCAAGTTAAACAAATGCCAGGCTCCACAAACTGCTGTGCTGGGCAACCCTTTCAGATTCTTCCATGTCACAAAGTTGGCCTTAATTACTCATGACTTAAATCAGCCAAATGCAAATTCATAGTATCCCCAAAGAGGAGAATAAGAAGGAAGGAAGAACCCCCAACTGAGCAGACCCAGGGCTTCAAGTGCTGAATAAAACAGGAATAGACTGAGGGAAGAAATCTATCTCATTACTTTCAACCAGAGGCACCAGGAACTGAACCTGCATGTAAAGTTGATGTTCTGCCAGTGGGCCACCAAGTATCTCCCCTGAAGTAATGAAGGAAATCTGGATTGCATCAGATTCCTAAATCTATTCCAATATTGTCATTCTCGATTTACAATAACTCAACAGAACTTCAGGCAGAAGGCAATGAAAGCTACCAAACTTAAGCGCTAGGATTCAGTTTGAGGCCTTTGCAAACCATGTTCATAACCATTCAAGAATAATCTTTTAGCAATAGTAATAGAACTTAAGACTTACGGTATATACTACTCCATAGTGTCTTACCTGCTCTCTAGGGTATATTGTCCCCAACAATCTGGGTCCTCATTTTATTGACCTTGGAATGATGGAAGGCTAAGTGAACCTCGAGCCCAACAGGATCGAACTCCAGGCTGTGGGCAGAGTTAGCCTGCAATACTGCATTCTAACCACTGTGCCACCAGGGATCCTTTTACTGGTGTGGAGTACTGCAACTACTCTTCAATAAGACTTGCACCAAATCAAGGCTCATACATGCCCTTGCAACTTGCACCTGGGCATGCACCACCTCCATTCAGTCATGGGTCCAACATTTTTCTCCTATGCTTCTCTGATGTTGCCTTCATTTCAGCCCCAAAGTATAAGCTAGATCATCCTAAACTATCCTTAGTTCTACTGGTGTTAATCATCCAAGGACAGACCTCAAGGTATCTCAAAATCTGTTAGACTTTCTTCCTGATCATCTTGGAAATAAATTAGGGAACCACAATGTCAGAGAACAGAAGCAGATAAAGAATCAAAAATGCAGAGAACAGATTTCATGCCAGTATGGTTTCTGCCAACTCCAAGAGTGGCAGAGAGCAGTTCAACTCAATGTAGGAGAAAGACTTACCTGCTAGCCATCTTTCTGGATTCTGGGATGGAATTAAGGATTGCTCATTACATTTCAAGCGATGCAAGCAACCCAAAAAAAATTTGTTTTGCAACTGAATCTGAACTTCTTAAGAAGATGCATTCAAGAGTTTTTCTGCTCTTTGGGATGCCATAAACATACCTGTCTACTGTCTATATGACCAAAAATTAAGCAGGTGCTAATAATCATAATAAAGAAAGCACCAATAGTGAGAGGCACCTTGGGTTCAATCCGAAACATCTGGAGTACAACTTAAATGCCATCAGCATTGACAAAATCACTATCAGTCAACAGCAAAAGGCAGCTTCACATGGAACAGCTTTCATTCTCTGACATCACTTTAACAGTGTCTAACAACATCTGTCTAGCCCTAGTCCTTGGGAAGGACTCAATAGGTGGATAAAAATGGAAAATCCATTTTAAACATCTGACTGATTGTGCGACTAACCATAATGATAAAAATTTCAATCAGACTTACAATAAGATCCTGTCTGGTTTTGAAAGTGCTGATGTAGTAATTATAATGGGAATCATCCATCTGTCTCAAGATGGCTGTCATGCAGGACACAAAACTTCCCTAGAAAAAGATGGAGGGAAAAAACCTTTTGTCATTTAAGCTTTTCATGAACCTTATATATATTGTAAGCCGATGCATGTTATCATCCTCATCATCATCTTTTAATGACCCCATAATCCTTGCGGGGTGGAGTTTGGGCAACTGACTCCATGTTATACCATATGCTAAATAAATAAATTCATGAGCCCTGGAAAGGATGTATATCTTAAGATAGTCCTTGTGGGTTTCTTAAAAGGCAACTAGTTAGCCCTTGTGAAATTTAGGATCTGGACAAGATGGACCACAAGAGACCTTTAGTCATTTAGAAGACGATCAGTCTTGAGAGGACAGTGTTCAAAGCCCACAGGAAGATACACTTGGATGGGAGACAAAATATTCAACTATAAAATATTCAACTACAACTATCTAGTAGCTGATCCTATATATCAATATGTTCTTATTTTAAAAAGTTACAACAATTTTCTAACTTTTGTTTTTCCAACAAAAGTTTAAAAAAGGATTTTACTCCTGCCCCCATCCAGAAATGTGACGACAGTGTCTATCCGCACTCCTGTTGCCTCCAGGCACTGAAGGAAGAAGTTGAGATAAAGAAGATCTTCCATCTCTTGTCCATATCAAAAAAATCCCCATGTTTAGGCTGGAGAAAATGCCTCGGTGCATTTGATACATTGTCCATCAACTGTCAAGTGGTGGGAGAAAGACCACTCACCAATGTGCCAGCTCATCCGGAGAATCTATGGCCGGACTCCTACCAGAAGTCTCTAAACAAGGGACATATACCCCCCAAACTCATGGGACAATTAATCAAGCACACAAGAATCAAGGAAATTGCTCTCACGATGTGTGTAGCCTGCCTTCCCATTCCAATCACAGTCCGGTTTATCCTCCTCAGTAGCCGTTCCATGATCAACTGGATGTGATCTGCAGTTGGACCCTGAAGGAGCCAAAGAGATGGAAAGTAAGTTAGATGGATTCTTATCACAGGGATTTTCACAACATTGTCACAAGAGGTTCTGGAGAAGTTCTTGGGGTGCAAGATAATCCCCAATATTATGCAATTAGGCTGAAAAGGGAAGGGAGGAGTGCCTTTCTCTGAATGTCTCTTTCTTTGCCATGCCTCACTTGCTAAACAAATCCTTCCCTATTCCATGATGAATTCCTTTCAGAACAAAAGTTTTCCCAGGATAGCCTATAAAACGTGTGGTGATATGAAGACCAAATTAAAGGTAAAAATTCCCCTTGCACATATGTGCTAGTCATTCCTGACTCCAGGGGACAGTGCTCATCTCCGTTTCAAAGGCGAAGAGCCAGTGCTGTCCGAAGACGTCTCTGTGGTCATGTGGCCAGCATGACTAAATGCTGAAGGTGCACGGAATGCTGTTACCTTCCCACCAAAGGTGGTTCCTATTTTTCTACTTGCATTTTTACATGCTTTTGAACTGCTAGTTGGCAGAAGCTAGGACAAATAATAGGAGCTCGCTGCATTATGCAGCGCTAGGGATTCAAACTGCCGATCTGCTAACCTTTCTGATCAACAAGCTTAGGATCTTAGCCACTGAGCCACCGCATCCCTTACTGAGACCAAATTATGCTTAATTTTGGTTATTTTTAGCTTTTTTGAACATTGTGTAGATTCCCCCCCCCCCCATTAACTAGGGAGCTACACAGCGAGAGAAGATATGTAATTGTATGGTTATATGTAAACATATTCCAGCTGTTTGCCATCTTGTCTAACATTTCCCTTGCTGCTAAATTTTTTAACGGAGCCCTCCTGCAATTTTCAGTTCTGTATAATTTTCAGTGTTCAAAACCAGCCTCAAAACATCACATCCAAACTATCTGTTACATGGGAAAGCTTTATGGTTTTTGAATTGATTTATTTGTAAGTGCTGAAATTAAAAAAAGAAAGAAAAGCAATATCAGTCAAAATTGCAAGAGTGGCGGAGTCGGTTTTTAAAAACCATTTATGTTTATGCTATTCCTTCTGATAAAAACTTACTGCTAAAACTACAGACTAAAAATATCAAACTAACAAATACCCTTCATGTCAGCTTTTCCTTGGGAAGTAATATGTCAACATTATGTATATTTTGATGTGAAAATCAGCAATACATCCTGGAGAAGTACAAACTGATTCAATTGTATTAAAATTAAACTACATGTAATAAATGGATTCATATAAGTTACTAAAGTCAAGAGCCATCCATCCATCCCATCCCATCAATCCAATCTATTCCATCCATCCATCCCATCATCCATCCATCCATTCATCCCATCCCATCCATCCATCCATCCATCCAATATGTTCCATCCATCCATCCATCCCATCATCCATCCATCTATCCATCCCATCCATCCATCCATCCATCCATCAAATCTATCCCATCCATCCATCCATCCATCCATCCATCCATCCATCCTATCTATCCAATCCATCTATCCATCCCATCCATCCATCCCACCCTCACCCCATCCCATCCATCTAGTCCATCTATCCATCCTGCAACAGTTCATTTTCATTTCCAAAGCAGCTGCTCCACAGAGTTTTAGACAATGTTACTCTCGAGGAAGAATGGAAGAAAACAACAGGTACTTACCACCTCTTTCCGATCGAGTACCTCAAGGATATTGCTAAGCAGCTGTGAGCAGGCTTCATGGTCAGGTTTGTGAGAGTTATCATCCAGTTGTCCACTGAGCTGGTCTACCAGCAGGGGGAGAAGAATGTCACGGCATTCTAGGATACAGAATGAAGAAGAAATACGGGAATGAGTCAATAGACCTGACTGTACTTGAAATGACTCAGGTTCTGAGTTCCATTTTAATATTAAAAACTCCCAACAACTCCAAAAACAGAATCAACATTTTGCCCATAATTCAGGAATAGAAGAAAAACGTAGATCTCCAAAAAGTACTGAGTTGTAATTTTAAACATCCCTATGATACGGAAAGCTATATTTACCCCTTCACTTAAGCCACTAAGGAGGTGGGGTAAATAGACAAAGAAAGAGTGCAATCCTTCAACTGTCAGTCCACAGCTCCACAGACTCCAGCTGCCTGCATTGACTTATCTATGACCCATGGTAGAAGATGCCACGATGCCCCACTGAGTTTGTAGAACAGGGGTACCAAACTCAAGGCCAGATCTGGCCCAGAGGATGCTTAGGTCTGGCCCGCAGAGCCGCCTTGGAAACAGCGAAGGACCGGCGCACAGTGCCTCTGCCAGAGAAAATGGAGCTTGGGAGGAATGGGTGTGGCCCTCCTGAGCTCCATGTGTGGCCCTCCCAATTTCTGCAATGGCCTCCTGCAACACTCTTTCAGCAAAAACTGAGCTCAAGAAGGCCGTGTGTGACTCTCCCGAGCTCCGTTTTTGCCGGCAGAGTGCTGGAGGAGGCTGTTGCAGCCAAAAATGGAGTCTGGGAGAGGTGTCCACAACACAAATGATGTCGAGCTGGCCACACCTACCCGGCCCCTGAGGTCAAACACAACCCTGACGTGGCCCTCAATGAAATCTAGTTTGCCACCCCTGTTGTAGAGCAATTGGCATGTTGAGAGTTCAGTACATCATTGGAACGCTGAAAATGGGAACGAGATACAGAAAGGAAGAGAAGACGAGAACAAGACCTAACTCACCAGACTGACGAAAGAGGTCACTGTCCACAATCTTGGTCATACAATTGAGCTTCTGACGGACAAGCTGATTATCAGGGATGCTTTGAATAAATTTGCTAAAAAGGACGCTGAAATAGGTTCAGGGAATGGGGATAGAAAGAATATTTTATTCCATTAATATTCTGGACCCTGGTTTAGTTAACAGTTATAGAAGGCAGCAACTTGACGTAGATGTAAAATAAATTCCCAGGGTAATGCAATGGAATAACAGGTGCATTGTGGTATTGTCCCACAAATGGTGGAATGATGATGTCGTGATATCTGATGTAACTATGTTCTTGTTGTTCACTCGCTAAATTGAACCTGATTCTTCACGGCCTCATGGATCTAGCATCCTAGCCTCTCCTGTCCTCCACTTGTCTCCCAGAGTTTGCCCAAGTTCATGTTCATTGCGTCGATGACACTATCTAACCATCTCATCCTCTGCCGTCCCCTTCTCCTTTTGCCTTCAATCTTTCCCAACATCACGGTCTTTTCCAATGAGCCTCTCTTCTCAAAGTATGCAAGTTGCATCCATTAAACCAGTGATGGCTAACCTTTTTGTCGTTGCGTGCCGAAAGCACACCTGTGCACCTGTGGCATGTGTCATAGGTTCGCCATTATGGCTTCAAACAATGATGTCATGGTACACTTGTCATTCATTTTTCTTTGTCCCCTCTTCCCCATGGATGCCCTTGTTCATAGGGATCCCTTAACGAAGCATCCTGATTGAATTTGATCTTGGTAGGCAGAGGCAGATTTTTTTTCTTGTTTTCCTCCCCCAAAACTAAGGGGCATCTTATCCTCCGGAGCATCTTATACTCTGAAAAATACGGTATTGTGGGTCTGCTTCTAAAATTAAGCTCTATACCCATGCTCCATTAGTGTTCCTCTGAAGATCCCTTCAGAGTGTCCCGTAGGGAACAGCTGACTCTGATGTTAAGAGGCTACAGAGACCCATGTGTCTTAATTGTCGTGGAATGGCTTGTTCATAGGGATCCCTTAACCAAGCATCCTGATTGAATTTGATCTTCCCATGTCCAAAACTTTGCGCCCTTCCCCTCCAATAAGAAAAGAAAATTACAATACGGCGTAACTGTTATTTTGAGCTTTTTTGCAGCCACTCATTCAATTTGATATCTACTTGTCATCGATAAAGGGTGGGAAATGTGGTACCTGAGCTCCACTGGATCAAAGACTAGTTTGACGTCATTAATAATGCTTGGCAAATACTTCAAGGCAGCACCCTGGAAGAGGGAAAAAGAAAGCAAATTAAGATTGAGATCTCCATTCTAAAAAACTTAAATCATTCTCCAAGAAAGGATTCTTTAGACGTGTGAACTTTTCTGCCACATAGATGAGAATTCTATGAACTCAAAAGGCTCCTATGTTGTAAAACTCTGGACCTGGCTCTCTGAATCCAGTGCCCTGAAATACTTTAGAACCTCAACCCTCAGAACTTCCAGCAGTATGGTCCTACCAACTGAGATTTCTGAGACTTGCAAGCCCAACGTGTTGGAGAAGTCCTTGGGTGGAGAAGGTTCTAAGACCGAATTAGATCAAGGGTAGGAATTCAGGCTACCGGTCTTACATACCGTATTTTTTGGAGTAATAAGACACCCCCCCCTAAAAGAGGGTAAAAAATTGGGTCCATCTTATACACCAAATGTAGCCTCGCCCACCTGCCGGCCTCCACCCTTTGGCCGTTTTTGCCTCCATGTGTTATGTTTTCGGCCTCCACATATTGTTTTAGACCTGTTCCAGCTTGTGGGGATTACCACAGCACATTGTTGTCTCTGTGCCTCTTGTTTTTGGCCTCAATGGATCACATTTGTGGCCTCCGAATACTCCATTTTAGACCCATTCCAGGCTGCTGGAATCGCCACAGGCACATTGCTGCCGATCATCACCTCCATGCATCGCGTTTTCAGCCTCCGCGCATCACAATTTTTGCCTCCCCTCCCTCTGTTTTTTTGCCTCTACACATTGCATTTTCTGACGGTTCCAGGCAGCGGGGATCAGTGGAGGTGGCAATCCCCATCAACTGGAACCATCCGAATACACGATGTGCAGAGATCAAAAACACGATGTACGGAGACCAAAAACGCGAGGCACAGATGCGGCGATGGTCTGTGGCAATCCCTGCAGCTTGGAACAGCTGATTGTGGGTATTCTGGGAGGCCGCTCCACCCTCCAATCAGCTGTTCGTGCTGAATCAGGCTGTGATAATATGCCGAAGGTGACCAGGCTGTTTGCTATTTGCTGCAAGGATGCTAGCCAGATGAATACCGATGGATGCTGGTAGGCAGAGGCAGATTTTTTTTCTTGTTTATCTCCCCCAAAACTAAGGGGCATCTTATCCTCCGGAGCATCTTATACTCTGAAAAATATGGTATTATGGGTCTGCTTCTAAAATTAAGTTCTACACCCACGCTCCATTAGTGTTCCTCTGAAGATCCCTTCAGAGTGTCCCGTAGGGAACAACGGACTCAGATGTTAAGAGGCTACAGAGACCCATGTGTCCGAATTGTCGTGGAATGGCTGTTCCAAGTAGATCCAAGCAAAAACAATTGGGGGAGACATGGGTCTCTCTTTTTCCATGCATCCTAACCTTCTGCCTGAAGCAACTCCCCCTTTCCTTCTCCCCCAAGGGCAGAGCTGTCCCTGCCACAATAAATTCAGTGGTTTGAACCCACCTTGATTTTAACAGCTTCTTCAAGGGGTCGATCCATGAGGACGTTAAAGGAGAGGAATAGCTTGCGAATGGCATTGTTAAACTCGTCCCCATCTTCACTTTTGCCATAAAATCTGCAAAAAAGAAAAGGAGAAGAAGAAGAAGAAGTAAGGAAAGTAGGCAGACCATAGCTTTTGAAATTCCTTTACCAGCAGAGGTTAAACATGTCTCCGCGTAAGTGAAGCTGGAAGAATAGGGCAGGTTGCATAAGCTGAAGTCTGGGTCACATTAAAGGTAAAGGGTTAGGGTTAGGGCCAGCATGACTAAATGGCAAAGATGCACGGAAGATGCTGTTACCTTCCCACCAAGGTGGTCCCTATTTTTCTACTTGCCTTTTTACGTGCTTTCGAACTGTTAGTTGGGACAAGTAATGGGAGCTCGCTTCGTTATACGGCACTACGGATTCGAACCATCGACCTTGCTGATTGACAAGCTCAGAGTCTTAGTCACCGAGCCACTTTGGGTCACATTAGAGAATGGGATTTAGAATAGAGCAGTTAGTAACATCCAAAGTGCAGTTCAATTGCCTTCCTCACAGGGATGCACTAAGGGAATTGGAGGTGGATGAGTGGGTGTCCCCCTCCTTTGTAGATTTCAGGGGAATCTGCTCTAATTTTGATCTTGATTCTTCTTCTTCCGGCTTCTTTCCATGCCTGATTTAACCCTATTCTAATCATGTTTTGGGAAATTATGCTGATACAAAGACAGCGTATCAAATCCCTTTATGTAATTTATACATGAAAAAGGAAGAATATCAACTTGCAGGTCACAGCTATTTATTTCCGCACTGCTCATTTATTTTAGTTGCCAGAATCTTGAGGCCGAAAGCGATGAGAATTTGAAGGCATGAAAATAATACTTCAAGTACCACCACAGTCTCTGCAGCGGTAACAATTCAATGACCATGTATAAAATAATATCCTTCCCTTTCAACGATGGCCAATGTCACTTGGCCCGAGAAGCCATTGGTCAGGCAAAGTAACGATAGGATTGGCCCTCACACCACCTCAATTCATGCTGAACCATGTTTTCTACGTCTCTCGATTGTTGACTGTAATCATCCCTGTTAAGCCTACTTTCAGAACCCCAAAGCAATGACAATAACAACAAAAGTTGTTAAATTGAGTGGTAAAGTCACATTTGGTGTAAAGTTTTCATTCTTCTTGGATGCAGCATGCATGTTTCCATTTAAATAAGATAGTCAGAACATCTAAATTAATGGGGAGGAGGTGTCACAAAGCAGTTAAGATTGTGGGCTTGTTGACCAGAAGGTTGTCCATTTGAGACCCAAGTACCACCTCAGTCTCTGCAGCTGTAACAATTCAATGACCATGTATTAAATAATATCCTTCCCTTTCAACAATGGCCAATGTCACTTGGCTCGAGAAGCCATTTGTCAGGCAAACTAATGATAGGATTGGCCCGTGACAGGGTGAGCTCCCATTCTTGCCTTAGCTCTGCCCACCTAGTAATTTGAAAGCATGCAAATGCGAGTAGATAAATAGATAGCCCTTTGGTGAGAAGGTAATAGCATTCCGTGTGCCACGACATATAGTCATGCTGACCAAATGACCATGGAAACGTCTTCGGACAAAGCTGGCTCCCTTGGCTAGGAAATGGACTGGACACACACACACACACAACTGGACAGGGGAAACCTTTATCTTTTTTGCATTTTTATCCAAATTAATAATGGTTGCCTTGTAGCTGAAAGGAAACATTTGAATGGAGTCTGTTGGGCTGTTGTTGTTTTCTCACTTACCCTAAGTAAAGGACTCTCGATTGTACTATGAACCTGAAGAGATACTTCAAAGCTTTCAGAGCAGCAAATAGCAAATCTGTCTTAGTAGAATCATCTGCATTTCCAACGTAGAAATTCAGAACCTTGGTGAGTTTTCTAATGAGAAAGAGAGAAAGACAAAGGGAAATTATAAATTGAGAGTCAGAAGTTGGCTACTTTTTCCTCATTTCCTTGGTACAGTGATGGGTTCCGGATCTCGTTCCAACGGTTGGAACAGGTGTGGCTTCACCCACATGGATGCGCATGGCGTGCACATGCATTGTACCTGCCTGCGATGCCTTTGCAAGCCTCCGTGACGCTCCAGCTGCTTGGCGGAGCATTGCAGAAGCGCCGTATGCGCCATGCGCATAAGCACCAAAGGCTGAAAAGACAGGTAAGGAGCTCGGGCGGGTGGGTGGGCCCTCCAGAGCACCGTACTGGAATGCTCCAGGTAGGCTCCAGTATGCCCATACCAGGGCATAATTCCTGCAACCCACCACTGCCTTGGTACTACCCTTGATCCCTATTACCTACAAGACTAAATAGGTTACAGGTGAATAATAGCATCTTTCTCATCGGGCAGGCAACTCAAACTAGAACACAGGTGTCAAACTCGCTGCATCACGTTGATGTCACGTGATGTATTGCAACTTTTTTGCCTTCACAGATCTGGGGAGGGTGTGGCCACACGGGCGCATGGGCCACCAGTTTGACACCCCTAAACTATAACATCAGCAAATATTTATTTGGCAGAGGGACAATCAAGCTTTATTGGGAGTGCCTTAGAAATTATTCACTGGGCGCAAGTCTTCAAAAAGGCGCGAAGGAAGGGTTTTGCAAAGCAATCCTTGCACTTATGACACCTCGCTACTTTTCGGGTTTATTCTCTTACCTTTCTATCCCAAAGGGCATTCAAAATGGGGGATGCAATTATCAGAGGAATTTGAACAAACTGTTCTGACCGAGGCTTCCCAAGAGCATGAAGCAAACTCCTTGTCCTGATAAAACCCCCTTTTATTAATTTACTGTGAATTCTTCTCATTCACATCCTGGCAAGGAGACTCGGAGAGTCACGAACCAATTATACAAACTAATGGTCTCCTGCAAACTCCACTCCCCTTTCGCTCCTCTTTCATTCCCTATGGGAGAGGCCATTCATATTCCCAAGTTGACCATTATTCTTTAGCTGTTCCCTTCATCTGGCAACTCTACGCATGAGCATACTGGGAACAGGCTCCAGCTGTTTGTCTGCCCCACTGATGTCTGATTCTGAAGGCAACTGATAGCTGGCATATGGTTCTGCCCCCCTCTCTGCCTCTGACACAGAGCCCTCATCAGAGCCTTCCCCAGACTCCAGGACTGACCCATGTTCCTCCCCAACCTCCTCACTGTCTGAATCTGCTGCCAGCTCTGCTGGTCGCTGGCGGGGCCACAACAAAAACGTTGTTTGCTCACCATAAGTAAGATTATTTTGCATTCACTGTGAAAGCATTTTAACAGAACCTTCACATGTAAGAACATTTTAACTTATTGATCAAGAGCCTGGAAGAATGGTAAGCACTAAATGACTCTTGCTGGGGTCCAAAATATAGCTATTCATGAAACACTATACTTACACATAGGCCAAGGTAGCACTAAAGTGTTTATAAATGTAGGTTTCCAGTACAGGATTAAAATGCTGAAACTTGATATCTCCAATCAGGGAAATAATAAATACCTAATTACAAAAAGGAAAGAAAAATAGAAATCATAAACGATTTAACCCAGCAAAACAGCGATGTTATATTGGATTTCGATTTCATTTCTCTCAGGACTTTATCCTTTCTGAACTGCTTGAAGCAGCTGGATTCAGGATTATCTAGTGATTCCTGAAATTCTGTACTGGTGCCCCGAGCAATAGTAACTCTCAGAAATCCAGTGTGCGAAGAGAAAGCTGCCTTAACTTGTTGCAATATGTGTCCTGAGGCATAGTTCTCGTGCCTAAACATTTGGGGAATAAAATGTTTGTGTGGTTGCACAATACCAAGTGTGAGCATTATAGAAGTGGTGAACAATCCCCCTTTCCCAGCAACACTCTGTGAGAGCTTAATCTCTCCACTTTTTTAAAAACTATATTTTTATGATTGTTCATCATCATCTAGATTTTATATCCCACCTTTTCTCCAGGGGCAGCTTATGTGGGAATTTTACATATTTTACTCTCACAGTCCTATGAGATGGGTTGGACTGAAAGAGAGAACATGACCTATCGAATCAAAATTACCAGTTTCTTTTCACAGATGAGAATGGACCTGATTGGCCCTACACTGTAACTCAAGAAAGTATAAGTTCCTAATATGTTAATGATCCTCAAATTACTGGTAGATGATTCAAATATCCATAATACTAAAGCAGAGATGGGTTTTTCCTAATTTTACCACCGCTTCACCACACACCAAAAATGTGAGCACACCTTCCATGCATGCACGTGGTCTTCCGTGCATGCACTTTGCGCATGCAACTTGCACACATGTGCAGGGCTTAGAAAACATGGCTAAATAGGATGGCATAGCGCCGCCCACCCACAGGTTGACACTACCGGTTCACCTGAATTAGTCTGAACAGGCTGAATATCACCACTGTACTAAAGTCTCTTAATTGTTTATCTGAGGATGCAGAAACATTCGGCAAGTGGATTAAATAAATAGATCTTTCTCTCGTAGATCTCAATTACGCTAGCTAGGAAATTCTGAGAGTTGAGGTCCACACATCTTAAGGTTGTTGAAAATGAGAAAGAAGAGATGGGCAATGTATGAAGTGGCTGGGATGTTAGATTTGAACAAATGACCTCTGGATTCAAGTACCATTGATTCCCACTGAGTAACTGTGGCCTAATCACTCTTCCTATCAATTCAATCTCAGATTGTTTGTTATAATGGCACAGTTGTTTGAATGGCATAAAATTAGGGAAAGGTCTGATGGATAGTGCCCTTGAGTCTCTATCAACGAAAGACATCAATGCAGCACTTGTTTAAAGCAAACATTTAATACAGAGGATGAGAGAGAAAGTGATTAGGCCAAATGTCTGAATCGACACTAGGCTACTACTGGTTAATAAAGACATGATGAGGGGCATCCAGATAGACGGAAAACTTACCAATGCATCAAATACAAGAAAATCGTAGGATTCATTGTCGGACATCTCCATCATTATACTAAAAAGTGCATCAAGTGTGTCTTGTAGAAACTAGAAGAAAGAATAAGAAAGGAGTTGAAGATAAAGAAAAGATTTAAGTTACCTGCTGGAATTCTTGCTTTACCTCTTCAGGTTTTTCCCCAATCAATTTTATTAATTTGAGCTCAAGAGTATTGTTCCTTGGCTTTTTTTTCCAGCTATGATTGATACTAAAGACATATCACACCAATACTAAAAAAGTGATGTCTTGATATGAGTAACACAGAAAAAAATTGTGGGATGAAAATAGGCTTAGTCAAGAAAAATACATCATCTCTCCTCCAAACTAAGAGAGCACTTATTTTGTTTCATCTTCTTCTCCCAAAATATGTTAAATGGGACCCTGGTCCTTAAAGACTTACCCATCCCAAAGGTTTGCCCCCATGTGGCCCCTTTGTACCTTAACAATTTCTCCTCCTTCCACGTCCATCAGCTTCTTCAGGTTGTGTCCTATATTCGGAGAGTTTGAACGCCAATTCAACAATCCTAGCAAGACAACTGGCAAAGGCAAAGGAGCAAAAGTCAGACCACAATAAAGAACAGGTACCTGAGCAGCAATGATCTTATTTAAGAAGAAGTACCCCCAAGGGACTTGTTTTCTGATATTGAACAGCACTTTTGGAAAAGAGACACGAAGTTTAGTGCTGGAAACCAGAATTTCTGAAAATCCACCACTTTGGATTGCTAAATGTCTGCGGAGATTCTCAGTCATCCGGGTCATAGTTGTCCCAAAGATGTCCCAAAGGTGAGCTTCAGAACTGAAGAAGCTTCTTGGATGAGAAGCGAAGCCAATGGTGGGATTCAATTTTTTTTACTACCGGTTCTTATAGGCATGGCTTAGTGGACCTGACGTGGCTTGGTGGGCATGGCAGGGGAAGGATACTGCAAAATCTCCATTCCCTCTCCTCTCCCGGGGGAAGGATACTGCAAAATCCCCATTCCCTCTCCTCTCCCGGGGGAAGGATACTGCAAAATCTCCCTCTCCTCTCCTGGGGGAAGGATACTGCAAAATCTCCATTCCCTCTCCTCTCCTGGGGGAAGGATACTGCAAAATCCCCATTCCCTCTCCTCTCCCGGGGGAAGGATACTGCAAAATCTCCCTCTCCTCTCCTGGGGGAAGGATACTGCAAAATCCCCATTCCCTCTCCTCTCCCGGGGGAAGGATACTGCAAAATCCCCATTCCCTCTCCTCTCCCGGGGGAAGGATACTGCAAAATCCCCATTCCCTCTCCTCTCCCGGGGGAAGGATACTGCAAAATCCCCATTCCCTCTCCTCTCCCGGGGGAAGGATACTGCAAAATCTCCATTCCCTCTCCTCTCCTGGGGGAAGGATACTGCAAAATCCCCATTCCCTCTCCTCTCCCGGGGGAAGGATACTGCAAAATCCTCATTCCCTCTCCTCTCCCGGGGGAAGGATACTGCAAAATCCCCATTCCCTCTCCTCTCCCGGGGGAAGGATACTGCAAAATCTCCATTCCCTCTCCTCTCCCGGGGGAAGGATACTGCAAAATCCCCATTCCCTCTCCTCTCCCGGGGGAAGGATACTGCAAAATCCCCATTCCCTCTCCTCTCCCGGGGGAAGGATACTGCAAAATCTCCATTCCCTCTCCTCTCCTGGGGGAAGGATACTGTAAAATCCCCATTCCCTCCCCACTTGACTAACCTGCTTTCCAGCTCCGTTCTCCTGTGCAGGGCAACAAAAAAACACCCAGCTGATCAGCTGGGACTTGGGAAAATAGAAGGGGACAGAGCCAGCCAGAGGTGGTATTTGCCGGTCCTCCGAACTACTCAAAATTTCCGCTACCAGTTTGCCAGAACCGGTTGAATACCACCTCTGAGTGAAACATCTTCAAAGAAAAACCAGAAAAAGCACCTTTGGGACATCACTTTGGATTGTCTTAGAACAAGCAAGTTTCTAGACTTGGGGGACTGAGAAGGTAGGCATGAGGGTAATCAGGGAAGATTAAGATAAGTCTCAGAAGACAAAGAGGGACACAGACTTTCTGTATATATCCAGAAGGATAGATGTGGCTGAATATCCAACAAACTGCATAGGATTTCTCCCTCACTTGGAATAAGAAATATAGTGTTCATAAATGATTTAACCTATCAAAACAGATGCACTCTATTTGATTTCAGAAAGAAGGAAAAAGTGCCCATAGTGAGTCTCCTTGGAACATCCTTTACTTTATGACATGATGCAAAATCAAAATTTGGGAAACCCTGTCCAAGGTTTTATTGCGTACAGTCCCCATCTTGATGGTGATATATACAACTTCTGCAAAAAAAAAAAAAAGTCGAGAGATGGAACTTTTCTCCTCTGGGTCCATAATTTAAAGAGGGGTTATTCAATAATCCTAAAGTTGTGATGGTGAACCTGTGGCACGCGTGCCCAAAGTGGCACATGGAGGCATGTCACCTGGCATGCACAGCGTCACCCATTCCTCTTCTGGGTTTCTGCTGCACATGCACCTGCGATGATCAGCTAGCCTTCGTGCATGCACCAGTGCCAGGAACTGGATGAGCTGGTCTTCCATTTTCTGGCATGAGCATACGCGCTGGCCAGCTGATCGTCAAGCATGCATGCACGCCAGTAACCGGAAGTCTAGCTTGCTGGCACGCATGTCTGCACCAGAAATTGGAAATTCATTTTCCAGCATGCATGCCCCCTGGGCAGATCCTCTTCCGGGTTGCACGCACACACTCCCTTTTTGGCACTCAGTGCCGAAAAGGTTTGCCATCCCTGTCCTAAAGGATATAATATTCCAGACTAACAAAAAGTAGATCTTTGCATAGCACAACACTAAAAATGAAATTAGCTGCCACAAAGTGTAGTGGTGGTCACCGCTTCAAAACACGTATGGCCAGAATTACAGAAAACACAGAGAGCAATGGCTACACCCAATTTTGTTATAGTTGTTTCATGGGATAGTTCAAGATGTCCCGTCACAACTTGCCCACCATTTTTCCAATTTGCCCACAGCGGAACCTACCATTCTGTGTTAGTTTTGTCGAGCAGATGAGTGTTGCAATCTGAAAGCTGTCCTTGGTGCTGTCTTTATTCAGAGTAAAATTGGCCGTGTGTTGCTTGGATGCAACTCCATCTCTGTCTTCCACCTCCAACTTGGTGCTGGGAAGCATCAAGTAAAACTTAGCATCTTCCATTTTTTTGTTCTCACCCTGACAACAGGAAACAAGAGACATCAAAAATGGCATTAATTATTAAGCATTTGTCAGGTAATGAGGATTTAATAGCTGCCAGCTGATGTAAGGTTGTAAGCTGATGCAATGCAATGCAATTCAGCAATACAGGCATAGCCTCTTTAAGACTCTGATGAGGTCCACCCAAGGCATTTACCTTTTTAAAGAGGTGTCTATATATATGTGGCCATTAGAGGGCGTTTTTCTCTCTCTCGTCGTGTATCTCATTTCTCTCCTTGTGTCCGTAACTGAGTGGTAAGGGATTTATCTACCAATGTGTATGTCTGCATATATGTACATATAAACCACTATTGATTGTCTAAAGGCTCTATGTTCTATGTGCTTTGTTTTGCTCCTGGGTTTATCTCATAATAATAGTCACGCTGCCAAAACTCTGACAGTATTGAGTATTAACCATTAATAGTCCAGCATCAACTGCAAGAGCCATGGTGGCACAGTGGTTAGCATGCAGAATTGCCAGCTAACTCACTGCTCACTTTCAGGAGTTCAACTCTACCCAGCTCAAGCTTGACTCAACCTTCCATCCTTCCGAGGTGGGTAAAATGAGGACCCAGATTGTTAGGGGACAATATGCTGACTCTGCAAACCACTTAGATGGGGCTGTAAAGAACTATGAAGCAATATATAAGTCTAAGTGTTATTGCAATTGCTATTTTTCTAAGGAAGGAGAGTGTAAGAAAGAATGTCAAGTTTGTTTCATATATACCCAAGTCAATTACATGTACCCAACTCCGAAACTCACGGGAAGCAACACAATCATACAAGTTCTTATGAAACAGACACACAAGCATTCAAGGCTAGTTCACACTGCTCACTACTCCATTTTTCCCCAGTTCTACTCCATCACCACCTACAGTTCCTCCAATGACTACTTCTTATGAGGTCCTGCTGCTTTCAGTCCTACTGAAATAAAATCTCTCTCTCTCTCTCTCTCTCTCTCTCTCTCTCTCTCTCTCTCTCTCTCTCTCTCCCTCCCTCCCTCCCTCCCTCCCTCCCTCCCTCCCTCTGCTTTTAGGCTGGGTCAGACTGTCCTACTTTTTCCTCTCTCCCAAACACTAACACAATTGGTCCAACACTGTCACCCCCAGCTGCCTCTCTGCCCAACTTTTTCAGCCATACATTGCTGGGATAGCCAAGAAGAGGTCCTAAATGGACAGGACACCGAGAGTTTAGGTGTTGGCTACTTTGTAGGCAGCCTGTCTCTCACAAAGAGACTTGAATGGATTAAAGAATCAAGATCTTCTAAAATAAGCAAGCAGGCAAAAAAATAAATAGAACCATACCTTGTAGACTACCAAATTATGCCTGCCATCCTGCAGAGTGGTACCATCTACATTCATCAGCTTCAGAAAGGCCATCCCGAAAGCCCGTTCGGATTTATCTCTTGCTGCAGAGAAACAAACATCAGTAGAAATCTCCTGCTAGTTCTTTTTTTCCCCCACTGCGTGATGAACCCAGCAATTTCATGGGAGATGTTTTCTCCTGTGCAAAAGGCATTAGGGCAGCGGCGAGGATTATATCTCCATCTACATGAAGCTACAAAACCCCTATTGTAGTCTGCTGCTGTTTAGGTAATTTCTAAAATGCTTTTGCACTGTCCCTTTCCCAAACTCATCGCAAACATTTATGCACCTGTATTTATTTAATTTAGGGAGAGGAGGCGCAGTGGCTCAATGGTTACGTTGCTGAGTTGTGGGCTGGAAAGCCAGGAGCCAAGGTTTGGGATGTGAGTGTCATGCGATGGGGTGATCTCCCGACCTTGCCCCAGCCTCTGCCAACCTAGCAGTTCGAAAGTGTGCAAATGCAAGTAGATAAATAGGTACCACTTTGGTGAGAAGCTTACAGTGCTCTGTGATGTCATGCTGGACACTTGACTGTGGAAATGTCTTTGGACAGTGCTGGCTCAATGGCCTTGAGGCAGAGATGAGTACCGCCCTCTAAAGTCAGCAACAACTAGCAGAGTAAAATCCGCAGGGATTCCTTTTATATATTTAATTTCGATTTTTTCCTTTTGTGCAATAGTTCAGAGTGACAACTGTGGCTAATGGACATCCTCACCTCTCTGGATTACTGCTTTTTCTGATGTGAACCTCTAAATACTTCTCCCTTGTGTGGATAATACTATTTTGGTTGCATCAAGGAAAGGCGTTTGCAAGTTAAATGTCAATATTGGAAGGGCTGATGATATCATCTGTCTATTCGAAGAGAGTTTTGATAAAAATAGGGCGAGCATCTTTGGAGCTGTTAGCTGATTTGAGGGATTTCAAATAGAACAACTTCACACTGTTAAGTATTTGGAAATTTTAATTTTCTTCTTTTAATCAAAATTGAGACACGACGTGATTCAATTTGCTTTTTAAAGATGCGCTGACATCATCTCAGGATTTACCAATGTTGTGCACGCATAGAGGGAGCTGAATTTGGTTGATGGTTGCTTTCATTAAATAAAGAGTTTCTTTGTAAATGAATGTTCCAAAGGTGCTTTTCCAAAAGGCAATGGCACTTCCTTGCTTTTTTGCCCCCTTGAAAACTTCTCTGCCAAGAAGCTTCTTCAGTTCTCAGAATTGAAGAAGCTCCTTGAATGAGAAGCAGAACATTTTCAACAAATCAAGAAAATCCCGTTGCTTTTTGGAAAACCATGAGACTGGATGACTAATAATCTCCGTAGACATTTGCAAACAAATGGTTCAGAAAAGTACAATTTGGGGTGGAAAGGTGAAGAATAATCCAAAGCCCACAATCTATTCTTTCCTTTGCTTTCCTTCCAAACTCTTGTGTGCTTCTAAACCGAAAAGATATTGTTCTTCTTTCATGCTTACATTCCTGTGATGAACGGTGACGGAAAGTAAATCTTAAATGGTAGCGGCCAACCTCTTTTATTTCTATGGAGACCTGCATGTGATTAAGAAAATAAGGAATAATTGTGTAGAAATGATGAACAGTAACAAGCGTTGTGAATAATAAAATGTATAGAATTCAGATGCATCTCAGTTAAACAAATTTCCCCTCCCATTTTCTCTCTGTTTATTTGGTAGCGTAGTATAGCCTTTATTGGCATCATACATCATGTATGCTACGAAAGTGAAGGCTTTAGCCCAGTGGTGGGTTTCAAATTTTTTTAGAACCTCTTCTGTAGGTGTGGCCTGCTTTGTGGGAGTGGCTTGGCAGTCATGTGACTGGGTAGGCGTGGCCAACTTGTAAAATGTGGTGAAACTCACTTAACTACGCTCTTGCTTAGCAACCAAAATGTTGGCTCAGAAACTCTGGCATTTGAAGCACACAAGTCTTAAAGCTGTCAAGTTACAAGACCCTTGCACCCCTAACCCTTTAGAAAAAAACCCCAGGGGTGTTCAAACTTGACAGCTTTAAGATTTGTGGACTTCAACTCCCAGAATTCTTTCTCCAATCATGTTGGCTCAGGAACTCTGGCTTTGAAGTGTGCAAGTCTTAAAGCTGTCAAGTTACAAGACCCTTGCACCCCTAACCCTTTAGAAAAAAAACCCAGGGGTGTTCAAACTTGACAGTTTTAAGACTTGTGGACTTCAACTCCCAGAATTCCTCCTCCAGTTATGTTGGCTCAGAAACTCTAGTGTGCAAGTCTTAAAGCTGTCAAGTTACAAGACCCTTGCACACCTAACCCTTTAGAAAATAAGTATTAGATTTATTGTACAGAAAATACATATTGTTGGAAGCCAGTTGATAAGGTCCCAAATGGCAATCATATGTCCCCGGGGACACTGCCAACCTTCGTAAATACATACCAGTTTCCAAACACTCAAATTCTGATCACTGACTGTGGGGATGTTGCAGTTCTGACCTCTTCTATAGAAGAGGTTCCACAAATCTACAGTGCCATTTAGAACCGGTTCCAGTTCCCTCCCCCCGCCCGTCCGAACATCATCAAGATGAAGAGGAAGAGGAGGAATTCTGGGAGTTGAAGTACTTACACAGTTTCCCCTTAAATATGAACATTTTTATATTTAAGGTAACAGCTCTGCATGAATGAAGGATAAATGTTGCTACGCTGATGAGAAAAACCATTATTAGTTTTTTTTATCTTAAAAAAAATATTCTAACTCCCCCAACACCACAGCCTAGGTTTTCAGCTATGGAATTTCAATTAATTCCTCCATTTAAATACTTGGCTAATTTTCCTTGGAACTTTTAAAATTGACTATAGTACATTTTAAATTGCCTGCTAAAAACCTGACAAGATTTGTGGGAGATTGTTCTCTAGATATTAGTGATTTACAGCAACCTGAAGCCATTCTGTTTAAATGCAGGATGTGATTTCCAACTTAAAAAAAAGATAGCCAAGTTGACTTGACCAGAAGCCTTTCTTTAGTCATAGTCTTTTTAGCATCAGGAATTCAGGACATACTTTTTCTCCCATTATAAAAGTTTTGGGATATAAAGAGAAGACCAACTTAAGGAAAATTAATCTTACCCCAGTAGAAAAAAACCCAAAGTCACTTTTAAAAAAAATTCTTAATGACCTTTATAAAGCATATTTTAAAAGATTCCCATACATTTAGGTAGGGACAAATTCACTACAGGCTGATTTGTTTTAATTTTCTTGGCAAAGTATTTTATTATACATAAGTTTGAATCTAGTTTTTTCTTGGATTTAGTTGCTTCCATTCAAGTCTGCTACCAGGAGTTTGGTATGCTTCTGACACGGTATAGTGAAAATAAAATATATGATCTACCATGGCCAGGGGATAGATTAGAAGACCTCCAAGATCCCTTCCAACCCAGCAATTTGCCTCCTTGCAGCAAACAGCAAACAGTGTGCTTCAGTTTCAATTTCAGCACAGCCTGATTAGCAGAAGAAGCTGATTGTTGGTTGGATCGGCCTCCCTAGGATCAGCTGTTTTAGGCTGCAGGGATTGCCATAGCCTATTTCTGCTTCGGCGCCCCCATTATCAGCCTCCGCACACCCTGTCTTCGGCCTCTGCACACATCATTTTCCACCCGTTCTGGGAAACGGGAATCAAAATGGGCAGAAAATGGGGCATGCAGAGTGCAAAAGTGGAGAGCGCGGAGGAGGCAATAGGCAATGGCTATTCCTGCAGCCTGAAACAGCTGATGGTCAGGGGGCCGATCCAACCAACAATCAGCTTCTTCTGCTAATCAAGCTGTGCTGAAGCTGAAGCTGAAACAGGCTGTTTGCTGCAAGGAGCAAATTCCTGGGAGGCAGAGGCCAAAGAGTGGGGGTCAGCGGGTGGGTGGGACTACATTTGGTGTATAAGACACACCAGTGACATGCGGTGAGGTTTATAGCTGGTGAGGCAGCAATTTTTTTAGACTTGTGGACTTCAACTCCCAGAATTCCACAGTCAGGCATGCTCAGTTGCGACCTGCCGCCCTCCGCCCTGGGATTCGGCCACGGCAGCTCCTGCCAGAGCTGCACGGAATCCGGGGCGCGCTTGTCGGGTGAGGGCAGCGCAGGTGGGGAGCGGACAGAGCGGAGGAAGCCTCTTCCCCCCCCCGCTTCCCGCACCCGAAAGAACAAAGGGAACTTCTGCCGCTGCCCGGGCAATCTGGCCGGCCTCTCTCGCGGCGGCTCTCTGGTGCAGAGCTTGGGAGTCTCTGGAGGAGCTGGCAGGGGCTGCAAGCACTGCAGGTTGGACTGGAGCCTCGAGTCTAGGGCAGCGAGTCATTCGATAGGAAACTTGCCTCTTGGAAGGAATGACTTCGGCTTGGCTCCTGCTTTGTCTCTCCTGCCTCTTCGCTTCTCCGTTCAGTCATTGGGCAGCAGATCGAAAGCAGGAGCCAAGCTGGGTCATTCCTCCCAAAAGACAAGTTTCCCATCGAATGACTCGCTGCCCTGATGATGAGAGGCTAGGCTGTGCCTCACTTGCCTCACCTGACTGCATGTCACTGAGACACACACAAATTTTCACCCTCTTTTAGTGGGGGGGGAGTGTGCCTTATACTTCGAAATATATGGTATATCTCACACCTGCAGCAATATAAGAATGTATCCTAGCCAAGTCAATTTCCCATTAGATAATCTCACCTTTACAGTTTCATACCAGCAAGGTTGCTTGACTTGATAGTAGACGACTGATTTGTATTCTGAAATACCTTCATAGCCAGCACCCGGATGGATAGCTTTCTTTGGAGCACATTGGAAACAAAAAGCAAAAGGAAGAAAAGACAGAAAATGAGACTTAATCAGTGACGGGAGAGAAAACCTTTCAGCTATAAAAGTAAGTTTTCACCTAACTTCCAAAGAGGGGCCAAACTGTTCTACAAATTGTAGAAGTCCTTTCAAACTATGTAATGTACAGGGTCCTTGGTGCTCTCTGAGCTTGGTGGTTTTCTTGCAGACATTTCATTACCAAACTAGGTGTGATGATGGTACCCAACAATGAACCTCTAAATATTATCTTCCATCAAAACTAATGTATGTTAACATTCATCTGTTTTACTAGTGCTTGTTGTTTTGAATCCCTAGGGCCGTGTAACAGAGTAAGCTCCCATTACTTGTCCCAGTTTCTGCCAACCTAGCAGTCTGAAAGCACGTAAAAATGCAAGTAGAAAAATAAGGACCATTTTGGTGAGAAGAGCTAACAGAGCTCTGTGTGCCTTTGGTGTTTAGTCATGCCGGCCACATGACCACGGATATGTCTTCAGACAGCACTGGCTCTTTGGCTTGGAAATGGAGATGAGCACTGCCTCCTAGAGTCGGGAACAACTAGCACATACGTACGAGGGGAACCTTTAACTTTACCTATGTTTTGAATGCAGCTACAAATGGGGAAGAAAAAACTCCAGAAGCTGCTAAGGTAAAGAACTCAAATCCAACACCTGGAGATTATCCATGAGTGGGAGAAAACAAAGTTAAAGCATGCATTATGTGAGTGAAAGTATTTTATTAGATGATCCATCTGTTGGTTCAAGCATCAACTTGCACATAATAAAACCAACAATTAAAACATTCTACAAGACACAGGTTCAATCGAAATAACACAAGACCATAATGAAAAGAAGGACTAGGGGAGACATGATAGCAGTGTTCCGATATCTCAGGGGTTGCCACAAAGAAGAGGGAGTCAAACTATTCTCCAAAGCACCTGAGGGTAGAGCAAGAAGTAATGGGTGGAAACTAATCAAGGAGAAAAGCAACTTAGAACTAAGGAGAAATTTCCTGACAGTTAGAACAATTAACCAGTGGAACAGCTTGCCTCCAGAAGTTGTGAATGCCCCAACACTGGAAGTCTTTAAGAAGATGTTGGATAACCATTTGTCAGAAGTGGTGTAGGGTTTCCTGCCTAAGCAGGCAGTTGGACTAGAAGACGTCCAAGGTCCCTTCCAACTCTGTTATTCTATTCTATTCTATTCTATTCTATTCTATTCTCTGTTCTATTCTATTCTATTCTCTGTTCTATTCTATTCTTTTCTATTTTCTATTTTTTTCTATTCTCTATTCTCTATTCTCTTTCTCTATTCTATTCTATTCTATTCTATTCTATTCTATGATGGAATGCATTAGAATATTATACATGATGCAGCCAGTGCATGGGGTATCTGTTAACTGATGATCCCAGGCCTGCTAAAAAAAAACAACACATTCTAAGGACTTTGTCCCAAGGATTGGTAAGAAGATCCCAAAATGTTCCCAACTTTGGGGAGAGATACAGGACACCTAAGCATTTCTTTGGTTTACCACCAACTTCTGGAAAACCCTTCCTACCTCTAAAATGTTTCCATCTTCATCATGAACAGACATGGTAACCTCAACATTTTTAGGTGTCTTCTTCTTCCCTTTGTCAAACTCTCCGTGCATCAGAGTGACGTAGATATCATTCCGAACTTCACCTGCCAATTAAAATAGAGAATTCTAAGAACCCTTTTCTGTCCGACTTGGAAATTGGAATACAATCTTACTTTTTTCTTACTTTTTTTCTCCAGGAATTGCCCCCCCCCCCAATTTGGAAGACATCTGGACCCAACTATTTCTTTAAAAAAAAAAGATGTAATCTCATTCTTGTTTCCCTTGAATTACTCACCAGGCAATATAATCTCTGGGAATCCCATTTTACGGGCAATAGCTGTCGATCTGTCAATGAGATGAGAAAAATCCTTCTGAACCTGAGCTAAATCACCAGGCAGCAGTTTCAGAGAAACCCAGAGGCCTAAAAGGGGACGGAGAGCAAAGAATATAACAAAAAGCAGCATTAGTGCTATTGGTACCATCCTGTGCAGATTTGATAAGGAAAGAGAAGTGAGTGGAGGTTAAAATCAAAATGTCTTTTTTTGTTTACTAGGGCTTTTTTTCCACTTTTTTTGGGAGGGGGGCATAAAAAGCATTGGGCTGTTCTTATAAAATTAGTGTTGTGCTTAAGACTTAAGAGCAACTTTTGCCAAAAGCACTAAAACCTGGTTCAATGACCGTGGGATTACTGTGCTTGATTGGCCTCTCCATTCTTCCTCCATACTCTGGGTCCTTGGTTTCCAAATGAGATGCAAAAGTTGCTCTCATCAGAAAAGAGGACCACTGAGCTACAGGACTTTGGACCACTCTGCTTCATTAAGACCAGGATCAATGCAGCCGTCTACCAGGAGATTTTGGAGCACTACATGCTTCCTTCCGCAGACTAGCTTTATGTGGATGCTGACTTCATTTTCCAGCTGCTAACACTGCCAAAAGCACCAAAACCTGGTTCAATGACTGTGGGATTACTGTGCTTGATTGGCCAGCAAACTCGCCTGACCTGAACCCCATAGAGAGAATCTATGGGGCATTGCCAAGAGAAAGATGAGAGATATGAGACCGAACAATGCAGAAGAGCTGAAGGCCGCTATTGAAGCATCCTGGTCTTCCATAATACCTCAGCAGTGCCACAGGCTGATAGCTTCCATGCCACGTTGCGTTGAGGCAGTAATTGCTGCAAAAGGGGCCCAAACCAAGTACTGAGTACATATGCATGCTTATACTTTTCAGAGGTCCGGTATTGTTCTATGTGCAATCCTTGTTTTATTGATTGCATGTAATATTCTAATTTTCTGAGATGGTGGATTTGGGGTTTTCATGAGCTGTAAGCCATAATCATCACAATTATGACAAATCACGGCTTGAACTATCTTGCTTTGCATGTAATGAGTCTTATCTCATATATTAGTTTCACCTTTTAAGTTGCGTTCCTGAAATGAATGAACTTTTGCATGATATTCTAATTTTTCGAGTTTCACCTGTAGACTTTTGGGGATTTGGTTTATTATTATTTATATTTGATGCTTCTAGACCGCCCCCTCTCCCAAAAGGGACTCGGGGCGGTGTACAGTCCATACAGAATATAACAAAATACAATAAAAAAGTTAAATATGTGCAGTTGGCATGGAGGAGGTTAAAATGCAATTAAAAGAACTGTACAAAGCTAATATAAATATAAGTTTTTAAACCCCTAAAATAGACACAATAAATTAAAAAAACCCTAAAATAACCAGATGATAATACATTTGCCAGGAGGGACAGTTGTAATTATGCCAGGCCTGCTAATCGGAACAGGTGGGTCTTCAATTTTTGCCGGAAGGAGCGGAGGTCAGAAGTGGTTCGAATGTCGGGGGGGAGGTCATTCCAGAGGGTTGGGCCCATCACAGAGAAGGCCCTACTCCTTGGTGTCGCCCGTTGGCATTGCCTAGAGGACGGCACCAGGAGAAGTCCCTCCCTGTGTGAGCGAATTGGCCGCAGGGATGTATGTGGGAGGATGCGATCCCGCAAGTAACTAGGTCCCGTGCCATGGAGCGCTTTAAAGATGGTAATCAGCACCTTGAAACGCACCCGAAAAACCACAGGCAGCCAGTGCAGCTCGCGCAGGAGAGGTGTTACGTGGGAGTACCTCGTACTCCCCATCACAGCCCGCGCGGCTGCGTTCTGAACTAACTGCAGTCTCCGGGCGCGTCCCAAGGGCAGCCCCATGTAGAGAGCGTTGCAGTAATCCAGGCGGGACGTCACCAGCGCATGAGTGACCGTGCATAGGGCATCCCGGTCCAGTAGGGGGCGCAATTGGCGCACCAGGCGAACCTGGTGGAACGCCCCCCTCGCCACGGCTGCCACATGGTCATCCATTGACAGCCGGGCATCAAGGAGGACGCCCAAATTGCGCGCCCGTTCCACAGGGGGCAAATGTTCGCCCCCTATGGCCAGCGATGGAATCAGCTGGCTGAACCGAGGTGCCGGTAGCCACAGCCACTCAGTCTTGGAGGGGTTGAGCTTAAGTCTGTTGTCTGTTGTCCCGGTGACAAAAATAGTTGTCCCTCTTGCTCATATCAAACAGGATTGATTTAGGGATCACTTTTCACATTTTTTTCCCCTTTGAGAACATTGTTTCTTTCAGACCATGCTTCCAACCCCTCTTGCAATTGCCCACCAACATAATTTTATTGTAGTTTGTCATCTACACATCATCAGCGTGCCAGCTAAAATTGTGTGGCTCTCCCCATTCATCAGGAAAACTGAATCAAATGGATGACAGATTTTCTGAGCAGTCATGCAGGAAGGAGCCCGTCAATGTCCTTGACCAGTGAACCATCCAAAGCCATGAATGAGTTTTCACCTCAAAGGAATGTCCCTCCCTCCTCCCCTCCCCTCTTTCCAATGCTTCCAGGAGCCATCTTTCCAGTGCGTACCTTGCCCTTTATGATTCACTTCCTTGGCCGCAATAACTTTGTTGAAGACCAATGTGAGGGGCTCATTCTCTCCAATCACGTGTGACGTTATTAATGGTGCCATGATTAACTGCCGCTGCCTGATGTATGTTTCCATGGCAATCCTGAAGAGGAAAGAGGAAAGGAGGAGGAAAAAAAGTGGCACATTTCCAGATTGTCAACATTATCAGATTATGAATAAAAAAAAACCAAGATTCTTCTTGCAGGAGGAAGATCTGAAAGACCATGTTAGGAACAGATCTTCCTGGCTGACCCTATCGATGTGGTCACTTAAGAGTAAAATGATGAGTTGATGGCACTCCATCCATCCATCCATCCATCCATCCATCCATCCATCCATCCACCCATTGTTCAAATGCTGCAGGATCGGATGGATAAAAATAGCTTGTAGAACTCTTCAAGCTGATTGGCAAAACTATTTAGTCTCATAATAAACATTTTTGTTAATTCATAGGAATGGTTGAGGGTGAAAGCCATATTGGGAGGTAGTTTCTGCACTTAAAAACCCTGGATTATTTTATCCTTCTTTATTTCAGCCCTGTCCCATGCAGGGAAGGTCTAAACACAAGCTACATGCATGCCAGTCTGAATCCTAAAACACGGCTCATTCCATGTGGAGAACTCTGATTATGTGCAATTCCAATCAAGTAAGAAAGTGATACTGTATAGGCCTGTGACAGAAGCTCCCCGAGATCACTTCGGATAAGCCACGTTCACTGCTTCAATTGAATGTATAGGCTTTGTCTTAGCTTATCCCACTTCTTGTCTTGGACCTGCCCACTTTCTGGAAAGCACATAAACATTTATTTTATTTATTTATTTTAATTTGTCAACAAGCACAAGGAAGCAAGTAGGAGAAACACACGAAAAATGGCACAAATAAATGGATAAAAATAAGCAAAACAAAGCCATAAACACATAAAAAGAGGGCCCTTTGTGACAATTAATTGCACAATACACTACAAATTATATGTTCTTTTTTATGGCCAGTTTTTATTAGATATCATTTAATCAACTTTAGACCTGTTCATAATTTTAGATTCGTTTCTTCAGTAACACAAATCAATAGAAACGTCTTTTTAAGAAATGAATACACTTTTGAATACACTGCCCTTAAAAAAAAAAAAAAAAAGTGCCGTATTTTTCAGAGTATAAGACGCACCTTTTTCCCTCAAAAAAGATGGTGAAAATCTGGGTGCATCTTATACACTGAATAGAGCATTTTTGGCCTTCCGAAACCCCCTCCCCCTTTGCAAAAATGGCCATGCATAGCCTTTAGGAGGTTCCAGAGTGCTCCTGGGGGGCTTGGGAGGGTACAAATGGCGAAAAACGGGCCGTTTTTTGCTTGTTTTTGCCCCCCCCCCCCCAGCCTCCAGGAGCACTCTACAAGCCTCCTAAAGGCTGTTCGTGCCCTTTTTTTGACAAACAAAAATGTTTTCATGAGAAGCGGGCCGTTTTGGGGAGGTCTGCAGAGTGCACCCCCCCTTTTTTTAAAAAAAATTGCCTCTTCAAAATCTTGGTGCGTCTTATGCTCTGAAAAATGCAGTACATATAAATGGGACAGTAGGACAGCGATGGTAGGCATGCTGGTGCGCTTATGCATGCCCCCTTAGGGACCTCTTAAGAAATGTGTTAGGTCCACGGTAGACAGCTTAAGGCAGGGGTGTCCAAACTTGAGAACTTTAAGACTTGTGGACTTCAACTCCCAGAATTCCCCAGCCAGCCATGGCTGCCTTAAGGCAAAAGGTATGAGGGGTTAGAGGAACTAACAATAGGATCAGGATCAGTAAATGTTCCACACATTTACTATTCTATTGCTGAAACAGTTTTTCCTGCAATCACGATTAGAACAGATTACAATTTTGTTTGTAAATAGTTTGTATCTATTGATAGCCCTCGTGTTATTGCGGTTGAAGTAAAAGTAGTCATTAACAGGTAGGATGTAAGGGCAGAGTATCTTGTGCACTAAGCTCAGGTCAGAACATGGATGGTGTAATTCAAGGTTATCCAGGCCTAAAATTTCAAACCTCCTGGTATACGGAATTTTATTACGAGCAGAGGAGTTGAGTCCTCTTCTTGTAAAAGACCTCTGGACCCTCTCTCATGTTTCGATGTCCGAAATGCAGTGTGGGTTCCAGGCAGGGGAGCAGTATTCAAGGATAGGTCTGGCAAAGGTTTTGTATGCCCCAGTTAGCAGCATAGCATTAAGAAAACTACGTAAAATAAGGTTGACAACTCTGAATGCCTTTTTGGCAATGTTGTTACAGTGAGCTCTGGGGCGTAGGTCTTTCGAAATGATGACCACCAGCTCCCCCCCCAAAATTGTGCTTTTTTCTTTTTTTAGAATTTTAACTACTTACTGCTGAAAGGGAACAAAATGCTGCTTCTCTTCGTCGTCTACCTTCCCATGAATGATATCTGTAACGTCCATCACTAAAGGGAAAAAAACAGGCTTTTACTGATTACAGCAAAAATGTCTTAATAGGTTGGTAACTTTTGATACAAATTTCAAATCTGTAAAGCACCTCATGTCTTCCAGATGTCCTCGTTCATCAATTTCCAGAAATCCCATCAACATTATCAAAGGCCCTGTTGGCTAGGAATTCTAAAGCTCCAATGTGTCTAAGATCACAAAAATTAGTTGAAACCAAGACTTGAACTAAACTCAGGGAAAAAAATGGTTGGTTGACCATCTATCAATCATGCAAATATATATATACAGTGGGGCAAAAAAGTATTTAGTCAGCCACCAATTGTGCAAGTTCTCCCACTTAAAAAGATGAGAGAGGCCTGTAATTGGCATCATAGGTAGACATCAACTATGAGAGACAAAATGTAAAAAAAACCCCAAACAATCACATTGGCTGATTTGGAAAGAATTTATTTGCAAATTATGGTGGGAAATAAATATTTGGTCAATATCAAAAGTTCATCTCAATACTTTGTTATATATCCTTTGTTGGCAATGACAGAGGTCAAACATTTCCTGTAAGTCTTCACAAGGTTGGCACACACTGTTGCTGGTATGTTGGCCCATTCCTCCATGCAGATCTCCTCTAGAGCAGTGATGTTTTGGGCAACATGGACATTCAACTCCCTCCAAAGGTTTTCTATGGGCTTGAGATCTGAAGACTGGCTAGGCCACTCCAGGACCTTGAAATGCTTCTTACAAAGCCACTCCTTCGTTGCCCAGGCAGTATGTTTGGGATCATTGTCATGTTGAAAGACCCAGCCACGTTTCATCTTCAATGCTCTTGCTGATGGAAGGAGGTTTGCACTCAAAATCTCATGATACATGGCCCCATTCATTCTGTCCTGTACACAGATCAGTCATCCTGGTCCCTTTGCAGAGAAACAGCCCCAAAGTATGATGTTGCCACCCCCATACTTCACAGTAGGCATGGTGTTCTTTGGATGCAACTCAACATTCTCTCTCCTCCAAACACGCCGAGTTGTGTTTCTACTAAACAGTTCTATTTTGGTTTCATCTGACCATATGACATTCTCCCAATCCTCTTCTGGAGCATCCAAATGCTCTCTAGCAAACTTCAGACAGGCCTGGACATGTACTGGCTTAAGCAAGGGGACACGTCTGGCACTGCAGGATCTGAGTCCCTGGCGGCGTAGTGTGTTACTGTTGGTAGCCTTTGTTACGTTGGTCCCAGCTCTCTGCAGGTCATTCACTAGGTCACCCCGTGTGGTCCTGGGATTTTTGCTCACCGTTCTTGTGATCATTTTGACCCCACAGGGTGAGATCTTGTGTGGAGCCCCAGATCAAGGGAGATTATCAGTGGTCTTGTATATCTTCCATTTTCTAATTATTGCTCCCACAGTTGATTTGTTCACACCAAGCTGCTTGCCTATTGCAGATTCAGTCTTCCCAGCCTGGTGCAGGTCTACAATTTTGTTTCTGGTGTCCTTCGACAGCTCTTTAGTCTTCACCATAGTGGAGTTTGGAGTGTGACTGTTTGAGGTTGTGGACAGGTGACTTTTATACTGATAACAAGTTCAAATAGGTGCCATTGATACAGGTAATGAGTGCAGGACAGAGGAGCCTCTTAAAGAAGAAGGTACAGGTCTGCGAGAGCCAGAAATCTTGCTTTTTTTGTAGGTGACCAAATATTTATTTTCCACCATAATTTGAAAATAAATTTTTCCAAATCAGCCAATGTGATTGATAGGTTTTTTTTTTTACATTTTGTCTCTCATAGTTGAGGTCTACCTATGATGCCAATTACAGGCCTCTCTCATCTTTTTAAGTGGGAGAACTTGCACAATTGGTGGCTGACTAAATATTTTTTTGCCCCACTGTATGTATATATGTATTTGTGTTACAACCCCTGGTATGCCCAAATATGGGAGGAAGCTACAGAAAACCATCCAGGCAGAAAACCATATTTTTATTTTTAATGTTGCCCAGGTTCAAATCCCAGTAAGGGTATGGCTAGCTGATGAGAGCTAAATAGCTTGAAATAGATCTATACTAGTCTCCCTTTGTTTATTTATCAGCACAAATACAACACAAATATATATATATAACTACCTATTGCCGTGCTTTGGAAATAATTCACACAAAGTACGGAACGTGTCCTACTGGTTTGTTCCTTCCTTTTTTCATTTAAGTGATTAAGTCAGGGGTCAGCAACCTGTGGCTCTGGAGCTACATGTGGCTCTTTCGTCCCTCTGCTGCGGCTCCCTAACACTCAAAATACGTGTCGCAACTGCCAATGTGCAACATCTGCCAGCACACGATTTATTGAGCTTTTCAACCCCCAGTTGGTGGGTTTTGTGTGGCCCCCTGTGTTTTCTTTTCTGTGGGAAACAGATCCAAATGGCTCTTGGAGTGTTTTAAGGTTGCCGACACTTGGATTAAGTGATTAATCTGGCCACCAATCTCACAGCTGTCTTTGTCTTCCATTCCTTGAGGGAAACTCAGATGATTGTGTTGTGGCCAGCCAGCGGACCTGGAAACAGATTTGGACAGTGAGGAGGTTGGGGAGGATGATGGGCCAGTCCTGGAGTCTGGGGAAGTCTCGGACGAGGGCTCTGCGTGGGAGGCAGACATGGAGCCAGGGCTGTCTGACAATTATCAGCTGCCTTCGGAGTCAGACATCAGTGGGGCAGAAGAACAGCTGTAGCCTGTTCCCAGTGTGCGCATGCACAGAGCTGCCAGGAGAAGGGAACAGCTAAGGAACAAGGCTCAACTCGGGAATAAAGCCACAGGTGGACGGTGGACGGCCCCTCCCACAGGAATAAAGAGGAGTAAAAGAGGAGGGGAGTTTGCAGAAGGCAATTAGTTCAATTCATTAGGGTAAAGATCTGTTCCTGACTTCTTGCCAAGTATTGTCTGCTACAGCGTGGCACTTGGAAGATATCGATCTGGCAGCCCTCCAAGCCTGATAAAGGTCTGTAGTTGTAAAATCTCTGGAAAGACTGGGACTTTGCTGGAGAGGAATTCCCTTTAAACTAAATTAAGGGGGTTTTATCGGGACGAGGCGTTGGCTTCGTGCTTTTGGGAAGCCTAGGTCAGAACAGATTGCAACGATGGGAAACAGATGAATCAGAAGCAAGACAGGGACAGCCATTTCCCATGTCACTGGAGTTTCCCGATGGATCAAGGATGAGGAAGACCACTTCAACTCTGCAGTAGAGCAAGGGCCTTCGTCTTGCTTTCATCTTCTTATCATGCCGAACCTCAGCATGCAAATGGCCAGGTGAAGAACGAAGCCCAGGACTTCAACTGTTATTTTCCAGGACACATTTCTTGAAAAGAAGACCTTAGCACCACCACCACCACCAAAACCAAGTCCTAGTACCTGCTACTCCAAAAGGTCTCCGTAGGCCACAAGTATGCTTCTTGCCTTCTTTCAACTCCATGTGGCCAACACGCACTATTTGACACACTAGGCTGACCCGAGGCCGGATCAAGTCAGAACTGCTGAGATCCTGGTGGGGCAACAAAAATAATCACTGAAGTATAAAATAACTTGGGACATATTGAATTGGCCTAGGAACACATGGAAAGAATCTTGCTTATTTATTTATATCCCTTTATTATTTTTATAAATAATTCAAGGCGGCGAACATATCCAATACCCCTTCCTCCTTTTCTTCTCCCCACAACAACAACCCTGTGAGCTGAGTTGGGCTGAGAGAGAGGGACTGGCCCAAAGTCACCCAACTGGCTTTCATTAATAAGGCAGGACTAGAACTCATGATCTCCTGCTTTCTAGCCTGATGTTTTATCATTAGATCAAACTGGTTCTCTTATAGAGAAAGAATCTCTCTCTCTCTCTCCCCTCTCCTTCCTTCCTCCTCTTCCCCTCTCTATCCAACTATCCATCCATCATTTGCCTGCCTGCCTGCCTCCCTGTCTGCCTCCCTATCTATCTATCTATCTATCTATCTATCTATCTATCTATCTATCTATCTATCATCCATCCATCCATCCATCCATCCATCCATCCATCCATCTATCATCCATCTATCTATCATCTATCTATCTATCTATCTATCTATCTATCTATCTATCTATCTATCTATCTATCATCTATCATCATCTATCATCTATCTATCTTCTGTATCTATATTATATGGTCCAAACCCCATGAATGTATGTAGCTTTCTCTTTCTTTCTTTCTTTCTTTCTTTCTTTCTTTCTTTCTTTCTTTCTTTCTTTCTTTCTTTCTTTCTTTCTCTCTCTTTCTTTCTTTCTTTCTTTCTTTCTTCTTTCTTTCTTTCTTCTTCCTTCCTCCCTCCCTCCTTCCTTCCTTCCTTCCTTCTTTCTTTCTTCCTTCCTTTCCCTCTGTCAGCTTTGACTCCTGGTGATTGCCTGGATAAGTCTCCACAATTTTCTTGGCAAGATTTCAGAAGTGGTTTACTTCCTTCCCAGGGCTGGGCTGGGACAAGGTCACTCAGCTGGTTTTGTGCCTAAGGTAGGACTAGGACTAACACTTGCGGTTTCCTGGTTTCTAGGCTGCAGCCTTAACCGATTATGCCAATCGGGCTCTTGTGCCAATTTCTACTAGGAGTGTTCAAATGACCAGCATTTATTCAAGGAGTATTTTTTTTTTTTTTGTGCCAAGGGGAAATGAATCAGCAGAACGAGCTTCTACTTTAGGTTTGCCATCTTTATTAGCTGGATTAAGTAAACTCACTCCTCCTCCTGCTTGTTACAGCGGAAATACCTCTGTCTCTCCGACTTTCTGCCAAAGTGAAATTGAAAACAGGAATGGACATTGTTCCAACAACTGTGAAGCAATATCAATTCCCCCAGAGCTCCATGGATGGAAAGAAATTGGGGTGAATTGGGCGGGGGGAGGGGGAGGGTAGTTGTTGCTGCAAAGATGCCCCAAATAAATTGGGCTAAATTGGTACAGGTAGCTTTCGACTTATGCCCCAATTTTCTGCTGCTAAATGAAACCTTTGTGAAGTGAGTTCTGCCCCATTTTATGACTTTCCTGGCCATAGTCATTATGTGAATCACAGTTGTTAAGTGAATCTGGCTTCCCCATTGACTGTGCTTGTCAGAAGGTTGCAAAAGATGATCACATGACCACAACCACGGTAAACATAAACCAGTTGTCAAACATCCAAATATTGATCATGTGATCAGGGGGATCCCCTAACGGGGTTCTTAAGCGGCTTCCCCGTTGACTTTGCTTGTAAGAAGGTCGCAATATGGGATCACAGGACCCCCAGGATAACTGCAACCATCATAAGCATGAATCAGTTGCCATTTTGGTCACGTGACCCTGGGAAGACTGCATCATTTGGCAGATGTAAAGAATGCTCACTACCCATCCCTGTTGGGGTGATCAATAAAACTAACTTTAAAATGCAGAACCTTGCCCAAGGATTACATTACTATACCCACTAGCTTTGTTTTTGTTTTGTTTTGTTTGTAAAAAAGTGTTTTATTTTTATTTTTTAACACACATATAATCCAAAGTGTACCATTACACCTTAACAAACATTTAAAAAAAAGAATATTCAATATATCAATTCCTCTTACCATCAAGCCACATCACCTTTCATTTGCCCTTCTGCTTTCCATACACCATATTATAGTCTGTTTCATCTTCAACCTTTCTCCTCTCCCTCTCTCCTCCTCCCCACCTCCTTTCTTCCCTCTGCCATCTCTCTCTTCTCTACTTCCCCTTGCTCTCTCCCTCTGCCCTCTTTCCACACCTTCCCTCTCTCCTTCTCTTTCCCTTCCTTCTGCTTCCCTCTCTCCTGTCTCCTTTCTCTCTCTCTCGTTCCCTCCCTTCCACTCTCTAATTTGCATGGTGTATTATTTCAGCATCTGAGCAAGCTCCATTTAATATTAGTGGCATTAATAATTATATTCCAGAAAATATTTTCCATATTGCTAATTTTACATACCTTCTCCTTTTAAAAGTATACTTATATACAAGTTCCATTTACCACCACCACCCAAAAAACCCCTCTTTTTTGGCTGAAGTGTGAGCCAGGTTCAGGTTTCCAGCTATCCTTATAATACTATTACATAGTTATACATCATTTAGGGCCCATATTTTTTAAGCTCGTGTACACACTAGCTTTTAAAGTAATTAAATTTTCCAACACTTAACCATAAGCATTATTGGCTATGACTGGGGGCAATTCTTCAAGATTGTAGGTAAGCTTCCCCCCCCCCAATTCAAATATTAGGGGAGAAAAGAGACCAAATATCCCAGCCTATATGCCACGGCTAACAAAGTTCCTCTGCTCATCAGCCTCTTTATGTATGTTCAGCTCCCAAAGATTTATTACATGAAAACTATTTAATAAATGCTACTTTAACTAAATAGGGGAAGCAGTGTCGATCAGAAAGGTTGGCAGTTCGGCCGTTCGAACTCTTAGCGCTGTGTAACGGAGTGAGTTCCTGTTACTTGTCCCAGCTTCTGCCAACCTAGCAGTTCGAAAGTATGTAAAAATGCAAGTAGAAAAATAGGGATCACTTTGGTGGGAAGGTAACAGCGTTCCGTGCGCCCTCAGCGTTTATTCATGTTGGCCACATGACCACGGAGACCTCTTCAGACAGCCCTGGCTCTTGGGCTTTGAAACGGAGATGAGCACTGCCCCCTAGAGTCAGGAACGGCTAGCACATACGTGTAAGGGGAACTTTATCTTACTTTAGCTAAAAATACTCTGAATAACAGCAGGGGACAATCCAATTGATTTTGGGGATTCAATATTAACCACTTTGGAAAACCCTGAGATACACAGTAAGGGACACGTTAAAATCAGAGATCAGCAATTGGGTGGCCGACTGGTTGGAAAGATCTCTTATCCAAGGTATGTATGGCTGAGGATCAAAGTAGCCAGCTACAGATTGGATGTCAAAATGACCTTTTTAAAAAGTTAGTTGGCTTTGTTATAGAGATAAATCCGAGAAATCTTTCCAAACCATTGTGCTTGTTAGACAATGAAATAGATTATGTTGACCCTTCCCATTCACAGCATGGCCCCTTGCCCAATGACGCTATCACAACAAAGGTACAACAAAGGAACACAGCTATAAAAATGAAGTTATCTGCCAGTCAGTACAACCCAAAAGGCAAAAGAGAAAATTTACCGTGAAGACAGCTTGAAGGTTGTTAAGCTTTTCAATTTCCTTCGGCATCCCATTGCTTCCCCAGCGAACCAGGTAGTTTTCACTAAAATAATAGTAATAATATAATAATAAAAGACCTGCAAATGGAAATAGAACGACTGTGGCAAAAGAAAGCGAAGGTGGTAACTTTTAATATTGCAAATAGTAATACTGTAGGTGCTTTGGGCACAATCCCAAAACAACTGGAGGACCACTTGAACACCATTAGAAGTGACAAAAATTACCATTGGTCTATCAAACACCTGTATCTGCCTGTCCCAGGTCCTTGGTAAAGACTCAATCTTCTTATATATATTAAAATGTCTCTCTCTCTCTGTGTATTTTCCAGCATAACTCTGGAATGCCTCGAGCAATTTCAACCAAACTTGATAGACAGATGACTTACTATCTGGAAAAACATACTGTGGGGGGTAAGACACCCCTAGCCCCCCCTCGGGGTGTGTGTTCTGTTAAGGTACAGCCTGTTGTGCCTTAAAATGGCCTCTACTGTACTGCCGTAAAATGGCTTCTACTGTACACTGCAGTGGAGTTGCCATGGTAATGGCTTCACAGTACTCCACAGGGGGAATCCCTCTGGGAAGGGGGAAAAATCAACGTTAGAAATTATGTTTGGTCTGGACATTTCCCCCCTATAAATAAATACACGGGCAATGTCAGGTTATCAGCTAGTAGGTAGATGAAACTGCCAAATCCAGTCCGAACATCTGGCTGACTGTGCGATGAACCATAAAAATGGACATGCCGTTGCTGTTCAGGACATGCAAATCATTTTGCCCAGCATTAAAACAATGCCAAGGCAACTTTATATCCAAGATGAATGTCAAAGGGAAACAGATTTTTCAGGTGCCTTTGGCTTTTATAGAAATAAAACAAGGAAGTCCTTCTGATCCTAAATTGCAACATATCGTGAGCTAGTGTCCAAAAGAAACAAAGAGAGAGAGAAAATAAGGGCACGAAGAATTGCCTTAAATGGAAATAATACTGTTTGAGACTTTCCCTCCTTTAGGAATAAGATCAGCAAAGGGGAAACTGATAGAAGAGATAGATCTAAAGCACTAGCATATTGTTTACAACGAAATTTTCCCATTCCCGTTATAATTATTCAATTATAATGTTCCTGGTTTTTTTTTAATGAAAAGGACAGTTGTTTTCTTCAAACTAAAAATCCGCTTTTCATCTTCATAACAGGCCTGCATGAGAAACAGATAGCCCTCGACTCACACTAGTTCATTTAGTGACTGTTCAAAGTCACAGTGGCACTGAAGAAAAAGATCTGTGACCGTTTTTCACACTTACGACCGTTGCAGCCTCCCCATGATAACATGATCAAAATTCAGATGCTTGGCAACTGACTCATACTTATGACGGTTGCAGTGTCCCGGGGTCATGTGATCAGCTTTTGCTACCTTCTGACAAGCAAAGTTAATGGGGAAGCCAGATTCATTTAACAACCGTCTTACCAACTCAACAATCGCAGTGATTGACTTAAGAACTGTGGCAAGAAATCTCATTAAATGGGGCAAAAGCTCCCTTAAGAATTTTGGGCTCAATTGTGGTTTTCAAGGGCTGCCTGTATTGTTATGCATTAAAGTCATAATCTATCTTGATGATTACAGCCAACTTACTGCAACATACAACCAACATTCCCTAAGACAGGTTTTAGAAAAAAAGATTTTTTACTAGCAACATACCTAATAAATTTGGATTGATCTGGATCATAAAGGCTCATAAGCAGCTCTGCATCCTCACCAATATTGCAGACAAAATTCTTGAAATTGATGTACAGGCTGTAAGTGTGGGTATTATTAAAGATAGACTGTCCTCGTCGGTCTACATTCTGTTGAAGAGACTTGTTGGGAATAAGAGATTAAAGGAAAGGTGAGAATGTAGAAAGAGCTAAATTATCCAACAAAGGTGTCCATTTTTCCAGCCATGATCTAAGTAAGACTATTTTAGTTTCCCTAAAACTGAAAAGTGTGGCATGCTCACACACTGTGGCAACACGTATGCAAAATCAGGGCTGTGATTAAATGAATTTTGTGATCAACTAAAAGAAGATCAAAATATTTGAATACGCACTCATACCTTCAGTAGTCAATGCATTTTTATTCATCCATCCGTCTAGCTATCCATGAATTTATTTATTTATTGATTGATTCATTCATTCATATTCTATAGCCCCCCAATTCAACCCAGTGACTCTGAGTGGCTTACAGTTCAATTTCTACTTATAAAAGCTGGAACTGTTTTAAATGGATGGCTAGATGGAAGGAAGGAAGGAAGGAAGGAAGGAAATATATATATGATAGAGAGAGAGAGAGAGAGAGAGAGAGAGAGAGAGAGAGAGAGAGAGAGAGAGAGAGAGAGATTCAAATTCTACTTCTAAAAGCTGGAGCTATCAAGCATCATCTTATAAAGAGACACTCTCTTTTCTCAGTTCTAAGATGATGCCAGGCACCACAATAAATCAACCATAATGTAAATTGGAAGTTTAATAGTAGTGTTAGAAAGCAGTACTTCACAGGAAGAGTAGTGGAAGCTCCAACCTTCCAGTGGATGAGGTGGATCACACATCACTAATTGAGATAACATGACAGTCATCTAATAAAAATAAAGGTAAATAAAATATAAAAATGAAAGGAAGAAAGAGAAAGAAATAGAGAGAGAGAGAGAGAAAGAAAAAGAAAGAAAGAGAAATATTCTACCTGTACATTTAAATCAAGAAATTAATCAAACAAAACTTCCAGAAAGATGGAAGTTTTCATCACATGGGACTTTGATTAAACTTTCTTCCATGGATTAGCAATGCTAAGCAGCATCATTGTTTTATTAACCTGCATTAAACCCAGCTCTATCTTATTTATGCTTGCAACATGAAGCAAATATCTGAAATTCCCCTGGGTTCAACAGGACTCAGGAAGATGGTTATACAACAGGGAAAATCTGAGCAAGTTAATCCTTTCTCTACCATTGCTGAATGTACATTCAGCATGTAATTTACCCACTACACAAGAGTTCAGTCCTTAAACTCCACTCCAAATAAAGTACTGGATTTCTTTCTGTTTTTTTCACCTAAGGGTGAAAAAGTGCTGCCATTGGTGAAATGTTCATTTAGGCCCAGAAAGGGATTCCAGTTCTTCTCCTCTTAAAAAGAAAGTACTGTATTTTTCAGATTGTAAAACACATGTAGCTTTTGGGGAGGAAAACAAGAAAAAAAATCTACCTCTGCCTCCCAGCAATTTGCCTCCTTGAAACAAACAGCAAACAGCCTGTTTCAGTTTCAATTTCAGCACAACCTGATTAGCACAAGAAAAAAATCTGCCTCTGCCTCCCAGCAATTTGCCTTCTTGAAGCAAACAGCCCGTTTCCGTTTCAGCACAGCCTGATTAGCACAAGCAGCTGATTGTTGGTTGGATTGGCCTCCCGATGATCAGCTGTTTCAGGCTGCAGGGATTGCCATAGCCTATTGCCACCTTGGCCTGCCCCATTTTCGGCCTCCGCATCCCATTTTCACTCTCCACACACCATGTTTTCAGCCTCCGCAGATCCCATTTTCCACCCATTCTGGGTGGTGGGGATCGGAATGGGAGGAAAATGGGGCATCCGTAGGCCAAAAAATGGGATGCGGACTCGGAGGCCAAAAATGGGGTGTGCGGAGGCGGCAATAGGCAATGGCAATCCCTGCAGCCTGAAACAGCTGATGGTCAGGAGGCTGACCCAACCGACACAATCAGCTGCTTGTGCTAATCAGGCTGTGCTGAAGCGGAAACTGGCTGTTTACTGCAAGGAGGCAAATTGCTGGGAGGCAGAGGTCAAAGGATGGGGACCAGTGGGTGGGGCTACATTCGGTGTATAAGACGCACCCAAATTTTCGCCCCCTTTTAGGGGGGGGGGTTGCATCTTATTCTCCGAAAAATACGGTACTTGTAAATTTCCAGGTTAATCCTAGGCAAGCAGAAAGGCTGCTCACCATCCCTAAAAAAATCACAGCGATTATTGATTGTACTGATATTGAAATGTTGAGAAGGAAATACAAGTTCTGTTTGTTCAAAGCATAGCCTCACCACACACTTACATCACGTTATACCACTGTGAATCTCTTTTGGGTTCCATTCTGGCATAAAGTTATTTCTGGGCAACTTCCTGATCAGGAAACAAAATGCTAAAAAAAAAAAAAGTACCTTTTCTTCTTGGATCCTGTCATCAATTCTTTTGGATGCTGTCTCGTGTGCTTTAAAGAGTGAAATCATGCTGGTAACTTCTGGATCCAGTATGTTCCCATTATCATCACGCACCACCAGGTCCAGTCCCAAAATCCTTGCAAATAATCCAGAAAAACAAGGAGGTAATCAAGAGCAGAAGAGACAAAGAAGAACAACACAGGAGAGCAAACTCATCAGGACAAAATTCAAGAGTCCATCTGCATTTGAAGACAGCAAAGTCCACATTCTGGACAGAGAGGAGTGCTGGTTTAAAAGAGGGGTCAAAGAGGCCCTCTATGTTAAAATTGTATAGCCCTCTCTCAACAAAGCGGGAGGATATATCACCATCTCTCTCCTGTTTACAATGCAGTCCTTTCAGCAATTCCAAGAAGGCTCCACACCCATTTGCACTATTCAAGTGACTTTGAGGGCACAGATAAACCTCCAAGTGGCCTCAATGGCTCTGAGAGAGAGCGCTAATGACCAGATGATTGCAAGAAATATAAATCCTTCCATTCTCCACCATTCAGTCAGAACTGAAGAAGCTTCTTGGGTGAGAAGCGAAACGTCTTCAAGGAAAAAACAAGACAGTCCTGTTGCCTTTTGAAAAAAGCCCATTTGGGACAAGGGCAAAGAGAGAAACCTAAAAAATCCGGACAGATAACATTTGCCCGCTGCAAATGACAATAACTTTTCAATTAAACTAAGAACCCAAATCCTAGAGCCAATTATATCTATTTCCAGCAGGTGTTTTTTTTTTAAGTCTTCTTTTATCTGCACATCACTGAAAGCTAACGGAACACTTCATATAAGGGAAAGTAACACTGCCCAGATTCAAGGAAAATGTGAAAGAATTTTGCACAGCTAAAGGAAGTATAAAGGTAAAAAGGTTCCCCTCTCACATATGTGCTAGTCATTTCCAACTCTAGGGGGCAGTGCTCATCTCTGTTCCAAAGCCAAAGAGCCAGCGCTGTCCAAAGACGTCTCCATAGTCATGTGGCCAGCATGACTAAATGCTGAAGACACACAGAACGCTGTTACCTTCCCACTAAAGGTGGTTCCTATTTTTCTACTTGTATTTTTTTACATGCTTTTGAACTGCTAGGTTGGCAGAAGCTGGGACAAGTAACGGGAGCTCACTCCATTACACGGCACTAGGGATTCGAACAGCTGAACCTCTGATCGACAAGCTCAGTGTCTTAGCCACTGAGCCACCACTCAATGTCTGTCTGTCTGTCTGTCTGTCTGACTCTCTCTCTCTCACTCTCTGTCTCTCTCTCTCTGTCTCTCTCTCTCTCTCTGTCTCTCTGTCTCTCTCTCTCTCTCTCTCTCTCTGTGTGTGTGTGTAAAATGTACATATGCCTTAATAATTTAATAACAAAATCTGGAACAGGAAGTAAGAAGTTCCCCACCGCAGAGATCCCACTTTAAGGGTGGCAATATCCATGGGTTTTCCAAACTTTCCCCTATGCAATTCTAGAATCTTTTAGGAAGCTTCAAACAAAAACTGAAATGCTCAGCAAATGCTGTTGCGGAAGCAACATTCTGGCCACAAATACATTTAGTATCCAAGGCAGAGGTGTCCACCCTGGCAACTTTTAACACCTATGGACCTCAACTCCCAGGGGAATTCTGGGAACCAAAGAAGTCCGCAGATTTTAAAGCTGCCAAAGTTGGACACTCCTGATCTCTGGGTTTCTTTTACATTTTATTTCTTCAACCCATTTATCCTGCCTCACTGGTAGTCCACTCTAAGCAGCAGACAAAACAAAACAGTGAATACTCACCAAACCAAAACACGACATAAACTAAATGGAAGACAATGGTGTTATCTGGTTTTGTTAATGAAAACAACCAAGCTCTGAAAGCACCAAGGACCCCACATAAACAAAACATCCAGAGAATATCTGACTTGGATGGGCATTAATATCTGCAATAGCTGAATGGTGCACAAAATCTGGATATTGCTAGTGTTGGAATCAGATTCAAAGCATCCTTGCCTACTTAGGATCCAAATGTCGGACCTTTCTAGAGCCAATCGATATGAGGGCTGGATCACTCAAGGTGGGCGATAGCCAAAGACCAGAATGATGCATGGCTATAACAAGACCCAGATGGCCACTGATCCTCACATCCAAACACTTAGCCCACTGCACCATCCCAGTAGAGGAGGAGGTGCACAATGGGTAGTTTGCTTCTACTTTAAAGAGAATTGACACCTTGTAGTTGCTGGGTGTACTCCTGAAAAAGCTTTCCTAGTTATTATAACAGACCAGCTTACCCAAAAAGTTACTGTACATATATTGTGGAATCCCTGCCTGCACAGCTTTTAATCTAATATCAGTCAAGGGAAGTTTGACAATCTTGCAGTATTGTTGGCAGCCACATGGAAGCAGTTTGCTATTGACATTTCTAGGAAGCTCTGCAACTTTCCAGCACAGTCCAAAAGTTTGACATTTCATGGTAATCGCCATCCAACTATAGTCAAACCTGATTCTGCTTAATTTCCAAGTCTCTCTTTCACACAGATATATGCATGAATGAATGAATGACAGTGGCTCACTGGCTAAGACACTCAGAAGGTCGGCAGTTCAGCGGTTCGAATCCCTAGCGCCGTGTAATGGAGTGAGCTCCAGTTACTTGTCCCAGCTTCTGCCAACCTAGCAGTTCGAAAGCATGTAAAAATGCAAGTAGAAAAATAGAAACCACCTTTTGGGGGGAAGGAATCCCTGCCTGCACAGCTTTTAATCTAGTATCAGTCAAGGGAAGTTTGACAGTCTTGCAGTATTGTTCCGTGCACCTTTGGTATTTAGTCATGCTGGCCACGTGACCACGGAGATGTCTTTGGACAGTGTTGGCTCTTCAGTACTCATCTCTTGAAATGGAGATGAGCACCACCCCCTAGAGTCAGGAACGACTAGCTTATATGTGCGAGGGGATCCTTTACCTTTACTTTTATGTATGAATAAATGAATGAATGGATGAATAGGATAGGATAGGATAGGATAGGTGTGCAGACTAGAGGAATTGAGTTGTGGCTGCAAGTTCACCCTCCTACTCCTAGTTATGAAGTCCAACATATTTAAAAAGTGCCAAGCTAGTGGAGGATGTTTGTTTTGCACAAGGGAAAATAGGTGTCTGGTGGATTTGGGGGTATCTCCATCCTCTAGAGCTCTTTAGAATCAACATCTCCAGCACCTGTTCCTCAAGCACTAACTCTGGCATCTGGACAACACTGTGCTTATTCACTCAATGTGCCACTTGTCCCATAATCTAGTGTGAAATCAGACTTGGCGTATCAACTATAAAGAAGTCTTTGGAAAAGGGCAGGAGAACAAAGAAAAGAGGGATCCAAAGTGAAATGGAAATAGAAAATAAAGTGTCGCGCACACAGAAGTGGGATTCACAGCTTGATGAAAATAGACTTGTTTCTGTTTATTTTTGAAATAGTATTTGTGACTTTGGGTATCTGGAAGATCCTGCATGCAAACATATGTTGTGTGTAAGGGGGGGGAGGAGGGGGTGAAAAATCTCTACCATGAACCTTGACTGAAAACATACAGTTTCAGATATCCAGCACACTGCTGGCATCCACAGCTGTCAAGAGCAGAGATGGATCTTAGTTGGTGGCAGAGGGCGTACTTTGCAGCCCTTAGACTGGACTCTTAGTCTTTATGAGAAGAATAATGGGTGCTGACAATAGGAGCATAACAGTAAATGAACAAATAGCCGAAACAATTAAGAAAACCAAATGGAAAAAAGTCAACAAAATATAATCAAGTAAGTAGATTGCTTTATACAGGTAGCCCTCGACTTACAATCACATTTGAGCCCCATATTTCTGTTGTTTTGGTGAGACATTTGTTAAGTGAGTTTTGCCCCCTTTTACGAGCTTCCTTGCCACGGTTGTTAAGTGAATCACTCCAGCTGATAAGTTAGTAACCCGGTTGTTAAGTGAATCTGGCTTCCCTATTGACTTTGCTTGTCAGAAGGTCACAGAAGGGGATCCCATGACCTTGGGACACTGCGACCGTCATAAATATGAGCCAGTTGTCAAATATCTGAATTTTGATCATGTGACCATGGGGCCACTCCAAGGGTTGCAACTGTGAAAAATGGTCATAAGTCACTTTTTTCAGTGCTGTTGCAACTTTGAACAGTTGCTAAATGAACTGTTGTAAGTCGAGACTACCTGTTTGTCATGCATGAACCCAAAGTCCATCTTTTTAAAAAATAAGTCCATAAACTCAAATTTTAGAGCTGGGCTCGTGTGATCAAGGAGATTCTGATGTCAACAATCTGATCCATCATATCTAGACACACCAGGAACATTTTCTTTTCAAACTTGCACCTCTAGTTATTCAATTTAAGGATGTGACTGAAGTCTGAGAAAGACAGTCGGTATTACCTGTTGCCATAATCGATTTTGGCCGTGACTTTCTTCTTGAGTTCAGCCAACTCATCCTTGGGGAGAGTGCCTGATAGGATCTGGGATCGCCATTCAATCAGACTATAAGTCATCTGTTGTACAGTGCGAAAGAGGGAGCTTTTGTTCTCCTAGAGCAGACAAGAAATGAGAAACAGAAAATTAAACAACTAACACAACAAAGGCATCCTATAATAATAGGAAACTCATGCCATTAGAAGAGAATATTTGTAGCTCAAGATTGAACCTTGGTGCCCTCTGAGTTTGGCTGTTTTCTTGCAGAAGCCAAAAATCAACACCCAGATAAGTAGATTAGGTAAAGGTTCCCCTTGCACATATGTTCTAGTCATTCCTGACTCTAGGGGGCGGTGCTCATCTCTGTTTCAAAGCCAAAGAGCCAGCGCTGTCCGAAGACGTCTCCGTGGTCACGTGGTTGGCATGACTAAACGCTGAAGGCGCACAGAATGCTGTTACCTGCCCACCAAAGTGGTCCCTATTTTTCTACTTGCATTTTTACATGCTTTCGAACTTCTAGGTTGGCAGAAGCTGGGACAAGTAATGGGAGCTTACTCTGTTACATGGCGCTAGGGATTCAAACCACTGAACTGACGACCTTCTGATACACAACATCAGCGTATTAGCCACTGAGCCACCGCTAAATAGATTAACACAGGATTAATACACAGACCAACAATCAATCAGTAAAGAATACCCCAAAGGAAATAACAACTCAAACAAACAAACAAACAGTAAACAACAGCCTAATCAAGGAACCAGAACACTCCCACCAACATTGACAGGGCAAGCCACTTTTTTTTAATAAGCAGATCCACCTTCTAGCAGTAATGATGTTACCTAGTTGGGCAATGAAATGTTTGCAAGAAACAACCAAGCTCAAAAGACCCCACAGGAAACTCATAATCTTCCACTTATTCATTTCCCAAAAGGTTATACTGAATCTGTTGTGGCTCGCCAGTGGCCAGAGGAGCTGGTGGCAGACTCAGAAAGTGAGGAGGTTGGGGAGGAACATGGGCCAGTTCTGGAGTCTGGGGAAGGCTTTGATGAGGGATCTGCGTCGGAGGCAGGGAGGGGGTCAGGATGGTCTGACAGTTATCAGCTGCATTCAGAGTCAGATATCAGTGGGGCAGAAGAATAGCCGAAGCCTCTTCCCAATGTGCGCTTGTGCAGAGCTGCCAGGAGAAAGGAACAGCTAAGGAACAAGGGTTAACTCGGGAGTAAAGGCACAGGTGGACAGTGAATGGCCCCTCCCACAGGGAATAAAGAGGAGCAAACGGGGAGGGGAGTTTGCAGGAGACAATTAGCTCAATTCTTTAGGGTGAAGATCTGTTCCTGACTTCTTGCCAAGTATTGTCTGCTACAGAGTGGCGTTTGGAAGATATCGGCCTGACAACTCTCCAAGCCCGATAAAGGTCTATAGTTGTGAAATCTCATGAAAGATTGTTTGCCGGGACTTTGCTGGAGTGGAATTCCCTTTAACCTAAATAAAAGAGGTTTTATCGGGACAAGGAGTCTGCTTTGTGCTCTTGGGAGGCCTAGGTCAGAACAGAATCCAAATGAATCACCTATAGCCGTGATGGCGAACCTATGGCACGCGTGCCACAAGTGGCACGCGGAGCCATTTGTCAGGGCACGCGAAGTGCTGCCCTGTCAGCTGGCCAGCGTGCATGCGCTCACTGGCCAGCTGACTTCACCTTTTTAAAAGCTATTTTTCACCTTCCCCAGGCTCCAGAGGCTTTATAGGAGCCTGGGGAGGGCGAAAAGAGCCTCCCCCCCCCGGAGGCTTCAGGGACCGTCCCTGAAGCCTTCGGAACGCTTAAAACCACCCTCCGAGCAAACCAGAAGTGACTTCCAGGTTGCTCGGAGGGTGGTTTTAAGCGCTCCGAAGGCTTCAGGGACCGTCCGAGGCTTCCCTGATGCCTTCGGAGTGCTTAAAATGACCCTCTGAAGCCTCCGGAGGGCCTCCGGGGGGTCGGGGGAGGCTCTTTTCGTCCTCCCCAGGCTCCTATAAAGCCCCTGGAGCCTGGGGAGGGCAAAAAAAAACATGTAAAAATGGGGGGGGGTCGTGCGTTGTGCGCGCATGCGCACTGGGGGGGTCGCACATAGCATTATGGGTGTGGCACGCCCGCACTCGACCCCCCTGCGCTCCCCCCACTTGTGGCACGCGAGCCAAAAAAGGTTCGCCATCACTGACCTATAGTATATATTACATCACTGAATAGGATCTATTTCGTTATATCTTCCTGTCTTCCAATTTATCTTCACAAGGTCACACTCCACAATGGAAGTCTACTTGGTAACTTTCAGCCAGCATTGTTTACCTTGCAAGGTTGTTAAATGAAAAACATGGACATGGATCTACGCACGCCAGCTTGAGTTTCTGAAGGAAAGGCAGGATATAAAGCAAAGTGTAACCACCTCTTTCTGGTTTCTAAAAATTGTTCCTATGGTTATAATAGCCCATGAAGCTTATCCACCAGAACCCATTATTTGCTTTGGGAAAGAACTTATGGTGGCCCAGTAAAGAGAATTAGTACTTACCACATACAGCCTATGCCAGATCACTACCCATTCTCGCAAAGTAGAGGTGAGTTCTTGGACCAATGGAAGTTCACTAGGAATTACTGTCTCATTTTGTCTATGGAAAAGTGGTTGAAATTATTGTTGGTAATTTAAGGTCTGCCCAACAAACTGTTTTTAGGACTCACTAGATTTACATATATACATGTTGTGCTTGCATGTCTTATTTATTAATATTTTGAGCCTCGGTGGCGTAGTGGTTAGAGTGCAGTACTGCAGGCTGCTTCTACTGACTGCCGGCTGCCTGCAATTTGGCAGTTCAAATCTCACCAGGCTCAAGGCTAACTCAGCCTTCCATCCTTCTGAGGTGGGTAAAATGAAGACCCAGATTGTTGGGGGCAAATATGCTGACTGTAAACTGCTTAGAGAGGGCTGAAAAGCACCGTGAAGTGGTATACAAGTCTTAATTTTATTGGGGGGGAAAGTGCTATTGCGATAGATAGATAGATAGATAGATAGATAGATAGATAGATAGATAGATAGATAGATAGATAGATAGATAGATAGATAGGATAGGATAGGATAGGATAGGATAGATGGATGGATGGATGGATGGATGGATGGATGGATGGATGGATGGATGGATGGATGGATGGATGGATGGATGGTTGGATACATGGATGGATGGATGGTTGGATGGATGGATGAGCCATTGTGGTGCAGAGGTTGGAGTGCAGTACTGTAGGCTACTTCTGCTGCCTGCTGGCTGCCTGCAATTTGGCAGTTCAAATCTCACCAGGCTCAAGGTTGACTCAGCCTTCCATCCTTCCGAGGTGGGTAAAATGAGGACCCTGATTGTTGTGGGGAAGAGGCTGACTCCGAAAACTGCTTAGAGAGGGCTAGAAAGCACTTGTAAAGGGGCATATAAGTCTAAGTGCTATTGCTATTCTTCTGTTATTGCTTTTAAAAAAGCTCCCAAAGTTTAACTTGGCTCATTCTGGATGTGGTCTGGGATTACCAAAAGGAAGCATTCCTCAGTCTCACCTGCCCATCTCCTGGACACTATTTCATATCAGTTCTCAACTATTCTGTATAAATAAAACGTGTGAATACTGTGTGAAATAATGCAGACAACTGTTTGCAGAACTTGATTCCCAGAATGGAACCTGTGTAATAAAATAAATAGAATTCTAGAATTTGTTGCACATTTTTTTAAAAAATGATCTTGGCTACTCACCCACCATCTTGCACCGTTGCCTCCTTGAGGTGAATGTAGGTTGATGGGAAGATACCCTAAACAAAAGACAAAACAATCTATGACTTTATCAAATCGGTAGAGAATTACGAAAGCCAAGAATCTGAGCTTCAAGCTTCCATCATTGCAGGAACTCTAGCCCAACAGCTCTATTTACTACCGTGGATGACAAAATGATTACTATTTCCTATAATAAGTCAAAGATAGTTGATCTCGATCAATTTCTTCCTCTACTACTACAAGGAAGAAAAGTGTGTGACAAGTCATAAGCAAAAAAATAAATAAATAAATCGCAAACTCAGAGAGCCCCAATTTCAACCCTGTTGAACCCAATATCCTGTTCTATTGCTACTGTAATATTGGTTATGTGAAGGTATCTGAACTATCAGAGACAAAGAGGCACCCAGTTTTGATCCCCACACTATTTTAAAAAAAAGACGTTCAGACTCTAGAAAAAGGGCAGAGAAGAGCCAACAGGATAATTAGGGGACTAAAGGCTAAAACATATGAAGAACGGTTTGCAGAAACTGGGCATGGCTAATCTAGTGAAGAGTAGGGCCAGGGGAGACATGATAGCAATGGGGCTGCCACAGGGAGAAAGGGGTCAAGCACATGAAGGCCAGACAAGGAATAATGGATGGAAACTGACCAAGGAGAGCTTCAACCTAGAAATAAGGAGGAACTTTCTGACAGTGAGAACAATCAACCAATGGAACAGAAGTAGCCTTCGGAAGTTGTGGGAGCTTCATCACTTGAGACTTTCAAGAAGAGATTGGACTGCCATTTTTCAGAAATGGTGTAGGGTCTCTTGTTTGAGCAGGGGGTTGGACTAGATGACCTTCCAACTCTGTTAATCTGTTATACCATTTCCTTCTTTACATATCCTCCCAAACTTTTGCTTTTCCCCCCTCTTGTTGATTCTAACACTAGAACTGCCTCTTGGAATACCTACAGGATGCTATCTTCCTTACATTTAGGATCTAAAGCATGAGAGGTACAAGAGTTATTAAACTTGTCCCCAGTTGTTGTCCTAATCATCCTGAAAGTGTTTTGTAGGAAAGTTAGCATCACTGAGTGACTCAAAACCACAACAAAAAACATTGTGGGATGGTTTTATATTCATTTATATTCTGGCAGGGAGAGGGGGCATATTTCCGTAAAGAACTCCTTTCAATCCAAACTAAATTGATTGTCACTGGTAGCTTTTAGAATTATACACAAGGAAGCTGTGCCTGCAGTTTTAATCCAAGAAGAATTCCTCTAATGTAAGGATCATGCTAATAAACATGATAATTAGTATAAGAAGAAGAGGGTTAAGAGAAGAAATCCTTTCCTCTCAAAGCATTAGAGAATTCCAGTTCCCACTGCTGGTCTTAATTTTATGCAGGTGGTCAGTTCTAGAGGAAGTAGTTATATTCATGAGCAGCAAAACTCTAATAAACACAAAACATGCAGCTCTCCATCCCTTCCTTTAATTAACTCTGCCTCCAATTTTTCATTAGTTTTCTACAGAGTCTAATCAGAGAGAAAGTCCCTTCCTTGTAGATTGCATCAATTATTCAAATAGTCCAACTTCAACTTTTTAAAAGATCAATCTTTATGCTTCAATTTGATGTCCAAATATAGATTTAAATTTATTATATTTTTTAGCTCTAAAGCCAATGCCAACAGTAGGCAAACAACTGTTCCTTTGTATTAATATACAGCATTTATTTAAGAAAAATTATATGGCCATCCAAATCACTCTCAGTGACTCCCATTGGTATATGCTTTGTTCCAGATAAATCAAGAGATACAAATTAAAGTTATAATCCTTCCCAAAAGCATGCTAGAAGCCAAACAGGACAACTTTTAATGTTTAGGGGCATAAATAACACACAAAGTTGATCAATGTGTCCTTACATAACTGAGCATGTTTCTTTTAATAATGTCAGTTTTGGAAAATCTACCTCCTTCTCAATGGTGAAACGAAAATGTTTTTACTTCTGGTTCTGTGGGCATGGCTTGGTGGGCATGGTATGGCTCGATGAGCATGGTGTCGCTTGGTGGGCATGGCTTGGTGGGCATGGCAGGAGAAGGATACTGCAAAATCTCCATTCCCACCACACTCTGGGACCAGCCAGAGGTGGCATTTGCCTCCCAACTACTCAAAATTTCTGCTACCAGTTCTCCAGAACCTGTCAGAACCTTCTGGATTTCACCCCTGCTCCTTCCCCAAAATTGAACGTTTCAGATCCACCTCTCCATAATGCTTCTTAATCTTAAGAAAAAGATTGGCTGCCATGTTTTCTAAAAGGCTCCAGTGATCCTTCATTCTGGTATCCCAGCTAAGTATCATTTCTGTGAGTGGAAGAACTGTTTATGCATATCAACAGCTCAAAGATGGAATGGGGAAGACCCATTCCTCCCTCAAAAAGAAAGTCTTTCCAGGAAGATAAATAAGATGTGGATTAAAGACCTGAGGAAAACATTGCGAATGAGATCCCCAACCTCTTGCAAAGCTTACTTTGCTGTGGTGAATAATTTCCATGGATCAAGGCAGACTCAGTGACACTAATGCATTTCACACAGAGCATCGATATGGAAATGTCTCCAAGACAATTTAAAGCTTTGATTATCCCACTGTGATAGAATGGAGAATATCCAAGAATGCAAAGTAGCTACTGTAGTTAGATTCTGGCTTGCTTGCTTGCCAGGGAAATCTAAAGGCATCTTTCCAGTCTGGACAGGATCTGGATATAGTTCAAAGAAAAGGAATTTGGAAAACAGAAAACCAGTTCTATCACATCTCCCAAAGTAAATTGTATTCCATGGGAAATTAGAATGGTGTCCTAAATGTTGTACTGAATCCAGGAAAAAAAATCACAATTCAAGTAATTATGGATGGGATGGGATGGGATGAGAAGGGAAAGGAGGGGAAGGAAAACCCTATGGATTTGTCAGAAATAAACTTTTCAAAATATGAGTGAAATGATCATTGATTCCAGAACTCCTATTAACTGAACAAAACTCCTAGAATACAGTTGGCAATCTGTGGCTCAGAACTTCCCCTTTTTCCATATCCTTGTAGACCACCCAGGGTGGGTTCCTGCCGGTTCTAACCTCTTCTATAGAAGAGGTTCCACAAATCTACAGTGCCGTTTAGAACCGGTTCCAGCTCCCTCCCCCCTGCCCGTCCACACATTATCAAGATGGAGAGCAAGAGGAGGAATTCTGGGAGTTGAAGTCCACAAGTCTTAAAGCTGTCAAGTTTGAACACCCCTGGGTTTTTTTTCCTAAAGGGTTAGGGGTGCAAGGGTCTTGTAACTTGACAGCTTTAAGACTTGCGTGCTTCAAATGCCAGAGTTTCTGAGCCAACATGACTGGAGGAGGAATTCTGGGAGTTGAAGTCCACAAGTCTTAAAGCTGTCGAGTTTGAACACCCCTGGGTTTTTTTTTCTAAAGGGTTAGGGGTGCAAAGGTCTTGTAACTTGACAGCTTTAAGACTTGCGTGCTTCAAATGCCAGAGTTTCTGAGCCAACATTTTGGTTGCTAAGCAAGAGCGTTCTTAAGTGAGTTTCACCACATTTTACAAGTTGGCCACGCCCACCCAGTCACACGACTGACAAGCCACTCCCATCCAGTCACATGGCCAGCAAGCTGCTCCCACGGTCACATGGCCGGCAAGCCACTCCCAAAAAGCAGGGCACACCTACAGAAGAGCTTCTAAAATTTTTTGAAACCCACCACTGAGGCCACCCCATAATTTAGTAGGATCAGTGCTGAAAATTGTTGCATCGGCATTAAAACAGCAGGCAGTCTTTGGGGGCAGGGGGCATTATTGGGATTGTGACAACATCCGGCACATAATGCACCCTACCAAAGTGAGAGGAGTATGGCTCAAGAACAGGGGTCTCCAACCTTGGCAACTTTAAGCCTGGAGGACTTCAACTTCCAGAAGTTAAAGTCCTCCAGGCTTAAAGTTGCCAAGGTTGGAGACCCCTGCTCAAGAACATTGAAAAAGTTCAGGCTGGCTGAAGCCGATGAGCTCTTCTAAGTGAGAAATTTAAAGGTGGAAATGGCAAGAGTTACGGAAGAAGCACAGACACTGTGCAAAGAGTGTAAGATATAGAGAAGTTTAACAAACAGTTTTGACAAAAACTAGTTTTAGCGACATTTTTTTTCCTCACGTCATGCCTTGAATTATTTTGTTGGATTAAGTCTTATTCCCTTTCTGCATTCTTTATAGAATACCTCACTGGTAGAACTTTTCACTCTTTGCCTTAAGAAGGTGAAATAAATCAAAATAAATTTTGCATCATGAAAAATCGAATTTTTCATAATCGAGGCGACACAAATTTGCTTACTTTGCGTCATAATTTTTAAAAAACGGTTACAATGACTCACTTAAACACACCCACATCCTCCATAGTCCTTAACCACCAAAGTAGTTAATTAACTGAACTGTGACCTCAAAAATCTGGCTGCATGTGACCCAAAGATTGAATGCTGCAAACCTTCCTCATAATCCAATTATCCATAAACTGGTTCTATTTCTAATCCAGGCTTTTGCTGTTTGCACACCTGTTATGAAGTCTGCTCCTGGTAAAAGAGCTTGCTGTTGGATCGTCACACTGTTAACAAGATTTAACTCTTAATTTGTTTCAACTTCTACCCTCAAAACGATGCTATAGGGCACTGCACACCAGAACAAATAGACACAAGCACAGTTTTTCCCCGAATGCCATCACTCTGCTTAACAACTAATTCCCACAACACTGTCAAATTATTTACTAAGACTGTATTACTATTACTATTCTCATCTTTCCTAGGACCTACAGTATCTCTTCCTATTTGTGACTATAACTATGTTACTTGTATCTTTACAATTTATATTGTTTTGTTTCCTAGTATTATTAGTAATCTATGACTATCACTAAGTGTTGTATCTTAGGATTCTTGATGAATGTATTCTATTTTATTTTTGTTTATGTACACTGATATCATATGCACCAAAGACAAATTCCTTGTGTGTCCAATCACACTTGGCCAATAAAGAATACTGTTCTGTTCTGTTCTGTTCTGTTCTATTCTATTCTATTCTATTCTATTCTATTCTATTCTATTCTATTCCACTCCACTCCACTCCACTCCACTCCACTCCACTCCACTCCACTCCACTCCACTCCACTCTACTCTATCTTGTAGGATAATTTCATTGTATCCTCATTTTTTCATAATCTGTTGACTCCTAGCACTCTTCAAGGCATTTGATAAACCAGACATGTTCCCGTCTCATGTATTAACTATTGGTATGCCTTCTTGGTCCTTTTCTTGCTTCTTTTACCAAATAGTGTCCTCAGGGCCTCAGCGAGCCAGCTTTTTAAAACATAAAGGCCAGAAACACAATGATCTATTTTATTTCCCTTCTGCTTAATTAATACTGAATTGCAATTGTGGCGAATATCTGTAGCTCGGGTACAGGGTGAGGTTTTGTTCTTAGCGCTTGTGGGTTGGTTTCTGAACATTTCGTTCCATCACAAGACACACTAACTCACGGCTGACCCATCACAAGACCTCCCCACTTGACCCACCCACACCTGAAGTCCTTATAAACAGAGGAACACCAACACTGCCATCCCCTAAACTCCACTGAAGATGTAACCTAGCCTGGCAACAAAACGTTCAGAAACCAATCCCCAAGCTTGGAGAATGAACTCTCCCCCTCATAATATTGAATTATTGCATGGCTAAGTGCTGAGAGGTTTTTGATGCTGATTGAAAAGCTGTTAGATAGGCAGCAAGATCACAGAAATGTAGAATGCATAAAGCCCCAAAATATTATTTTTAAAACACTACCACAATTTAGGAAAAAGCTTGAGAGAAAGGAGATGTGACAGAAGACTGATGGAAGATGAAGTTGCGTCAGGAATGCCAAATAAAATTTAAGAGCAAAGATTCAGAGGAATTAATAGACACAAGGGGGAAAATATTTTGAGCCGTTGTACCTTTTTGGATTTATTTCGAAGACTGTAGCCTCTGTACCAGTCTGTCAAGGAAGAAGAAAACATACACAAAAATGATTTCACAATCATCAATTATTTTCAGAATTTAGTAGAATGATTCTACAAAGATGCACTTTTTAAGCCTGGAACTAATTTCCACAGCACTCAGTTAAAATTTCTTGCAGGCAAGCGATTTAAATTACAGTCAAAATTCAATTTGCACTGCAATTTAAGCTGCAATTTTCACACGTTTGAATTCGACTACTGAAAAGGTCGTATACAGATCTTTTCTCTTTCTTGACTGTTTATAAACTTTGGGCTACCTCCCTAATGATTCAGATGTTGGCTGGGGATTATGGTGGCAGTCATTCAATCTATTCCAGAGGATCCCAGTTTGGAGAACGCTAATCATATGTTTGCAGTCTCAAAGATCCAATTCACTAGCCAAGACGACAAAAATACCTGAAATGAGAACCTCTTAATTAGGAGTCCACTGAAACAGAACACCTTGTTGATCACTAATCTCCCGAGATTACCGAAATTAGAACAAACCCAAACAATTTGTGATAAAATAGCATATGGGCTGTTTTTAACCACATTCAAAGCAGTTTAAACGATGTTTAAAGATAAAACACAGAAAGAATTCTTCAGCAATTGTGAACATTTCTTAAAATAGAAAAAAATGCAATACAGGTAGTCCTCAGTTTGCAACCACAATTGAGCCCAAAATTTGTGTGGTTAAGTGAGAATATTGTTAAGTGAGTTTTGCCCCGTTTTACCACCTTTCTTGCCACGGTTGTCAAATGTTTTATTTGTTGTTCAGGGAATCTGGCTTCCCTATTGACTTTGCTTGTAAAAGGGGATTGCATGACCTTGAGAAACTGCAAGCCGACATATATATGAACCAGCTACCAAGCATCTGAATGTAAATCCCGTAGCCCTGGGGATGCTGCAACGGTTGTAAGTGTGAAAAACGATAATAAATCTCTTTTTTCAGTGCTGTTGTAACTTTGAATGGTCACTAAAGAACTGTGGGGAGTCAAGCATTATGGGAACAATCAATACTGTACACTAGGAGCATCCAAAGTTGGAAGGGGAGGAAAATTAATATAATAAAGGAGCCTTTGAGATACAATAAAGCTATTCCCATGTGCCAGAGAGAAGCAAATTTTTTGGAGGAAGGCACACTATATATAAATTCGTGCTAAAGGTAAGGGTTTCCCTCGCACATATGTGCTAGTCGTTCCCGACTCTAGGGGACGATGCTCATCTCTGTTTCAAAGCCGAAAAGCCAACGTTGTCTGAAGACGTTTCCGTGATCCTCTGGCCAGCATGACTAAATGCCAAAGGTGCACGGAACGCTGTTACCTTCCCACCAAAGGTGGTGTCAGGGCCTGCAGTCATATTCCTTTTTAGGATCTTTGGCCTGCCACACACTCTATTATTTCATGATGCTGTTTCATTAGTGTAGTAATTGGGAGGGGGAATAGAAAGGAGTAGAATTGTGGAATGTGTTGTTGTCATTCTTTTCTAGAAGCCCAAGGTCATCTTTTGTCTCCGCACCTCTGCACCTGACCGGAACCAGCTGGGTGGAGATGCCAGCGTGGAAGAAGAAGATTGGACCATGCGATGGATTTATGGGCGTGGGGATAAGATCATGAACTTTCAGCTGGGTGGAATCCAAGGAAGCTTTTAGATTTGGGATTTCCACAGTTTGTTGCCAACATGTCTGTCTTATTAAATTGGGACTTTAAGGATAGCTCTGCCTTGGACTCTGATTTAATTCTGCAGGATATTTGGAACGCTGATAGGTGGTTCCTATTTTTTTCTACTTACATTTTTACATGCTTTTGAACAGCTAGGTTGGCAGAATATGGGACAAGTAACGGGAGCTCACTCTGTCACACAGTGCTAGGGATTCGAATTACCAAACTGCTGACCTTTCTGATCGACAGGCTCAGCATCTTAGCCACTGAGCAACCGCATCCCTTAAACAATTTGTGCTACACTTCCTAGTATAATCTGCTGGTGTCCTGAGTGTGCTTTTATTTATACTTTTTTTAAAAAAGAAAAATGAAATCAGAGTATGAAATGGTCCTCTACTACACTGCTGTTTCTGGGACTGGAAGGAAGGGGGGAGGGGGGTGATCTCAACATGGAATATCCAACTTAATTCAAGAAGTCATGCAAAGCTTTAAACAAGGCAAGTGGTGTCTCCCAGATGGATGCTGTCATTGCTGTGAACAGTCGTCATTAAGAAATAAACAAGCCAGATGCCAGCTCCGGCCCTTTTCAGCCTGGAACAAACTGTACCAGTTTCAGCTCATTTGATAAATTCTGCCATGGACCACAATAGCCATTGTGATACACACACACACACACACACACACACACACACACACACAGGCTCCAAGCATCTCATGGCCAGATATAGAAAACCCTCCAAATTAGAAAGGCCAGGAATTCAACCAAGCAAGTTAGACATAAAACAGATGTGATAACTAGAGATGCTATCAGGAGTTCTTATTTAGGTCTCTAGCTGGCCAGATGTGCCTGTTCCATGTGTATTCCAAAGACTCCATTACATTCCTCTGGTATGATTCTCATCTGGTCTCAGATATTTAGCATTCAATGTTTTGTTTAGTTGCCTCTTTGTTGGAGCTATTAGCTTCTCTCTTAAGTCTTTTCTTCCCTTCCCTTCCCTTCCCTCTTCCTTCTCTTCCCTTCCCAATTCTGTTCCTTCCCTCTTCCTTCCCTTCCCTCTTCTTTTCCTTCCCTTCCCTTTTCCATTCCTTCCCTTTTTCCCCTTTTCCATTCCTTCCCCTCCTCTTCCCTCTTCCATTCCTTCCCTTCCCTTTTACTTTCTTTCCCTCCTCTCCCCTCTTCTGTTCCTTCCCTTCCCTCTTCCTTCCCTTCCTTCTTCTGTTCCTTCCCTTTTCTTCTCTCTTCCATTCCTTCCCCTTCCCTTCCCTCTTCTTTTCCATTCCTTCCCTTTTCCATTCCTTCCCTTTTCCCCTTTTCCATTCCTTCACTTTGAAATTTCCTTCCCTCCTCTCCCCTCTTCTGTTCCTTCCCTTTCCTCTTCCTTCCCTTCCCTTCCCTCTTCCTTCCCTTTCCTTCCCTCTTCCATTCCTTCCCCTTCCCTTCCCTCTTCCTTCCTTTCCCTTCCCTCTTCCTTCCCTTCCTTCTTCTGTTCCTTCCCTTTTCTTCTCTCTTCCATTCCTTCCCCTTCCCCCTTCCCTTCCCTCTTCTTTTTCTTTCCTTCCCTTTTCCATTCCTTCCCCTTTCCCCTTTTCCATTCCTTCCCCTTCCCTTCCCTCTTCCATTCCTTCCCTTCCCTTTGCCTTTCCTTCCCTCCTCTCCCCTCTTCTGTTCCTTCCCTTTCCTCTTCCTTCCCTTCCCTCTTCTGTTCCTTCCCTTTTCTTCCCTCTTTCATTCCTTCCCCTTCCCTTCCCTTCCCTCTTCCATTCATTCTCTTCCCTCTTGCTTTCCTTTCCTACCTCTTCTGTTTCTTCCGTTCCCTCTCCCTTCCCTTTCCTTTCCTTTCCCCCTCCCTTCTTATCTCCAAAACTTCCACTGAGTTGTGAATATTATATATCTGGCTGCATCAGGATTCTTAGAAAAAAGTGTGGCCTATTAATATATACATTTGCCAAAAAAAGCAATTGCAGATAGGCAGATATAAATGATAACTGCACAACAGGGCTTCCAAAGTTGTATCAATGACATAAGGATCTATGAAATCTGGGAATGTTCAAACATAATAAATAATCAGCGGAGACCGGTTTTCCTGCATTAAAGCAGAAGTCAGCCATTAACTGCTCGGTCTTCACACTTTGCACAGCAACAACAATCAGCTAAATAAGGAAACAAATTCTTGAATCTGCCTCTGAACTTTGGCCTTATTCATTCGAATGAATGACTCAGTCCAGCCACTGAGATTTGGATAAAAGTTGGATAAAAGTAGATGAAGAAAGCGGAAACTTTAAAGATAACTCCTCAGATTGTTCCGTATCCCATGAATTCTCAATTTTGAACTTAGCACACCTAGCTCGATGCACTGATTTTCTACCCGTCTACTGGACAGGCTTTAGAGCAGGAGTATCAAACTCGATTTCATTGAAGGCTGCATCAGGGTTGTGTTTGATCTTGGGGGACTGGGATGGGTGTGACCATCTCAACATCACTCATGTTGGGGGCGCCTGTAGTGGCCGGAGCGATCTGCCAGTGAAAACAGGCTCCTGAGCTCCGTTTTCGGCTGCCATGGCCTCCTGCAACCCTCTGCCAGTGAAAATAGAGCTCGGGAGGGCTGGCAGAGGGTTGCAGGAGCCCATGGTAGCCGAAAACAGAGCTCAGGAGCCTGTTTTCACTGGTAGAAGCACCACTGGTCAGTCCTTTGCTTTTTCCAGGATGGCCCCACAAGCCAAATTTAGGTACCCTGTGAGCCGGATTGAGCCCCCGGGTTTTGAGTTTGACACCCCTGCTTTAGAGAAAGGTCTTCCAGCTCTGCTTCTCTAACACGCCCATCAAAAATTCAGGCTTATATGTGAGTATATTTCTTTACTCAAACGAGTGGAATCCCATACGGTGAAAGCTATAGGTAGATGTATATAATCCCGATACTAGCTGCAGTCGAAGTTCAGTTTTCTTTGCAGGAAAGAGAAACAAGGAGAGGTCTCGGGCAACTGCTGTTCCATTTGAAGACTTTGAGTTGAGGGGAAGGAATGACTTCCTAACAAATAGATTTCACATGCCGAAGAACTAGAGGACGAACTGATCTTGCATATGAAAAAGAGAGATAAAGTAAAAAAGAAAAAGAAATGTTGTTGCTTTTCTCCTTTCCTTAAAAGAATGACCCTCTCCATTTTTTTCAACAAAAAGGGCGTTGGTACCTGTGCACCGTAGGTGGCTTAAGATTGGATGCCCCCTTGAGGAATCGCCTGACCATAGGGTGGTGAGTCAAGGTCTGAGACCTACCGCACAGAAGTACCGATGAGACAGCTCGATACTGGAAGTGGTGCCCTAGGTAGCAGAACCTGAGATGTTTACGGTGTTCCGGGGCTATGGGTATATGCAGGTAGGCCTCTGTGAGGTCTATGGAGGTGAGAAAATCTCCCTGCCTAATCCCTTCCAGGATGGAATGCAGTGAATGCATCTTAATCCTCCGATAGCGGATGAAACGGTTCAGGCGTTTCAAGTCAAGAATCGCTCTCCAGCCGCCCGAGGCCTTAGGAATTACAAAGAGAATGGAGGAATACCCCTGGCCTTGCTGCTCTAGAGGCACTGGCTGGATGGCCCTGATGGCCAACAGGTGTTGGATGGCCTCCTGCACCAGCAACATCCGGGTTGGGTTGCTTGAGACAGGGCAGCTCCGAAAGGAACTCGGGGGGTTGGAGAGGAACTCGAGTGAGAGACCATACTGAATGGCGTTCTGGACCCACTTGTCGGAGGAGATTAAGTCCCAGCGGTTGGTGAAGTACGCCAAGCGCCCCCCAATGGGAGGTGAGCTAGGTCTAGGTCTAGTTCTTGCGGAAGGAGCGCCTGCCGCCACCTCCTCCGCCCCCTCGAAAGGGCCTCTTCTACTGCCTGCCCCTCTGCTGTCTATCTGGGTATCTCTGCCTGGATGAAAAACCTCCCTGGTACTGCCTGGGGCCCGAGTACCCAAACTCCGACACCCGGAAGGAATCCTGACCCCGGAAGGAGGACCCGAAATCCTGCCCCCGGGAGTTGGGGCGTCTAGGGTATGGCGCCACCCTGAAGTTGGACTTCCACATGGTCCTCACTGTCCCGCGCTGCTCCGGGCCTCCTGGCGTCGATCTGGACCTGCAGGGCCTTGCCGCTGCTGCCGCTGCAGAAAAGATGGCCACCCAGGAAGGCAGGGATGAAAACAAGGCTTCGTAGTAGCCTCTGCCCCAGCCCATGCGGCCCGCAGGAATTGAGGTGCCAAAATGGCCGTCGTAATGGCGTCCTGCCTCTAAAGCCCCAAGAAGCAACTTTTAAATCCCTTACTGAGGGCCGGGAGCGAGCCACACCAAGGGAAGGCTTCCAGGTATCAGATGGAGGCAAGGGGAAGAAGGCAGGGAGAAGGAATTTGCAGGATGGCACTGGATTGTTTTTGGAAGAACCAGGAATCAAAAGCAACTTATCTTTCTTCGGCCAGACAAGGTTGAAACTGGGGACCAGAAGCAAGGAGCACAGAGGCGTGGCTTCAAATTAACTCTTTCTCGAGGCCAATTGGACATCCCAATACCCAATCCTGGCTAATCCTGCAAAATTCCTCCGGAAGACAAACTGGTTCTCAAAAACACCTTGCTTTGCTTTGTGGATAGGAGAAAATATTGTCACTGTTCTTCCCGATAGGAAATGCTGATTCTGATTTAACCATCTGGTTTAAATGGCTCCTCTGGAATGGGACCAATAGTTCCCTTCATTTGTCTGTCCCTCTTTCCCATATGCAAGGTCAGCCAATGCCCTGGTTCTCTGCTGCATTAAATCCACCACTAGAAAGGAATCCACTCCCCTCAAATGCATCCGCCAATACAGCATCAGCAACAAAAATCTTTTTTGGCACCTGAGCTCTAACTGGCTACTCTCTGATGTCAAGGACAAGCCAGCCTGAAAATAAAATAAAGGCCTAGACCAGGGGGTTAATTAAGCAGCTGGTTTGACTTGCTGGTGAGTCCCAGGGTTTCAGCTCCTAACTTAATACTGACAGGATGGAGGGCATCATAAAAATGGAGACTCAGCAACCCTTTGCAATCCTCACGCGACTCAATTCTCTTTCCAGCCAAGGTGGATTAGCTCAAATTGTATTCTCTGGTCTGTTGGAGCATAACAATGAAATAGCAACTTTCAAGAAGTATATGAAATGCACTGGATGTTAAGCATGCGATGAATCACACATGAAGCCGCTCATCCATTCCAGCAGGGAAAGTTAGCTGTACAGCAAGGGGATCCTTTACTGATCAATCAAAAGCCACACTATGCCATAAAAATTCAGGCAAGTCAATAAAAATTCCACTAAGGGGATCCAATTTAGCCTTCCCTATTGACCCAATGCATCATCTTCCAGGTATGCTGGATTATAATCTTATCATTCCCCAACAATCCCGGGCTGAGAAAGCCTCAGGTTAAACTAGATTATCACAGTCATTAAAATGCCAGAACTGAACTCAGACTCAAGATTACATTTAATTACAAAAGCAAAACAGAGTCTTTATGTTAGGATGCAATTAGACCTACTGTACATCTGTAGCCAGTGGGCTTGTGGGCTTCTCAAAGTTACCTTTGTGTAGTCAGAGAACTTGGGAGTCATTCAGAACTGCTCCTTGATGCCGTTGTTCTCACGTGCATCTTTTACTCATGCCAAAACAACCCAATTATACTGGAGCACCTGTACACTTCTAATCAGCGAAACTTTAAAACAACAGTCAAGCTAGAGAAGATGCAGAAAGGACCGGGCTGGATCATATAGCCGTGGCCATCGGTGGAAAATAATATCGATCTTCACAGCTTCTTATATTTGGAATTCCTGCTTCAGATCTTAAAGAGTGCTCTCTCTGGAACTGATAACAACAATAATCTGTGCAACTGGGTTTCATCACCTGAGATTTATTTGCTTTGCCTCTTTCCACTTTGTTGATCCATACTTTCAAATACAAAACCCAGTGTCTCCCACTGGACCTAGGAGCCTTTCCCATTCTCTCTTGGCCATCCAGAGCCTGCTTACCTTCATACATCTCCAGGATGTGAACAGTATCTCCAACCTGTAAAGAGAGCTCGACATCCTGGACTGCTTTGTAATTGTAGATGGCTGAAAAACAAAAGCGACAGATGGAGAAGGAAAGGCATAAACTAAAGGTGGCTAATTGCGATTAAAGCTAGCATCTTCAACTCCCACCCTTAAGTAACTCCCAGGACATAGGATCCTGCTGGGCGATTCACCCAGGTCTGCCATCAGCAAGGTGGGCAAGATAAACCTTCCCTTCAACTTCCTAGGTATTTAGTAGTCATTTTTTGCATTCCTCTTCATAATGAATGAAAGAGCATAAAAATGGAATGGACGTGCTTCCCATTGGTCTTACCACCCATCTCATGTTCTTATTGGGCTAATAGTTGCCTAGTCAGAGACTACCTGTTTATCTAGTGGCACAGTGGTTCGAATGTAGCTTTGCAGGCAAACTCTGCCCACATCCCTGGAGTTTGAGCCTAATGGGTCTCAAGGTTAACTCAGTGTCAGGCCTGTAGTTATGTTCTTTTTAGGATCTTTGGCCTGCCACACTTTCTAATAATTTTCTATGCTGTTTCATTGGTATAGTAGTTGGGAGGGGGGAATAGAAAGGAGTAGGATTGTGGAATGTATTGTTATGGATTTCTTAGAAGCTCAAGGTCGTCTTTTGTCTCCGCACCTCGACACCTGGCCGGAAGAAGAGGGGTGTACATGCCAGCGTGGAAGATGAAGATTGGACCATGTGATGAATTATGGGTTGTGGGGATAGATGATGAACTTTTAACTGGGTGAACCCACAGGATGTACATCAGAGTTGGAATTTTTCCATAGAGGTGCTAACTTGCCTGTAGAATAAATTGGACTTTTAAGGATGTTTTGCCTTGGACAATGATTTATTTCTGCATGGTATTTAGAACCCTAACACTCAGCCTTCCATCCTTCTAAGGTCAGTAAAATGAGGACCCAGAGTGTTGGGGGCAATATGCTAACATTGTAAACTGCCCAGAGCATACTGTAAAGCTCTATGGGGAGGTATATAAGTCTAAGTGTTATTGCTATTGCTAATCTGAGTTGTCATGACACAACATTATAAATGAACAAGTAAATAATTAAAGGCAAATTTTAGGCAGAACAGGTAAGTCAAGAACAAGTCTTGGTTATGTAGATGGTGTCCAAAGTGCTCCATTTTCATCAAAGTTTAACACAAGGTCTGTGTTGGGACATCTTGCTAGACCTAATATAGTTTATTTTGCAAAGCAGAATTATGAGTCCCGAGCAGATGCAATTTCAAAAAGGCATATTTATAACAGCCGCCTCTCCTCCCATTAAAAAAAGAAAATCGGGTGATTCTATCCTAGGCATTAATTCACACTAGTGGATTAAATCACACTAAAACCAGTTAACAATGGTTGAAGGTCTATGTACAGGGCTTGTAATCATCTCTCGGTGTAGATCAGGGGGTGTCCAATCTTGGCAACTTTAAGACTTATGAACTTTATTTCCCAGAAAGCTCCAGCCAGCATGAAATCCACAAGTTTTAAAGTTGCCAAGGTTGGACACCCCTGGTGTAGACACTTTGCAGGATTGCAGATAGTCACCAAAGGACCTATGATGTACATCAGCTAAATGGCTAAACTAAATACGGGAGATATTGAGCTACCTCAATATGGGAGAATCAAGGTGAGTGAGCAGTTAAGAACTCTTGGGGAAAAGAGAAATAAGAAACTGGCATTCAGTGGATCTCTTGGAAGACAAAAGAGCCCGCAATTCCTCTCCTCGCACCAACTCTTCTGTCTGCGAAGTTGCTCCATCCCATTTCTCAGCTTCTCAATTCCATACGAATCAAGAAACATTAGTGCTAACTGAACTCACATGATGAATATGGTCAAAGACACTCTTGTTAAAAATAATACCTAACCAACCCCAGGAGAGACATTTAAATCAACTCATTTGTACTGTAGATCAAGGGCCAAAGAGCCTAGTGCTGTGCCAATCTTCTGAACTACAATTCTTATTAGCCTGCTCAATAACCGGACTTGGTGAGGATTGTCTGCCTAAACCTGAGACACTGAATATCAGAGTTGGAAGGGACCTTGGAGTTCTTCTAGTCCAACGTCCAGTCAAGCAGGAGACCATTTCACACAGGTGGCTTTTTAGTCTCTTCCTAAAAGCCTCCAAAGATGGAGCTGAAGACAAGCAGCTCCACTGTTCCACTGTTGATTGTTCTCAAGGTCAGGAAATGTTGGATCTCTCTTTGATTAGTTTCTTGACTTCCCTTTGGTGCTTGGGAAATAGGTTGACCCCTTCTTCTTTGTGGCAACCCTTCAAGTATTGGAACACTTCTATCATGTATCCCCTGGTCCTTCTTTTCACTAGACCAGCTATATCCAATGCCTGCAACCATTCCTGCAATCTGTCTTAGTTTCCTAATCATCTTGGTTGCTCTTCTCTGCACTTTTCTAAATCAACATCTTTATTATAGGGTGCTGAGCAAAACTGATGCAATACTCCAGGTGAGGTCTTACTAAGACTTGGTAAAGCAGTACTAGTACTTCACGTGATCTTGATTCTATCCTCTGTTAATATTAACACGACACTGGCTATCCAGCTTGAGAACATCTATGAAATACTTTTCCTTCTGTGTGCGCATCTGAAGACGTAATCTTATAAGAACTTAACCAGGAAATACACTGGATTCATCCATAATTAGGTATATTACTTCCTGGGCTAATGCCAAGGCAAACAAAGTGGTCATAGTTTACCACACAGGAAATAATAAACTTGCAATGTTCTCTTTCAACTCTAGCGACTATAAATAATACTGCAATAAATGGCAACTTGAAGGTTTACTGGATATTTTGAGAATTGGCCGCTGGATGAACAGACATCTATTTTAAGTCTTCTTCTCCTTCGCCGCTCCTGAAACCCCAGCTTTTAAACAAAGAATGTCCTAGCTCTCTCCTTACAGTTTGGATTAATATTGTCAATGTGAAAAGAGCCATGCAGGTGGTATTTTCCTTATCCATCATCAGCCGAGCATATGCTTGGGGCAGATTCACATGAGAATGCAAACACAGGGGGTGAATAATCACCACATGAGGAGGGGAGAGAGTTTTAAAAGTCAGCTGTGCCAACAAATATAGCTCCCCCACACATTTCAAGGAAACTCCTTATCACGGGAAATGTCTGTTGAAACATTAAACAATTGCATATTGCAAAGAGACACAAAGTTATATCCCTTGGAACAGCAGAATAACAGAGTTGGAAGGGATCTCGGAAGTCTTCTAGTCCAACCTCCTGCTCAGGCTGGAAACCCTACACCATTTCAGACAAACAGCTATCCAATCTCTCCTTAAAAACCTCCAGAGTTGGAGAAAAGTCATTTCACTGATTAATTGTTCTGCAGCCTTGTAGAAATCACTCCCCAAAAGTTTCTAAAACTTCTAAACGATAGTTGCATTCTGTTTCACTCAATCTAACTAACTATGGGGATTATGAACAGCCTGTTCAGTTGTCCTCCAGCTGGACATGGAGATTGAGGAAGACTAGGCTAAATTAGTTTGAAAGAAAATGCTTAGGATCATAGTGAAGAGAAGGACCAGGGGAGACAGGATAGCAGTCTTCCAATATTTGAGGGGCTGCCCCAGAGAGGAGGGGGTCAAGCTTTTTTCCAAGGCACCTGAAGGCCAGACAAGGAATAATGGATGGAAACTGATGAAGGAGAGATTCAACCCAGAAATAAGGAGAAATTTTCTGACAGTGAGGACAATAAACCCATAGAACAGAAGTTGCATTCAGAAGTTGTGGGAGCTTCATCACTGGAGGCTTTCAAGAAGACACTGGACTGCCATTTGTCTGAAATGGTGTAGGGTCTCCTGCTTGGATGGGGGTTTGGACTAGATGACCTACAAGGTCCCTTCCAACTCTGTTAATCTGCAATAGAAATGGGATTCCCTGCTTCATTGTTTCCCAGACAAACTTGAACTGGTAAAATAAGAACAACTCTTTGTTTCTGATCAGGGGTTGATTAGAATCACTACAAATCCCATTTGATTTATTGTAAGGGTTAGTAGTTTGCTATTAGGTCTTTCTTTTTATCATCTAAAAAAATCTATTTACATTCCTAATGTTGAATATCAAAGCCTTTATGTACAAAAAGTTAATCCTATAACTGGTTAATAAAATGTCTTAAGAATCATTTTCTTTAAAAAACGCAAATCAATATGCTTTGTATGTTTCATAGGCGTGTGTAAGTTGTGTTTTGTTTGAAAAATGACTGTCCCTGTTTGGTGAAACTTTCAGCAGAGGGGTTTTTTGTTGTTGTTGTTTTAGACATTCTCCCCTGTTCTCAATTCTTAATTTTGGAAAATGAATGCCAGCAAAATTTTGATGCTTGCTTTCACTTTAGTTGGAATTATGGGAACAGAATTTGTTTTTGGTGAAATTCTATTATACTGTCTTACCTTCTATCCCAAATACAACAAATACAGACTTACTAGTTTAAACACAGCACTATATTACACTTCCTTTTCCCAGTCAGTTCCTGGATTGTTTATTTGCACTGGCTGGTAGGGACAAGGAAGCAAAAGTGTTTGGCCAACTTATACTTGCACGACAGAGAATATGTTGACCCATTCTCCTTCTGCCACAAAGAAGAGAGGGTCAACCTATTCTCCAAAGTCCCCGAAGACAGAACAAGAAGCAATGGATGGAAACTAATCAAAGAAAGAACCAACCTAGAACTACAGGAGAAATTTCCTGACAGTTAGAACAAGTAATCAGTGGAACAAAATCAGTGGAATGACTTGCCCCAACACTGAAGGTTTTTAAGAAGAGATTTGACAACCGTTTGTCTGAAATGGTATAGGACCATGATGGCCAACCTATGGCATGCATGCCTGAAGGTTCACCATCACTGGTATAAGGTTTCCTGATTGAGCAGGAGGTTGGACTACAACCTCCTAGGTCCCTTCCAACTCTGTTATTCTGATGCTGCCCTGCCCTGGTGAGTCAGGGTTCTCCATAATTCTAACTTCAGGTACCATTCAATTTTCTTGAAATCTGGTTGTCAGTCTTTAAAGCGAATGATATGAAGTTCAAAAGATGTACATATTCACAGAAGATAATACTCAATAGATACAAACTAAATGTAATCCGTTCTAATCTTGATTGCAGGAAAAACGATTTCAGCAATAGTATAGTAAAGGTGTGGAACACTCTACCTGATCCTGTTGTTAGTTCCTCTAAACCCCCCCATACCTTTTACCTTAAGCTGTCTACTGTGGACCTTAAGCATTCCTTAAGAGGTCCCTAAGGGGGCGTGCATAAGCGCACCTGTGTGCCAGTGGTGGGTTTCAAATTTTTTTAGAACCTCTTCTGTAGGTGTGGCCCGCTTTGTGGGAGTGGCTTGCCGGCCATGTGACCGGGTGGGCGTGGCCAACTTGTAAAATGTGGTGAAACTCACTTAACAATGCTCTTGCTTAGCAACCAAAATGTTGGCTCAGGAACTCTGAGCACGCAAGTCTTAAAGCTGTCAAGTTACAAGACCCTCGCACCCCTAACTCTTTAGAAAAAAAAACCCCAGGGGTGTTCAAACTTGACAGCTTTAAGACTTGTGGACTTCAACTCCCAGAATTCCTCCTCTCGCTCTTCATCTTGAGGATGTGCGGACGGGTGGGGGGAGGGAGCTGGAACCGGTTCTAAACGGCACTGTAGATTTGTGGAACCTCTTCTATAGAAGAGGTTAGAACTGGCAGGAACCCACCCCTGCAGTGTGCCTACCGTCCCTGTCCTACTGTCCCATTTATATGTACTCTTTTTATGCGTTTATGGCTGCGTTTTGCTTATTTATATCCATTTATTTGTGCCATTTTTTTCATGCGTTTTCATAATTGTTTCCTTGTACTTGTTGACAAATAAATAAATAAATAAATAAATAAATAAATAACAATGGGTTTCACTCTAACTGCAGTACATTCTACTGTATCAGAATTCTGAATAATCCCCAACTGATGTTCATTGATATTTCTACAACCGGCATTTATACCAGTTAAGCATACGATTTGTTGTTCAACATGGTAACAAGAATATTCTTCTTCCTCCTTGTTAATGAAAACTGTCTTTTCTTTTTCTAACGAGTCGCAGCTTTGAAATAATCCTATTGATGGTACCATAAAGGGTAGAGGTAGTCATTTACTGTGGCATAAGCAGGCAAAACAAAAACAAAACAAAACAAAAAAAACCTGCCTGGGAACACACAAAGCTTTAAGCAAAGTACTGTTCTACTAAAACCAACAAGAAAAGTCAATTTGAAAGTCAATTTGATTACAAAGAGGCTTAACTTTTGCAAAGTGAAAACCTATCATCCAGATTTTGGGCACCAGGAACTGGTTCTGTGGAGACAGGTTTTTCTGTGTGGGTGGAAAGGACGTGGTTTCACATGCTGCCTGCACCCCTGTGGAAGGGGCTTAACTTGTTTGCATGGCCCAGTTTCTGGCATGCCATACTCCAGGGCTGATCCATGGACCGGGAGTTTGGGACCCTTGATCCAGGGAGACACACTAGATAGCAAGCCAAATTCAACTAGAAGATAAGCAAGTATTTATTCTATTTTCTTCATTCAGTTATGATGCCGTTGAATGAACCCCTTCAGAAGCATTTCATTTTCTCCACCTACCTAAAGGTAAATGTAAAGGTTCCCCTCACACGTAAGTGCTAGTTGTTCCTGACTCTAGGGGGCAGTGCTCATCTGTTTCAAAGCCGAAGAGCCAGCGCTGTCCAATGATGTCTCCGTGGTAATGTGACGAGCATCACTAAACGCAGAAGGCGCATGGAACGCTGTTACCTTCCCACCAAAGGTGGTTCCTATTTTTCTACTTGCATTTTTACACGCTTTCGAACTGCTAGGTTGGCAGAAGCTGGAACAAGTAACGGGAGCTCACTCCGTTACGCGGCACTAGGGATTTGAACCGCCGAACTGCTGACCTTTCTGATCGACAACCTCAGCATCTTAGCCACGGCGTCCCTCCACCTACCTATAGAATTGTTAAGAAGATAACAGTGATTCCAGGTTTCTTAGGAAATCTTGGAGATGATATGCCATAGAAAAGTGTTGACCAAAAAACACAGGACGAAACTGAACTGTTAGATGCCTCATCTAGGGGTAGAGATTTGAACAATATAATATGGTGTTTGACCTCACAAGGAATTTATATACCTCCTGAATTTGGCAGACGGATAAGACTTTTCTTTCATTTATATCTGAAACTTTTCCAAATTTATGAAGTTCTTCATGAAAGTGAAACTGGCAGACTCCATTCACTGCTGTGACCTGGCTTAGAAGGGAAGGTTAGGAGGACAACAACTGGCCTAATTCAATGGCCATTGAATGACAGCTTGGAGAATTTTTCCTAGGAGCTTCCTGGTTCATACCTAAACTGCTGAGCTTTTACTTGAAAATATTTTACACTTCTCCTTAGATTATAACTGGTTTAATATTTAATTTGGGCAAGGCTAGGGATTCAAAACGTGCATTACACCCTAGATTCAGCAAGCCTGAATTCCATTAACTGGCAAATGTTTAAAATTGTATTTAAATATTATACATATTCTCTTTGCAACAACAACAGCAAGAGTGGGCAGGTCAAAGGAAGAAAAAAATTCTGCAGTGGTCCAGCAATAAAACACCGGGAGGAACCTCTGAAGTGATGTGAAATAAAATTAGTCAAAGTACAAGCCTTCAGGTCAAAGCATATTTCTTAGTGGGACCCAGGGCCAGATTTTCCTATAGGCTAACTAGACTTCAGCCTAGGGCCTCAAGATCAAGAGGGGCCTTTTATTTTTATTTATTATCCGTGCCACATTTTTTATAAAGGTTAGTACCAATTACAACATGTTTCATTCAATATATTGATATATATCACAGTAATGATGTATTTTATTATCTCTCATGTAATTTACAAACTTAAAAACGGGAGGTGAAAGGGCCCCATAAGTGGAATAGCCTAGGGCCTCTTTTCATCTAAATCCGGCCCTGGTGGGACCAAACCCAATATTTCTAATTCCTTCTTGCAATTTTACAATTGGCAAAGAATTATCTGCAGCTAAGCTAGCCTCAAATCTATACCTCCAACTTCGGAAGCTCCATCCTTTTATGTTCTCTTAAGATACTCTTTCATGGAAAAATTGAAAGCAAATCAACTAACCAATTTCGTTGTATTTATTTTGTACAATGACAATAAAGACTATACTACTAACTGTTAGAGAGGATTTGATAACAGGACACCAGCGCAAAGTCAGCATCTAATCATCATCTTCATACGGTTACCACATTTTGCTTCTAACGTTTCTGAGTGCCGAGTATTGGAAATAACTCAGGTTTTGATCATAAAAACAAACAACAATGTTATGAAGGTAGTCCTCAATGTGCAAGCATAATTGAGCCTGGAATTAAGAATTGTAGGCCACTGTAGTCGTAAATTGAGGCATCACATGACCAGACCTGATTTTACAACTTTTTTTGCAGCAAATACAGTGGTTGTGAAGTAAATCCATTTTCCCCCAATGGGCATTTTTTGCTGAAAACTGGAAGTAAATACCAGAAATTGGCAGAAAAAGATTGCAAATCATGACTTTAGGGTAGTGACAATGGCCGTAAAGGAAAGCCAGCTGCCAAGGCCAAAATGAAGTTGCGTGATTGTGAGAGGTTACGGCCATCGTAACTGTGAAAATGGCTTGTAAATAACTGGGGAGATCTGTTGTAACTTCAAATGGTCATTAAGTGACTGATCATAAGTCAAGGACTATGATCAGTCACTAAAAGCTAGTCTTTACAGGTAGCAAACTACATATACCAAGGTATATAAAAGGTCAGCAATGAGATTAGCTCATTAGAGAATAAACGTCTAACTAGTTTGGGTGTGTTAGGGGAGCTTTTTAGATTTGGAGTTGAGTAAAATATTGTAGGTATATTAAAGATATTAGTGGGTTGATTCATGTAGGAAAAGAGCAGGGAACTGGGAGGCAGAATTAAACATATCATCAATTAGAAGGATTGCATTCCCACACAAATGCTCCAAGTCTTCCTTTTTTACAACCTTGTAATCTTTAATTTGTAGAGTTGGGGTGACTGGATGGAGCTGAGCATTTACTGGCCCTTCCTGACATCATGCGGAAATCTAAAGGTTTAACAGTTACACCTCCAAAATCCTGTTGGCCTTATCTGATGCCAATTTAGTACTGGACTTTAGTTGATCAGATTCTTGTGTTTAAAGGTAAAGGTTCCCCCCCGCACAAATGTGCTAGTCGTTCCCGACTCTAGGGGACGGTGCTCATCTCCGCTTCAAAGCCGAAGAGCCAGCGCTGTCCGAAGACGTCTCTGTGGTCATATGGCTGGCATGACTAAATGGCAAAGGTGCATGGAATGCTGTTACCTTCCCACCAAAGTGGCGCCTATTTTCTACTTGCATTTTTTATGTGCTTTCGAACTGCTCGGTTGGCAGAAGCTGGGACAAGGAACGGGAGCACCGTTATGCGGTGCCAGGGATTCAAACTGCTGAACTACTAACCCGTTCTGATCGACAAGCTCAGCGTTTTAGCGACTGAGCCACCAAGTCCCAATTCTTGTGTTTAGGCTTACATAAATCATCTATGCTGCAACCTAATTGGTGGTCCTGATTCTTTGTGCCTCATACTGATCCATTTAACTCTGTCCCCAGCTCTGCCTGCTCTTTTCCTAAAATTCACCTGTTCCGTGGCTTGTTCTTACACATTATCTAAACATCTTGCTATTGGAAACCATCAATCCTCTGCTGAATTTCAGGAGCCGAAAAAAGTAGGAGTAATGAGTAATATGGCTCATCACAGGCTCCTGCGGAGTTGTAATGTACTAATAATCTGATGGACTTCAGGTTTTTCGTCTCTGCCAAATATCACAGAAGCAAAATAATGTTTCAGAAAATGTAATATGCCTCTGTTAAATGTTAGGAAAAATGCTCCAAGACGACATGCAATTGAACAGTACAAAGTAATTAGCTAGAGAGGGACCAGATTCATTCAAGCGGAGTCTAGACAGGCGTCTGTCAAAAATGATTTAATTTGAATTCTTCCAAAGAGCAAGAGGTGAGTGAAAGCCTTCAGCTGAATGCCCAACGGAAATGAAACATGATTACATATGATTGCATTGATTGCATTCCTTCTTTGACTTTCCTTTTCTCCTCTTCCTTGCAAACTCCTTTTCCCTCACCATCCAAAGCTCCTCATTTAAAGGAATGTTTTTTCAACCTCAACACCTTTAAGATGTGGCGACTTCAACTCCCAGGAACACTGGGAGTTGAAGTCCACACACCCCGGACTACTTTTTAGGGTGGGAAAATCACTTACACTAATATGATCTGTTCTGTGTTGTTGTTTTCTACGCTTGTTACTGTGTTTACTCATTTATTACTCTTGTGGGCTCCCTGGGGTTATGTCACATAAGCTGGGTGGCTGTTCAAATCTTTTAAGTGAACAATCAATCAAGCAAACAATGGCAGGGCCATTTCCACATACCTACAAGGAGCCTGCAGCAACAGCTTTCATGATTGTGTCATTGCTTCTCTTTCTAGTACAGCGGTAAGCTACATCTGTCGCTGGCCTCTGTCTTCCCCAGTGCCAATACTACAGGCCAGATCACACACACACCTACACACACCGACTTTGAAATCTGACACAAGAACCCTAATTTTGGTTGCATCTTCTAATGCTGGTAATGGTTCCCTCCCAAAAGGACTCCAAGGACTCAGAGTAGCTCTCGTGATCAAGATCTTGTCCTTTTTCAGCTCTTCCAACAAAATCCGCCACTTTTTTATGCATGGTTTACCCAAACCAGATCAGTGGTATAATCCTCTGAAGTCTGCTACCGGTTTGGTGAATCTGCTACTGAGCATGCGCCTGAGCGCATGAGGTGCACCTGAGCGCATGAGGTGCGCCTGAGCGCATGAGGCGCACCTGTGCAGTGCATTAAAGGAAAATTTTGAAGCCTTCCAAGTCTGCAAAGGTAACTAGAACAGCAGGGGGGGAATCTGCTGTGCCGCGGATTTCGATTAACAAGAAAGCAGGAAATCCAACTATTCTAGCTAATATAAATTGTGTCTCACAGTTTATCATCGGAAATACTGGTTTGCACGAACCGGTAGCATTTTTTACTACTGGTTCGGGCAAACCGGTATGAACCGGTAGCATTTCACCCCTGCTCCAGATGTTTTAACTATGAAAACTATCAGTCCAATCCATCCATCTATTGGGCTTCTCCCATTCTCGTTACAATTTCTCTGCAGCAGTTAAATGGCAGGGATGGGAAGGGCAGTTTCTACACTGCTCCCGACAGGATTTCCAGACAGACCAGATTGGAAAAAATGACCAGATTTGCTAATTTTACTTTATTGCAAAGCTACATTTACGGAATATTGCAGGTCTGAATGAAAGTTCAAATCTCCCACTGTCTTCTTTACAGCATGAGAAGCTAGGAAAAGTCCTTTCTGAGCCTCATTATCTACCCGTTATGTAACTGTGGGCTATGCACTCCCTTATCTGCCTACACAGCACTTCTTTGTCTCGTCTCTCGAGATTTTTCTCATGTACCTAGAGTAAATCTATATTAATGCTGTCATATCCCCAGTTTATAGCCTTTAAAATAAAGCTCAGAATGAATGCATTCAGTCCTGAATACGGCTTTTTGCCTTTTAAAGGTTCCCCATTTAAAAATAAATAAATACAATCCACCCCTCCAGAAATCTCACATTCAGTCCAACAGCACTCGGCTGCTATCTGTCTCCCCCGTGGCTCTTGCAGACACAATAAGTAAATAAAATGGAAAGCTGTACACGGAGGTACTGCAAAAAAAGTAGCCATCTGGTTCCAATGGAAAATAACAAATCAGAGATCCAATCACTGTTTTATATGACATATATACCCAACACCCTTGATGGGGAACCTGTGGCATGCAGAGCCCTCTCTGTGAGCACAAGAGCAATCGCCCCAGCTCCGCTCCACCACACATGTACACACGCTTCCCGCCAGCCAGCTGGTTTTTGAGTGTCTGCTGCTCAGGGGCCAGGCCCATGCAGGAGATATGCGTGCATGCGTGTCAGTGGGGGGGGAGATTTGTGCATGTGCAGGGCTTGCACATGCATGCACGGGGTGGGGTGCATGCAGGGAGTGAGGGAGTGTGGCAGGGTACATGCATGCATGGGGGTGGGGCACGCAGGGGGGTCATGCATGCATTGCATTGCATGTGTGCACTTTGGCATGCGAAGACAAAAAGGTTAGCCATCTCTGCAATATAAGGAAATGATGCTCGTATACGATGCAATACATACTGGCAAATCAATGGCTTGTTCCACACATGCTTTTTTCGCATTTATATACATTATTTCCCGACGCATGCCCACTAAAACTTTTACTGTCCTGAACACAAGATTTTTTTCCCCCTTACCATGAACACCTCTTTACATCTTTTCAAAAGTTTGTGTTTAGGTTGAGCAAAATATGTTCCTTTTTCCTCTCTTTTTCTTTTACGTAAGCAGCAAGTAGTGTGGTCAACTCCAATTAGAAGCAGAGATTTAATGACCTCTATTCCCCCTAAGGGATGGTAGAGCCCGAAGGATTTCAAACATGTTTGTATGCATTCAATCTGTGGGATCTCTTTGACTAAAATAATGAACTTAGACTTGGCGTAGAAATCTCTCTCCCCTCCCCCTTCCCCCTTGCAGTCTTTGAGCCAAAGACAAGAAGAGCTCCTTTCTGAGCAAGCAAACCACTCTGCCTCTCTAGTGGCATTTTGGCTCAGGCCAGTAACCTGATAGAAGGCCTTCCCCTTAGCTTCCGTGCAGAACAAAGAGCTTTATTGATTGCCCTTGAACCAAACAGCTCCAGCCTTATTACATGGTTCAGGCAAGAAAAGGGAAGGAAAGAAAGAACAGAAAAGGAGGGGAAAAAAGAAAACCACAAAGGATTGTATGGGATAAAGAATTGCGTTCTTTCGAGCCATGCAATTTAAAAGTGGTATTTAGGCTGTTTTTTGGGGGGAGGGGAAGAGCTGCTATGCGACCTACTTGCTCAGCTTGGAGCAAAACAACAGGGACTTTATTGAGAAGAAGTGGGAAGAGGAGAGGGCCCTTGAGCCACGCCCAAAGAGAAGGTCCTTCACTGCTACAAAGACCTTTTGATCTCTGGGGATGTTTTGGGATGCCATGCCTGGATATTAACCATAACAAAGAGGACAAGATAGGAAAGAACGGCACATTTTGGAAGAGGAGCCCCAGCACGCTATGCAAATCAAAAGTCAAGTACAGACGAAGCATTAGCAACATTTAACAGTTAATTACTTGTTTCTGTCTCATCTGCCTCGCAGGGTAATAAAACGAGAATCAAAGCTCATATGATGCTTTCAATTATTACTGTTGTGAAACATTTATCACTGGTATTTTGCATGGCGACTCTGTTGCCCTTCCTTTCCATTCACATATCATGTCCCTTGTTTCATTATATTCTTTATTTATAATATTGATCAATCGCTCAGTCAGTCTACACTTGGCATTAATGTGTAAATGGTCCCTATTTTTCTACTTGCATTTTTACATGCTTTCGAACTGCTAGGTTGGCAGAAGCTGGGACAAGTAACGAGAGCTCACCATGTTACGCGGCCCTAGCGATTCGAACTGCCAATCTTTCCGATCTTTTGATATTCTGATCTTTTGGAAATTTTCTTATATATACCGTAGATCAATTATCACCTTCTCACTGAGAAAAAGACAACTATGACTTAACTCTAGCAAACAAAAGTTATGCCAGCATAAAGTTAAACTTCTAAACTGAAGAAAAGACAGGTTCCTAGACAATGCATGGAATTTTATGACAACAGTGCTAGTAAAACCAGCCATGAGCAAAGTATGAAATCTTGTGAAGACGCAAAGAAAAAAAAGGAAAAAAAACAGCATATTTTAGGCAGTGCTGAAATTTCCCAGACAAAAAAGCCTCTTATTTGCTACATTCCTCCCTTTGCTCAACGTTATGCCAAGCATAGGAAGGAAAAAAAAAGCAAGATGAAAAGGGAATTCATTGTCTAGGAGAAAAAGCAAACCACAAAGAGAAGCAGACAATGAAGATTGTTAACCGGGGTCGGGATGAATGGATACGACAAAGTGTGTTCAACTTGAATTGAGGAAATTAGCTTGCAAGGTTTCAGTTAACCATGAACCCAGAATGGGGCTCCAGAAAATCACCAGCCTCCATGAAGGAAGAGGAAAGCTTAATATATCTGGGACATTATTTCATGATAAATATTTTGTACAATCATTGAAAGGTCTTGCGACAAATGACAAAGAAACTTCAGGAGGGGTGTATGCTAAACACCAATTGAGCGCAGTCCAAAGGTAATTAAGGGTCAGCTGAATTCGTGCTCTAATGAACCCAAATTACAAATTTGGAAGGAAAATAATAATAATAATGGAAACAGTGCCAAATCGAACTATTGTGCGCTATTGTGCGCTATTTAAAGGAGAAGCAGATAACCAAGAAGAACGTCTTACATGGAAGGAAAGGAGATGAGGATCAAAAACAAAGCATCATTTCATAAACCAAAGAGGCCAATGCAAATGAATGCCATGCCTCATTAGCCTTCTGAGAGGTCCACCAATTTTGGCTCACCTTCTAAGCAACCAAACACATGTCATTGCCAGGATTTGCACCAGCCAAGAAATGAAGTGTGCCTTCAAACGTTGCCTAAATCACATCCAAACCTGGACTGCAGTAACTGTCATGCCCAACGAACGTACTCAATTGTCAGAGATGATGAATTTCCCTTACTACAATTGTCCTGAACAGCTCATTTCCTTGGTTTTGCATATGTGCTTCATTTGCCTTCTAAATGTCTTTCAGCGTGCATGGATCTGTGTTTAAACTTGCTTGCAATGATTTGTTTCCTGTCTTATTTTATTTCAGAGCAAACACAGATCTCTGCACTTCATACATGGTTTTTAAGATACCATCACCCTATTTTTATGCTATACCCTTCCATTGTATGGTTGAGAAGCATATAGCAATAGCACTAAGACTTATGTACCACTTCATAGTGCTTTAACAGCTCTCTCTAAGCGATTTAGAGTGTCAGCCTATTTCCCCCAACAATCTAGATCCTCATTTTACCCATCTCGGAAGGATGGAAGGCTGAGTCAACCTTGAGCCGGTGAGATTTGAACTGCCGAACTGCAGCTAGCAATCAACTAAAGTAGCCTGCACTACTGCACTCTTACCACTGCGCCACCTCGGCATATCTCATGCACACAAACTGAAAATGGACAAAGGCAGTGCAACCAACAATCTGGAATTTAAAAAAGGGGGGGGGCAAGAAGTTACCAAGAAGCTACCACAAAAGCAAAGCTGTCCACAGTAGTTTTAGTAACGTATGTTGATAGAAAGCTGATTTAATCAACAGCCCAAGATCGACAAAAAACTGAGATGCAATGAAAACCATCCAGAAGAAGATGGGCATTTAACAATGGGAACAAAATCACATTGTTAAAAATTGCCATGCCTAGAATTGGGAATTTCCAGCAAAGCTACGGTGCCACCATGATTAGATATCTGAGTTTAACAATGCTCCCTCTTATTCAGAGTCTTTATCTACCTTGTTAATACTTCAAAGAGAGTCAGAATTACTGTATTTTTCGGAGTATAAGATGCACCAGAGTATAAGACGTACCAAGGTTTTGAAGAGGCAACATTTTTTAAAAAAGTAGGTAGGTAGATAGAGAGGGAGAGAAAGAGAGAGAAATATAGTAGGTAGGTAGGGAGAGAGTGAGAGTAGTTAGGTAGGTAGATAGATAAAGGGATAGAGAGAGAGTATGTGTAGTTGGTAGGTAGGTAGAGGGATAGAGAGAAATAGAAAGAGAGAGAGAAATACAGTAGATAGGTAGGTAGAGAGAGTTAGGTAGGTAGATAAAAGGAGAGAGAGAGAGAAATAGAGAGAAATACGGTAGGTAGGGAAAGAGAGTGTGTGTAGGTAGGTAGAGGAAGAGAGAGAGAGAGAGAAATACAGTAGGAAGGGAGAGGGAGAGAGTAGTTAGGTAGGTAGGTAGATAAAGGGATAGAGAGAGACAGAAATAGAGAGAGAAATACAGTAGGTAGGTAGGGAGAGAGAGAGTGTGTGTAGGTAGGTAGGTAGGTAGGTAGGTAGGTAGGTAGGTAGGTAGGTAGGTAGAGGGATAGAGAGAGAGAAATACAATAGATAGGTAAGTGTTTCTGCTGGCCCAGCACTTGGTCAATGTAATTCTCATCAATCAGTTAAAGAGCTTTCCAAAAGGGAAAAAAAAGTTTTTGCACTCTGCAAACCTCCCCAAAACGCGAAAACGGGGCCATTTTTTGTCAAAAAAATTGCATGCATAGCCTTATGGAGGCTTATAGAGTGCTGCTGCGGGGGGGGGGGGCAAAAACACCCTGTTTTTTGCTCATTTTTGCCCTCCCCAGCCCCCAGGAGCTCTCTGAAAGCCTCCATAAGGGTATGCACAGCCATTTGGGTGAAGAGGCAGAGTTTCGGGAGGAAAAAAAATGCGGTATTAAGACGCACCTAGATTTTCAGCCTCTTTTTTGAGGAAAAAAGGTGCGTCTTATACTCTGAAAAATACGGTTACAACAAGAATACTACAGCACTTTCCCTTGCATAAATAGAACTCACACAAACTCTTCATTTCTCACAATCTGCCAGTGGAATGAAAAGTGCAAGGAAATAGTAAGAACAGGGTGGAAACAAAATGTGGGGAAAAAATCACACAGTTTGTCCCCCAAACAAAACATATAAATCTCAAAGTTGAAATCCATGTATCTTAAAATTGCCCTGGTTGAGAAATACTGAAAAAGTTTGTTTTGTCTAGGTAGGAAGGGAGCAGGCTGTTTAATTCCCTTGACCCAGAAATCCAGCTGCTTCGGAGTCATCTGCGTGTAGCCCAGTTATCCTTAATTGAATACTCTGGAGATCACTGGATTTCAACTCCCAGCACTCTAAATCAAGATAATTTTGTTGTTCAACATCTGGATTTCAGACTACCCCATTGCTTCCCTCCAGGTTACTCTTTCCCCAAAAACTTGCTGAGCAAAAAGAGAGAAATCATAAGGACAGGGAAAGTAACTAACAAAATGATCAGGAGCAAAACGAAATTGTTCAGATTTGCAACAGATTTCTCACTTTACACATCGCTCATATTAGGCATGGTGGTTCATTGACTAGGACACCGAGTTGTCGATCAGAAAGGTCGGCAGTTCGGCGGTTCGAATCCTTAGCACCGCGTAATGGAGTGAGCTCCCGTTACTTGTCCCAGCTTCTGCCAACCTAGCAGTTCGAAAGCATGTAAAAATGCTAGTAGAAAAATAGGAACCTTTGGTGGGAAGGTAACAGCGTTCCATGCGCTTTCAGTGTTTAGTCATGCTGGCCACATGGCCATGGAGATGTCTCTGGGCAGCGCTGGCTCTTCGGCTTTGAAATGGAGATGAGCACTGTCCTCTAGAGTCTGGAACGACCAGCACATATGTGTGAGAGAAACCTTTACCTTTACCTGCACATTATAATGTCAATATTCTATTACCTTTAGCTGTGCTTCATCAACAGGTGACTATTTTAGTTCCCCTCTTCAACAGTTTTTTTTTTTTAAAAGAGACAATTCTACAAATCCCGGAGTCCCCCTTCTGCAGATACTGCTTCATAAGCAAGCGGTTTTAAAAATTAACCTTCGAAAACCAAACAACCAAATGAAACCTACTGGATGTGCCGTAGCAAAAGCCCTGGGTAGCGTAACTTGGCAGAGAAGGATCATCCCAACAGGATCTTCTCCAAGATAAATCCAGGTGTTTATTGATCTAGTTCTGGGGTCGGCAAACTTAAACAATCAAAGAGCCATTGGGACCCGTTTCCCACAGAAAAGAAAGCACCGGAAGCCTAACCGGAAGCCCCCTGTTCAATTCTGGAGCTGACCGGAAGTTCAGTTCCCCCACCATAGAGTCTCCTCTTAGAGCGGCGTACTTTTTCCTCTACCTGTCATCACCAAAAGCCCTATCAATTGTGGAGACAACTGGAAAACCCTCCCCTTGCCATAGAGTCTTCTCCTGGCGCACTGTGTTTCTCCCCCCACCACCAGAAGCTCCTCTCAAAAATGGTGGCGCCGACCAGTGACGGAGCTGCAGCAGAGGGAGGAAAGAACCACATGCGGCTCAAGAGCCGCAGTTTGCTGATCCCTGATCTAGTTGATTGCCCCATCCAGACATTGATTCAGAATATGCATTACTTTACAGGGATTCATTTAAAAAAAAAAATAAGGTGGTGTTGAATGACATCAATATGTTAACAACAACAACAACAACGAGTCAAATCTCTGGATGAAATCATTCAACGCTGCCCATTAGATGTTAAGCCGTTTGGGAGATAACAAAACAGCCTGTGGACCCGCAATTTAACTGGCTGCCAGAGGGAAGGTAACCATGCCCTATCATTAATTTCTCCAACTCAGCATCCAAATAAGAACTGTCTTTTACTTCACGTGGCAACCAAAACCTCCCCACTTCTAACACCTAAGGGGAAAGGAACCTTAAAAGCTACCGTGAGTTGGACTTGGGATCAATTCTGAATTACGATGACTTCTTTTTAAAAAATAAAGTGTATGTTAAAACCGTCCGTTTGGTCTAAGGTTGGCCAGGTTGGAAACCAGAAGTCTGTGAGTTCTAGTCTCATTTTAGGCAAGAAAACCGACTCTCTCTCAGCCCAACTCACCTCACAGGGTTGTGGTGGTGGTTGTTGTTGTTGTGGGGAAAATAGGAAGAGGAAAGAGAATGAGGTCTCTTCGCTCCTCAAATCAGCCTTCCATCCTTCTGAGGTCAGTAAAATGAGGACCTGGATCGTTGGAAGCAATATGCTGGTATTGTAAACGGCTCAGAGAGTGCTATAAAGCACTTTAGAGCAGGGTGGATTTTTTTAAAAAATATTTTTTTTTTAAAAAAATGGATTTTTTAAAAATTTAAATCAGATTTTTTTTTTGATCAAATTTATTTTAATAAAACGCTTTGGGAGTACAAATCTCTCTAAAGATAAAAGATAGTAAAAACTAAAGAGAGATCTGTATTTAGGATACATGAATAATTTGGTTTAGTTATGTAGCATGAAGCTGTTTATTCTACAATATTTACATTTTTCGTAAACTCATTCAAGGAATCCAAGCTCTGCAAGCTGAGATAACATCTGCTGCATGGATGCAGTCACACAATTTCACAGTAACTATGAGATAAATCATAAAACAAAGTTCAGGGATATTCCTTTCTCCCATTGTTTTCCAGATCCAGGTACACTGCAAACTGCATGCTTCTTTGAAGAGAAATGCATCTGTACCACCAGTCTCTAAGTGTGAGGAGGAAGGGCAAGCAATAAAAATGAAAGTGAAACCGTCTAAGCAGCTTATAAATATAATATCAAAGAGCACCTGTCATTTGAGATCCATCTTAGTGGCGGGCACCCACTCACCTGCTACCTGCCATGTCCTTCACCTTGTTGTGTCACTGCCACATCACCAGCCGTCCCATTAAAGAGAATGGGACTGTCAGTGAGTCAACAGCGGGTCAGAGGAGAAGCCACCGTGGGACAGAGATGACAGTATTTAAATCAAGTCGATTTAAATCAAGCCTTTTTACTAGTGATTTAAATCATGAGTTAAATCGACTTGATTTAAATCAGATCCACCCTGCTATAGAGCTGTATATAAGTCTAAATGCTATTGCTATTATTCATTTTTTAAAAAAAACAATAAAGGGGGGATTAAAAATCTAAATAAATGAATTAAACAAATGAGGTAGGAGAAGCTGTCCTAGGTAGAATATTGAATGGTTGGCAAAGGAGGTTTTTTTGTTTTTGCTGCAGGTCGTGAAAATAAGATTTAGAGCAAAGCTATGGTTGAATCTGCTTCTACAATGGGAACCTCCCAAATAATTATAACCATACCACCAGGGTTCCAATTTAGCTGTAGCTGTACTCTGCTGTTTGCCTTACATAAGGGTATCTCCACACTTTTTCCATCCACTCTTACCGAACAAGTACTCACTGATTTAAGATAAGAACATTCCCAAGCTGATTACATAGGCTATATTCTTTCCTACTTTACGTCTTGGTTTTAAGTGAGGGAGGAGAAGAGGTTAGCCCACCCACCCCCAATCAACAGAAAGAGCTAGGGTAAGGGGTTCCAAAATTTAAAGTAGAACATGTCCTGTGTAAAGGATAGTCCTCATAGGAGGACTAGCATAGATATAATGTATTTTAATGAAAAGGAGGAGGACTAGGGGTGATATGATACCAGTTCCAATATCTCAGGGACTGCCAGAAAGAAGAGGGGGGGTCAACCTATTCTCCAGAGCACCTGAAGGCAGAACAAGAAGGAACGGATGGAAATAAGGAGAAATCTCCTGGCAGATCAATCACTTAGTGCAGGGGTGTCCAAACTTGGGAACTTTAAGACCTGTGGACTTCAATTCCCAGAATTCCCCAGCCAGCATGGCTGGCTGGGGAATTCTGGGAGTTGAAGACCACAAGTCTTAAAGTTCCCAAGTTTGGACACCCCTGACTTAGTGGAACAACTTGCCTTCAGAAGCTGTGGGTGCTCCTCCAGCAGGTTTTAAAGAAGAGACCGGGCAGCCATTTGTCTGAACTAGACTAGAAAACCACCGAGGCCACTGCCAACTTTATTCTGCTGTTCTATATTGTAATACTAGACTTTCTGTTTACATGTCGAAGAACGAGAGTCTATCACCCGCTCCTCCATGCACAAAACTCCGACTGAGCTCTTGAAGACGGTGTTGGATAACAGCCACCCATGCAGTTGAAGACAACGTGTGGTTTGGAGATCCCAAGAAAGCTCAAGCACAACTTGAGGATCTGTCTTCCCGCCATGTGTGGCCACTGCCCACCTTTTACCCCAAGGCAACAGCTGTGTTCTATCTCATAAATTTAGAGCCACTGAAAATTGCGTCATTTCGCATGTCGCAGCACAACTTCTTGAATACATTGAGGGCGGTTGCTTTTTCGTTCTTGCTCTAAAAAGAGATCGTTGTTTCACACAAGCGTCTAAGCAGGATTCTGAACTCATAAACTAGCAATTACCAATTGTTCCATTGCACACACACACACACAGATACACAAATATGCATACATTATGCTCTTAAGGGAAATTACCTCCAGTTTAAGAACCACCAAGCTAAAACATAGCCTTAAGTTAGAGGAGCTGTTTTCCATGGACCAAAGTCACAATTATCTTCCAAGTCAAGAGTTGTGAACAATAATATTAGAAGTATTCATGACTTCCAGGAAAGTGTAGTCCTATTATTTCAGAATCTCAAGAATTATATTGAGAGGTCTCTGAGCAGCAAACCCTTCCTATCTATTTTTTTATTTTTGCTGTAAGTAATGAGTCTATTGTAGCTTCTAGAGCAGGGGTGCCAATGTCAAGGCCTGGGGGCCAGATCCGGCTCTCGGGGTGCTTAGATCTGGTCCACCCTGGAAACAGCAGAGGACTTGCCCGCGATGCCTCTGCCAGTGAAAACAGAGCTCAAGAGGGCTGCATGCAGCCTCCTGAGCTCCGTTTTCACTAGCAGAAGGTTGCAGGAGGCTGTCACAGCCGAAAACGGAATTCGGGAGCCCATTTTCTCTGGCAGAGCACTGGGGCCAGCAGAAGCGCCCCCGACACGAGTGATATACAGCTGGCCATGTCCACCCTGGCCACACCTACTCTGCCCCCCCCCCCCGAGGTCAAACACAACCCCGACGCGGCCCTCAATGAAATCAAGTTGGACATCCCTATTCCAGAGTTAAAGCATTCCAATTAAATGCTTTTGTTTTGTTTCTTTCTGACGGAATCTAGTGGCAAAGTTACTTCACTGGATCCATCTCCATCCAGAAAAGATATTTGTTTTACCGTAAGTAAACAGAATAAGCAAATTACAAAGATGGGAAAAAAATTCTGTCTTACAGAGGTGACATTACTGTGGAATACTTAAAAAAAAATCTTCATTACTAGCCATTTGTGTAAAACGTTGGGACCATGTTGGGTTCCCAATGAATCACTTTGAGAAGGTTTATATCCAGAACGGCTGAAATTGAGGGCCTGAGGGCCCAATCAGAATGTCCTGGGAGAAATGAAATAGTGCTCCAGAATTCTACTTTTTAAAACTCATTCAGAGTTTATAAAAGGGGTCTTGATTTCTTTCTATAACTAATGGATGGTTTTATAATGCAAGCGGTCCTTGGCTTCGTTTAGTGACTCGTTCAAAGTTACAATGGCACTAAAAAAAAGGACTTATGACCTTCCCCCCCCCCACTTATGACCATTGTAGCAGCCCCATGGTCATGTGATTTGCACCTGACAATTGGTTCATATTTATGACGGTTGCAGTGTCCTGGGGTCATGTGATCACTTTTTGTGACCTTCTGACAAGCAAAGCCATTGGGGAAGCCAGAATCACCTAACAACGGTGTTACTAACATAGTAACTGCAGGGATTCACTTAACAAATGTGGCAAGAAAAGTCATTAAATGGGGCAAAACCTACTTAGCAAATTTCTCATTTAGCAACTGAAATGTTGGGCTCAATTGTGGTTGTAAGTCAAGGACTACCTATACCAGGGGTGTCCAAGTTTGGACACCCCTGACCTATACAGTTTAGTCACGACGTGGCTTTTCACTTTTTCTCTTGCCCCGTTCTTCCAAAGCAACAACCAATTTAGCTGGGATATTTTCCAAGATTTCTCTCATGCATTCAGGGAATCATGTGGGTGGAAGGACTTTGGAAGTCTTCTAGTCCACCTTCCTGCCCAAGGCAGGATACTTTAGCCTCAAGAGCATCTTATTACACCAACAATATTAATTAAAATTGAAAAGCCATACAGGAAAGCCAGCTCATCAATGACTCACTGGAAGCCGGAAAGTAACATGAAGGTGTGCAGATTAAATATGGTTTTTGTTTCCATTTAGATAAGGAGGCAAGCTATCTTCATCTATACATTGCAAATATGTTTAGAACTTATAATGAGGCAACTCAATTTACAGAATCAACAAAAGCTCGGGGAAAGTGAGAAATGATGCTGTTCAACCATCTAGACCTGGGTCATTTTGAAGTAAAAGCTGGACATCAACGTTTGACTACTAGGTCTGAACTTTTCATTTAAAGATTGATCAAGGCGAACAAATGTTTTCTCACTTGCATACTAGTTCATATTGCAACAAAACTCCGCATTGGTGACAGGAAGGGCATCCGGCCAGTAAACACTCTGCTAGCCCCATTCAGTTGCCCAGACTCCACCCCACCAAGGATTATGGTGTCGTTAAAAGATGATGACAATACTAGTTTATATTGCAGCAGGGGTGGTGGTGGCTCCGAGCCTTCTCGCCTTCAGACAGAACTGATTCTGCACCTTCTACGTTGTCCTGGGCAGAGTCATGCGCCCACCAGCTTGCCTGTCTTGTCTTACACAAGTTGGCCAGCTGAAGCCTCCCGCCTTTCCTGAGCAGCTGGCAGCTGCAAGAGGCGCAAAGGGGAGGCAGGTGGGCTTTGCAACCCTAAGGCTGGCATTTCGTCTCTGCAGTGTAAACCAGCTTGGGCGCGACTGGAGAAGTTTCCTCAGTGGAGCTCCTGAAAGGAACGCAAGCTGCCACCGCTCCACTGAAGACATTTCTGAGAAGAGAAACTTCTCCGGTCGCGCCCGAGCTGGTGGAGAGCTGGCAAGCGGTGTCCAGTGACAGGGGCGGGGCAGGAAACTTACTTCCGGGTTCATTGACCAACCGGATCGTGCGATCCGGTAGAAACCCACCAATGTATTGCAGGGTCTAATCTGGGCTGATTTTGTCTTCCAAACTTCCGGATTCACCCTGGAGCCCATCTACATGGGGCTCCCCTTGAGATGCACACGAAGACTACAGCTAGTTCAGAATGCGGTCGCGCGGGCTATCATGGGGAGTACCAGGTACTCCCACATAACACCTTTCCTGCGCGAGCTGCACTGGCTACCTGTGGTTTTTCGGGTGCGTTTCAAGGTGTTGATTACCATCTTTAAAGCGCTCCATGGCACAGGACCTAGTTACCTGCGGGATCGCATCTTACCTCATACATCCCTGCGACCAATTCGCTCCCACAGGAAGAGACTCCTCCAGGTGCCGTCCACTAAGCAATGCCAACGGGCGGCGCCCAGGAGTAGAGCCTTCTCTGTGATGGGCCCAACCCTCTGGAACGACCTCCCCCCCGATATCAGAACCACTACTGACCTTCGCTCCTTCCGACAGAAACTCAAGACCCACCTGTTCCAACTAGCTGGCCTAGCCCATTTATAGTCCCATTTTTACCTCCTGGCAAACATTTTATTCTGGGGTAGCTTTTTTAGGGGTAGTTTTAATGTATCTCTAATTTTAATTCTAATTATTATTGTACAGTTTATATGTTACCTCCTCCATCTATATTTATCTATATTTATCTATATCTGTATGTATTTATATTGTGTTTTAATATGACTGTACACCGCCCCGCGTCCCTTCTGGGAGAGGGCGCGGTTTATAAATTAAATAAAAGTTAAAAAGTTAAAGTTAAAGTTCAGGGAACTTCTACATATAGTATAATAACTGCAGATGCCACACTAAAAATGTTAACCAGGGTCTTATGTCACCGGGGTAGAAAGAAAATGGGATTTTCCATTTGTTTCTTCCACTGGGGGAAGTAGATTAAATGGTAATAGGAAGCTTAATAAACTTCTCCTCTTTTTTTGGTCAATCATCAAAACTAAAAGAATACAAGGACTGCCCAAAAAGCAGCTCAGATTACCTCTTCCCGTCTGCTCACAATTTTAAAGGACAGCATGTAATCTTTTAAACTTTCCTCCTGTATGTTATGTGGGCAAGTATTTAGGTACTTCGTTTTTTCCCTAAGGGACACTGAGTTTCCACTCAAAATTCCCTATTAGTTACCCAACTTAAAATGATGGGGAGTAGGCAGTGAGAAATAACACACTTCCAATATAACTGAAACGTACTGAAATAAATCTCTATAGTTATTGTACACATACGAGTGAGGCTTAAATGACCTTGTAGTTTAGTATCTTGTGGCAACTGTGCCTTTGTCTTCACATGTTGTACGATTAGTCAATTCCATTAATTCCAGGATATGTTTTATTTGTTTGGACAACAACATTATGCCAACCAAACAATTGTCTTCTCTTTGGTTTAGTGCAGGGGTGTCCAAACTTGGGAACTTTAAGACTAGTGGACTTTAACTCCCAGAATTCCCCGGGGAATTCTGGGAGTTGAAGTCCACAAGTCTTAAAGTTCCCAAGTTTGGACACCCCTGGTTTAGTGTGTAGCATGAATCCAGCCTACTGTAAATTTAAGCTGAAGTTAACAGAACGCCTATTTCATATTTTCTATTTTTGTCATTCTTATAATTAAGAGATTATAATTTTGAGTGAGGAAGAGATCTCCCCGATTGCAGTTTTATATACAGGTAGTTCTCAAGTGAAGGCCATTTGTTTAACAACCATTTGAAGAGTGTTGGGAAAAATGGTTGCAAAAAAAACCCATTGCAACAAGGATACAATTTGGATGCTGGACAATCAACATGCGTTCACAATGGAGTTAAGGATCCTGAGGTCACATGATTGTCATTTTCCCAGGCGGTTTCTGACAAGCAAAGTCAGTAGGGGAAACTGGATTTGCTTACTGACTGTTGCAATAAAGGTCACAAAATTAGATGTGCCTTGCTTAATGACCCTATTGCATACCGCTGGACTTTTTGCTCCTAAATCGGAGACTCCCTGTACATGTATTGAGATGCAATTCCATTGACTTTGATAGTATTTTCTCCAGACAAAAGTTAAAAAGGGGTTGCGATCAATTAATCACTAGAGCAGCGATGGCGAACCTTTTTTGGCTCGCGTGCCACAAGTGGGGGGAGCGCAGGGGGGGGTCGTGTGCGGGTGTCCCTCACCCATAATGCAATGTGCGACCCCCCAGTGCGCATGCGCGCACAACAGGCGCGACCCCCCATTTTTACATGCTTTTTTCGCCCTCCCCAGGCTCCAGAGGCTTTATAGGAGCCTGGGGAGGGCGAAAAGAGCCTCCCCCGCCCCCCCGGAGGTCCTCCGGAGGCTTCAGGGACCATCTGAAGGCTTCCATGAAGCCTTTGTAACGCTTAAAACGACCCTCCGAGCAAACCGGAAGTCGTTTTAAGCGTTCCGAAGGCTTCAGAGAAGCCTCCGGACGGTCCCTGAAGCCTCCGGAGGGCCTCCGGGGGACGGGGGAGGCTCTTTTCGCCCTCCCTAGGCTCCTATAAAGCCTCTGGAGCCTGGGGAGGGCGAAAAATTGCTTTTAAAAACGGTGAACTCAGCTGGCCAGAGCGTGCATGTGCGCTGGCCAGCTGACAGGGCAGCGCCTCGCGTGCCCTGACAAATGGCTCCACGTGCCACTTGTGGCACGCGTGCCATAGGTTCGCCATCACTGCACTAGAGGATATAAATAATATTATATTTCAGTTGTACTGTATCTCAGAATATATAAATGCACTCAGTTTTGTGTTCTTACATTAATTTGAGGTAATGGCTAAACATTAAAAAAAAAAGTTCCTCTCTTTTCAAAGTTCCCTTATACGAGGTTCAGATTTAGTATTCACTGAAAATCAATGGAACCTCAAATGAGCTATGACTAATTCACCGCACTGATTTCAATGTGTTTGCCTAAGCATGATCTTGACTCAAACCCTATGATTCAATTGGTCCCAAATTTCACAACCGGGGAGAAATAATTCATATTTTTAAACAGATACTTAAAAAAAAAAATCTAATTTTCGTAGTATTTCTGAGGCAAGAGTAATGGAGGGAGGGACTTCAGAAGGAGTTCTGTTATTCGGCCAACTAAGCAGACTGGAAACTCATTTTTTCCAATGCTTTTGTAACTTTGAAGTGTCACTAAATGAACTGTTGTAAAGCAAGGACTACCTGTACCCATGCAAGCATTGGCTGCAATTTGTACCGCTCATTAGTTATTGCTTCTTTGAGTGGTGTGGTGGCCTAGAGGGGGAGATCTCACCTCACTAACAGGAGGCTGTGAGTTCAATCCTAGGCAGAGGCAGATCTTTCTCTCTGTGGGCACAATGAGAATATATCTGCGGAATATAACTCCGCATTGGCGACAGGAAGGGCATCCAGCCAGTAAACACTCAGTTTCATTCAGTTGCCCAAGATTCTACCCCTCAAGGGATTACAGGGTGTTTAAAAGAAGATGACTAGTTATTGCTTCTTTATTTCCCCATGCAATTCAAACAATCTATGGAACCATGGTTTGCTTAAACATGCTTTACTGAATTGTCTGGGTATGCACAACCTGCTACAGATTGCAAACAGCAATAGGTAGTTACACACAGCTCTCAAAGCTAAATCATCCAGATTAAGACATAAAATGAATCTACCACCCACCCAGTCAACATGCTCGCTCTTAACTGAGATCACCAAAGCATTTGTCTGAAAACCTTTTAAGGCTATTATTGCTAACACTTTCTAATTCTTTTATTGCCATGATTGGTTAGCTGCCTTTTGCTACAAATCATATACAGCAATGGCTGTTTCTTTCTTTAAAAAAACAACACCACTTGTAACATTCTAAAGCTGTGTCCTAGAACCTTTGATCTCCAGATGTGTTTCACTCACTCCAAAATAGCAAATCTTGAATGTGCTTAGTTGTTGAAAGGTGTTCTATACAATTGGTTTTTAAAAAATTGATTTTCTATGCATTTTCTTAATAAGTGGGTTTTTAAGCAGGATAATGCATAAAAGTTATAGATTTACCTATTCTACTCTATTGCAGCTACCCTTTCTTATGATAAGGCGTTCAGAAGAAAAAATGACTCTGGAGATTCTCAGTCATGGTTTTCCGAAGGTGGTTTTTCAAGTTCAGTTCTGAACTGAAGAAGCTTCTTGGATGAGAAGCGAAAGGTCTTTAAGAAGACTTCTCTAATGATAATTCCATTAAACTAGCATCAAAAGTAACTATTGCTGTCTCAGATTCCTATGGAATCTAACCAATCCATTCATGATTGACTCTAGAAAGAGTGCAGAGAAGAGCAACAAAGTTGATTAGGGGACTGGAGACTAAAACATATGAAGAACGGTTGCAGGAACTGGGTATGTCTAGTTTAATGAAAAGAAAGACTAGGGAAGACATGATAGCAGTGTTCCAATATCTCAAGGGTTGCCACAAAGAAGAGGGAGTCAAACTATTCTCCAAAGCACCTGAGGGCAGAACAAGAAGCAATGGGTGGAAACTAATCAAGGAGAGAAACAACTTAGAACTCAGGATAAATTTCCTGACAGTTAGAACAATTAGTCAGTGGGATAACTTGCCTTCAGAAGTTGTGAATGCCCCAACACTGGAAGTCTTTAAGAAGATGTTGGATAGCCATTTGTCTGAAATGGTATAGGGTTTCCTGCCTAGGCAGGGGGTTGGACTAGAAGACCTCCAAGGTCCCTTCCAACTCTGCTGTTGTATTGCATTGTATTGTATTATGTCGTCAGATATTTTGTGGTAATAAGTTACCCAACTGAATTCATGTTATGACCCAAAACTACTTTTGATCTGGTCACTCATTGGATGTCTCAGGATTCCAGAATGACATTCCCTTTCTCCAATTCCCCATGAAACTCAACCTTTCTTCTGCTTTGGGTATACAAATGGTACATGCTATATTGCTCCTTTGCAGCTCAGAAAGCAGCAGCTCACATACAAGGAGGAAATGCAAGTAGCAGCTCTGTGGGAAACTCCAAGAATTGCAGAAGTGCAAGTTTTGTTGGAAACAACCATTCTAATGGGGAATTTCCTAAACAGCTCACCGAAAATCCACATTTTCTATGTAACACTAATATATTCTGGGACAAATAATCAAACTACAGATTTCCAGAAATATTATTCTAAAATTTTCAGATCAAGATAACAGCGATGGAACATACATTTTATGTCACTTCTTGAATCAATTAACTAAAGATGTTGTCATGAGTATTCTCTAGGAAGGAAAAGATATACTAAGTCAGGGGAGTCTTGTGGATTTCAACTCCCATAATTTTCCATCCATCCATTCATCCTGTTTGTCTGCCTGCCTGCCTGCCTGCCTGCCTGCCTGCCTGGGGAATTCTGGAAGTTGAAGTCCACAAATCTGATAGTTGCCAAGGTTAGACACCCCTGTACTAAGTGAACCCATCCAAAAAATCTATACAGGTTAAAAGATATGGCTTTCCCCCCACTAAGATCCATAGAAATCAAAGGATAGTTCCAGTGCTGGAAAAAATATCAATAAGACTGAAAGTTTCATAAGCAGAATGTTAAGACTGTATGCTGGAAAAAGAGTCTAAAATACAGGTAACAGACTAACAGACTTGGAAAGGACTTTGGAGGTGTTCTAATCCAAACCCCCACTCAGGTAGGAAATCATATATCGTTCCAAACAAATTATTGTCCAATCTCTTCTTAAAAGCTTCCCACAACTTCTGGAGGCAAGTCATTCCACTGGTTAATTGTTCTGTCAGAAAATTTCTTCTTAGTTCTAGGTTGCTTCTCTCCTTGATTAGTTTCCATCCATTGCTTCTTCTCTTGCCTTTAGGTGCTCTGGAGAATAGCTTGACTCCCTCTTCTTTGGGGCAGCCCCTGAGATATTGGAACACTGCTATCATGTCACTCTTAGTCCTTTTTTTTTCATTGGACTAGACATACTCAATTCCAGCAGCTGTTCTTTATACGTTTTAGCCTCCAGTCCCTTGAAGGCAATTTTCAATTGGCAGCTATTTGTTTGGCAACTGTTTGAAGTAACGAAAGCGTTGTTTTTAAAAAGGGACTTTACAGCCAGTCCTCACACTTACAACTGTTGCAGCATCCCCATGGTCACATAATCAAAATTCAGGTGCTTGGCAACCATCATATATTTACAATGCTTGCAACCGGCCGTTTGCAATCTTAGTAGACTTCCGAAAAGCAAAGTTAATGGCGGAAACTGGATTCACTTAACAAACATGTGATTCACTTAACAACTGCAGCGATTCACTTAACAACCATAGCCAAAAAATAGCTACTCCAACTCTGCTTTTTCACTGTCACCCTTTAAGGTTGATCAGGCTGGAGAAGAGCAAATGCTCTTCAGCCTCAGGTAGCAAGTGCTGAGTTATTAGGAACCTGAATTCAGGCTCCCTAAAAACATGAGAAAGAAAAAAAACATTTGACTGTGGGGGGAAATATTCAGCTTCAAGCCTATTTATGATTTTCAGTGGAATTATTATACAATGCGTGAATCAATGAGCTCCTGACATTGCAAATATCTCAGTCATTAATGAGTAGCTGCTACTGGCTTGGAAACTGCTCCTAAGGCCCAGGATCTTTTACTTGAGGAAAGAACCAGGTGACACACATCTGGATTGGATTGCCATTTGTCAGAAATGGTGTAGGGTCTCCTGCTTGAGTGTGTGTGTGTGTGTGGGGTTGGACTAGATGACCTATAAGGTCCCTTCCAACTCTGTTAATCTGTTAAATCTTCTTCACTTTTGTCTAACTGCCTTGAGTTGCTGCCCACCTTGATTTCCAAGTCATCAGCTCTCAGAAGAAAAGGACAGATATAATAAAGTTAACGTGATGGTGAAAGAGAAAATAGAAGGAGGAGGAGGAGGAGCTTCCAGGTCTTGTTTGGGCTAAAAGTGACCCTGAGTTCTGGGAAAACACAAGATAACTAAGGCTCATTGGACTAGAAGATCCAGGAACTGCATACAAAACACCCGACAGGGGGGACAAAAGGAGAACATTCCTCTAAGGAGAATTTTACTGACAGTTACAGTAATTCATCAGTGGAATGACTTCCCCCCCCAAAAAAGTAGTGGGTGCTCCAACACTGGAGGTTTTGAAGAAGAGATTGAGCCACCGTGTGTCTGAAATGGTATATAGGGTTTCCTGCTTGAGCGTGGGTTGGACTAGAAGACCTCAAGTTCCCTCCGTTATCCTGCTGAAATGGCTTATGGAGAAAAACAGTGTTTAAATTCTGATGGATTGCTTGAGATGACAAGATGGCCTTGCGCAGGGCACCAAAGTGAAGGGTCCATTGTTTGAGTACATAGCTTTTCACATCAAACCCCCCTCCCCAAACTAGTCCACCTCTGCACTCCCCATTAATTCATCTGATGTAACTGACTATTTACGGCTGAGGCTGACAGCCTTTCAGTGCTTCCCATCGGGCTGCATTGGAGGTTAATTAAACCATGGCAAACAATATTCCAAACCCCCAGCCTTTGTTTTCTCTCTTTGCAGCCCCAAAGGTGACTCACAAGCTCCCTGGCACTAAAAATCCCATGGGGTGGGGTGGGGTGGGGGGTTGGGTAGGGGCAAGAAGGAAAACAAAGCAATCTGTGGGGTCCTTGTGCTCTCTGGGCTTGTTTGCTTGCAGATGTTTCATTACCCAACTAGGTAACATCATCAGGATACATGTTGCAATGCATAACAATGCAATTATTTGCAAAAGCAAAACACATGCACAGCAAAGCAGGCAGAAACGGTGAGGCTGCATATTATTTTATCTTATGCAGCGCTTCATTGACTGATGATGTTTGGATAAAGTGCAAGAAAACAACCAAGTTCAGGGAGCACCGCTAATTTTAACCCTGAGCTACAAATATTCACCTCTATGGACAAAAGCATCCATTCCCCCCACCCCATCTGAGATAGGCAACAGATCAAAAGAACCTTAAAGGATAACTAAGCAGCCACGGTTGGGCGATTCGAATCCCTAGTAGAGGCATCCTGCGTGAGCAGGGGGTTGGACTAGATGACCTCCAAGCTCCCTTCCAACTCTGTTACTGTTCACTCCCTCCAATTCCCATGTCTCTCTACCTCCTGGCTGGGGATAATGGGAACAGGGAGCCTCTGCCCGTCTGGAAGGCGCTTTGGCAAAGTTGAAAAAAAAAAAAAGAAGAGGCTGCCGAAAGGAAGAGGAAGGGAGAGAAAAGGCGTCGGTTTTTTTTCTGCCGCCGAAAAAAAGCATCGGAAGGTGGGGGTCTCGTTTCCCATTCCCCGGCTGTGAACCGATTGGGCTTCGCGCATCCGAAAACCGGCGGGATCCTTCCGGCTCCCGAATATATCAGAGCGGGAGTCAGTGAAGCCTCTGCGGGCCAAGCAGGAAGGAGGACAGAAAAGGAACAGAAAGAAGCGAGCTGATGGGAGGAAGGAGAGAGAGAGAGAGAGAGAGAGAGAGAGAGAGAGAGATCCGCCCCGCACAGACAATCTCTGGACTGACTGCATGGGAAAGTTCCGGGCAAAGGGACGGGCGGGCGACACGCATCCTGCACGTGGGAAACAGGGAGGCGTGCGGGGTTTGGGGAGGGGGACTCACCCACGCCATATTTCTCCCGCTTGGTGGGGATCCAGCGAGCCATGCCGATGCTGGGCTGGAGGGGGGGGGAGCCTCGCCCCTCCTCCTCCCCCTCCTCCTCCTCCTGCTGCTGCTCCGCGCTTCAACCTCCGCCGGCCTCGGGAGCCTCCAGCTCGCCTGCCATAGTCGGGGTGAACCCGGTTGCTGGCTGGCTGCTCCGCCTTCTCCCTTTCTCTGCCCAAGTTGATTCTCCAGCCGCCGCTGCCGCCGCCGCCCGGGCAGCTTTGGGAAGTCCAACGGCCCGCCTTCTCTACCGAGGGCAGCCAGACGAGCAAAGGGCGGGCGCTCTCCGCCTCTTACCGGGCGGGATCACCTCTCTCTCTCTTCCCCTGCCCGGGATGGGAAGGACTTGGCCGCCCAGGACGACGCTTTGCTGCCTCCGTCCGCACCAGCTTCGGACCTTAATCCGAGGAGCTGCCGGCGCAGAAGTTGGTATGGGCTTCTTGGGGGTTCCCCTCTCACGTGTCTTCCCCAATATTTTTGCCATTTGGGGGGAGGGGATTTCTCCTCTCCCCCCTCCCCCATTCCCAACCCTGCTGGTCCTTCCCTTCCAAACGATGCCCTTGGGCCTATATTGGTAGTCCTCGGTTTGCGACAGTTCATTTAGCGCCCGTTCAAAGTTACAGTGGCACTGAAAAAGGGGACTTATGATCATTCTTCACACTTCTGACAGGCATTTCCATGGTCACGTGGTCAAAATTCAGATTCTTGGCAACTGACTCGTATTTATGACGGTTGCAGTGCCCCGGGGTCATGGGATTCCCCATGTTGTGATCTTCGGACGAGCAAAGTCAACGGGGAAGCCAGATTCACTTAACAATCATGTTATTAACTGCAGTGATTCACTTAACAACTGTGGCAAGAAAGGGTTGTAAAATGAGGCCAAATTCACTTAACAAAGGTCTCACTTAGCCGTGGAAAGTATGGGCTCAGTTGTGGCTGTAAGTCGAGGACTGCCTGTATTCATTTTGCCCTTAGAAATAAATGTGTGGCTGAACAGCATTTCTCAACCGCAGCCCCTTGGAAGATGTGTGGACTTCAATTCCCAGAATTCCCCAGCCAGCAACAGGAATTCTGGGAATTGCAGCCCATGCATCTTCAGGGGACTGAAGTTGAGATACACTGGTTTGATATATAGCACCCTGCTCCAATTGAGATATTTTGAACTACAATTCCCATCCTCCCCATCCAGAAGTCTAAACCGAGTCTTCCCTGATAGTCTTACGGTAGGGAAAAATTCTAAACTTGTTCCAAACTTGTGTTGTTCTTGGCTTGAAAGGAGCAAGGAACCAGGAAACCAGGAAAAGACACGGGTTTCAGTTTAGATCTGGCCTGGTGGCTAAGGAGATCCACTTACCATCGGCAATGTGTGCAAGACACACCTAAGTACACCATGGATTCCTCCACCACATTTTCTGATGTGCATGGTGCATAAAACCAGGTATGGCATGCAAGGCTGCATTTACAGGCCACCGTAACCCGAAAGAGAATTGGATATTTTCTAATTAAAATATATATATATATGGTTTTGTGGCTTGGAATGCCAGTTATATCCAACTGCAACATTGTTCCAGCAGAGAGAAAGTTGTTGCAGCTTTAATGTAAAACAAACATTTTTTTAAAAAAGTATACACTGCACCTTTAAAGATACAGCTGCTAGGCTTGGTCAGCTGTTTCAGGAATATGTAGCTGAAGGGCACCTTACATGCATACAGCATTAGTCATCCTAGAGGACAGATACACCCAGCTTCTAATTAAACAGGCAAGCTTTCGTGGCAGTGTCTCATCCTGGTTCTTCAAAGCAGCCTACTGCTTGTGGGCTGGGACCGATCCATACAGCAGCTCTTTTTAAAATAAGGCAAACACCCCCTACTCCTTTCCCTACTCCCCACCTTTGCATTTTAATCTGGACTTTAGAGTAAGAGGTGGTGTCTTTCTTCCTTGATTCACTCTCCTTATCAGAAACGAGGTGGATTTAAGGATTAGGAGGCCTCACATGACCAGAATTTCTGGCTGGCAAGATAGATTCAGAAGGTCGAGACTCAGATATTACATTTTTTTTTTTAAAAAAAGGAGTAACCGAAGCCAGGAAGCTAGGAGTGACCTCTTTGGAAAACCAGGAAAGCTAAAACTTTCCAGTTCACTTCTTTTAATTTAAGTATTCATTATATCCCATCTTTATTATTATTATTATTATTGAATTTTTTTTATTTTAATTAAACAAAAACACAAAAAAAATCATTCTTCGTTACATCTTGTAGAAAGTGTGTCGATTGGTTACAGATAACTTTCGTGCATTTCTTCCACAGTTATTACTTGTAGTTCATATTAGATTATACACTTTAAATCAAAAAATCTTTGTATATCTTACTATCAATGTACCACAATTCTCATTTGACTACAATTATTTGAATGTGCTTTTACCTCAAATTATTCATACTTAAAGACACAACCACATAATGGCATTCGTTAGCTATTTCAAAAATCCTCCAATAACATTGCACTTTTATGACAATTAATAAAGTTTCTAAGCCTTTCCCCCCCTTTTCCCCCCCAACTCGCTGTTTAGAGTTTATATCCAAGTTGCTTTTACCAATACCAGAGCATATATATATTATTAAACAATATCCATTGACATTTCCTTGTTGTTATTACAATTGGCTAAAAATCATTTACTATTTATATCCCAATTCCTCTCGTCAAACCCCCAAAAACATTATGCCTTTATGACAAAACCTAAATAGAAGTTTATTAATAAAATTTAGAGGTCTTTTCCCCAGATCGCAATTTGCAATTTATATCCGAATTTCTTTTACTAGTTTACCAGTACATTATATATATATATATATATATATATATATATATATATATATATATATATATATATATATATATATATATATATATATATATATATATATATATATATATATATATATATATATATATATATATATATATATATATATATATATATATATATATATATATATATATATATATAAAGCTGTATCCATTATCATTTCATTATTGTTATTGTAGTTATTTATTTGTTGATGAATAAACATGGTTGAGCAATAAGTAGGAATTTAGTAATTCTTAGATTGTTTTAGATTGTTATTAAATGTTTATACCTATAAAATTTATAGGTCTTTTTCCCAGATTGCAATTTGCAATTTATATCCGAATTTATTTTACTAGTTTACCAGTACATACATACATACATACATACATACATACATACATACATACATACATATAATTAAGCTGTATCCATTATTATTTCATTATTGTTATTATAGTTATTTATTTGTTGACGAATAAACATGGTTGAGCAATAAGTAGGAATTTAGTAATCCTTAGATTGTTTTAGATTGTTATTAAATGTTTATTCGTCACCATCTTTAGTATTTTTATAAATAACTCAAAGCGGTGCACATACCTAATATCCCTTCACCCTATTTCGGCCACAACGGCAATCCTATGAATTGAGTTGGGGTGAGAGAGAGAGAGAGTGACTGGCCCAAAGTCACCCTAGGTCAGGGGTGTCCAAACTTGGGAACTTTAAGACTTGTGGACTTCAACTCCCAAAATTCCCCAGCCAGCCATGCTGGCTGGGGAATTCTGAAAGTTGAAGTCCACAAGTCTTAAAGTTCCCAAGTTTGGACACTCCTGCCCTAGGTCTATCTCATACCTAAGGTAGGACTAGAATAGTGATGGCGAGTGAATCTTTTAGACACCGAGTGGCCAAACTGCGCACCCATGCCCAAACTAAAAGGTGCATGTGTGCATGGACATTCATGCATGCGCAGCAGAGATCGGGAGGTGGGACTTCCCAACACCGGCAGCGCAGTAAGAGGTAAGATCTTTTTCTTTCATGAGATTCTTATTTTGTCGTTTGCAGGGAAAAAGAAGCTCATGAAAGAAAGGCCATGGAGATCTGACCTGGGGCAACTGCGCATGTGCTAGCAGAGAGGGCTCTGTGTGCCACCTCTGGCACGTGTGACATAGGTTTGCGATCACGGGACTAGAACTTACAGCCTCCTGGTTCCTAGGTCAGCACCTTAACCTTCACAAACTGGCCCTTTTAGCGAGCAGTCTTCCTTGAGTTAAGCTCAGTTCCTATGGATGTGACAGACTGATTCATATCATTTTGTTGACCATCAAGCCAACACTTAATGACACTGCTTTCTTTTGGGATTATTTTACTTTACTTTCAGGTTAGTCTATAGCCCAGGGATTTCTTAGAGCAGAGGTGTCAAACTCAAGGCCCGGGGGCTGGATCTGGCCCATGGGGTGCTTAGATCTGCCCCTGGGGTCATCCTGGAAACAGAGAACTGGTCCACGGTGCCTCTGCCAACAAAAATGGAGCTCGCGAGGGCCATGGATGGCCCTTCCAAGCTCTTGTTTTCACTGGCAGAGGGTTGCAGGAGGCTATCGCAGGCAAAAACGGAGCTCGGGAGCCCGTTTTCTCTGGCAAAGCACTCAGGCCACAACAGGCACCCCCACCTTGGCCCCACAAGGTCAAACAACCCTAATGCCCTCAAATAAATCAAGTTTGACACCTCTGTCTGTTCTGACCTAGGCTTCCCCAAACTACGAAGCAGACTCCTTGCCCCGACAAAAAACACTTTTCATTAAGTTACTGTGAATTCCTCTCATTCATATCCAGCAAAGTCTTTCAAGGGAGGATTTACAGTCACAGACCTTATCTGGCTTGGAGAGCTGCCAGGCCAATGCAAAACTTGGCAAGGAGTCTCGGAGAGTCACGAACCAATTAAGGCAACTAATTGTCTTCTGCAAACTCCACTCCCCTTTCACTCCTCTTTTATTCCCTCTGGGAAGGGCCATTCATCATTCACCTGTGGCCTTACTCCAAAGTTGACCCCTGTTCTTTAGCTGTTCCCTTCATCTGGAAACTCTGCACATGCGCACACTGGGAACAGGCTCCAGCTGTTCGTCTGCCTCACTGATGTCTGCCTCTGAAGGCAGCTGATAACTGCCAGACGGCCCTGGCCCCTCTCTGCCTCCAACACAGAGCCCTCATCAGAGCCTTCTCCAGACTCCAGGACTGGCCCATGTTCCTCCCCAACCTCCTCACAGTCCGAATCAACAGAGGCTATTGCAGGTGAAAACAGAGCCGGGAGCCCGTTTTTGCTGGCAGAATGCTCAGGCCACCACAGGTGCCCCTGACAAAAGTGCCGTTGAGCCAGCCATGCCCACCTTGGCCCCCCAAGGTCAAACACAACCCTAATGTGGCCCTCAATGAAATCAAGTTTGACACCCCTGTCTTAGAGTTTTCCACTCAAGAACTGCCATAAATTAAAGGCAGGACACTCTTCTCAACTGGGGGTGTCTGACATCATATTGTTCAAAGGCCAAGATAACCTCCTCCAAGGAGGTGGAACCAAAACTGTCTACTAGATTAATCCTACCCAGAACACAACCAATACCCTTTCGCCTTTCTTTCCCAGTGAACAGTGTCCAGAAGGCCTCTTATCGGTTGCATTAAAATCATCACTTAAGGAGAAACTGTAGAAAAAGGTGTGGAAGGTGCACGCAGGTTCGGACTTGCCCATCCCTGGCCTCATGTAAGAGCACAAGGTTTGAATGCCAATGGTTTCATGTTCAAGTCTTAACAATGACAACTAAAAGTCACTGAGGATTGACTGGGATGGTGCAAGAAGGAAAAAAGCCATACAATAGTAGAGTTGGAAGGGATCTTGGAGGTCTTCTAGTCCAACCCCCTGCCTAGGCAGGAAACCCTATACCATTTCAGACAAATGGCTATCCAACATCTTCTTAAAGACTTCCAGTGTTGAGGCATTCACAACTTCTGGAGGCAAGCTGTTCCACTGATTAATTGTTCTAACTGTCAGGAAATTTCTCCTCAATTCTAAGTTGCTTCTCTCCCTTGATTAGTTTCCACCCATTGCTTCTTGTTCTACCCTCGGCTGCCTTGGAGAATAGCTTGACTCCCTCTTCTTTGTGGCAACCCCTGAGATATTGGAAGACTGCTATCCTGTCTCCCCTAGTCCTTCTTTCTCTTAAGCTAAACATACCTAGTTCCTGCAACCGTTCTTCATATGTTTTAGTCTCCAGTCCCCTAATCATCTTGGTTGCTCTTCTCTGCACTCTTTCTAGAGTCTCCACGTCTTTTTTACATTGTGGCGACCAAAACTGAATGCAGTATTCCAAGTGTGGCCTTACCAAGGCCTTATAAAGTGGTATTAACACTTCACGTGATCTTGATTCTCTCCCTCTGTTGATGCAGCCTAGAACCGTTTTGGCTTTTTGGGCAGCTGCTGCACACTGCTGGCTCATATTTAAATGGTTGTCCCACTAGAACTCCAAGATCCCTCTCACAGTTACTACTATTGAGCAAGGTCAGTAGAAACATAGTTTTGCTACCTTTGCTCCTGCAGCAATTCCAAGCCACAGTCCATCACAGCTGTTCCTTGAAGGTGGAAAGACCTCCCAGTTGACCAACGATGAAAATTGGCATTCCACTTAGTGTCACCGTTTCCTTGCTGGCCTTCTTTCTCTATGGGGGACAGAAGAGGGGAGAACCATGATTATCTGAGGGAGGAGCAGCAAAGCCACATTTCCACTTTAAAAGAGATTGGGGAATCCCAAATCGGGGGCAGAGACGGGACTTCCATCAAGGGAAGCCACCCATCCTGAAGCTCTGAAATGTGCTTCAAACCTGCCTTTGTTGTCCATCCTCCGGAAAACACCAGATCTTAAAATGAGTTGGTTCAGCTTGCAAAGACTTCCACAATCCCCAAGTCATCTTACGCAATGCAGAATACACAGTAGCACAGTTGGAAGGGACTTTGGAGGCCTTCTAGTCCAACCCCATGCTCAACAGGAAATCCTATACTATTCCAGGCCAATGGTTGTCCAGTCTCTTCTTTAAAAAACCTCCAGTGATGGGAGCACCCACGACTTCTGGAGGCAAGCCATTCCCCTGGTTAATTGTTCTCGCTGTCAGGGAATTTCTCCTTAGTTCTAGGTTGAATCTCTCTTTGATGAGCTTCAATCCATTGCTTTGCGTCCTAAAGTCGGGTGCTTTGAAGAATAGGCCAACCCCCTCTTGTCTGTGACTGCAGTTTAGTTAGATAGAAGAAAACTGCCATCATGTCATCCCTAGCCCTAGCCCTAGATGAGAGAGAGAGAGAGAGGGGGCGAGGAGGAGAGGGAGAAAGAGGGAGAAAGAGAGATGGCGGAAGAGAGGGAGAGCTGCTTCCCATAGGAAAAAAAACAGCCACAAAACCTGGGTAGGTGTGGCTGCAGGGTGTCACGTGACTCAGGAGTGAGTGACATCGAGTTGGCCACGCCCACCCAGATTTTGTGACTCCCGGTGTTTTGTTTTCCGTGGGAAACGGGTACAAATGGCTCTTTGGGTGTTTAAGGTTGCAAACTAGATATATCTACTATACCTACCTACAATAAACTGTCGTGGGTAGTTCCCACGACGGTTTATCGTACACTTTAGCCTCCAGACCCTTAATCATCTTCATGAGATGTGGCCCTGGTCTCAAACTGGTCAGCATGTACATATGAAGGAAACTAGATGGAACATTTATCTGGATCAGGATTGATTGATTAAGAGATTGGAGCTCATTCAAGAGACAATCTTTTCCTGCGGAAAGTCTCCTTCCTTCTCAAGTATTTCTAGCTAAATTGCCTGACTAATTGGGGAGGGAAAATTACCAGTTCCTTAGAAAGCTGTGCCAGTTAGAGAACTGTGACCCCCAGACACATGGAACAAAAGCTCCTTGTTCCCTGGAGATAAGAATCTAATGTAATTGTTCAAAGGGCACCAGGTTGCAGTAGGCTGGGGGAGACAATGCAAGTAAAGAAACATAAAACATTCTGATGTAGGCATATAAGGCTTATAGTTGGTTGTTTGTTCTGCATCCATTATAGCAGGGGTGTCCAAAGGTGGCCACTTTAAGACTTGTGGACTTCAATTCCCAGAATTCCCCAGCCAGCTATGGGCTAGTCGTTCCTGACTCTAGGGGGCGGTGCTTATCTCCATTTCAAAGCCGAAGAGCCAGCGTTGTCCGAAGACGTCTCCGTGGTCATGTAGCCAGCATGACTACATGCCAAAGGCGCATGGAACACTGTTACCTTCCCACCAAAGGTGGTCCCTATTTTTCTACTTGCATTTTTACGTGCTTTCGAACTGCTAGGTTGGCAGAAGCTGGGGCCAGTAACGGGAGCTCACTCCGTTATGCAGCACCAGGGATTCGAACCACCAAACTGTCGACCTTTCTGATTGACAAGCTCAGCGTCTTAGCCCTATGAGCCACATATTACATTATTAAAAGGGACCAATTGTTTCACATCTGCAGTGGGTTGGAGGCCCTTCCTTGCAGGCTGCTCAAACAGATAAAATGGGGATATATTTGTATTTTCAGGGCGAAAGGCATGCCGTGCATACTTACAAAGGGCTTATAATTTGAAAATAACTTTCTGATTGACAAAGCTTAGAGCCAATCGGCAGTGGCCCAAGTTAGGAAGAAGAATAAGGATGGTTCTTAGCAAGATCAGCAATAAAGCTTAAAACACGGTCGCTCTTTAGGACACATATTGTGAAGGAAAGAGGCAGAGAGGATATCTCCAATGCTTGCAAAAAATGAGGTCAGCAGAAGACTAAGGAACACAGAACTGACCTTACAAGAACTCCCAGGAGTAGTTATTGACATACAATTTTGCTGCACTGTTGGCTGTCAAGTCAAAATCAAAGTCTGGAGCATACAGACAGTTGAATAACTTGAGATAGGAGCCGTTAATGGCGCAGTGGTTAGAATGAGGTACTGCAGGCTACTTCTGCTGACTGCTGCTTGGCAGGGCAGAGAACCGGTTGTTAAATTATTTGAATCCCACCATTGATACCTACCAATTCTGGGATATGGAGTCCAAACGTCTTAAAACCCTAAGGTTGAGAAACAGTCATGGTCACCATACTGCAAAAAAAGATGTTGAGACATTGGAAAAAGTTCAGAGAAGAGCAACTAAGATGATCAAAGGCCCGGAGACTAAAACATAGGAAGAACGGTTGCAGGATTTGGGGTCTGGCTGGTCTAAAGAAAAGAAGAATTAGCGGTGACGTGATTGCAGTATTCCAGTATTTGAGGAGTTGCCACAAAGAAGAAGGGGTGTGTGTCAAATTAATTTAATTAATTTATTAAATTTCTAGACCGCCCCCTCTCCCCAGAGGGACTCGGGGCGGTGTACAGGAAAAAAATAAAAACATACAAACAATCATACACATAGGTAAAAATCCAATTAAACAACCCCTGTACAATTTATAAAAATTAAAAAACAGACCTTAAAACCAATCTTAAAAATTTAAAAATAGGACTGAGGTGGGATAGGTGGAATTAGGCCAAGCCAGCTAGCTGGAATAGGTGGGTTTTAAGTTTCTGACGGAAGGAGCGGAGATCCGTAGTCATTCTAATGTCAGGGGGGAGGTCCAGCAGGCGACGCCTAGGGGAAGGGCCTTCTCTGTGATGGGCCCGACCCTCTGGAATGACCCCCTGGAAATTATTCTCCAAAGCATCAGAAGGCAGGACAAGAAACAATGGATGGAAACTAATCAAAGAGAGAAACAACCTGGAAAGAAGGAGAAACTTCTTAAGAGTGAGGACAATTAACCAGTGGAACAGAAGTTGCCTCCAGAAGTTGTGAATTCTCCAATACTGGAAGATTTTAAGAAGAGATTGGACAGTCACTTGTCTGAGATGGTATAGGTTCTCCTACCTGAGCCGGGGGGGGGGGGGCTGGACTAGAAGACCTCCAAGGTCCCTTCCAGCTCTGTTCTGATTCTAATGTAAAAAGAATCCATTGCCTTGAGTTATACAAAATAAAGGCAGGTAGTAAATCTATAAATAAATAAAAGGTCTCCCCTGTGCATTCAGTTCTTATCATCCCTAATCTGTGTGGGCCAGGGATGAGTCATGGTGGGAACAGAAGATAAAGATTTAGGAGGCCGTCGGACAGCAGAGCCCCGAGTTTGAATTTTCTATATTGATTGATTGATTGCCATCTAGTGGTCGTCCTTGGGGTAAAATAAGAATAACAAATGAGTTTATTCGTTAACAGATAACCCATCATGACAATAATAATGAAATAATAGCTCTAACTGGTAAGAACAATTTGGATATAAACTATAATATGGGACCTGGGGAAAAGATTTATTAATTTTATTAATATTTTCTTTGTTTAGATTTTGTTATAATGATGTAATCTCTCTTGGGTACTTATAAATTCTAGCAATAATTTTTTGTCTAGATTTATTATAGTATAAATATAAATGATTCTAGACAAAAGCACGATTAAACAAATATAGTTAAATGAGAATGATGGTGTATCGATGGTATAAAGATTTTTGATTTAAAATGTACAATTCAATATGAATGAAGTATAAAGAATGATTGTACAACATTTATTTGTAACCAATCGACATGCTTTCTGGAAGATGTAATGAAGAATGTTTTTTGTGTGTGTTTTTTGTTTAATTAAAACAATAAAATTATGTATAAAAGAAAAAGAATAACAAATGAACGTAAAAGGAATTTGCAAAAAGTGCCCCATCTTTTGTTTCGGGGTATCCAAGGCTTTCATTAAGGCTATTTTTTTTTCAAAAGAAAGGAAAGCAAGTTTTTGTCAACTTGTGTAAGTAATACTGATTGCCACGAAACATTTATTATTCTGCACACCAGCTATATTTCCCCCAAACGGACTTGACGCACCTTTTCAGTTTTTTTAAACAGATGAACAGAGTTGGAAGGGACTTGTAAATCATCTTGTCCAAAGCCCCGCCCAAGCAGGAGAGTCTACACCAGGGGTGTCCAAACTTGGGAACTTTAAGACTTGTGGACTTCAACTCCCAGAATTCCCCAGCCAGCCATGCTGGCTGGGGAATTCTGGGAGTTGAAGTCCACAAGTCTTAAAGTTCTCAAGTTTGGACACCCCTGGTCTACACCAAGGGTGGGTTCTGGCAGGCACTACTGCCGGTTCGCTTGGGGGGTGCACCGTGCGCGCATGCCAAATTGTTCTGCTCATGTACAGAACCGATTAACAAGATAGTGGAGAACCGGTTCGGGAATGTGGCAAGCCTGGATCACTGTCGGTTCCAGTTACCCAGGCCGCCAAACCACTACCGTATGGTCGAACCGGTCTGAACCGGTACGAACCCACCTGTCAGCCTCTGCTACGCTTGCATACTATCGGCTGCCATAGGAACGGGGAATTGGGGAATTGTGGGGAGGGTGCTGGGTAAACGTTTGATATGTATATGTTCCCGCCTTTCTGGCTCAGATCTTGCTTTCCTTTTAGCTGCTTTCACTTCATATCTAGTAAAAGTACTTTATCTCTATTCAACGTTGAGGTTTTCCTTTCTTGGATATTGAAGGAGGCATGCCTGACACCACCTCTGACTTACAGCATTTCTGACAGATGGCAGTCCAGTCTCTTCTTGAAAGCCTCCAGTGATGAAGCCCCCACAACTTCTGAAGGCAACTTCTGTTCCATGGGTTGATTGCTCTCACTGTCGGAAAGTTTCTCCTTATTTCTAGGTTGAATCTCTCCTTGTTCAGTTTCCATCCATTATTCCTTGTCTGGCCTTTGGGTCCTTTAAAAAAATAGCTTGACCTCCTCCTCTCTGTGGCAGCCCCTCAAATATTGGAAGACTGCTATCATGTCTCCCCTGGTCCTTCTCTTCACTTGATTAGCCATGCTCAGTTCCTGCAACTGTTCTTCATAAGTTTTAGTCTCCATTTAGTCTCCCTCAATTATCCTGGCTGCTCTTCTCTGCACTCTTTCTAGAGTCTCAACATCTTTTTTATAGTGTGGTGACAAAAACTGGATGCTGTACTCTAAGTGTGGTCTTACTAAGGCTTTATTGAGTGGTATCAGTACCTCACTTTGATCTTGACCGTATCCCTCTGTTAATGCAACTAGTACGTATTGCTACTATACTATTCAGAATGTTTTCTTGCCTGAAAAAACTTCTGAAACTTCTTATTTTGGGAGAATGGATTATCTGAGAGTTACAAAGCACAGAAAGCAGGACTGCACTGCCATCTTCTGGCAGAAATACAGAACACACAAATTAATACAATACATATTCTGAGAGACAGATTCCAATAAAATATTTGGCTCAATGACATTTGGCTAGCAACTCCCGGAATTCCATGCTGACTCAGGAATTCTGGAAGTTGAAGTTCACTGGTTGTAAAGTTGCCCATAGTTGCCCACCCCTGGCGTGAAGCAAGTCCTTACAATCAGCATCTTGGAGTCATACATGTGAAATCTTGCCTTGCTTACAAGTCTCAACTCAGAAGCACCATTTAATACTCATTAGTGCAAGAAGATGAAGCTTTAGAACAACTTTGTCAACTTTAAGAAGTTTGGCTTTCAATTCTCAGAATTCCCCAGTCCAGCACATTAGCTGAGAAATTACATGAGTTGAAATCCACATTTCTTATGGTTGACAGGTATGGAAAACCACTGATTTAGAAGGAAGCAGCCAAGAGAATATTTTGCATTGTCCTCCAGGGACAACATACATACCAAATTGTTATCAGTTACCTAGTGAGATTGCCTGGATATTCCTGTCTACTGAAAACCGAAGACTGACAATCAAGAGAATGGATCCCTATCACCCTTTGCTCATTTTACACAACAAAAACTAGTTCATTTACAAACCAGCAACTGCTTTCCATGCTACATCAGGGATGGGCAACTATAGTCCCTTTATGATCTGTGGACTTCAACCCCCAGAATTCCTAAGTGAAGCATTCTGGGAGTTGAAGTCCACAGGTCATAAAGGGGACATAGCGTATTTTTCGAAGTATAAGACAGACCTTTTCCTCCCCCAAAACAGAGTGAAAATCTGGGTGCATCTTATACACTGAATACAACATTTTGGGCCTCCTGAAAACCCACCCCCTTCACAAAAATAGATGATGCAGAGAGTTTGGGAGGCCTGTAAAATTATCCTGGGGGCTGGGGAGGGCAAACATAAGTGATAAATGGGCCTTTTTTTGCTCAGTTTTGGCCCCCCTTCCCTGGGAGCACTTTGCAGGCCTCTCAAACTCTCTGCATGCCCTATTTTTCACAAAAAATGAGGCATGCAGAGGGTTTGGGAGGTCTGCAGAGTGCAAAAACTTTTTTTAAAAAAATTATCTCTTCAAAATCTTGGTGCGTCTTATACTCCGGTGCATCTTATACTCCAAAAAGTACGGTGGTTGCCCCCAATGTGCTATACTAATATTGATAAAGGCTTTTGAAAAATTACTTAATGTGTGGTATCCTATTTTTTTAGACAGTTTTCATTTATTTATGCCTCAGTGCCTTCCAAAGCATAGAAAATACAAGAATCAGGTTAAGTTTGTTTAGAGACAAAATCTTTAGCAACTAACAACTAACTAACTAACTAACTAACTAACTAACTAACCAACTAACCAGCTTATCTTCAAGACATATTTCTTAGGATCATGGGATCACCATTTACCAACTCTCTGGCCAGCTTCTCATAAAGTCAGTGGGAACTTGCTGAGTGACCATATGGTTTTCTTCAAGTCAGCTCTTCGAGACTTTCAGCTTCCTCAAAGAACTGCTTTATTGAATACATCATTTTGGCATGGATGATCCTAAAACCAACTCTGGTTATTTCTCACAGTTTCAGCATAATTAAACATTAGAGATCCTGCCTCCCCTAGTGTCACAGGTCACATTGTCCAATTAGGTGTTCTGGTGTCTCCTTGGCGAACAGTCTCAATCTCTGGCTGGCACCTGTTGGGAGCGACCTTGGTTCTCACGAGATAGTAGATTGTTTTGGCTAGATCACATTCCACTCCTCTACCCCCTTCCTGACCTGTGTAGCAACTTGAGAAACAGAAGATAGCTGCTGTGGGCTCGATCCATTTCAAAGTTGACATCCTGATCCATTAGTTGATTCGCATCAGCGTTTTATATAAATCTTAATTGATTCTGCTTATATATCAATATTCCATATTTTCAGGAATGAAAACCAATCATCTAAAAAGCCCCTTACTTAACAGAGCTTAAAACAAGAGGGAAAACCAGACAGTATTGATTTAACCAATTGCTTTTATCTAATTAGGTTTATGATTTATTGACTTGCCACCTGGCATACACTGTGGCTTTATTGCCATCATATTTCTTTGGAATATAAGCCTTTTAATATCAAACTCGATGACTGTCTTTGCTGAGTCTGCATAAAAGCCTCAATCAATCTTGCCAATTTAGTATGATGGTGTGGCATAAACAGTAATTAACATACTAGAAACTTTATAAAAGAGTTGGTAACTTCATTACCTACATTAGATTCAGATGTGTGTTTAAGAAACATGGCTAATTTAAAATGTGGCTAGATTTTTTGTGTGTGGACATTTGGCAAAAAAAAAAAGGCTCAGAGGATTGAACTTGCAAAGAAAATGGTAAATTCAATACTTAGTTTAAACCAAGTTATCTGAACACAGCCACTGTGTTTTCATAACCACAATTGTAGCTGCATTGTGACCCAGTATTGAACAAAGCAGTAAAATCACATTGAATTGAATAAATGCTGGTTAAAGACTTCATTTGGAAACAGTTCTCAGGTTGAAATCAAGATTAAGGAGCAATAAGCATTGGTCCAGTCTTGTTGCCTGATGAAATGTACAATATTTTCCCCTTAACAATACTTATACAAAACTTCAGTAGTCACAATGCGTCACAAACTGGCCAATCATACGTTAGCTGAATTTGGGCTGCCAAAATTTAGACAATCAGTTTAACAGAGAGAATAACGGAGTGGGAGGGGGCCTTGGAGGTCTTCTAGTCCAACATCCCCCAACTTTTTGGGCACCAGGGACCGGTTCCATGGAGAGAGGTTTTTCCATGGACCAGAGGGGGCATGGTTTCATGTGCTGCTTTCATCCTATGGATGGGACTTCATTGGTTTGCACAGACCAGTTCCTGGCATACCCCAAGCAATGCCATCCATGGCCCGGTGGTTGAGGACCCCTGTTCTAGTCTAATTCCCTTGTTGTGGCCCACCAGCGGCCAGTGGAGCTGGCAGCAGATTCAGACAGTGAGGAGGTTGGGGAGGAACATGGGCCAGTCCTGGAATCTCTGGGGAAGGCTCTGATGAGGGCTCTGTGTCAGAGGCAGAGATGGGGCCAGGGCCGTCTGACAGTTATCAGCTGCCTTCGGAGTCAGACATCAGTGAGGCAGAAGAAAAACTGGAGCCTGTTCCCAGTGTGCGCATGCGCAGAGTTGCCAGACGAAGGGAACAGCTAAGGAACAAGGGTCGACTTGGGAGTAAGGCCACAGGTGGACGGTGGACGGCCCCTCCCATAGGGAACAAAAGAGGAGTGAAAGGGGAGGGGTGTTTGCAGGAGTCAATTAGTTCATTCCTGCATTCTTGCTAAGTATGAAAGATATTGGCTTGGCCACTCTCCAAGCCTGATAAAGGTTGGTAATTGTGAACTAACTTGAAAGACTGTGGGCCGGGACTTTGCTGGAGAGGAATTCACTGTAAATTAAATAAAAGGGGCTTATTGGGACGAGGACTTGGCTTTCTGCTGCTGGGGAAGCTGAGGTCAGAACACCCCTGAATAGGAAATCAGCAGGTGGCCAACAAACCTAACCCAACCTAACCCAAGCCAAACCAAAGCCTTGACAGGCATCTAGCGTTTTGGATTTTGCAGCCCAATCTTGTAACTCTAATTTTAGATTCCCCAAGTTGATTGATTTATTGTTTGGAATGATATGCAAACCCAAAGAATGGGGATTAGTTCCATCAGCTCTAATGAAACATGAATAAACATGATATGCAAACACAAATCTCTGCGCTATACACTAAGCAACTACAGCATCTGCAAGGGTTAGGGTTCATAATTGATAAAGCAAGTGCTACAAATACATGCTTACATGCATCCCTATGTGCATTGCACATACACATGCAATAATAATAATAATAAAATAAATCCAAAACCTTGAGGCTTCAATGATACAGCCGTAATCTTGACAATTTGTTTCATCTATCTCTGCCCAGACACCCTTGCATCCAACATACTACTCTCAAATTCGTGCAAATTCAACCCTTTGTTGTTAATTTATGTATCAGGACATCTGTAAATATTAATGGTAGGATTAGACAGGATTAAGAACATGAACAAGGGCCACTGTCCATTTCTCTAGGGCGGGAATTCTCTACCTTTCTCCACCCTATGGGGAAAGCAATTTCCCTTTGCCTTTTTTGGCAATGTCCAAAGTAGTATTTTTTTTCCAGCTGTGCCCATGTGTGTGATATTGTTGGATTCATCGACTTGCTTTATTTCCTTATAGGCAGAGAGCTGCGCTGCAAGTTCACCAGTGGAAACCTGAATAGTGGACATTACACACACACACACACACACACACACACATGTTTACTGATCAATTTTTTTTCACTGATGAAAAAATGAAAAAAAGTTGCACCTGTATAATGAATTTGCCCTTGTGTGTTTTTAATCAGAAGACTAACCAAAGAATTCTGCTCTTCCTTCGTCCACCTCCGTGACAAAACCCCTTCTGTTGTGGCCTCTTGGCCACAGGCTCCTCCAGAGCTGAATCAGAGGACGTGGTGATGTGGGAGTCAGGAGCTCTGAGGGGGAAGAGGGAATGGAACCGTCAGAGAGAGAGATGGGGAGGGGAGGGAGAGAGTCTGGGCTGTCCATCAGCCCTCAGATGGAGAGTCAACAGCCCCCAGGTCTAGAGGTGACTGATAAGGAAGAGGAGGAACAACTGGGTCCAGTGCCTGACACGCAGGTGCACAGAAGGCAGAGGAGAGGAGAGCAGTGGAAATCTATGGGCCAGTCCTTGGGAAGGAACCGCCACCACTGCTAACGAAGCCCCATCCTAGCTCTGGGGATAAAAGGCAGGAGCCAGAGATGAATAGATGTGGAAGACAACTATTCATCTTCCAGACAGATAGCCTGCATTGAGAGAGAAACTTTTTGCAGGTGCTGCTGGCACTCCTAATTAAAGGACTCTTTGAGTTCACTTCAGAGGGTTTGTCATGTTTGGGGAGGTGGGTCAGAACACCTTCCTTTCTTCCTCCCTCCCTCCCTCCCTCCCTCCCTTCTTTCCTCCCTTCGTCCCTTGATTCCTTGTAAAGAACAATCAGAAGCCACAGAACATCAGGCTATCATTATGGAGAATGGAGAATGGGATAAAAATCCAGAAAAAGACTTTTAAAGCCACCTTTGTTTCCAGTGATAATATGCCCAAAGCTACAGGGAAAATCCTTATGTGGCTTGAGGCCAGCTTTTCAGAAAAATAGGTCAATTCCTGGAGAAAATACTAGCTGAGACTTATAGATGTAGGGCAATAGGCAAGACCGTTGAGTTAAAAAGATGGTGAGAACAGACACCGTTGTTTTAAAGACAGTTTGTTACACAACAGTGACACTAGAGGGCGTTATGAGAAAAGCAGACTCTTCATTTAGCAGTAGCTGAAAATAACAGGGATTCTTAAAGGCGCTATATTAGATTGCAGAATTCTAGCAGCCTCCAAGGCTATTGACCAGAGGTGGAATTCAGCCAGTTCTGACAGGTTCTGGAGAACCGGAAGCAGAAATGTTGAGTAGTTTGGAGAACTGGCAAATAGGCTGGCCCCGCCCCTGCTGCCTCCCAGTTGATCTTCTTTTGTTGCCCTGAACAGAGAATGGAGCCAGAAAGCAGGTTAATGGGGTGGGGAGGGAATGGGGATTTTGCAGTATCCTGCCCCTGCCACACCCACAAAGCCACGCTATGCCCACCACTGCTATTGATTCCATGTACCAAATAGTAGAACAAATCTGTATTTGTAAAATAGGTAAGATCTCTTTCTTGCCAGTGAAAATTTAGACCCTCCGTATCTGTAGAAAACAATATACAAACCAAAAAGGAAGACAACCCTTATTTACAGTACATTGTAAGTTGGATTCCTTTTCATGACTTGGACAAATACATTTTTCTGTGAGTCCCGGAGTCAGGTTTCCTTCCCTAGTTAGAGTTGCCTTCGAACGTCGAGATGGGTGGCAAATAAATTTGCTAATAATAATGATAGTAACAATAATAATAATACTACGGCCTGACAAAGTAGCAATGAAGGTGCATTGAAAAATCTTCAGTAAATATCATGTACTTTCAAGAAGAACTGGCAGGTCCATAAAATAGAAATAAAATCATAGAAAATGAAGAAGCTACAATGCTCTGGAGTTTCAAACAGAGAGGCACCTGCCACATAACACATCAGATGTAACAATTGTTGATAACCCCCCCTCCCAAAATCTGGATTGTGGATGTTGGAAGAAATATCCATCTGGTTCAGTCCTAAGATGGAAGAAAGACACTGGAAACATGGAGGCTGATTGGAAAGATGGTTCATCGATGAAGCAGAACCACATGGGTTTGAGGTCCTGGGCAGTTGGACACAGAGTTGAGAATGAGAGTTATTTATATCTTCTCATGGGTCTTGCTCTTGAGCTTCCTGTTCCTGTGGCAAGGGCACATATTCTATTGGCTGTTGTCAGACTCCCATGGGGCTATGCAGGGCTCATAGCTGAGGTGGTCTGAGCTCCCAGGTTTGGTTGAAGCTTGCTGATGCAATGAAGTGGCTTGTTGTGCAATTCCTATCATGGCTTAATGGCTTTGTCCTGGTTTGGATCTTGAGTGAGGGCTAATCCCATCATGGTCCAATCTTTCTAGGGCTATTAACAAAGGTGGGGGTTGCTTTCCAAGAACATCTTTCTCCTTCTTTCTTCCGGGGGGGGGGGGGGTATAATATTCTGCCTTTTTAGTATTTCCTAAAATATTCTTCTAGGAGAGGGCTGGGGGCTAACTTTCTACCTGGACATGGCAGTATCTGGAGACAGCCCAATAGAGAAGAAAGAACTGGAGGAGATAACACAATACAAAGATCTACAAGTAGAAACAGAACAATTGTGGCAAAAGAAAGCAAAGATGGTACAATAGTAATAGATGCCTTGGGTGCAATCCCAAAACACTTGGAGCACCACTTGAATTCCATCGGCATTGACAAATTCACCATCAGTCAATTGCAAAAGGCAGCTTTACTTGGAACAACTTACATCCTGCAATGATAACTGTAACACCATCAAGCATCAACATCTGCCTGGACCCCAAGTCCATGGAAAGGACTCGATTGGTGGATTAAAATGCCAAATCCATTCTGAACATCTGGCTGACTGTGCAATGAACTGCAATAAATAATAATTATCCCTCCAATCTTTCTAATTTAAGACTCTTTTACAAGAAACCATGCTTTTCTTTCATAAAAGGTTTTATACATACCAGATGATTCAAAACCAATGAACTCTTTTCCTCCTAAAGGTAAAAGGTTCTCCTGGCACATATGTGCTAGTCGTGGCAGACTCTAGGGTGCAGTGCTCACCTCCATTTCAAAGCTGAGGAGCCAGTGCTGTCCGAAGATGTCTCTGTGGTCATGTGGCCGGCATGACTAAATGTGGAAGGCACACGGAACACTGTTAGATTCCCACCAATGTGATTCCTATTTTTTTTTCTACTTGTATTTTTATGTGCTTTCGAACTGCTAGGTTGGCAGAAGCTGGGACAAATAATGGGAGCTCACTTCGTTACATGGCGCTAGAGATTTGAACCGCTGAACTGCAGACCTTTCTGATCAACAAGCTCAGCGTCTTTAGCCACTGAGCTACCACGTCCCTCTTTTCCTCCTATCTTTTAGTAATAGAAATTTGTATACCTTGTGACCATCGGGAAGAGATGGAGGTCCTCCCTAAAATAAGTCTATCCATGATAACCTTCACATCATCCCTGCTTTGTGCTTCTGCAGTGGTTCAGTGCTGGCAAGGACTGATCTTGTTTCAGCTGGATGGTGTTAATAACATCTGCAACCAGCTGCCACAATATAACCCTGAGAAATGCATTGTGCGTATTTCCAACCAGCCGTATCCTTTTTCAGAAACTCTGCACTTCAGCCGTAACAAAATGTTGACTTAGAGAAGGCAATTCAATTTAATCCCTGGATCTAATCGATTTTCTTTTGGAAGCGAGTCATTGATTCAGATGGAATTGGATGCCTCCCAATCAATAGGATGGTTTAGGAAGGCTCTCGCGCATGCAAAAAAAAACAACAACAACACATTGAAATCAGTTTTGCAAACTGCACTTCCTGAAACTGGTTCAATTTGTCCAATTGGCTGCATCAACAATCCGTTTTTGAGTTAATGTCTCCAACCAGAGAGAGCTCCCCTGCGCCATGCTTTCAATTCACCTTCAACGTGTCCCTATTTCTGCCACTGTGCATTTTGGCAATCAGTCTCCAGTGTATGTGCTTAATTCTCTTTGGCATTTTTGCAATGCTTCCTCTCCCCCCCCCAAAAAAAAACATTAAATCAAGATTTGCCCAAATGGGCTTTCTGTCTCCATAGATGATTTACACTGAATTGAATGAGAGAGAATGAGAATTTCTTTAGCGAATGAGTTGGCAGTTTTTCTTTTGCAGGCGAGTGAATGCTACATTCTGTGATTGGTTCTGCTAATTGTTAGCATGATGATTGTTTCCCCTCTGTTTTTGTTCTTTTAAATTTTTCTCGGCGTTGAGCAAATAAATACTGATTGATTTTTTTTTCCTGCAGAAGAATTATTTCTCACTAAGACGCCTAAACATTTACACAGTGTAGCCAGCCATATACAAATGGCCTCAGCAAAAATCCTGCATTTTGAATCAGAGATCTGTAAAGACTTTGTAAAAGAAAAGAAAGAAAGAAAAACCTATAAAGGCTGGTGGTGAGAGAGGGTTACTATTAGAGGCTAAAAAGGACATTGAGCAGCAGTGTCTCTAACTGGTGACTGGAAATCCTTTATGGACTTTTTGTATCAAATGGGAACAATAAGAATGTACTTTGACAGAAACCCAGTACTTAATATTGCATATAATAACGGCGGCAAGGATTGCCTATGCCCAGAAATGGAAAAACAAGCTAACTCCAAGTGAAGATGAAATAATAAGAAAGGTGATGGACTGTGCTGAAATGGACAAGCTAACTAAAGAAATCCAGGGAAAAGAAGAATCAGAATTCTATCAGATATGGGATAAATGGTATAGGTGGATGGAGGAAAGAAATAGGAATCCTAGGCGATAAATAAGCAGAATGTGGTAGCTCTTATAGATTGTTGTCAGTGTTAAAATGTTTATTCATTGAATAATATAAATACGAATGATTCTGGATAAAAGTACTTTCAAACAAATGCAGTTAAAGGAGAATGTTGGTATATTCTTTGATTTAAAATGCACAACTCAATTTGAATGAAGTATAAAGAATGATTGTAGTAATGCACGGAATTTAATTGTAACCAATCGACATGCTAGCTGGAAGACGTATTGAAGAGTGTTTTGTGTGTGTGTTATCTGTCTAATTAAAACAATAAAATTAAAAAAAAGAATGTACTTTGATGATTAGACACGGTCAGAATTATAGAAAGAAGAGCATATATAACGTAACTTTAGGGAGAAATATATTAGTTCTTACAGCTGTTGTGAAGAATACCAGAGGCTGCTTTATAACTTTTTTTCTTTCTTTTCTATTTTTTTCCCTTTTATCCTCTTGCACTTTTGACTTTGATTTCTTTCTTTCTCTTTCTCCCCCTTTCTTTATATTTTAGTTGCTATTGGTTTTTCTCTTCCTTTTAAATAAGTTTTAAAATAAAAAAATACATACACTCTGGCTTTTGTCTTCCTTAACATTTGTACGTCCTCACTTTAATCATACTGAAGTAGATGGATAGACGGATGGATGGATGGATGGAAAGAAAGAAAGAAAGACAGACAGACAGACAGACAGAAGAGAATATTTTATAGCTCAGGATTAAACAGTGGGGTCCTTGGTGCTCTCTGAGCTTGGTGGTTTTCTTGCAGATGTTTCTGTGCATTGATTATGTCATCTAGTTTGGTAATGAAATGTCCACAAGAAAGCCACCAAACTCAGAGAGCTCTAAGGATCAGAGAGACAGTGAGAGAGGGAGAGAGAGAGAGAGGGAAGGAGGGAGGGAAAGAGAGAGACAGACAGAGAATACATAGAATTGGGAAGATAGAGAAAAGAGTGAGAGAGAGAAACTCCTTCCAAACAACCTTAGTATTGATCTCTTCTGATCTGCAATATTGAGAGGGGAGGGAGGGCGAGCCTTCAGCATGATTAAAATGAGAATAGTATTTGATGAATAAAAGCCAGCAAGTGGAGGCAAGATGAACAAGAGAAAGAAAAGAAGAACAAACAGTTTTCATGCTTATTGCTAAAAGCTTGGACATGGTTATGAGTAGCTTACAATATTGTTGACTGCAATCTTCTTTTCAAAATCAAATTTTTTTAAAAAAAAGCATTCAGGGTTTTGCTTTTTCTGTTAAAGAAACCCAACAGCTGTCCATCCAGTTACCTGGCTCTGTGGTTCACTACTCATCAGACCCCTGGGTTAAAATCTGGTCAAAAATGCTTTCGGAGCCTTTCCTGCAGCTGGGCACTTGAGGGCAGCCAAACTCCTGCAAGTGAATAAGGATGGAAAAGATGAATCAGCACAAGGCTGGAGATTTATTCCATCCACTATGATGAAAGAGTCACTTTACTTGACAGAATAGCCCAGTAAAGCAGATATCAGCAATTTTACCTACACAGGGCTGCATTCTTTCTTAAAAAAAAAATCCGAATCTACAGTCCCATTGAAAGGCTATTACCTCAGGTGGTTGGGTGGATATTCCCCCCCATTTCTTTTTAAAAGCAAAATACACACTAGCATGGTTATGGTTGCAATAGGGCTGCATTTATCTGATTGTGAAAGCAATGGGAATTTGTGCTGCCATCATTCAGTGGTAAGTTACTGACATGGCACAATTTGCAGGGCGCTCTGAGGGAGTTTCCCCAAAACCACAAAACCCATAGATCCTCGCTTGTAAAGAGGTTTGAAAGCTCTGTTGCTTTTCAGTCAACAATCCAACTTCATGCAAAATGGGTTTAGGGCAGTGGTGGGCTTCAAAATTTTTTGAACCTCTTCTGTAGGTGTGGCCTGCTTTGTGGGAGTGGCTTGCCAGCCATGTGACTGGGTGGGAGTGGCTTGCCGGCCATGTGACCAGGTGGGAGTGGCTTGCCAGCCATGTGACTGGGTAGGCGTGGCCAACTTGTAAAATGTGGTGAAACTCACTTAACAACACTTGCTTAGCAATCAAAATGTTGGCTCAGAAACTCTGGCATTTGAAGCACCCAAGTCTTAAAGCTGTCAAGTTACAAAACCCTTGCACCCCTAACCCTTTAGGAAAAAAACAACCCTCAGGGGTGTTCAAACTTGACAGCTTTAAGACTTGTGGACTTCAGCTCCCAGAATTCCTCCTCCAGTCATGTTGGCTCAGGAACTCTGGAATTTGAAACACACAAGACTTAAAGCTGTCAAGTTACAAGAGCCTTGCACCCTAACCTTTTAGAAAAAAACCCCCAGGGGTGTTCAAACTTGACAGCTTTAAGATTTGTGGACTTCAACTCCCAGAATTCCTCCTCTCACTCTTCATCTTGATGATGTGCAGACGGGTAGGGGGAGGGAGCTGGAACCGGTTCTAAACGGCACTGCAGATTTGTGGAACCTCTTCTATAGAAGAGGTTAGAACTGGGAGAAACCCACCCCTGGTTTAGGGTAGCCATTGTACAAATTGGACTCAAGTGTTTGAGTTGGGAACTATTCCCATTTGGATTTTTCATTGCTAGGGTTGTCTCGGTGGTGGGTTGCCAATTTTGTTACTACCAGTTTGGGTGCACTTGCGCATGCGTGATGCTTTTGCGCATGCACAGAAGCATCCAGGTGGGTAGGCGGAGCCTCCCGCCCCCATTACTACTGGTTCACCAGATCTGGGCCGAACTGGTAGCAACCCACACCTTTGGGTTGTCTCCTCCTTTGTAGGCATTCTTGGTACCCATCCTCAAGGGGCTTCTTGGTCGGAGGAGTCTGGCTTAGGACCTCTGATGGACCTTCTCTTATGCATTACATTGGTGGATTTCTTTGGGTAGCACTGCTACCCAGTTCAAATGTACCATTGGTCAATTGCAAAAGGCAGCTTTACTTGCAACAGCTTACATCCTGCAACGATACCTGTAACACCATCAAGCATCAACATCTGCCTATCCCAAGTCCATGGGAAGGGCTCGATTGGTGGATTCAAATGCCAAATACCAAATTACTTGCAACAGCTTACATCCTGCAACGATACCTGTAACTCCATCAGGCATCAACATCTGCCTATCCCAAGTCTATGGGAAGGGCTCAATTGGTGGATTCAAATACCAAATACCAAATTACTTGCAACAGCTTACATCCTGCAACGATACCTGTAACACCATCAAGCATCAACATCTGCCTATCCCAAGTCCATGGGAAGGGCTCGATTGGTGGATTCAAAAACCAGAATCCAAAATTCTGAACATGGAGGAGTCCAGCTTAGGACCTCTGATGGATGCTCTTCTATGCATTAGATTGGTGAATTTCTTTTGCTATCAGTGAAATGCTAAAAGAGTTTAGTAGATGTAAACCTTGACATTTGCCACAAGGCTTTGGACTGCGGTGATATTGAGGGCATTGTGAGAAATTAAGATGGAAAACAAATTTTCAAAGGAGGCATATCATAGGAGAAGAAGAGGCAGGGTCAAGAGAGTTATCAGTTTGGAGTCATTACATTGCCACAAGTGATCCATGTCCAGCCCCCTTGAATTCCATTAACTCTAGTGCCAATTGATTTGTTAGTTGACTAGATTTAAGCTTGACACACACAGCAGCTTTCAGACAGCTAACAGAAGATACAAAACATCTTCTGTTGTAAGTGAACGTGATTGCCATTATATGCAAAAAATGCTAGATTAGCATATTTTTTTGACATAATGTATTTTGACTGAAAATATTAATTTTAGTCATTCTATAGCATGTAGAGTTGAGTTTAGTTTAGCTTATTGTCATTGCACATGGTACAACAAAATTAAATGCCCTAACTATAACAAATAAAAACACAAACATACATCCTTTACTTTCTATATAACTGAAATTGAAACCCCAATATTGCACTATACCATAGAATTCAATATAGTTACTGCCCTGGGATAGACGCTGCTTTTCAGCCTATTTGTCCTTGTTTTTATTCCCCTGTACCGTCTGCCAGATGGTAATAGTTCAAAAAAAAGGGTGCCCAGGATGAGATGGATCTTTAAGGATGTTTTGAACTTTCTTAAGGCAGCGGGAGCTATAAAGCTCTTCCAAAGAGGGGAGAGGACAACCCATGAACTTCTGGGCAATGACATTGATCCTCTGGAGTGCTGTCCTATCTGCCACTGTACAATTGGCAAACCATGGATAGGTGCAGTAAGTTAGAGTGAAATATTGGAGAAATAACTAGACACTCTTGAAATTGTTGCTTGAAAAACTTCTTGCAACATCATTTTGCCAAGCTAGGCCTTCAAATGATTTGTATTAGTAAAATTTGGCCCATACCAATAGACCAGGGATGTGCGGTCAGGGGAGGCAGGGGAGGCAGAGCCTCACCTCTCATCATGAAATAATAATATATAATAATAATATCCACGAGGGAGTTCCTATATATAAGAGGAAGAGGAGGGAGGAGGAGGAGCGCACGCGGGGCGGTGCCAGCTGGGCAACCGGCGGAGGCAGGAGGGTTCTTGGAAGCGCCAATAACCTTCCTGCCTCTGCTGTACTTTGCGCGCTCCTCGCGACTGCAATAGACGTCCAGAAGTGGCAGGGGCTTGATGACGTCGCCGCAGCTGCCATGCACGGACAGACGGAGGTAGCCAGAGTGGTGCCGAGGCAGTCTGGCGGACGAGCGACCGAGGATCAGGCTGCCTGATCCTCCATCGCTCGCTCGCTCGCTCTTTCGTTCGCCCGGACCCCTCGGCGCCACTCTGGTTACCTCCGTCCGGCCGTGCCCAGCAGCGACGTCGGCGACGTCATCAAGACGAAGAGGCTTGGAGGCGAAGTGCTTTTCAGTGCTTTTCTGTGCGTCTGGCGTTTAGGTAGATAGCCGGATGTCCTAAATGCCAGACGCACAGAAAAGCACTGAAAAGCAGCTGCTGTTGGGGATTGTGGAGCGCGAGCCGGCAGAGCGCACTCAGGAAGGCGGGGAATGGGATCACGTGTGCTGGATGATGAGGCAGCCTCAGCCTCCAGCACACGTGGTCCCATTCCCCGCCTTCCTGATGACGTCACCAGCCTCACCAGCCATAAACCTCACCCCACGTCACTGCAATAGACTACAGTTGCAGCTTTTCTAATCACGGGGGCTGATGGGAGTCGAACTACAGGACTGCCCAGAGACCCATGGATTCTCTTCAGATTTCTCTTGGATGTTTTGTTTGTCCTACTTTCAGTGGTCCGGGCTGGAGATGCTCAAGCTCTGAGCAGCAGCATTTTAGACCTTCAGCGTTTTGTGGCAGTGCCCACTTCTACAGTCAGAACAGAGAACAAGCCGTTGTTGCCAAATAGGCTTTCAAAATTATTCTTTGGTTTGTGTAATGCATTCTCTACTCCATCTGTCTGCCAAGGTCTCTGTAAGAAAAATGGTTTTCCAAAGATGCAGACAACCCTGCCTTTTCCCAAAGGCAAACATCGGCTGCTGTAACCTTGGAAAAACCCCTGCTTCTTTGCCCTGCAATCTAATTCAGAAGCTTACTTTAGACTTATTGATCACACCCCATTAGTCCACAGAGCCATTTTCTGCCTCTTTCTTCTGCAATTTGAGACCTTCCCAGACAAGGATGTTTATGCTTTGGGCTCGCAAACTGTTCTCCACGAAGGAAAGATGATGCTACTAAAATCTGGTTGGAGACCTTGGGCTGCTTGAAGGAAAAGCCGAAAGGGTCTTCCTCATCGTTCATGAAAAAGGCACCTGGACCTTGGTTGAATCTTAGATCTTTGATCTTGGCAAGGAAGTTGTCAAGCACCAGGGAAATCAGGAGATCCAGGGAGTTGAAATGGATCTAAAGATTTGTTGCAAGCTTAACCTCTCTACAAGAATCTGAACTACTAACGGCCCAAGCAAACTGGTGATAGAAAAGAGTCACATATATTCAAGGTAGGTATGGGTTCTCTTGTGGGCACGCAGGGACTCAAGACTGATGACATGTTTGACCCCTCCCTCCGGCTCGGCCTGATCATCTCCCATAGAGGCTATGTTTTTCACTGAAGTACAAGTTGACCAATCACTTCAAGTTATAGAATTTAAATGGAGCCTCCATCTTCAGATGCAGCGTATATCCCTCAATCCCATTTTTGAATGCATCCACGCTTTGAGAGAGGCCAAGGTTGAGAAACGCCATACTAGAAGAAAACACCAGCACTATGCATTCCTTTAGCTGGGGAACCTAAGTAAGAGAGGACTGTTACTATAGTTCCCCAAATGGAGTGGTTTGCATTCCTCTCCAGCCCCATTTGAAGTGGAATGCAAACAGAAGAAAATATGCATGTTTGCTGCAATCAAGCCTAACTAACTCTTGAGAAGGATCGCAGAAATTCATAGACTCAAGATTGGTCACTGCAACATGACAACATAGAGGGGAAAGAAAATATATTTTCTATTCATCTTTAAAAAAGAGCTTCACAGCTGAAAAATGGCACAATCAATATAAAATCACAATAGAAACAGCACTTAGACATATATACCACTTCACAATGCTTTATAGACCTCTCTAAGCAGTTTATAGAGTCAGCCTATTGTCCCCCAACAATCTGGCTCCTCATTTTACCGACCTCGGAAGGATGGAAGGCCAGTGAATCTTGAGCTGGTGACAATCAAACTGCAGAACTGCTGGCAGCCGGCAGTCAGCAGAAGTAGCCTGCAGTACTGCCTTCTAACCACTGTGCCACCATGGCTCATTTGGGTAGGAATAGAGATCATTTCAATATATTGGTTCTTATTTTATTAATCCTACTACAGGAATCTGTTAAAGGGGATTTTAGTGACCAACCGCACTCAACGTGTAGCCCTCAATGGAACTGCATCTACATGGAGGGAAGAATGCAGTGGAGTACCCCAAGGCTCTGTTTAAGGCCCAGTACTCTTCAACATCTTCATCAATGAAGCATTTAGGCAAGAAAGATGAAATGCACAGGTACAGTATAGGTGATACCTTGCTCAATAGTAGTAACTGTGAAAGGGATCTTGGAGTGGACAACCATTCAAATAGGAGCCAGCCATGTGCTGCAGCTGCCAAAAGAGCCAACACAGTTCTAGGCTGCATCAACAGAGGGATAGAATCAAGATCACGTGAAGGGTTAATACCACTTTATAAGGCCTTGGTAAGGCCACACTTGGAATACTGCATTCAGTTTTGGTCACCACAATGTAGAAAAGATGTGGAGACTGTAGAAAGAGTGCAGAGAAGAGCAACAAAGATGATTAGGGGACTGGAGACTAAAACGTTTGAAGAATAGTTGCAGGAACTGGGTATGTCTAGTTTAATGAAAAGAAGGACTAGGGAGACATGATAGCAGTCTTCCAATATGTCAGGGGTTGCCACAAAGAAGAGGAAGTCAAACTATTCTCTAAAGCACCTGAGGGTAGGAGAAGAAGCAATGGGTGGAAACTAATCAAGCAGAGAAGCAACTTAGAACTGAGGAGAAATTTCCTGACAGAACAATTAATGAGTGGAATAGCTTGCATCTAGAAGTTGTGAATGCCCCAACATTGGAAGTCTTTAAGAAAATGTTGGATATCCATTTGTCTGAAATGGTATAGGGTTTCCTGCCTTGGCAGGGGGTTGGACTAGAAGACCTCCAAGGTCCCTTCCAACTCTGCTATTGTATTGTATTATAGTAGTACATTCACAGAATCATAGGGCTGGAAAGGATTTTGGAGGTCCACTAGTCCAACCTGGAGATCTTCCTTATCTCTCCAGTGGACATACCCTTTGGTGGACTTCATTCTACCTACTTTTCAAAAGTGGTTCTGTTCCCAGAACACAGTTCTCAAAATCATGGACTAACTGATCTCCAAAGGGATGGGAATTTCTGAGCCAAAGCAAAATAGAAAAAAGCCACATTCTGGTTGTATCACTCAGTTAAAGTGCAACTATAGGTAGCCCTTGAGTTACGGCCACAATGGAGCCCAAAGTTGCTGTGGCTAAGTGAAACATTTGTCAAGTGAGTTTTGCCCCATTTTATGACTTTTCCTGCCACCCTTATTAAGTGAATTATCACATTTGTTAAGTTAGCCACATGGTTGTTAAGTGAATCTGACTTTTCAATTGACTTTGCTTGCCAGAAGATCGCAAAGGGGGATCACAAAACCCATTTTGACTGAAACAGTCATAAATATGAGCCAGGTGTCAAGGATCCTACTTTTGATCATGTGACCATGGGGATGCTGCAATGGTCAACAGTCATAAATCACTTTTTCAGTATCGTCGTAATTTTGAACGGTCACTAAATGAACCTTTTAGCAAACTGACCCTACAGGGCTGTGCTAAATATGTCACTATAATGACAATGGTGGACTTCTGGAAATTTCTTGAGTAAGTACCTCTGATTATTGCTGAATATTTCCTTCTTCCCTTCTCCCTTGTTCCCAACTGCGTATATATTTTTTTCTGGCCCTTAAAACAATGACTTGATCCAGGAATAAAAGTTTTCTTTCTTTCTTCATTGGTGCACAGAGAGTTAACTCAAGAGAAAAAAAATCTGCAAGGGCTGAACGGGTGATGCAAAATCTCTCTGCAGAGCAGACTGCAGTATAACTGGGCTGGCCACACCCTAGTAAAGCCGCAGCTATCACGCCTGCCCTTCAGACAAAAGCCTCAACCCCCACCCCCACCCCATTCCCCTACTGTCTCCCCACCTGATTTCTAGAGCCATCAATTCAGATCTCTCTGAGTCATCAGCAGGGATGGGGGTGGGGGGGGGAAGGCTGACATCATTTGGTGCAATGTCTGGACTACGGCACTGACTTGCATAGGTCGGGTGGAAATCAGACAGGGAAGGTGTGTGTGATCTCTGAGCAAAACTCCTGAAACAGAAGGGGCAATTCCCTTTATCTTCTGTGCAGTAGAGATAGAGAGGTCCTGTAAGTTCTTTCTACATCGACAGATTGCATGAAAAAAAGGCAGGAGCAGGGAGAGAGAGACAACCAACTTAGGGTCCGTGAGTCAGGAACGAGAAAAGCTTGAAAGAAAATCTCCCTGCCCCACTTCCTTTAAGATGCTGGGTTTGTCGACTGCTGGAAAGCACCATGTGACAGGGTGAGCTCCCATTCCTTGCCTCGGTTCCTGCCAACCCAGCAGTTTGAAAGCATGCAAGTGTGAGTAGATAAATAGGTACCACTTCGGTGGGGAAGGTAACAGCTCTCTGGGACGTCATGCTGGACACATGATTGCAGAAATGCCTTTGGACAGCTGTGGCTCAATGGCCTTGAAATGGAGATGAGCAGCACCCCCTAGAGTCAACAACAACTAGTGGAGTAAAATCCGCAGGGGCTCCTTACTTACGTCCTTTCAACCCATAGGTTTAGTGCACCATTCTGCCATTTTGTTTGCAATAGCACTTAGACCTATATGGTGCTTTACAGCCCTCTCTAAGTGGTTTATAGAGTCTATTGCCACCAACAATTTTGGTCCTCATTTTACCCACCTCAGAAAGATGGAAGGCGAGTCAACTTTGAGCCTGGTGAGATTCGAACTGACAAACTGCTGGCAACCAATGGCACCACAGCTCATACGTTAAGTCGTGGTTTGATTGTTTTTCTTTTTTAATTGGTCCCAGTTGACCTGGTACAGGAATTATGAAAGGCCATAAACCATAGGGGTTGAGTTTATCCATAAGCATCATCATTTCCATATAAAATGATCACAATAAACCTTGACCCTAGGCGGCAATTCCATATTATAAGAAACATTTGCACCCAGATGTTGCCTGGGTGCTTAATGTGAGTATTCCCAGGATTGCTTTTCGAGGTGGAGGAAAATGGGCTCCTCCCGATGTTGGGAAGACGGACAACTTCCCAACCTTACTTACAGGATTTGCAGCCGCGTTCCATGACTGTGCAAGGATAGGGGAGATGACTATGCTTAAAAAGAGAAGGAGGTGGGGGGGGCTTACTCTTTTCAGAATGAGACACTTTGATGCATTGTGAATGCAAGGTAGAAGATTCCTGTTCAGGATGTTGCCCAGTCCATGAAGGGGTGGGCTGCTGGGGGGTTTGCAGAGGTTCGGGAGAACCTCTAGCTAAGATTCTGTGCAGTTCGGAGAACTCCCAAATCCCACTACTGGCTGGCCTCGCCCACCTCACCCTGCCCCTAGCAAGAGTCCCCACATGGCCCATTTTGGATGCAGGTAAGTGCAAGTCGTGTGTGGAGGCTCAGGGAGGGTGAAAAAAGGGGCCTACCAGAAGTTCAGGAAGACCGGAAATTGGCCCATTTTTGGCCTCCAGAGGGCCTCCGGAGCCTGGGGAGGCCATTTTTGCCCTCCCGAAGGCTCAAAGAAAGCCTCCAGAGCCTGGGGAAGGCAAAAACACTCTCCCTGTCATGGTGCAGGAGGCTGACTAGGCCATGCCCACCATGACCACACCCACTCAGCAACTGGGCAGAGAACGATTTGCTAAAATTTTTGAACAACCCCCACCCCCACCCTGAGTCCATGCAAATCACTTTCTGGGATGAAGCATATCCCTGCCTTTTAAAGCAAACCATTGATCCAGAGGGAACATCTTCAAAGGGCATATTGCATGGATTTCCTTATATTTAGGGTCACTGCAGTCCAGTTTGTCTAATGCTGGTTCACCTGGAACAAATGCTCCCTCCCCGTGCCTCCCTGCCCCTACCCCAGCATCCCACTTGACCTCTGCAGTTATGGAATGTGCTAGAAGCTGCTTCGGTCATCCCCAACCAGATATGTCTGTGTGGAGACCAATGTTGCAATCAAAACCTCACAGAAGCATGCAATAATTTTTATGACTAAATAGCAAGCAGGTTGACGATTGCAAACTTGGAAGCTTAGCAAAGAAAAATAAAGTTAGGAAGAGTTTTGAGCCAACAAGTAACTTAGTGGCCTTCACTCAAACCAATCCATCAAGCAGGGCATGATAGGAACTGTAATCCAGGTTGGATCGGGGGTGTATCCTAATGAAAGTTCCAGTTGGGTAGGAAGACTGACATCTTTCATAGGCATGAGTGGGACTCTGCAAACCAATTTAAATCCAAAGCAGTCTTACGGAATCAAGTTTATTATTGTTTCTAGTTGACTTTCCTTTCCAGGGGAATTGTAAATAAGCATATAGCTGGAACAAAGGTAATAAATCTAACCCATTGGCTGTTGGAAAAAGCAAAAACCACTTAGCTGTAAGCCAGGTACATGCTGTAATTGCATTTCCACCCACACTTATAGCACCCGTTGTTACCAGCCTACATATTTCTAAGGCTGACGGCAAGAGGGGAAAATGTCTAACGCTGTAGGGATACAGAACAAACTGAACTCACCCACGGACTAACAGGGATGATAAGAACACTCGGCCGATCAGAAAGATTGCAGATACTATGTAATTTACTGAATCCCCTGGATGGATTTCCCCTGTGACCATGCAGGAGAGACTACTAATCATCAGATTGCAAGAACACTAGAGAGCAGTCAGACGAGGAGACCCAAACTCATTTGTAGACTCACACTGCAGTGAACAAGGACACACATTCAATTTTGCAGCTATTAAGATTGTTGGACGAGCAGGCACAAAAACAGCCAGAAAAGCGATTGAATGACAGCCACCAACACATCAACATCTAAAAAGCCACTCACAACAGGCACTGTAAATACCACACCCAGAACAGCACACACTCTACTAGAGAGAGACCTTCCCAGAAGATGGGCTCCAGCACAATTCTGAAAGCTCAGAAGACAAAAACCTCTGGTCCCAGTGACCAAATCAGATTGCATCCTGCAACATTATTCTGGGACATGAATATTCGCCTTCATTCCAAAGATGGGCTGCTGCCGGTTCGGACCGGTTCGAGGGAACTGGTAGTTCCGACTAGCGGCTGGACCTTCCCACCTGCCCTGGCGCTATCCCTTCCTATATAATTGCCATTTTTTTCACTGCCGTGCACGCTCACATTTTCAGTTCTGGCTGAACCGATTGTTACTGTATGTGACGCCCATCTCTGCTTCATTCGTGACTATCTTACTGGAAATTAATGAGATTGAGAAGAAGAAGAAGAAGAAGAAGAAGAAGAAGAAGAAGAAGAAGAAGAAGAAGAAGAAGAAGAAGAAGAAGAAGAAGAAGAAGAAGAAGAAGAAGAAGAAGAAGAAGAAGAAGAAGAAGAAGAAGAAGAAGAAGAAGAAGAAACTTTGGGCAAACTGAAAAATGCCCTGAAAAGATAAATAACAGCAATGAAAGCTATATTTTCCCAATTTCTGCATGAGCAAGGCTGCAGAACACAGTAAGTAAAGTATAGCATGCTAGGACATTTGAACCCAAGCAACAGGAAAAGTCGCTTCTGCTGGTGGTATCAAACCAAGGTTAGTTTGGATATAAGGACTGCCTTTCCAGCCAGCAGAAAGTCACAGAGGCTGCTTATCCATTGCAAAGTGGTATTGGGAAGGAAGAGAGAGAGAGAGAAAAAAAAACAGAGGTTGGAGAACAGCTCTCTCCAAACAACTGGGGACACAGAGTTTTCTCCTTTGGAAATATAAAAACAAACATTTCCAATTAAACCAAATGCTATAGACAGAAGGACTTTATCACTCACCAAGTTGCCAAATCATGACATTCATCGCCAGACTTCCCACATCTGGATTGTTGCTGGAATTTGGGAACTAACGTTTATACCTCTGGGAAGGCTTGTTGTTGTTATTGTTGTTGTTAGTTGTGAAGTTATGTCCAACCCATCGCAACCCCATGGACAACATTCCTCCAGACCTTCCTGTCCTCTACCATCCCCCGGAGTCCATTTAAGCTCACACCTAGTGCTTCGCTGACTCCATCCAGCCATCTCATTCTCCGTCATCCCCTTCTTCTTTTGCCCTCAATCCATCCCAACATGAGGCTCTTCTCCAGGGAGTCCTTCCTTCTCATTAGGTGGCCAAAGGATTTGAGTTTCCTCTTCGGGATCTGGCCTTCTAAAGAGCAGTCAAGGTTAATCTCCTCTAGGACTGACTGCTTTGACCACCTTGCAGTCCAAGGGACTCGCAGGAGTCTTCTCCAGCACCAGAGTTCAAAGGCTTCCATTCTTTGGCACTCAGCCTTCCTTATGGTCCAACTTTCACAGCCATACATTGCAACTGAGAAGGCTTGTTATGAGTTACAGTATTAAGGCAGAAATCAACTGGAATACTTTCAAAGCTGAAAAAATCTATAACTTACCATATGCCAGCATACAACATAGTACACCACTGAACATTAATGGTCTCTAAACAGAGTTGGCGAAGCTTTGTTTGAACACTTTGTTGAAATGTCCCTACCATAATAGCAAGTGACTTGGTTCACCCAGACCCATGATATGTTCAATTAGAGCCAGTTTGGTCTAGTGGTTAAAGCATCAGGCTACAAAGCAGGAGACCTTGAGTTCAAGTCCTGTCTTAGCCATGAAAGCCAGCTGGGTGACTTTGAACCAATCACTCTCTCTCAGCTCAACCCACCTCGCAGGGTTGTTGTTGAGGAGAAAATAAGGGGAGGAAGATATGTTGTATACGTTGGTCACCTTGACTTCCTTATTTCTTGCCCTTGCTATTTTTATAAATAAGTTTTCCCCCCCAGTGAGCTACCTTTGGCTAGAACTGCTCAAAATAATTCATCTTTGTAACTTGCTCAAATAATGCTGTCTACTGGATTCACACAATACATTAAACCAAGTTGTTAACAAACCACATGAAGACTTAGAAAAGTGAATGAAATATATCAGATTCAACAAGGCTAGGTTACTGAATAACTCATGAGGGGTGGGGGTGGGGGGGTAGAGAGTCAAGTTAGCAATATGGTAACTCACAGAAAATTCAGGACCAGGCAGACATGAGAAGAAGCAGATAAGGCAGCAAAAAGGATAATAGGACATTCATCAAATACATAAATAAGCACTTCCTTCTTTCCAAAAAATTCAGTCCCTGGCTGCTAAACCAAAATGAGGCCTTGTAAAGCCAGAGTACCTGAAAACAACCACCAGCCATTTAGGGGAAAAAATAGTCATCCCAATTAAAGCCATACACACAAGTAAGATTTTACTCACAAGGGGTTCGGTTTTTCAATCTATTTTCCAACCAAACGTTCAACTCTTCAACTCTTACAATTTTAGGCAATACACATACTGGCTGGGTAATTCTGGAAAAGGAGCACCACACATCTGAAATTCTGCTTGTGTTGGCCTAACACTTCAAACATCTGGGGTTACTTCATTAAGCAAGACAACGCACAAAGAAATGTAACGCTCCAAGCAGACCACAAGGGGGCAATGCGGAGTTGCAAGTAGAAATTTCTTCAAAAGATAGAGCAGTTGTTTCAATTTATTAATGATCAGAAGATTATAATGCAAATGCAAAAATTCAACTTGAAGACTAAGTAAAGGCTGAAATAACATAGAATCAACTCTATGTATGGAAGATGATAAATAGATTTGACTCGGCAAGGGGGGGAGGGGGGGAGAGATGAAACAACGTTAACACAAACCCTGGCTAAATAGCAAAACTATTTCTAGAGATGTAGCATTTTTTTTCCTGCAGCAAAGACTTTTTATACTGTGACCTTGAATATGAGGTTGGTGGATTCAAATGGAAGAATTCCCTTTTCCTAGCATCAGTTCACAGGTTCTTTCTGAATTCTTCCTTAAGTTTTAGGAGGGGGTGGGGACACGAACGGATGGGTGGACGGACTCTTTAGTTTCTGCCTCTGTGTGTATTTTAGAAAGAACATTAATTTTTTAAAATTATTTTTTCTCAGTACAGTACAAGTATAAAAATTAAAGGAAAAAAAGGAATTATAACTCCAGTTCTTCATTTTTATCCTTTCCATTGATTAATTGTCACCTTATTTTTCCCCTTCCTCTTTGACCCTTTTAAATTCTCAAATCCATTAATCATCAAGACAAAGAGCATTTCTTATTCATGAGTATATACTGAACATATGAGCCTCTCTGACAAGCAAAGGCATGACTTTCATTCCCATTTCTTTTAACGGTGGCTTGTTGAATAAACCCCAGTCATTGTATTCACACATCATCATAACTCTTTAAGAGCCAAGAGACATACTCAGCCATTGTAGGGAGCAAGTAGAACTGTCCTCCATAATGCAGAGAGAACAAGACTTCAATTTAATAATAATAATAATAATAATAATAATAATAATAATAATAATAATAATAATAATAATAATAATAATAATAATAATAATAATAATAATAATAATAATAATAATAATTAGTTGCAACGTCCTAGGCCCCTGGGTAGGGCCCGACTAGTAATTAATGCCAAATCCGGCGAAACAACTGGCCGCTGTGATACAATTCAGTTGATGCAATAATAATAATAATAATATAAAAATAATAATTGCAGGAATAATTGACTGGACCCAGATGAAGTTGGACAATTTGGACAGAAAAACAAGGAAGCTTATGACAATGAATCATGCTTTGCACCCTAAAAGTGATGTTGACCGATTGTATCTACCAAGAGCAGAAGGTGGTCGAGGACTCCTACAAGTAAAGCAGACTGTGGAAGAAGAAAGACACAGCTTGAATGATTACATCCAGAAAAGTGAAGAACCAATGATTAAGGAAGTAAATAAAGGAGGCCTTTTGAAGACAACTAAGTTAAAAGCTGAATATAAGAAAGAAGAAATTGAGAAGCGAGCTGAAAATTGGAAAAGCAAAGCTATCCATGGCCAATACTTGAAAAGTATTGAAGGCAAAGCTGACCAAAAACTAACTTGGAACTGGTTAAGATCAGGAGTACTGAAAAAAGAAACAGAAGGCTTTATTTTGGCAGCTCAAGAACAAGCCTTAGCCACAAACTGCATGAAGGCAAAAATTCAACATGTTACCACCAACAGCAAATGTCATCTCTGTAATGAGAAAGATGAGACAGTTGACCACTTGATCAGCGGGTGCAGCAAAATTTCACAAACTGACTACCTACAATGCCATGACCGTGTTGCTAAGATTATTCATAGGAAATTGTGCCAAAAGTTTGGATTTGAGTACAGCAAAAACCATTGGGACCATCAGGTTGAGAAGGTTTTAGAGAATGAGAAAGTCAAGATCTTGTGGAACTTCAGAATCCAGACTGACAAGCACTTGGCCTACAACACACCTGACATAACAATAATTGAAAAGAAAAAAGTATGGTTCACTGACATTGCAATACCTGGTGATGCACGAATTGAAGATAAACAGCAAGAAAAAAAAATCACAAAATACCGGGACTTGCAAATTGAGGTTGAGAGACTGTGGAAAAAGAAATTGAGTGTTGTCCCGATTGTAATTGGAGCCCTTGGAGCAATACCTAAAAGGGCTACCTCGCTATTTGGAAATTCTAAATTTACCTGACTTGAACATTCTGACTCTACAAAAAATCCAGTCTACTTGGAACAACTTATATCCTCCGACGTTACCTTAACAGTTCCTAGGTCCTTGGTTAGGACTCGAGCTGTTGAGCTACCAACCAGCCCCAAAGGCTGTGAATCTCACCAAAGATTAACATAATAATAATAATAATAATAATAATAATAATAATAATCATGGGTGGGGCCCGACTAGTAATCAATGCCAAATCTGGTGAAACAACTGGCCGCTGTGCTACAATAATAATAATAATAATAATAATAATAATAATAATAATAATAATAATAATAATAATAATAATAATAATAATAATAATAATATACTTAATTGTATCCCACCTTTTAAAATAAATAATTTGGTGAACATATCAAACATAGCTTCCTCCTCTTAATTTCCCCACAACAACAACCCTGCGAGGTGAGTTGGACTGAGAGTGACTGGCCCAAGGTCACACAGCTAGCTTTCATGGCTAAGGTGGGATTTGAACTTCCAGTCTCCTGCTGTCTAGTTTGGTGCCTTAAGCACCAGACCAAACTGGTTCTCATTATTTACATGCTGTCCAACTCCCAATGACTCTTGATTTCACTGTACTTTCAAATCAACTGAATGAACATTAGATATCACTAATTTGGCTTCTTGGTGGTCATGTAGTGAATTATTTTCCAGATTCACTCTTAATAGCCCCCACCCTCCTCAACAGCCCACAGCAGATGTCCACACTTAAGAGATAAAGAGAGAGCTAAGTCTATTCATAGGCAAATGCCCTCACCAAGATCCAACAAAGGTGGGATTAGCCCTCTACCCATCTCACCACATGGCACCTGGGAACATTATGTCACCCAGCAAGGCTCAACCAAGCCTGGGACTCAGGACAGCCTACAGAGTTGTCCCTGCATGTCCCCATAGGAGTCTGACAACCATTCAGAATACAAGCTCAAATTCAAAAACCCAGAGAAGGTATAAAACTCCGGCACTTTCAGCATCTCTCCCCCTTTTTTCTTCAGCCAACAATACAATACAATACAATAGTAGAGTTGGAAGGGACCTTGGAGGTCTTCTAGTCCAACCCCCTGCCTAGGCAGGAACCCTACCATTCCAGACAAATGGCTATCCAACATCTTCTTAAAGATTTCCAGTGTTGGGGCATTCACAACTTCTGGAGGCAACTTCTGTTCCACTGATTGTTCTAACTGTCAGGAAGTTTCTCCTCAGTTCTAAGTTGCTTCTCTCCTTGATTAGTTTCCACCCATTGCTTCTTGTTCTGTCCTCAGGTGCCTTGGAGAATAGCTTGACTCCCTCTTCTTTGTGGCAACCCCTGAGATATTGGAACACTGCTATCATGTCTCCCCTAGTCCTTCTTTCTCTTAAGCTAGACATACCTAGTTCCTGCAACCGTTCTTCATATGTTTTAGTCTCCAGTCCCCTAATCATCTTTGTTGCTCTTCTCTGCACTCTTTCTAGAGTCTCCACATCTTTTTTACATCGTGGCGACCAGAACTGAATGCCGTATTCCAAGTGTGGCCTGAGCAAGGCATTATAAAGTGGTATTAACACTTCACATGATCTTTGATTCTATTCCTCTGTTGATGCAGCCTAGAACTGTGTTGGCTTTTTTGGCAGCTGCTGCACACTGCTGGCTCATATTTAAATGGTTGTCCACTAGAACTCCAAGATCCCTCCAATCCCAACATTTTCAAGGCATGTGATCCTCTCCACCATTAAAACCATCATTCCAAGCAACTTCCATGAGGAAGTCTTTTTCCCCACTTGGAACTGAACCCAGATGGGCATTTCTTCAAAGACCACGAATGGTGCTTTGCTTGTTGCTGTGGCCCAGTGCCATCCACGGACCGGGGGTTGGGAAGCTGTGCTCTAGCTCATCCTCTAAAGACTGTACGGAAGTAGAAACCCAAGTCTGTGCCTTTGCTCCTGATCCATATAAGCTCAGAGGCAAGATGTAGGAAGTTGCTAGGTTACCTATGATTCACGGCTGTTAATAAGCAGTGCTGAGAGTGAGCAGAGGCAGTGTAAGAAGAAACGATCTAGTTTTGCCTTTGGCTTATGTAGCCCATTGCTCACACTGCAGCAAAGCTAGGTATTCCTTTAGGCGAAGGTTGTTGGGCCGGGTAGAAAGCATAGACGAGGATCGCATGAGCAGAGAAGTACATGAAAGAAGAATGGGCAAGTTGAAAGGGAGAACTAGGGGTGGGATAGATTTGCTGAGATCCTCCAAAAGAGAGAAGTAAGAAGTTTAAAGAACAAAAGGCAAGCACCAAGGTTAGGAATTGGAATAGTGGAAAGATCCTTTGCAAGTTTAGAAAGGTCTGAGAAGCGTAGCTAGTGTAAAAAGTGTTCATATAAATTAGATCCAGAAGAAGACAATATCGAAGACATGCTACAGTACTGTGGCATCAAATAACAACAGCTGAGGCCACGAGAAGTGCAAGAACAGACACTTTCTATTTCTCTCAATACCCAAAGTGGTAAAAGAGGAAGAGAAGAAGAGCAATAGCACGTAGACTTATATACCGCTTCACAGTGCTTTACAGCCCTCTCTAAGCGGTTTACAGAGTCAGCCTATGGCCCCCAACATATTGCCGACCTCTGAAGGACGGAAGGCTGAGTCAACCTTGAGCCCTGTGAGATTTGAACTGCCAAATTGCAGGCAGTCAGCAGAAGTAGCCTGCAGTACTGCACTCTAACCACTGTGCCACCACAGCTCAGGAAGGAGGAGGAGGGGGAGAAAAAGAAAAAGGAAAAAACCAGAAAAAGAAGAAAGAAGATTTTATTCTATTTTCAATCCTCCCTTTTAATTTCTTTTCCTCAATTCTTCTTACTCTTCTTTTTTCTCTCTGCTTTGCATAAGACTGCTTACCTCCAAAGAGGAAAGCATGATGGGTTTGCTTGATGCATTTCCAAAGATGATCACTCTGAAAGTAACAATATGCCTTTTGCGAACCTTGCTCAGTAATCAGGGGGGGAAAAAACCCCACACGACATGTTACAAACCTTCTGTGCTTCTTTTCGTGTGGGCTTTTTTGTTTTTCAAGGAATGCGAACAAGATAATCATATCAGCCTTTGAAAGCCTGACAGCGTAATGCACGCTTGATGGTGAGTTTGCATTATCAAAGGCAGACTCTACAGGGCATCTCTAAAAAGGGGCTAACAAGCGCTGGCATTTCCCATGCTTTAGGAGAATAAAAGACTTGAGGAGCGGCAGAAGGAAATCCATATGTTAAGGCATGGTGGGAGTGAAATTGATGCAGGCTTTTTTCTATAACGCAGAAATTCTCACTGGCAAGAAGGCAACATGTCCAGTTTGGGCTGATGCTCCATTCACACCTTATTTGGTTGATGTGAGCACAGTGTTTTTCAAACCTGGCAACTTTATAATAGCTGGGGAATACTGGGAGTTGAAGTCCACCTGTCTTAAAATTGTGAACACTGCAAACCACAAAGAGGCGCGGTGGCACAGCGGTTAGAGTGCAGTCCTGCAGGCTACTTCTACTGATCACCGGTTGCCAGCAGTTTGGCAGATTGAATCCCACCAGGCTCAAGGTCGACTCAGCCTTTCATCCTTCCGAGGTTGATAAAATGAGGACCCAGATCGTTGGGGGCAAGAGGCTGACTTGAAAACTGCATAGAGGGCTGTAAAAGCACTGTAAAGCAGTATATAAGTGCTATTGCCTTCCTTCCTTCCTTCCTCCGTCCCTCCGTCCCTCCCTCCCTCCTAGAATGCAGCATTGCAGGCTAACACTGCCTATATCTGGGGGTTCAGTTCTCACCAGCTCAAGATTGACTCAGCCTTTCATCCTTCCCAGGTTGATAAAATGAGGACCCAGATTATTGGGGGCAATAGGCTGACTCCGAAAACTGCTTAGAGGGCTGTAAAAGCAATGTAAAGCAGTATATAAGTGCTATTGCCTTCCTTCCTTCCTTCCTTCCTTCCTTCCTTCCTTCCTTCCTTCCTTCCTCCCTCTCTCCCTCCCTCCCCCCTAGAATGCAGCATTGCAGGTTAACACTGCCTATATCCGGGGGTTCAATTCTCACCAGTTCAAGATTGACTCAGCCTTCCATCCTTCTGAGGTTGATAAAATGAGGACCCAAATTGTTGGAGGCAATAAGCTGACTCCGAAAACTGCTTAGAGGGCTGTAAAAGCACTGTAAAGCAGTATATGTGCTATTGCCTGCCTGCCTGCCTGCCTTCCCTCCCTCCCTCCTTCCCTCCTAGAATGCAGCATTGCAGGCTAACACTACCTATATCCAGGGGTTCAATTCATCTTTCCGAAGTTGATCAAATGAGGACCCAGATAGTTGGGGGCAGCTGGCTGACTCTCTAAACCACTTAGAGAAGGCTGTAAAAGCATTGTGAAACAGTATATAAATCGAAGTGCTATTGCTATTGCTAAAACACTGACCTGGTCTCATCAGCAATCACAATGCGTTTCAAATGAGACAACTATTGAAGCTACAACTGATGCTGAGCACAGTTCTCCAACTGTTCAGTGGGACCACATAAAGCTGGTACTGTATTAAAAGTGCTGTGCTTGGCTACCAATGCTTTAGCAGATCAATTTTCATTGCCATTGATCAACAGGCTTAGGATCCAAGCATTTTAAAAGAAAGCCGCTTTCAATATCCTGCATGAAGATCTCCAGAGGGGATAGGTTGACACTACAGTGGTCAGGAATAGCAATAGCACTTAGCTTTATATACCTCTTTACAAGTGCTTGGCAGCCCTGTCTAAGCGGTTTACAGAGTCAGCCTCTTGCCCCCAACAATCTGGGTCCTCATTTTATCCACCTTGGAAGGATGAAAGGCTGAGTCATCTTTGGGTCTGGTGGGATTTGAACTGCTAAATTGCAGTCAGCCAGCAGTCAGCAGAAGCAGCCTGCAGTACTGCACTCTAACCACCGCGCCACCGAGGCTCTTAATAGCATCTTCTCAGTAGCAGCACCCCCATAAGGTGTTCAGGAGCCTTCAGAAAACCAATGAAGGTATTACTGTTCTCCAAGGCGTTTATAGGATAACGGCTGTTCTCAGACTGCCTTTAAGATTCCATGCAACATTAATTCTCTGTTTTTAATATGTGCCTTGATTTAATGCACCTACTTATTGTTTCAGCTTTATTGTAATGGTGTTATTTAGCAGTTTTGTTGTTGCCTTAACAACAACAACAACATCACACTGTGGGCAATTTAACCCCAGAAGAGATTTCTGGCTAGATTCGATTAGCAAGTCTCTGTAATAGGCAAGAGCAATGTAGAGAGATGCTGGAGGAGGATAATCCTTTTAGTGATAATAGCAAAGGAGTCGTTTCCTTGCAGGTGGGCAGAAAGCAACAGTAAACCCTTCCTGAGTTTTTAACCAAGAAAACCACATCAAAATAGAATTCTCTTGAGCCAAACATCCTCTGCTTACTTATATTTGGACTGGCCTTTATCCTGAAAATTCCAAACTTTAATTTGAAATTAGTTGGGGGTCCATTAGATCTGGGTTTTAAAAGGCCCAATGTTTTCCAACTTTGGACACAACCAAGTTCCATGTTTACTTATAAAGATGTGGATTTTATATCTCATCTGTATAATTGACAGGCAAATCTGTCTGTCTGTCTGTCATATGTCTCTCATCTTTATCTCTCTTTCTCTTTATATCTCTCTCTCTCTCTCTCTCTCTCTCTCTTGTCTTTAACTCTCTCCCTCCTTCCACTCCCTTCCTGCATCTATCCATTTACCCATCTACCCATTTACCCATCCATCCATCCATCCATCCATCCATCCATCCATCCATCCATCTATCTATCTATCTATCTATCTATCTATCTATCTATCTGTCTGTCTGTTGGAAGAAATGCCCTTCTGGGTTGAATTCCAAGTGGGGAGAAAGACACCGAAAACATGCTTGGAAAGATGGTTTTAATGGTGGACAGGACCATGTGGCTCGCTCTATCTATCTATCTATCTATCTATCTATCTATCTATCTATCTATCTATCTATCTATCTATCATCTATCTATCTATCTATCATCTATCTATCTATCTATCTATCTATCTATCTATCTATCTATCTATCCATCCATCCATCCATCCATCCATCCATCCATCCATCCATCCATCCATCCCTCTAATCTGAACTGCATTTTTTAAAAAAAAAGGTTAGCCATCATGCCTTTACTCAAAAGAAGCATGCATTTTGCAGAACGGCTAAACCATAATTACATAACTATGGTTTACACCAAAAGATAAACCCATTGTTTATGGATCATAATGTGCATTGGTATATTATTGGCTAACAGCAGGGAGACTTTGGCAGTCTAAAAGCTAAGGTCCTGACATAATAGGGTTTATGGTTTTAATGCAATGAATGGTAGATGATGTCAGTGCCGATTTGGAACCCTTGAAATTCAGCTTTTGAATTTTAAACCTCCTCCTTTCAAAATAAAAAATGCTGGTTCTTTGATCAATGGCTGTATGAAGCAAGCCAAGTTTTTAATGATCCCACTAAAAGGCAACATATTATACTGTAGGAACAGTCTGACCATTAGCTTAATCGCAGATGTTTCATAGACACTCTTAATGGGTGGTGGAAATCCCCCATGCTCAGACACTGGGCAATGGATTTCCACTTGTGTGTATGCATAGGTATGTGTGCACAATAAAATACTAAATGTGGACGTATTTATTAAGAGTCTACCATGATAACAAGGAAATGTTTCCTTGGGGTTTCCAATAATTTAAACAACATGCAATCCTCAACAACTATAAAAACAGCAGAAGGAATAATTACAAGTACAGTAGTCTTTGACTTACAAGCACAACTGGGACTGGAATTGTCCTCACTACATAATGAGGTTATAACGTGGGACATCACATGACTTCAAACAACTGCTAAACAGAGGGTCATAAGTTGAGGACTACCAGTAGCAGGCTCAAACTAAAACTAAATAAAAAATGAAAAAAGTGTTATGGTTTATGACCATAATAAAGAATTGATTTCGTAAAAAAAAATGGCACTATAACATTAGACTCAGATGGAAGAAATCCATCCAGGTTAGGATATAAATATGAAACTGACGAGGTTAGGACTTGCATTGTAATGTCAAGGACACATTTTTGTTCATTCTTTTTGTCATCCTGCTTAGTAGCCAACACCTATGACTTTGTTACGGTTAAAAGGGCAGCTACCCTTCTGTTCTACTGAGATTCTATTTCTTGTCCAGCCAAGTTAAAACTGAAACAGTGAAAGGATTGGGAAGTTCTATTTTTAGTGTGACAGAATGAGAAAGTTATTAAATACTCCAAGAGAAGTAAACCCGTGGCTTGGAACGGATGAATTTAACAGAAATTTAATATATTGAAATTAAGCTAATTTTGCTTTCTGTCCCAAATGGACTCAGGGTCCAACCCATTTCGGTATCTTACTGAAAACTCTCAGAAGCATCTTTTGGGGAAGTAGTTAAACCGAAATGATCTATCAAAGTTTTCTGGTGAAAAATAGCAAGAGTCACATAGGATTGGCCCCTGCATTACCCTCCCACTACCTCTCTATCCTTTCTGCTCTCAGAATTTCAGGCTAAGCTGCTTTCTTGGGACTTTCTACTTCAACTCAATGCCCTAGAGGGCTCCCGTTAAAAGAGAAAGCAGGGGAAAGGAAGCAGACGCCCCAAATATAGATAATAGTAATAAATTACTGTAGCATACTAAAGTAGAAAGAAAATCTATTGCCTTCCAAGGGGGGAAAAGAGAAGAGAACATCAAGAATTAATGAGTTTGGCAGAGTTACAGCCATAGCAGGAATATGGTTTATGATAATGGTAACCCAGAAGCAAAAGGAAGGTCTCTCTCTCTCTCTCTCTCTCTCTCTCTCTCTCTCTCTCTCTCTCTCTCTCTCTCTCTCTCTCTCTCTCTCTCTCTCTCTCTCTCTCTCTCTCTCTCTCCCTCCCTCCCTCCCTCCCTCCCTCCCTCCCTCCCTCCCTCCCTCCCCTCCCTCCCTCCCTCCCTCCCTCCCTCCCTCCCCTCTCTCTCTCCTTAATTTCATTTTAATAAAATCACGGAATGGTAAAAAAATGTGGCAAAGGAAAAGGTGACATTGGTGACGCAGAGCCTCACTTAGGGAATGTCTAGCTTTCCAATTATCTGCCTTTTGCTGAGATGGGATCCGGAGAGTCAGACAGAATTTAAAGAGAGATGCTGCTGCTGCAGGAATGACTCAGCATTCTCCTGCTGTAAAGATGGAAACGGCAGGGAAGGGAGAGGGAGAATGACAGCAATCTCCTCCCCTTCAGAAACTTGACTCAGCTTTCATCAAATCCATCGGGTTTTATCCCAGATATTTTCCCACATCTGTGTGGAGCCCGGGTTGAGATTTTAGCACATCCTCAAGGATCAAAAGAGGAGACTCTGAGCATAAGCAAAGGGTTTGTTGGCACTAATCTATCAGTCACTGGACATCTGTTGAGGGGATTCCCAAGGCTGTTAGTGGATGTCCACTGAAACTGGGAAGACTTTCTCAGATGAAACCCAGGAATTGTTTCTCTCAAGGTGAAATAACAGATAGCAGATTATTAGAGTTGGAAGGGACCTTGTAGGTCATCTAGTCCAACCCCCCTGCCCAAGCAGGAGACCCTAAACCATTTCTGACAAATGGCAGTCCAGTCTCTTCTTGAAAGCCTCCAGTGATGAAGCCCCCACAACTTCCAAAGGCAACTTCTCTTCCATGGGTTGATTGTTCCCACTGTCAGAAAATTTCTCCTTATTTTCAGGCTGAATCTCTCCTTGTTCCGTTTCCATCCATTATTCCTTGTCTGGCCTTCAGGTGCTTTGGAAAATAGCTTGACCCCTTCCTCTCTGGCAGCCCCTCAAATATTGGAAGACTGCTATCCTGTCTCCCCTGGTCCTTCTCTTCCCTAGACTAGCCACGGCCAGTTCCTGCAACCGCTCATCGTATGTTTTAGCCTCCAGTCCCCTTGTTAGATCTGGGCAACGAGAGACAGACTGCGGACACGAAGTAACTCAACAGCTCATTTTATTAGTAGTAGTAGTGATCCAGCTTGCTCTGTGGTCGGAGGGTTCCCCTTTTATAGGGATGAGGCACGCCCATTGACCAATCAGAGGAATACCTGTTTCCCGCTGTAGGAGCGGACCAGAGGGAAGACTTATCTCGATATATGTTAATATCTAACACCCCTCCCCTCCTAGATGGGACGTTGCGGTAGGTGACATAGTCCTTTAGGTAGGTGGGTGTTTGTCTTGCTCGGGAGGAACGTCGGAGTTCAGGTTGTGTTGAAGTACTTGCAGGACTGGTTTCCTGTTGGTTTGAAGTAGTTGCAGGATCGGGTGCTTTTTCTGTTTCTGGAGGTCTTGCGTTTTCGATGCTCTTTTCCCTGGTATCTTGTTCGGCTGCGATGACGGGGGGTTTCTCAGCGGCTGTGATGACGGGGGGTTGTTCAGCTGCGTGCGTGATGTCCTGTCCCCCGCTTAGCTCGCCGGTGTCGTCGTTTCCTGGGATGAAGTTTCCCTGCGGTTGTCTTTCTGTGGACAGGAAACTTTCGCCCTCATCCCTTAAGTTGGAGTGTGCTAGGCGACCTCGAAGCTGATCGATGTGCCTTCTCCAATTCCGCCCATCTTCAAGCTCTAACAAATACGATCGAGGGCCCATGATGCCAATGACCCTCGCCGGTATCCACAATGTCCCCCCTGTGTAATTTTGAGCATAAACAGTGTCTCCTTCTCTAAAAGATCTGACCTTACTTGTAGAGTCTGGGGGAGCCGAGGTAGAATAATTCGGGTGGAGCCTGTCCAGGTGAGACCGTAGGCGGCGACCCATTAGTAGTTCAGCGGGGCTTCTACCCGTCGTTGCGCTCGGGGTAATGTGTTGAATGAGGAGGTAATGGTCAATGCGTGTTTGCCAATCCCCCGGGCCCATCCTGGCGAGGGCCTCTTTCGCGAACCCCACCATTCTTTCTGCCTGACCATTGGACGCTGGATGGAATGGCGCGATGAGGGCGTGTCTGATTCCCAACCCTGCTAAAAATGTTTCAAACTGCATGGCCGTGAATTGGGGCCCGTTGTCCGATACTAACAGATCTGGTAGACCATGGGTGGCGAAAAGCCGCCTAAGAACCTTTATAACTGCCTCTGCCGTGGTTGATGTCATTAGGACTACATCTAACCATTTAGAATAAGCATCTACAACTATGAGGAAGGTTTGACCCTGGAATGGCCCTGCAAAATCAATATGAATGCGTGACCAGGGTGCCTTGGGTTTCTCCCATTCTGTGGCGGGCGCTTCCGGGGGTGCTGGTCTCGACTCCTGGCATGGGTCGCAAGTGGCCACCCACTCCTCTATTTCTTTGTCCATATTGGGCCACCACACATAACTTCTCGCTAACGCTTTCATTCTCACGATCCCCGGATGACCCATATGTAAAGCATTCAATACCTTTTTTCGTAGAGCAAAAGGAATAACAACTCGATCCCCCCACAACAAACATCCCTGTAACACGGAGAGTTCATCCCGTTTAGACCAAAACATTTTGAATTCCGGGCCCACATTTCCCTTTGGCCACCCCCTCCATACCCAAGTTTGCACTTGTTTTATTAAATTGTCCTTCGAGGAGAACCTTGCAACATCGTAAGAAGAAACCGGTCCCGAATCCAAACAGTCAATGAGCAATACCGGTACTTCTGGAGTGGGGTCTGGCAAAATGTCTGGTAATGGGCAACGGCTGAGCGCATCTGCGTGCCCTAGAGTGGAGCCCGGTCGATGAATTAACTTGTAAGAATACGCAGCCAGGAAAACAGTCCACCTGGTCATACGTGGAGAAAGGGAGACCGGAGTGGGGCGATTTCCCGCCAAAAGTCCTAACAGCGGTTTGTGATCAGTAATGAGTTCAAAATCGCGGCCGTAGAGGTATTCATGGAAACGTTTCACACCCGCAACGGCAGCCAATGCTTCTCTGTCCATTTGGCTGTAGTTCCTTTCGGCCGATGAAAGAGTTCTGGAGTAGAAAGCAATGGGTGCTTCTTTCCCGTCGGGCATCCTGTGGCTGAGGACTGCTCCAACCCCGAAAGGCGATGCGTCGCAGGTCAATACCAGCGGGAGGGTTTGACTGTATTGCACAAGTAGTGAGTCAGTGGTGAGCAGGCGCTTTACCCCGGCGAATGCTGCAGCTTCGGCTCGTCCCCATCTCCATGGTGCGTTCCTCTGGAGTAGACGGTGTAGTGGCTCAGCAACGGTCGCCTTCTGTCTCAGAAAAACGCTGTAGAAATTAAGTAGTCCGAGGAAGGCCTGCAACTCGGTTTGATTTCGTGGTGTGGGGGCGTCCTGGATTGCCTTAATTTTCTTTTCAGTGGGGTGAATTCCCTGACCATCAATTCTATAACCCAGGAATTCTACGCTAGGCACGTTAATTTGGCATTTTTCTTTTTTAAGGCGGAGGCCCTTTTCTCTGATTCTGGCCAAAACAGATCTGACTCTTTTGTTTAGTTGCTCCTCGTTTGCAGCGGACACCAAGATATCGTCAAAATATGGGACGACTCCCGGTATCCCTTGCAACAGCCGTTCCATGACGCTCTGGAACAATCCTGGAGCAATACTTACGCCGAATTGTAGCCGGTTGCATTTAAACGCTCCTCTGTGCGTCACTATAGTCTGGGCCTCCGCTGTGGCGCTATCTACTGGCAGTTGCTGGTAAGCTTGTGCCATATCTAACTTAGCGAAAACCTTTCCTGGCCCCAATGAGTGCAATAGGTGCTGTACTACGGGCACCGGATATGCGCTCTGTTGTAGCGCGACATTAATTGTGCATTTATAGTCTGCGCATAAGCGGACTGATCCGTCTGACTTAACTGGGGTCACGATAGGTGTCTCCCAACGCGCGTGATCTACCGGCTCAAGGATTCCTTGTTCCACTAACTTATCTATCTCTTTATCTATTTTTGGGCGGAGTGCAAAAGGCACTCGTCTCGGTTTAAGTCGGATTGGCGCCACATTTGGATCTAAATTGAACGATATTGGTTTGCCCACATACTTACCAAGACCGGAGCTGAACACATCCTCGAACTCCTTAAAGATCTTTTCAGCGCTGCTGTTTCTCACGGCGTTTATTCCGGTGACTTCTAATCCCAGGGCTTCAAACCAATCAAGCCCCAGGAGGTTCTGCAATGGCGCGCTGGAGATGGTCACGGGCAGCTGGGCTTCGATGTCCTTAAACTGGATGTGGAATGTGCCTTGGCCCACGATGGGGACTTGGTTCCCCTGGTAGTCTCGTAGCAGGACGTCAGGAGCGCGCAGTTGGCTCTTTCTGAGGCTGGGAATGGCCTGTTTCATGGATGCCCATGAAATGATCGTCAGGGTTGATCCTGTGTCAACCTCCAGCTCGCAGGGTGAGCCCTCCAAGAGGACTGTGACTTTCAGCCTTTTGGGCCGCTTAGGGCGGACCTGATGTATCGTGGTGAGATACGTTCGCAACTCCTCTCTCTGGGTCAACTCTATCTCATCGTCTATATCCTGAAAATACTCTCGTTGAGCGTCTTGGTAGAACGCTCTTTCGGCTCTCTGTGTGAATTCTCTCTGGGGATACGCTCGCTCACTTTCTTGTGAGTAATCTCTCTGGGAATACGCTCGTTCAGCTCTTTGGGGAGTTTCTCTCTGGGTAAACACTTGTGGATTTCTCTCTGGGCGCCCTTTTTGATTTCGCCAAGCCCCTGGGTTGGGCTTCTGTTGGCGGTATATGGGTGGCTGCCGTGAGGCAGGGACTCCGCTCCGGCACACTCGTGCGATGTGCCCAAGTTTGTTGCAGTGCGAACAAACAACGTTCCTGAACCTGCAAGTAGACCTGGGGTGATTCCCTCCGCAGCTTGCGCAGGGCGGCAAACGGGATCCGGGTTTCCCCCCAGGCCTCCAGTGACTGCTCTGCATTAGGTGACTGTCCTCGAACTCGGGATCCACGTAGTCGGGGCTTGCGTCTTCGTAGTGGACTCTGGTTTGTCTCGGTGCTGGCTGGGTTTCGTTGACCCTTCTTTGTATGGTCACTGCTGATTTCTCCGCTGATTCCGACGCTCTTGCTTTGTTCAATGCTGACTGTAGGGTTAGATTCGGGTTGGCTAACAGTTTCTTTTGCAACGAAATGTCTCTTACCCCACAGATGAATTGCTCTAAGATATGCTCTTCCAAATCCCTGTATTCACAGTGGGCTGCTATTCTTCGTAGAGCTGCAACAAATTGGTTAATGGATTCTCCCGCCTTTTGAGTCCTCATGTTGAATTCTTTGCGGCTGACATGGCGGGACGGTTTTGGCGCGTAATGTGTTTCCAAGGCTTGTTTCAGCGTCGCCCATGGTACTGCTTGTATTGTAGTAGGCGCGGTGAGGTCTCTGGCCGTATTGAAGACTTCCTTTCCGCAGTAGCCGAGGAAGATATTTTTCTTTCTTGCATCGGTGATCCCCGTGTACTCATTTGCTTCGAGGAAACACTCGAAACGAATCATGAAGGCTTCCCATTCGTTGGTTGCTGGGTCGAAAGGAGCGGGGGGAGCATGCATCGCCATTTTCTCAGTTTGAATTTGCCGCGCTGCGGTGATCTGAGATGGCTGCCGGAATTTCTGCCGAATTCCTGGGCTGGATCAAATCCGGAGATTCTCGAAGTAGCGTTCTTCGTCCTATCTGTCTCTCAATCCCACCTTCGTCGCCAATGTTAGATCTGGGCAACGAGAGACAGACTGCGGACACGAAGTAACTCAACAGCTCATTTTATTAGTAGTAGTAGTGATCCAGCTTGCTCTGTGGTCGGAGGGTTCCCCTTTTATAGGGATGAGGCACGCCCATTGACCAATCAGAGGAATACCTGTTTCCCGCTGTAGGAGCGGACCAGAGGGAAGACTTATCTCGATATATGTTAATATCTAACACCCCTAATCATCTTGGTTGCTCTTCTCTGCACTCTCAACATCTTTTTTACAGTGTGGTGACCAAAACTGGATGCAGTACTCTAGGTGTGGTCTTACTAGGGCTTTAGAGAGCGGTACATCATGTATTTAAGGTAAGTATGTATGTATGTATGTATGTATGTATGTATGTATGTATGTATGTATGCAATAATAATCCTGTATGTATGTAAGAGTACATCCTGTTCTTACTTTTGTCAAGTGGGAAAGGAAAAAAGTAATTCTAGAGGAAGGGAGAAGACTGGGAATCTCAGAACCATAGTGGCGCGGTGGTTAGAATGGAGCACTGCAGGCAACATCTGCTGATCACCGGCTGCCTGCAATTTGGCAGTTTGAATCCCACCAGGCTCAAGGTTGACTCAGCCTTCCATCCTTCTGAGGTGGATAAAATGAGGATCCAGATTTTGGGGGGCAAGAGGCTGACTCTGTAAACTGCTTAGAGAGGGCTGTACAAGCACTGTGAAGTGGTATACAAGTCTAAGTGCTATTGCTATCTTCCTTCCTTCCTTCCTTCCTCCCTTCCTTCCTTCCTTCTTTCCTTCCTTCCCCCTGCCCACTGCCAGCAGTTCGATCCTGACTGACTCGAGGTTAACTCAGCCTTCCATCCTTCTGAGGTGGGTAAAATGAGGATCCAGATTTTTTGGGGCAAGAGGCTGACTCTGTAAACTGCTTAGAGAGGGCTGTACAAGCACTGTGAAGCGGTATACAAGTCTAAGTGCTATTGCTATCTCCCTTCCTTCCTTCCTTCCTTCCTTCCTTCCTTCCTTCCTTCCTTCCTTCCTTCCTTCCCTCCCTCTGCCCACTGCCAGCAGTTCGATCCTGACTGACTCAAGGTTGACTCAGCCTTCCATCCTTCTGAGGTGGGTAAAATGAGGATCCAGATTTTGGGGGGCAAGAGGCTGACTCTGTAAACTGCTTAGAGAGGGCTGTACAAGCACTGTGAAGGGGTATACAAGTCTAAGTGCTATTGCTATCTTCCTTCCTTCCTTCCTTCCTTCCTTCCTTCCTTCCTTCCTTCCTTCCTTCCCTCCCTCTGCCCACTGCCAGCAGTTCGATCCTGACTGACTCAAGGTTGACTCAGCCTTCCATCCTTCTGAGGTTGATAAAATGAGGATCCAGATTTTTGGGGGCAAGAGGCTGACTCTGTAAACTGCTTAGAGAGAGCTGTACAAGCACTGTGAAGCGGTATATAAGTGCTACTGCTAGTGCTATTCCTAACTTCAGAAAGTCTGGGGTGGCTTAGCAGAGCTAAGCACTGTCTAGGGCTTAGTAGAGCTGGCCAGAGATGTCTAGGGCAGAAAGAGACTCCTCCTCTCTGCGGGATTCAATCCTCAGCAACCCTCTCCCCAACACTGCAGTGCCCAGCTTCTGCCAGCAAATGAGCTTCTTTGGTTGCAGGAGGAAAATAGCCAAAAAGCAGTCAAGGTAAATTGCTTTTTTTCTTTTCTTCCCCAGGGTGGAAACCTGAAGCTATTATTGTCATCTTCATCAGTGTGCACTTTTCCAAGGAGCATTTTATTAAAAACCTCAGCAGGTTGCAGAACCTTACTCACCTCGGCTGAGTTTGGATGCCAAGCTGGGACAGCGCTGATTAATATTTGGATAGTGGAACCCTGAGGAATTTCAGAGCTACTGAACTGGGAAGTTAAAAAAAGGAAACCTCAGAAAGAAACAAGGGTAAACCTGACCTGAACATGCCAGGAAAAATGGCATGGATGCAGCCATTAGGAATCCAGATCAAACGGAGGGAGGGGCTTTATCTTTATCCCATCAATTAATTAATTCCATTCTATTATTTCCCCCTTCCATTAAATCCCTAATTTAAAAGCAGAGTGGAATAGGAGTTCAGCCAAAATGTTAGCCACCTTCTTCTTGTGCAGACAAGGAACTTAGAATAGAATAGAATAAAAGTTGGAAGGGACTTTGGAGGTCTTCTAATCTTTCCTGCTTAGGCAGGAAACCCTTACCACTTCAGACAAATGGTTATCTAGCATCTTCTTAAAAACTTGCAGTGTTGGGGCATTCACAACTTTTGGAAGCAAGCTGTTCCACTGATTAATTGTTCTGTCAGGAAATTCCTCCTTAGTTCTAAGTTGCTTCTCTCCTTGATTAGTTTCCACCCATTGCTTCTTGTTCTACTCTCAGGTGCCTTGGATAATAGTTTGACTCCCTCTTTTTTGTGGCAGCCCCTGAGATATTGGAAGACTCCTATCACGTCTCCCTTAGTTCTTCTTTTCATTAAACTAGACATACCCAGTTCCTGCAACCGTTCTTCATATGTTTTAGCCTCCAGTCCCCTAATCCTCTTTGTTGCTCTTCTCTGCACTCTTTCTAGAGTCTCCACATCTTTTTTACATCGTGGTGACCAAAACTGGATGCAGGATTCCAAGTACGGCCTTACCAAGGCATTATAATGTGGTATTAAACTCTGCACCAGCTCAAGGTATGGACATAATCATCTCCCTGTTGCAACATCAGCAGGTTGCAATGAATATGTTTTACCCAGCTATTCCAAACTTCAAGTTACTCACTGGCAGAAGTTATAAGCAGACATTTGGCCTCTGATTGCTTTATTGGGACTCCAGAATGGCTTTGGAGCATTTTTGGATGACAATTATTCTGACTCAGTTTAGTTAACTCTGTTTTCCTTCCTTCCAACAATTCCTTTTATTTTAAGTTAAAATGCAACAGATGTTAACCCTGCACCAAAAGCCTATAAGCAGCTGGTTGCGGCTTTTTCTAAGTCTTACAGCAATTCTGGGTCAGCACCCATTGTGTTAGTTCGATTTGATGCAAATAAAATGTGTTTTATTTGTAACAGGCTAATCATGGTTAACCTGCCTATTTCCTCCCCCTACAAAATATTAAATCCCACTCCATAAAATTGCTTAGGCTGCTCAGGTTACTAGATTACAGTCTGATTTGTTAGTCTGTGCTTCTATAGTCCCCACCTATATCTCTTCTAGGGGTTTGGCCTACTTACATTTTCTGCCCAGGTTTACCTGGCTGTGCCTATTTATAGATAATGGCCTGCTTTGTTTGCTTTCAATGTTCTCTTTGAAAATACAAAAGCAATTACAGCTGTATGGTCCCTAAGGGAAAAATAGATAATATCAACTGATATGATTAAACCCAATAAATAAATGGGGGGGGGGGAAGTGTGTGTAAGCTGTCAAGTTCCCCAGAACAGATTATCAGGAACGAACAGGAATGTTACAGATGGAGGAAGTTTCATAAACAACTAAAAATGCGGCCACATGTTTCAGCCGTGAGGTCTGTAGTATTCCCTTGGCATGATTCAGTCCAAATTACATATCACAAATTACATATTACAGGTAGTCCTCAACGTACGACCACAACGGAGCCAGTGGTGGGTTGCAGGCGGTATGCCCCCAGTAAGGGCATACCGGTACCTGCTGGGAGCACCAGGTACCGTTCCCGTCTGCTCTCCTTACCGGTATTTGAGCTGTTCAGGGCTTCTGCGCACAGAGCGTATGGCGCCTGCGCGACGCTCCAGCGAATAGCTGGAGCTTCGTATGGGTGTCGAGGAGCGTTGCGGGCGGTAAGTATGCATGTGCATGCTGCGCATGTGTGCATGCATGCTGCATGTGTTCATGTGGTGGATAACTGGCCCCATTGCACCGATCCGGAACCCACCACTGAACTGAGCCCTAAATTTCATTTGCTAAGCGAGACATTTGGTAAGCGAATCACTGCAATTTTTAAGGTAGTCAAACACTTGTTAAGTGAAACTGTCTTTGCTTCTCAGAAAGTCGATCACCAAAAGTGACTACTTGACCCTGGGACATTGCAACCATCGTAAATACATACCAGTTGTTAAGTCTCTGAATTTTGACCACACGACCAAGGGGATGCTGCAATGGTCATAAGTGTGAAAATGGCCATAAGTCATTTTTTTTCAGTGCCGTTGTGATTTTGAATGGTCACTAAATCAGCGTGTCAACCCTGAAGTGAAGCTGGCTGAGGCCATCTTGGAGGCTTCAGGGATGCCACACAGCAGAGGGAGGGGGATGGGAAATAGCTAGATGGGTTTTTGTAGCCAAAACAATGAAGTTTCCCTGTGGGAACCAAGGACATTCTGACAGGAGGCTGGCCACAGGAGGAGTGAAGTAACCAAGCAACCGGCCAGCAACTGGATTGGACAATTGGACTGATGACTTGGGGGAAAGGGGAAACTTTTGCTTTTAATTAGGTGAAAGCTGCAGGAATTTTCAGAGTCGGCTTTCATCAGTTGTGCCAATATGGTTTATCCAATAAATTGTTCCTTGAGGAAGTGGCTTGCCTTGGAGTTCTCTTTTCCATGGGTGCATTCCTTGGAATGCTGATAGAATGGCTGTAAGTGATCTGTATTCATCTCCCATCAGCTTTCGTCCAAGGTTCCATCCATAAGATGCCCTATCCCTTGCTAAGAGCCGGCAACTTGGTTCCGTTGGGTGTCCTTAGAGAGTGGAATAGATGCTCTTATCAAACTCAATCCGGGAATCTCTCAAGCACTTATCTTTCAAAGGGACCCAGAAGTGCACTTTAATATATATATTTACAAGCTGCCTACAAAGAGCCAGACGTTTCCTATCTCAGCTTTGACCATCGAGCGATCGAGGAAGAAGCTGAGCATCCCAGAAATGCATTTGGAAAAAGAGTTGTCCCTGGAGCAATTCTTCATATATATATATTTCCACTCACGTTGTTGGGCAGACAACCAGATTGTCCTTTGGAAGACAACATTTATTACCATCTGCTCACCGACAACAACATCCTGTTGAAATGCCAGAGTAATTAAAATGGATGCTTGGTTTCCTTTGGCACATTGAAGGCTGCAATTTTATTTGGTCCAAGAACCAAATTTCCTTTGGGGATATTTCCTGGAGATGCATGTCATTGGTGGGTGTGGCCAGAGCCTTTTCCCAATCCTGCCTCCTTAAGAAAGATGAAAGCCATTCAAAGATACAAGGGCACTGAAAACAGGGATTTACAAATGACCACACACTTATGACCATTGCCGCATCCCCATGATCCCCATGGTCACGTGATCAAAATCCAGGTGCTTGGCAACTAGTATGTTGCTGTATCCTAGGGTCGTGTGATTGCCAATTGCAGCCTTCTCAACTGGCTTTCAACAAGAGAGGTCAGTGGGTGAAGCTTCATTCATGACTTCATGATTCACTTAACAACTGCAGTGATCCAGTTAACAAAGGGTCATCAAATCAGGCCTGACTCACTTAACAACAGGAATTCTAGTTTCTAATTGTGATCGTTAGCTAGGGATTACCTGCATGCAGGTCTGAATATTTGAATAGGACAGTCTCTTATGATTCTGACCCAGGCTTCCCAAGAGCATGAAGCAAACTCCTTGTCCTGACAAAAACCTCTTTTATTAATTTGCTGGGAATTCTGCTCATCCACGTCCAGCAAAGTCTTTCAAGGGAGCATTTACAGTCAAAGACCTTCTCTGGCTTGGAGAGCTGCCAGGCCGACATCTGCAAAACGTGGCAAGGAATTTCAGAAAGTCACGAACCAATGAAGCGAACTAATTGTCTCCTGCAAACTCCACTCCCCTTTTGCTCCTCTTTTATTTCCTCTGGGAGGGGCCATTCATTGTCCACCTGTAGTCGTACTCCCAAGTCAACCCCTGTTCTTTAGCTGTTCCCTTCATCTGGCAACTCTGCGCATGCGCACGGCTCTGGCCCCCTCTCTGCCTCTGACACAGAGCCCTCATCAGAGCCTTCCCCAGACTCTAGGACTGGCCCATGTTCCTCCCCAACTTCCTTACTTTCTGAATCTGCTGCCAGCTCTGCTGGCGGTCCACAACACTTATGAGAAACAGCACATTGTAGCATCAGTTGTTCTCTAGTCCAGGGGTCTCCAAAGTGGCAACTTTAAGCCTGGAGAACTTCAACTCCTAGAATTCCCCAGCCAGCACTGCTTCAGAATTCTGGGAATTGAAGTCCGCCAGGCTTAAAGTTGCCAAGGTTGGAGACCCCTGCTCTAGTCACTAGGTAGACTCTTCATGAACTTGGATCTCTTTTCAAAGTTTGCAAGACAATTCAAGACTGTATCTGCCTTCCTTGGCTATCACCGTGGTCATGAACTACCAATTTTCTGAACTCTTTACTAATTCCATTATCCGGGGTGGAAAAAGAAATGGGCTTTGGCAAGAATTCAGAAATAGGAGAATCAACATAGGATGAATAATTGACGGGGTGCTTGATTCAAGAGCTAGAATGCCCTTGATAGAAGTCCTTCTGTGCTTGATCTATTGCAAACTCATCATTCTATTATTGCTTTTGTTGCCAAATGTACAAAAGCCTCATGCCCAGCAATATACAGTAAGGTGAACCAAGGCAGAAATGGAGGCTATTGCTGACAGTGCACATTCCAAGTGTCTCTATTTTTAAGTCATGTTTTGTCACAGGTAGGCGACTTTGACATACAGCTGGCACGGAGCTTTTTTTTAAATTAGGATTTCTCTACTTGATTGTGTAGATCAGGGGCATCAAACTCAAGACCTGGAGACTAGATCCGGCCCATGGGGCGCTTAGATCTGGCCTGCAGGACTGCCCTGGAAACAGCAAAATAAGACCCTGCCTTTTTTTGGGGGGAGGCCCAGTATGTATACATATATGTTCTGACCCCCTCTCCACGCCTGTGAATAAACCACAACACAGGCTTGGCTGTTTGCCACTGTTTAATTACTGAGATAATGAATACTTTGGCTGAGAGCCCAGACAACTCACGTTCAATAGAGTAGCTTTGCAGAAACCAGATAATTCAAATGAAGCAACGCAGATAGTTCAAATGAGCAGACACGGCTAGAATAACAGATATATTTTCTTAACTACTAATTCGAACGGTTGTTTCCTGCAAATGTCCCCTCCCAATGCCTCACTTATAAGCTCTCTTGGGAGGGGCCAATCCACAACCACCTGAGCTTAATCATCTTCTGTGAGTCTGCCTACAGAGTTGCTGCTTCCGTTTCTCAGCCCTTCTCAATCTAACATCAGGGACAAACTGCCTTTGATCCTCCCCACTGCTCCATGCCTCAGGCGTCTCCTGGTGGCCAACCAGCCTCTCTGGTCCCTGCTCTGAGTCTGAACCCTGCACAGGGTCCTCCACATCGTCCAGGGCAGACTCATATGGCTATCCGAGTCCATCAGCAGCTCAACCGGATCCTGCTGGGCCACAACACACACACACACACACACACACACACACACACACACATATTTTATACATTTTCATCTACTAATATGTTAATTCATACTTTCAATGTGCTAATTTCTATACATCTTATATCTATCTGTATACATTATTAATATCTGCCACATGTAAGCGGGATGAATGTTACGACACATGAAAAGCATTACCCTTAATCACTAAAGGAGGGAGGGTTGTGTTGCTTTGTAGTTCACAGCCTCCAGAGCTCCCACAGATGACATTATGAATGCTATAAATTGCCAGAGGCCTGGTGTCTTGCTTTTATGGGATTGGGAAACTCACCTATACACAGGTACCGTGTTTCCCAGAAAATAAGACCAGGTCTTATATTATTTTTTGCTTCAAAAGATGCATTAGGGCTTATTTTCCAGTTAGGTCTTATTACAGGGGTGTCCAAACTTGGCAACTTTAAGACTTGGTTGATACCTAGGATGCTCTGCTGGCTGGGGAATTCTTTGAGTTGAAGTCCACAAGTCTTAAAGTTGCCAAGTTTGGACACCCCTGTCTTATTATCAGGGAAATACAGTACTAAATGTATCCGTCTGGCTGACGATCTTAACTGGGGCTTATTTCTGGGCTTATAAGGCTTATAATTATGAGCCTCCTGAAAAAAATCATGCCAGGGCTTATTTTCCAGTTGGGTCTTATTTTCAGGGAAACAAGGTAGTATAGTAATAACCTTCTACCAAACGTCATAAAACTAAAAATGCAAAGTGGAAGAAATGCTGGTAAAATAGCAAAAAAAGAGCTTTCTGATTAGAATTTGCCTTGCGAAAGCATAAAGGAGCACAAAGGATTTGCCAATTAAGATTTCCAATGACAGTTTCCAATGAAGACACGTTTTCTCTCCAGTCTTCTAATCAGATTAAATTGATTGGTGGATAGGAAAATTGATGTCATTCTACTGAGACCTGGGAATTGGCTTGCTTTGGTAAGGAAATGACAGCTGCTGAGCTTCATTGGCTTGGCATCAGCAAAATGAGAATCTGGAAAGAAGGAATAGGTTTCTTGTTTCTGATAGAACATCTGTCTTCAGTGTTTTGGTGTGCGAAAACTGAACTATTTTATTTGCATTATATTGAAAGTGACATGTATGTGGCAGGTGATTTTAACATTGTCTCCTATTTAGAACATAGAGTTGGATGGGAGCCTCGGAGTCTTCTAGTCCAATTCTGTGAGGTAGGAGAGAGAAAAAATGAGAGAATGAGAGAGAGAGAGAGAGAGAGAGAGAGGGAGGGAGGGAGGGAGGGAGGGAGGGAGAGAGAGAGAGAGAGAGAGAGAGAGAGAGAGAGAGAGAGAGAGAGAGAGAGAGAGAGAGAGAGAGAGTTGGTCCTTTCACTACATCACAGCATCCTGACCGTCTCATCATGTGGCATATCCCTTACTCATAATGGGTTTACTTCTAATAATGGTAGCATTTGGGTGTTCCTATGTTGTTCTTTTCCAGACGACAGACGGAATGAAGATGGGAGTTGAAGTCCAGTTTTCAGGAATCTGCTCATGCTTTTGTTTTTAAAGCAGGATTGCTTAGACAGGACAAAATCCAGATTGAGCTCCTGGTTCTGCCGAAATGAAGACTCAGCCTTTCCATCGCCGAGGGAAAGGAGAACATCTGGAGAAGGAGCAGGAAGCCAGACAGATGCTTGCTCTCATTTAATTCACATTAATGAATAGAAGCCCACAAGGTGTTTTCAGCCAAGGACCATGTTTCAATGCTGCATCCCCAAAAGTAAAGGTGGAGCTAGGACAAAAACTAAATTTGTTTTCATCCTAATATAATTAATGTACAGAATATATTGGAGAGCCTCAGGTGCCTTGGAGAATAGTTTGACTCCCTCTTCTTTGTGGCAACCCCTGAGATATTGGAACACTGCTATCATGTCTCCCCTAATCCTTCTTTTCCTTAAACTAGACATACCCAGTTCCTGCAACCGTTCTTCGTATGTTTTAGTCTCCAGTCCCCTAATCCTCTTTGTTGCTCTTCTCTGCACTCTTTCTAGTCTCCACATCTTTTCTACATCGTGGCGACCAAAACTGAATGCCGTATTCCAAGTGTGGCCTTACCAAGGCCTTATAAAGTGCTATTAACCCTTCACGTGATCTTGATTCTATCCCTCTGTTGATGCAGCCTAGAACTGTGTTGGCTTTTTTGGCAGCTGCTGCACATGGCTGGCTCCTATTTAAATGATTGTCCATTAGGACTCCAAGATCCCTTTCACAGTTATTATTGAGCAAGGTACCACCTTTATTGTACCTGTGCATTTCATTTTTCTTGCCTAAATGTAGAACCTTACTCTTTTCACCATTGAATTTCATTTTATTAGATAGTGCCCAATGTTCAGGTTTGTCAAGATCCTTCTGTATCTTAAGCCTATCTTCCAGGGTGTTGGCTATTCCTGCCAGCTTGGTGTTATCTGCAAATTTGATGAGTTCCCCATTTATTCCAGCTACTGTATATAAACAGGAAGCAAAGCTCACACTAGTTCATGTTTCCTAGTTGGATCTGCAAGCAAACAAACAAGGTCAGAGAGCACCAAGGACTCCCACAGTCCAACCCCAAGCTACACAGACTTTCTTTTATTAGACATGTCTAGGAGCCTGGTATTAAACCTTGTGGATTTCAACTCCCAGAATTCCCCAGACAGCCAGAATTCTGGGAGTAGAAGTCGACAGGTCTTAAGTTGCCAAGGTTGAACAATCCTGATCTACCATTGTATGTTCTGGAATGAGGATCTCTGTAACATAGCCTAGACCAGTGATGGCTAACCTTTGACGTCACCGTGTGCTGACCTGCATCCTGGAAATGGCACGCAAAACCATCCTGCCTGGACCGCCAGCCTCGCTGGCCTTCGCGTGCATGGGAATGCCAAAACTCGGAAGATCAGTGGACTTCTGGTTTCCGGCACAGGCATCCGCCCAACAAACAGCTGGCCATCACGCATGCATGTGACAGAAACCCATAAGTTTGGGTGCCATGCGCGCATGCACGCCAGAACGCTGCTCTTCTGGGTTTTGGCACTCCTGCACACATGACACCCAGTTGACCGGTGCATATGTGTGCACAGGAACGCGGAAGAGGAGCCATTGAGGCCATGAGTCTGGCGCTGGATGGCTCTGCGTGCCGTTTTTGGCATGTGTGCCATAGGTTTGCCAACCCAGACCTAAACTGACAGCTCTTTTTTTTTGGTGACTCATGTTTGTTTCTGCAGTCAAGAAGAGCTTAAAGAGACGGCGAATAATTAAGCCTGTTAATAAAACCAGAGTCAATACAGTGAGAAAACAACACCTCGGAAGTTGTGATAATGTACAGGGGAGGAAAAATCGGAGCATACTTTCAAAATTGGAGGTGAAATCCCATTGAAAATTCATTGCAAGCCAACATCTCCTCTATATGGCTCCTTCCATTCCTTTCCAGTTTTGCCCTTTCTTTAGCTCTCTATTTTTTTGTGCTGGTCATCTTTTGTATTTCTGCAATGTCACCAAACGTTTGACGTTGCCAGGAGGGAAAAAAGAGCAGAGAGTCCAGCTGATTCAGAGACCACTTTTTCCAGATGCCGCTGGTTTCCTAGTATCTCAGCACTCGCACAACTGGGAGTATATCTTCTGTATTAAAATTTCAAACAGGCTTACCATGATCAGAGTTGAGGATGGGGAAATAAACTCAGTGGAGGATCATGTTTTCCACGCAAGCAAATGGATAAAAGCCTTAGACTAAAAAACCCTGGAGAGATGCTGCAGATCAGAGGAGATCAATACTAAGGTGGTTTGGAAGGACTCTTTCTCTCTCTCCCTTTTTTGCTCCCCGCTTTCTCTATCCTCCCAAAGTGATGTGTTCTCTGTCTCTCTCTGTCTCTAACCCTCCTTCTCTCCCTCCCTCTCACTGTCTCTCTGATCCTTAGTGCTCTCTGAGTCTGGTGGCTTTCTTGCAGACATTTCATTACCAAACTAGATGACATAATCAATGCACAGAAACATCTGCAAGAAAACCACCAAGCTCAGAGAGCACCAAGGATCCCACTGTTTAGTCCTGAGCTATAAAATATTCTCTTCTGTCTGTCTGTCTGTCTGTCTGTCTGTCTGTCTGTCTGTCTGTCTGTCTGTCTATCTATCTATCTATCTATCTATCTATCTATCTATCTATCTATCATCTATCTATCATCTATCTATCATCTATCTATCATCTATCTATCTATCTATCTATCTATCTATCTATCTATCTATCTATCTATCATCTATCTATCTATCTATCTATCTATCTATCTATCTATCTATCTATCTATCTACCTACCTACCTACCTACCTACCTACCTACCTACCCATCCATCCATCCATTCATCCATCCATCCCTACCTACCCTGTTTCCCTGAAAATAATCAGGCTTTTGAGCACATGTGCACATAAGCTCTCCCCCAAAAATAAGCCCACCCCAAAAATATTGTAACACAGCAGCAGCCATGAGGTGACCACACTCACCGCCTCCTCCCTCTCAAAAATAATAAGACCTCCCCAAAAATAAGGGACCTCCCCAAAAATAAGGCCAATGGTTATTTTTTTGGGGGGGGTCAAAAGAAAATAAGACCCTGTCTTATTTTCGGGGAAACACGATACCTACCTACCTAATCTATGCTATGCATTTACACCTACCTACTGTTTTAATAGTTGTAGCGATATAAGAGGGGGCTATTAATGTTACAATTTTGGTAAGATTGGTCATATTATCTTTTTAAAGTCGATAAAGCCTTCCAGAAAGGTTACCACATCTTTTCCCTTCCTATCAAATCAGTGGAAAATCATGCTACTCAACTTTCACTACTTTGGTGACTTGGCAGTGGGTGATTCTGGGAAGTTCCAAGGAGTAAAAAATAATAATAAATACCTGTACGCCAGCAAGTCACATGCAAGCACCTATCAGGTAATTGCCCATCATGCTAGCTGGATAAATAGGCATTCAGCACCTTCCTAATCCCTTTTTTCATGGAAGAATTTGAAGGCTGGTTAGTTGAGCTAATTAGCAGACCTATTTGTTTTTCCTACAAAAATATGAGATTTATTCCAGCAAGTCAGCCACTGGTCCTTTGCTAAACATTACACTGCTGAATGAAGACAAATTGAAGGTGGGAAAACAGCAGTGGGATAGCTCAGGGGAGCAAAGGAGGATGTGTTGCCACAGATACTATTCTCGTTGTAGCCTGCCTCTTTTCCTAAGCCTAATTAAAAGGAGAGTTTTTGCAATGCACAAGAAACGTAATGCCATTGTGTGCTAGTAGATAGAGTCATCTCATCTTTGATTTGCAATTCGTGTTTGCATTGATCTGCTAACGCTGCCTCGTAATGATTGCTTTGCCTTTATCTCCTCTAGAACAAAGCAAACAGTAGCAAGATTGCAAGGGAAACCTGCAAACTAGTGAGAGAGATAAACCTGAAGGGGGCAGACTTTACACTCTTTTTGCAAGATCAGAGATGAGCAACTTAGTTGAACGCCTAAAATATTAGCTGTTACATTTTTTAGCTATTTTCTCTGCTGTTGCATGTTCATGCATTTTTCATTCCTGTTCTACTTAGCTTGCACACTAAGAGGCTTCATGATGAAGACTGTATTCGGTCCCTTGTCAACGTGTGCGATCACTATAAATAATTCACATGGATGTATAATATCATGCCTATAAAGGTGTCTCAGAGGAAACACAACACCGTCTCTTGGAAGCTGCCTACCAGAAATACTTATTTCCTTGCTATTTAAATTGAGGAGGAATTGAGACAACTGCTGTTGGAAGTTACATAAGTACATGGGAGCTACAGTTCTGTGGAAAAAGGTAGAGTAGACAGTCAGCATTCCAACTTAATATTTATGAAATGGCATTCAAGCCTAACCAGCTAATGCTTCGAGTTAAATAGGGATGGACAGGTGTGTGGGCAAGTAAAGCTTTTAATTCAAAAAGCAAACAATAAATGTTGTATATCGGGTGTGGCTCATCAATCTGTGGGAAGACAGCAATCTTAAACAGTATTGCTAGGAAGATGGAGATTTGTCTGGTCGGTCAACAAAGGTATTGTGACTCAAGATATCAGGAAGGCCAGAAGGCAAGACAAGAAGCAATGAATGGGAATTAATCAGGGAGAGAAGCAACCTAGAACCAAGGAGAGATTTCATTGGTGGAATGGCTTGCCTTTGGAGGTTGTGGGTGCTCCATCATTGGAGGCTTTTAAGAAGAGACTGGGCAGTCATTTGTCTGAAATGGTATAAGGTTGAGCAGGGGGTTGGACTAGAAGACCTCCAAGATCCCTTCCAACTCTGTAATTCTGCTCGTCAGAGGGAAATACCTTTGGGCCATTAGAACCTACACTAGATTAGATTCAAATGGAGCTAGATAGCTGGAGGTAGAACAAGTTGGGGAAAACAGTTATTGTCCATTGAGTGAATGAGGTCAGCCCATTTCAACTGTATATGTGGCCTGTTGGGGCACAACATGTTACACGAGGAGGGCAATTATGCTTCCATTAATTCAAGTTTCATGTTCTTTGTATACCCATTTTTAAAAGAATAGGGGAAATAGAAAAATAAAAAATTGAGAGGGGATAATGATGGGGTCTAGGGACACGGTGGCTCGGTGGCTAAGACGCTGACCTTGTCAATCAGAATGGTCAGCAATTTGGCAGTTCGAATCTCTAGCACTGCGTAATGGAGTGAGCTCCTATTACTTGTCCCGAACTTGTCGACAAGTTCGAAAGCACGTAAAAAATGCAAGTAGAAAAATAGGGACCAACTTTGGTGGGAAGGGAACAGTGTTCCCTTTCCACCAAATGCCTTCGGCATTTAGTCATGCTGTCAAACGGAGATGAGCACCGTCCCCTAGAGTCGGGAATGACTAGCACATATGCACGAGGGGAAACTTTACCTTTAATGATGGGGTGAAAGGAAATGAGAACAGGGTGCCAGTCAGTCTTGAGAATTAATTTCTGCTCAACAATGACCATGAGTTGGGGAAAAGTTCTTTTTTTCTCAGCCTAAACTTGAGTAAAAATAAGCAGGGACCAATGCCAGTCAGAAAAGATGACTTGCATTTATCCCTGTAGTAAAGACAAACAGGGATCAATGCAAGTCAGAAAAAATGAGTATTTTTGAGTACTTGAGACTTGAGTATTTTACAAAGATTTTGCCTTTGCCTTTTCATCTTCCACAATTTTCCTGCTTTCAAAAGCTGCACTTTTCCCTTTGGTCCAACCTATGAAAGCAACCTTGCTACAGGTCTGTCTGTCTGTCTTGGGATATGTCAACAAGTGGCAATATTCTCTAAGCTGAGAAGATAAACATGACTGGAGCTAGTTAGAGACCTCTAGGTTAGGTTCAAGTCACCTCCAATTTTAGCTTAATAACCTTGAAAGATGGATTGTTACTTACGTACTTAATATTGGATGGAAAATAAAAATTGCAAAAATTCTGGATGCCAATTGCAAGTCACTTTGATAACGCTGCTACGAAAACTGCCAAGAATTTGGTCATTAGGAACTAAGTTCCAACAGAAAATGCCCTTAATTTCTACCTTCTTAGTTTCAGGCCAACCTTCAAACCTTTATCCTACACTGGTTTCATGAACCAAGAAACTCTGTTTGGACTCTGTTCCATTCCCAATGGATATAGAACAGGGGTGTCCAAACTTGGGAACTTTAAGACTTGTGGACTTCAACTCCCAGAATTCCTCAGCCAGCCATGCTGGCTGGGGAATTCTGGGAGTTGAAGTCCACAAGTCTTAAAGTTCCCAAGTTTGGACACCCTTGATATAGAATCATAGATCATAGAATTCTATGGCTTGAAGGGACCTTAGAGGTCTTCTAGTCCAACCCCCTGCCCACCTTATGCCATCCCAGACATTGTTCAATATCTCATCTTGAAAAACCTCCAGCTATGGCGCATCACAACTCCAGTGGGAAAGCCACTCCATTGATTACAATGCCACTATTGGAGGAAAAAAAAGGCTATTTCACCGTCACTGCTTTGAATAAGCCATCCAAATGATTTAATTAATGGATGGCGACAAAAGAAGGACCTCCTTCTTCTAGCATGGATCAGAAGCAGCCATGAACTACTGGTAATCCTTGACTTATGACCACATTTCGAACCAGAATTTCTACTGCTAAACAATGCGGTAGTTAGGGCATCCAATTTTACAATTTTATGGTTGTTAAGTGAATCACACAGTTGGTTGAGCAAGTTTGGCTCCTCCCCTTGATTTTGTGGGTTGGAATCTGGCTGGGAAAGAGGCAACATGGCAATCACATGACTCCAGGACTCTGCAACCATTGTCAATGCATGCCCATTGCCAAGAACCTGAATTCTGATCACCTGACTATGGAGATGCTGCAATGGTCACAGGTGCAAGGAATGGTCATACAGTGGTACCTCGGTACACAATGTTAATTGGTACCAGGAGGTGCAAAGAGTCCTAAAAAGGACAAGTCCCAAACAAACCACACAACACAACTGTCTGTCTGTCCTTTTTCCTATGTCAATGACCTTCCCAACATGGCCGACTTCCTGTCCATCCTCTGTAGCTGTCCCTGCTTTTGCAGTGACCTTCCCAGCATGGCTGACTTCCTGTCTGTTCTCCATAGCCATCCCCTTCTTACTATTACAACAGCACTAAGACTTATATACCACTTCACACTGCTTTACAGCCCTCTCTAAGCAGTTTACAGAGTTCAGCCTCTTACCCCCAACAATCTGGGTCCTCATTTCACTCACCTCAGATGGATGGAAGGCTGAGCCAACCTTTAACCTGATGAGATTCGAACTGCCAAATTGCAGTCAGTTGGCAGTCAGCAGAAGCAGCCTGCAGTACTCACTCTAACCACTGTGCCACTGAGGCAATATGTCAAGTACTAAACAAACACCGTTTTCAAAAAGTGTTGAGTACCAAATTTGATGAATTTTGAAGCAATCAAGTACCAAGGTACCACTATAATGTCATGTTTTTCAAGCTGTTGTAACTGTGCCTGGTCATTAAGTGAATGGTCGTAAATCAAGGACTATCTGTAGAGGGGATCCCTGTGGATCTTTGGGGCAAGGGATCCTGTGAAGGGGACTCCAAAGAGTTCAAGGGGGCCGAGTGTGTTCTCTGACCACAGGATGCTAAGCGATACAAATAGGCCTTGACTTACGACCCACAACTGAGCCCGGCATTTCTGTTGCTAAGCGAGACAGTTATTAAGTGAGTTTTGCCTCACTTTACGACCTTTCTTGCCACAGTGGTTAAGTGAATCACTGCAGTTGTAAAGTTAGCAACACGGTCATTAAGTAAATCTGGCTCCCCCATTGACTCTCCTTGTCAGAAGGTCACAAAAGGTGATCACATGATCCGGGGAGACTGAAACCATCAGAAATACATGCCAGTTGCCAAGCGTCTGAATTTTGATCATGTGGCCCTGGGGACGCTGCAACTGTCGCAAGAGTGAAACACAGTCATAAGTCACTTTTTTTAGTGTCATAACTTTGGTCCCCAAATGAACTGTTGTTAGTTGAGGACTACCTGTACCACATCTAGACAGCTTACTAAAAAGCAGAGACATTACCCTGCCAACAAAAGTGCATCTAGTCAAGGCTATGGTTTTCCCAGTTGCAACGGAGGGCTGTGAAGGTTGGACCATAAAGAAGGCTGAGCGCCAAAGAATGGAGGCCTTTGAACTCTGATGCTGGAGAAGACTCCTGCGAGTCCCCTGGACTGCAAGATGATCCAACCTGTCAGTCCTAGAGGAGATCAACCCTGACTGCTCTTTAGAAGGCCAGATCCTGAAGAGGAAACTCAAATACTTTGGCCACCTAAGGAGAAGGAAGGACTCCCTGGAGAAGAGCCTCACACTGGGAACGGTTGAAGGCAAAAGAAGAAAGGGACGACAGAGAATGAGGTGGCTGGATGGAGTCACCGAAGCAGTAGGCATGAGCTTAAATGGATTCCAGAGGATGGTAGAGGACAAGAAGGCCTGAAGGAATGTTGTCCATAGGGTCATGGTGGGTCGAACACAACTTTGCAACTAACAACCGCTACACCTGTATCAACGATTGAGCTTACCAACCGTTGAGCAGAGGGGTGAGAAAGAGGGATGGAGAAAGGGCAGGCAGGGAACGAATTTTCCTGGAAAAAAAGGGCAGCTGCCTGGCACAGCTGGCTGTAAGGGTTGCCCAGAGCGGCCACCCCGGATTGCCGCGGACTGGAAGTGCATCTTTCGCCCTCTAAAGAAGAGCGAGGCTGATCGAGGAATGGGTGGAGCTGCTTGATCTAGTGGAGCGGGGGTAGGGTGGGGGAGGGAAGGAGAGGATCTTCCAGGATCAGCGAAGGAGCCACCGGCCTGGCCAATGGCTCCTCCTCGTTTGCGCAGCGCCGTTGCCTTCTCGGCGCTTGGCCTGAGGGATGGGGAGGGATGGGGGGATGGGGGGGGGCGTCTCGGCTGCGTCAGAGGCTCCTGGGTGGTATAAATAGGGGCGGGCGGCAGTGCCCAGCCGCAGAGCGGTCTCCCTCGGCCAGGTGGCAGCTTCGCTTCCTCCCTCCTCCCCTTCCCCGCCCATCAGGAACAGCCGAGCCGCTGCCATGAGTACCTACGGCTACGAGACGTACTTCCCCTCCTACAAGCGGCGTTTCGTGGAGAGCGCCCCGCGAGTGCATGTCTCCAGCCTCCGGAGCAGCGGCGGCGGAGGCGGCGGCGGCTATGGAGTGGCTCGCTCGACTTACTCCAGCCTCTCGGCGCCCGTCTCCTCCGTCTCGGTCCGGCGCAGCTACACCTCTTCTTCCTCGTCCTTGCTGCTGCCGCCCTCGGTGGAAAGCATGGATCTGACTCAAGTGGCGGCCATCAGCAACGACCTGAAAGCCATCCGCAGCCAGGAGAAAGCCCAGCTGCAGGACCTCAACGACCGCTTCGCCTGCTTCATCGAGCGCGTGCACGAGCTGGAGCAGCAGAACAAGGTGCTGGAGGCGGAGTTGATGGTGCTGAGGCAGAAGCACAGCGAGCCCTCCCGCTTCCGCTCCCTCTACGAGCAGGAGATCCGCGAGCTGCGCCTGGCCACCGAGGAGGCCAACCACGAGAAGCAGGCGCTGCAAGGCGAGCGCGAGAGCCTGGAGGAGACGCTGCGGGCCCTGCAGGCGCGCTACGAGGAAGAGGTGCTCAGCCGCGAGGATGCCGAGGGCCGCCTGCTGGAGGTGCGCAAAAGCGCCGACGAGGCGGCTCTGGCCCGCGCCGAGCTGGAGAAGCGCATCGACAGCCTGCTGGACGAGCTGGCTTTCCTCAAGAAGGTGCACGAGGAGGAGCTGGCCGAGCTGCAGGCCCAGATCCAGTACGCTCACCTCTCCGTCGAGATGGACGTCTCGGCCAAGCCCGACCTCTCCTCCGCCCTGCGCGACATCCGCTCCCAGTACGAGAAGCTGGCGGCGCGCAACATGCAGAACGCCGAGGAGTGGTTCCGCAGCCGCTTCACCGTCCTCACCGAGAGCGCCGCCAAGAACACCGACGCCGTCCGCGCCGCCAAGGACGAGGTCTCCGAGAGCCGCCGCCTCCTGAAGGCCAAGACCCTGGAGATCGAGGCCACCCGCGGCATGAACGAAGCCCTCGAGAAGCAGCTGCAGGAGCTGGAGGAGAAGCAGAACGCCGATCTCTCTTCCCTACAGGTGGGGCGGGTGGAGGGGGGGGGCGCTCGGGGATGGATGGGGCTGCTGCTGCTGTTGTCTCTCTCTTCGCGGCCACCGGGTGAGGGGTGGGGGGAGCTGTTGGCCGAGAGCAGCCGCGTCTCCGCGACTGACGCAGCCCTTCCCGCTGCGCTTGGAGCCGCTCGGTTGCTCTCCAAAAGCCGACGGAGGGGATTCGTGAACTTCCCATCCACCTTTCTCCACCGTTGTTTTCAGATTCCCCCCCATGAAAATTTGGGGAACCCCTGCAACCGAAAACGGGATTGACAGCTGCGCTTTGTTTCGCTCCCGCGACAGAACGCGCAGCTCTCGGTCCGCTTCCGTGTGTAACGGATGCAGCAAAAGAGAAAGCTTGGGGGAGGTGCAAGGCTTGCTTTGATCCGATGTACCCTTCGGTGTGGCTTCGGTTGTGCAGGCACCTTCTTGCGCTGAGATTCCAACCCCCCCCCCCCCACTCCCCTACCCCAAGGAATAAGGAATGGTAATCGTCCCATTGCAGCTTTCCATTCTTTTTTTTTCCTTTTCTGACACAAGGGGGAAAGGATGGAATCGTGGCGCAGGGAATTTTAGCGGTAACTCCAGGGAACTGTCCAAATGGAAGCGCTTGTCTTCTTCCTTAAGCCTCTTCTGAGGATGGGGGGATGCTATGAGATTCTCGGTGCTCTCTTGATTATTTTTTTTCCCTTGCGGAAACTAGGTAACATTGTCAGGGTGGATGCAAAAAAAAAAAGAGAGCGCGAGAGAGCAAAAAAAAAAGAAAAAAAAAGAAAAAGAAACCTCCCTTGCTGGCTAATAGGACTCCCTTCTGAATCCTGTCACAGATCACAAGCTAGTTAAAGTTGAGTGAAGTGCCCATGTCTAATCTTAAAGTGGTGGTGATGGGGGAGAGGGTTAAGGAGAGAAGATTTGTAGTGGCTTGGTTTGAAATATTTTCAGCTTTCAGTTCTTGAAAATGATGGTCTTTGTGCCGAAGAATTTAATAGAGAGCGGATTTTCCAAAACCATTTCTGTGCTTTACTGCGGTGCTACGTTTTTAGAAACTGTTTAGTGCAGAGGTGGAATGTAGCTGGACTCCTTATAATCTACTGGGCAGAAAAGAAAAAAAAGGAGTTTCTAACCACGCACACCCAATTAGGTGGCAATATTCACTATAGTTAAAATCCCTCTAAAACCTCCTGCTAAATGACTCCCAACTGAGAGTTAGTAAAACCAGAGATAATATGTAGAAGGGTTGATCGTAGTAAAGCTATTTAGTTGCTTTAAAGTTATGCATATGAGGTCAAACTTGGTTGGTGGTTCCAATAGCTGTGTCACATCCTGCAAAAGCTGTTTTGTGACCTTTGAACGCAACAGACAACAACTGCAGCAATTTCCAGGCAGGCAATGGTGCAATGCACCAACATGCTCCAGAAGTCTCTGCCCACCTCTGCCACACCCAAATTAACATAGGAGCTGTCCAGCATTCAAGGTGCTGAAATGGATGGCTACTTGTTATTAGCCATGACAGCCATATATGCAGTAGCTCAACAAAGCTATGCTCTGGAATAGTTATTTACCAATGACAACTATATAAAATATTGACAGTTTGTGCCTTTTAATCTATGCAGATTAAGCTCAGTTATAAAACCCACTTCAACTGAAACATTTTTCCAATTAATTCTGATTAATGTTAATTTACTAACAGCTCAAATTAGAATATGATGTAGCGGTATGTTTAGCAGTACTCACATATGCTGAACTTTTAATAGCCAGTTTGTACAACTTGCTAAGGTTCAAACATCAAACCAAAATTAACATTAATCAAAATCAGCATATTTTCTAAGTATTACCATTAGGCCTCATATCTTATTTTCTATTGTATAGATGCAATTATTAAGTAGAAGTACCTTATCTTGAGATGGTCTGGTTATAGATAAATTTATTATAACCCTTCAGTATTATAACTACTGATGTGAAAAATTCCAATCGATTTGATAAATGGCACTTCTAAGTGGACATGTCTGGCATTACCTCTGCCTGTCATCTTAAATAATTTACGAGTTTGAATTGAAGGTTAGTTCGATTCTTAACTCAGGTATTTTAACAGCCCTGTTAAAGAAAATGATGATTTATAACTATGGATTGGATTGTGGCTTAAAATTGATCCATTACATTTATCGGTGCTTAAGTTAAGGAAGATTAACCTGTCTCATTGAATTTGGGAAAATTACTCTGAGTATAGCTTAATTTGGGCATATGTTTTGTATATGAATAAATTGCAGCTCTCCTAGTTTGCCTACTATCTAAATTATTTACCATTTCTAAATTAAATATAATGAACCAAAATCTATGGATTTTGAGATGTATATTTTGGTCTAAGGGTCAGAGCCCTTAGGGAGCTTAAACAGCATAAAAGGTATTTTATTTTGCTTTAAATATATGCAATCTAGGAACAAAATCAGTAATACAGGAATGTGAGGTTTGGATATTCCAGATGAACCCTTCTGCTGAAGTGGAACTAAACTGTTCCTTATCATGGCAAAAACCAGTAAAAAATATTTGAGCTTTGCAGATCTAAGTGAGAATATACACTTAACTATTGATTTCCCCCCCAACAGGATACAGTTAATAAATTAGAAAATGAACTGAGAACCACAAAGAGTGAAATGGCTCGGTATCTGAAAGAATACCAGGATCTCCTGAACGTGAAAATGGCTCTGGATATCGAAATTGCAGCATATAGGTAACTCCTAAAGAAGGAAATGAGCTGCGAAGCACAAATTCATTTCATTTCACTTTGGGAAAACAAGTCTTTCCTATTGGCTTCATTAACTTGCTTCTGAATTCATCCATTTCTTGAGTTCTTAAGATGCCTTTAGTTGACCTTTAATTATCCTAGTTAAGCCAGTATGTACTGGGAGTGTAAGTTTTGTTTCCCAGTCTTTTTCTTCCCCAATAGTTTGAAAATAATTTATAAGTCCCATTCAGAGAAAACTTTTGATATGCTTATAGTTTGATGACAAGCTGTGTAGCAGTGCATTGGACTATGCACTATATGGAACATGACATCAATGCTCAAGAGTGAACATATATAGCAGTTTCAGGCTATAGGCATGGAAGTTGTGAGAGGCAGTTTGCCTTGGTTTCATACTATCAGATGAATGCTGAGATATTATGCAATATAGTATTTTTTTTTTTTATATTTATATTTGATTAGCCGCAACCCTCTCCCGAAGGACTCGGGGCGGCGTACAATCAAAACGGATAAAAATACACATAAGACAAACATATATACAAAAAGAACAGAGACATATACGTATGTGCATGGAGGAGAGTTGACTTATAAGTGAAAGACAATTAAAAACACAATTTAAAATCCCCTTAAATAAAATTACTAAATTAAAAAACCCATCAGGGGCGTTACGAAGTTATGGTTGAGCCAGGCCAGCTATTTGGAAAAGGTGGGTCTTGAGCTTGACACGGAAGGAGCGGAGGTCAGTAGTGGTCCTAATATCTGGGGGGAGGTCATTCCACAGGGCTGGGCCCGCCACAGAGAAGGCTCTGCTCCTAGGCGCCGCCCCATGGCACTGTCTGGTGGACGGCACCTGGAGAAGTCCCTCTCTGTGCGAGCGGATGGGTCGTAGGGATGTATGGGGCAGAATATGATCCCGCAGGTAACTAGGTCCTGAGCCATGGAGCACTTTAAAGATCGTAATCAAGACCTTGAAACGCACTCGATAGACCACAGGAAGCCAGTGCAGCTCGCGCAGGAGAGGTGTCACATGGGAGTACTTAGTACTCCCCGTAATCACCCGCGCGGCCGCATTCTGGACCAACTGCAGTCTCCGAGTGCATTTCAAGGGAAGCCCCATGTAGAGAGCGTTACAGTAGTCCAGGCGAGACGTCACCAGCGCATGGGTGACTGTGCGTAAGGCGTCCCGGTCCAATAGGGGGCGCAATTGGCGCACCAGGCGAACCTGGTGGAACGCCCCCCTGGCCACGGCTGTCACATGTTCATCCATGGACAGCCTGGCATCCAGGAGGACGCCCAAATTGCGCGCCCGCTCCACGGGGGCGAGTTGAATGCCCCCAATGGCCAGAGATGGAATTATCTGGTTGAACCGGGGAGCCGGAACCCACAGCCACTCCGTCTTGGAAGGGTTGAGCCTGAGTCGGTTGTCATCCATCCAGACCCGTACGGCTTCCACACACCGGGACATCACTTCGACGGCCTCGTTGGGGTGGTTCGGGGTGGAGATGTACAGCTGAGTATCATCAGCGTACAGATGATATCCCACCCCGAAACCACCGATGATCTCACCCAGCGGCTTCATGTATGTGTTGAACAGGAGTGGCGAGAGGACCGACCCCTGTGGCACCCCACAAGTAAGGGGGCTTAGGGTCGACCTCTGCTCCCCTGCCAACACACGTTGCGTCCAGCCGGAGAGGTAGGAGCCGAACCACCGCAAAACGGTGCCCCGGGCCCCCAACCCCTCCAGTCGGTGCAACAGGATACCATGGTCGATGGTATCAAAAGCCGCCGAGAGGTCTAATAGGACCAGGATAGAGGAACAACCCCTATCTCTGGCCCTCCAGAGATCATCTACCAACGCGACCAAGGCCGTCTCTGTGCTGTGCCCAGGGCGAAAGCCGGACTGGCGCGGGTCTAGATAATCATTCTCCTCCAGATGTCGTGGAAACTGAGAAGCCACCACACTCTCTACAACCTTCGCCAAAAAGGGAAGGTTGGAGACAGGACGATAATTGGCCAGCTCCGTAGGGTCCAGGGAAGGCTTCTTGAGCAAGGGTCTCACCACCGCCTCTTTCAAGGCGGCCGGGAGAGACCCCTCACCCAACGAAGCATTCACTAGGCCCAGGAGCCAGTCGCGTGTAACCTCCCAGGAAGCCAGTACAAGCCAGGAGGGACACGGGTCCAGCAAACATGTGGTAGGTCGCAGTTGTCCACGCAATCTGTCCAAATCCTCGATGACAACCAAGTCAAACTCCTCCCAAAAAGGTTTCTCAAGACTCGCCACTGGCGTCTCGACTGGGCCACTGAAGGAGACCCAATCCTTCCGGATTTGAGCGACTTTATCCTGCAGATATTTCCCAAACTCCTCTGCCCTACCCTGTAGAGGGGCCTCCCGCGGCCTCTGAAACAGAAGGGAGCGGGACACCCGAAACAGAGCGGCAGGGCGGTTCTCTGCGGATGCAATGAGAGCGGCACAATATTGACGTTTGGCCATTCTCAATGCCACTAGGTACGTCCTTAAATGGGCTCGTACCTGTATGACAGAAATATAGTATATTGCAAATAGACTCCTACTCTCGCCAAGGAAAATTTAAGATTATAGTATTACAGAAATTCCCAACAAGTTTCTTATTTGACTAATGCCCCCATCAGAGTTCATTCAGGCTAACTATGCATGAAACCAGGAAGATATAACTGCCAGCATTTCTCTTTGTACCCGGTTGATGCATAGATTTGATGCCTTTGATCTTTTTTCGGGCTCAGATAATTGGAGAAGAGGCTGCCTAACCCTTCAAGAGACACAAACAGAATGTCAATCTACACTACACTGAATTGAAAATGTCCCATTTCATTCCCAGAATCAGATTCTTCCATGTGTCTGGGAAAGAGGAATAAAAGACTATCTGAGGCCGAGAAACTATTCATATTTTGAGCTGAAATCTTAAGATATACTTTTAAATTATTGGTAAATAAGTTTCAAAGAAGTGAAGGGCCCTGTTACTTTGCTTTACTGTTAGTTAATTAATTATCACGGCTGCTCTTTATTCTTATTTATGCAGTGGATGCTTTTATTGTTTTACCATCTTTTAAGTTATTTTAGAATTGTAAGCCAGTTATTTGGTTGAGTTGGGTGGCTCTAGAAAATGAATGACTGATGAACGAAGGAATGAAATAACAATGGCAGTGAAGAAGTGTGCCTTTTGTCTTCTAGAAAACTGCTGGAAGGTGAAGAGACTCGGCTCAGTTTCACAAGTGTGGGAAACATAAGCAGTGGCTACACGCAGAGTGCTCCAACCTTTGGAAGATCGGCCTACAGTGGTTTACAGAGCAGCTCCTACTTAATGTCAACTCGTTCCTTCCCTGCCTATTATTCAAGCCATGTGCAAGAAGAACAGATAGATGTCGAGGAGACGATTGAGGCAACTAAAATGGAGGAGGCCAAAGAAACTCCCCCGTCAGAAGGAGAGGAAGAGGAGGAGGAAGAAGGTACTTTTGGGCAGAAAGAAAACATATTCTGAAATTCATTGGGTTACATTCACACACCCTACTTAAAGTAAATACTTGAAATCAAGAGTGCATACTGCTAGGGAATTTTACTCATTTATTTTACCATATCTATTCTAACTACACATATAGTGGGATCAAAACTTTTCCCAAACTTTGGGATGGAATGGATGAAGCTTGAATTCAAGGTTTGGCATCATCTTTAAGGTTGTAGTCTACCTCTGAATTCAGTAATAAATTTCTTACGGCCATCATCTTTTTTTTTTTTCTTTCGTATTTTTATTTGATAAATCTCTCATCCATTGATTTAAAATAGAAGATGAGATAATCGAGCAACAATGCCAAATGATTTGAAAATCTTTAAATGCAGTGGCGTAGTGTGGGTTGTCAGCACCCGGGGCAAGTAATTTGCGCCCCCTAACCCGAGGGCGGCCCGACTGCAGCTGCCCCTGGGTTGGCATCAGTCAAGTGAGGCTCTCCATGCTGGCCAGCTGCCTTCCTCCCGAGGAGGAGCTCGACAGGGCAGCGGGAAAAGGCTTGACTGAAGGGAAGCAGGTGCTGCGGGGGTGGGAGGCGCACCAGGGGCTTCGGGAAGGCGCCGGCTCCCCGGGGCGCTCCAGGCGGAGCGGGAGGACGTGGTGGCGTTGCAGCGGCGGGCAGACGGAGCGCAGCGCCGCTCTCCGGCTCCCGCGGGGGCGGCACGGCCGGTCTTGGCGGCTCTGCTGGGAGGTAGGCGGTGCGCAGGAGGGGCCTGGGCGGGCCGGGGCCGGGGAGCTTAGTTCGCGGGCCGAGCTGGGCGCGGAAAGAGGCGGCCACAGTCCGGCAAAGGGCGGCACGGGGCGAGTCAGGGCGCCCCCCCCAGATGTTGCGCCCGGTGCGGCCGGCCCCCCCTGCACCCCCCACACTACGCCACTGTTTAAATGGGGTATTGTAACTGATAGTTTTATTTTTCTCTTCAAAATGCCCGTCAAGATTTATGGCGGAGATTGCTATTGATTGGCATGCATAGTTCGGCTCATTTGACTAGAATTAACAAGAAATGACACTACTATCAATTATTGAAACTATGAGGATAAAAGGGGTTTTGTACCCTAAATAAAGACCAGCATCCTTTGCGGAATAGATATTTTTCTATCATGTGCTACCATTGCTTCGATCAATGAAAGCAAGCATTGGATTAGTCATTTTTTTTTTGAAGAATTCTACTGCAGATCAACAAAGTTTTATTTGTTGATATCTTGCCTTTTCCAAGTACAAATATCAACTGATAGCCAACATTTCTAACTTTGGATTCAAAGGTTCTTAAACAGTATCTAGCCTATTGCAGGGTTAGTGGTGTAGGGTTCCTGCCTAAGAAGAGGGTTGGACTAGAAGACCTTCAGGGTCCCTTCCAACTATTCTATTCTATTCATCTCACCAGGACAAATCCTTTCCCATGTGATCTGTACAGTTTAGAAGCTAGAAAGAATTCTGTGTATTACGGCCCAGTTTTAACTTAGTTTATGAACAAAATTGGCTTGAGCATGTTGATTTTTAAGAGATTCATAAACCTTTTTAATGATATTATATTGCATATATTTTCAATGGGTTTGCTCCTGGTTATTCTCCAGTTATTCTATAATGGCAACCAGGTCACATGCTGTCATCTTACATCTCAAATTTTGTGTTTTATCTCTCTTTTTATTTAGAAGCTAAAGAAGAAACCGAAGAGGGTGAGGAAGAAGGTGGAGAAGGTGAAGGAGAGGAAGGAGAAGAGGAAGAGGAAGCAGACGAGGGAGATAAAAAGGAAGAGGAAGATGAACAAGAAAAATCTAGTGGAGAAGAAACTCCAAAGCAGCAAAAGGATTGATCTGACTCAACTTGTGTGCTGGTTTCCCAGATAGCGAGCTAGAATTGCTACTCCATGTATTTAAATTCCAAATATGTTCTTGTGTTTAAATGATTTAATTATTTATCCATCCTTTTTCTTTTTTCCTGTTTTGATGCAAAGTAACCTGAATGCTTGCAGAGTGTCAGGCTGGCTTACCGCCAAATCATGCATGGTATATTCTTATGAGCCCCACATCAATGTGCAATTGGGCTGATTTCAAACCTTAATGTCTGAGGGGGAAAATAAATTATTAAGAGATATGGAATTTATTAGTAGGGTGGGGGAAAATACGTCTCAGGTTGGACTTGTTCTGGAAACCATGAATGGGAAAAACAATGAAATCTGTGCAATCAAGCTGATCAATAAAGATACAGAGCTGCATATACACTTTTCAGTTGTAAGCATTTCTTGACTCATTCCAAAAGGGTTGCCTGAAATATTTATAATATATTCCATATCAAATAAGGTAGTGGTTGAGATATGGACCACATGGCTCCATTGATGGCTTCCCATAAGGGATGAACCAGAAACAAGGAAAGACAGTATTCTATTGATCCACCAAACGTGTGGGAGGAGTTTGAGTCAAGATCTCTCACAGATCTATCTTGAGAGGTTAGAATAAATGGATTAAAGGGATATCCCTTGTTTGCTAACCTGAGCTGAAAAGATATAAATATTTAAACCCAACTATAATAATTTCCCCAGATGCAGTCTTTAGCATCTTCAGAAAAAACAAAACTGGGAATAGTCTCCAACAGTGAAGTTAACTCAGCTTGAAGTATATTCAGATGAGATATTTGATGAGTTCACACAATATGTTTTTGTAGGTCATGATGTAGGTCATGATGTATGAACTACCAATCAGGAAAGGGTTTGTTTGAATTCTAAAGGACCCCAAAGGTTTCTCTTGTGTTATGCAAACACTAAAATATGTCAGTGATGGGGAAGATCTCCAAACCTTAGCTAGTCTGGCCTTCAAGGAAAAGTTGAAGACACAGAATGACTGATGAAACAAGTCTTGTCATTATAGAATTCCATGTTCAGCTTTGACAGTTCAAACCTGACCACACCAGCACATGGATACTTTTGCCTCTCCACCCAATAGGAAAAGGGTCAATGATATAAAGTTCTCCCAGGATTCTCCTAGTTCCAGGGTTCATGCGGTGCTAATATGACTGAAGATTATATAGGCTACTATCAGAATATAACATTACTATAAGCTACAATATATAAATAGAGGAAACCCCATTCCATTCCAGCACTGAAAATGGTTAGACTTAGAGTTCTAGTCCCACTTTAGGCATAAAAGCCAACTAGGTGACTTTAGGCCAATCACCAGGAGTCTGTGAGTTCTAGCCTTTCCTTAGACATGAAAGCCAGCTGGGGACCAATCCTCAGGAGGTCATGAGTTCTAGTTCCACAATAAATATGAAAGTGGACTGGGTGACTTTGGGCCAATCACCTGGAGATTGTGAGTTCTAGTCCAGGCTTAGGCATGGAAGCTGGCTGGGTGACTTTGGGCTAATTATGTTCTCTCAGAGTTGTGAGGAAAATAGAAAGAAAGAGGATTAGATAGGTTTTTTTGTCTTGAGTTATTTATAAAAACAATACAGGTGGGATAAAAATAAATACATAAATGATATCCAAATGAAAAGTCTGCATAAAAACAACCAAGCTGAGAGAGTACCAAGAACTCCACGGATTACATATTTTCCCAGAACTTCTGGAAAAAACAGGTCAATTTAGTAGCCGATTGAATTATGCAAATTATTGTGTCCAACACTTTCAAAGTGAAAAAAGATTGTGCCGGAGCCAAATTGATGCGATTCGTAAAGGAATTCTGAAGACAATGCCTCAAAGGGCCTATTCGAGCATTTTGCAGAGCACAAAAAATAGCAAATGGATAAATTAGGAAAAGCAGCTAGATATGTTTTTTTTTTAAATTAATTTGACAGTATTTCTAATCCACTCCAATACAAAATGATCCAGGATCCTGAAACAATACTCGCTAGGAAAGGGGTGCAGGGAGATAGGGGGAAAACAACTAGGGCAGGATGGAACTTTCTCTCTTCCAAATTCTACCGATCCAGAGTCCCCAGAAGGCTTTGTCTTTGTTTATGCTGGTTGGGACTGATGGGAGTTGAAGTCCAATATACTGGATGGCACCCTTGCATTAACCATGGAAAAACTAGGCTCTCCTTTGGGATATACATTATTCACTGCCTCCCCCCCCCCCCCCCCCCCCCCCCCCCCGTGTTCATGTTTTACGTATGTCAGACCCTTAATATTTTCTTTTCACATTTGCAGCCAAGGTTTCATGTCTTCAGTTTTATTTACATGGGCAGAAGAAGAGCCCGATAGGACACGAATATCAGCTGAAGCAGTGTGGAATTGTGTTGGTGCCATGGATATTGCACCTGTGCACAAAGCTGCTTTCCTTTCCATGATTTGAAAAGGAGAAGTGAAATACAGGCAGTCCTTGATTTCATGACCACAATTTGGACCACCATTGCTCTTGCTAAGCAAGGTGGTTGTTAAGTGAGTTGTGCCTGATTTTATGACGTGTTTGCCATGTTAAGTCAATCAGTGCGGTTGTTAAGTGAATCACTAAATTGTTCAGCAAATCTGGCTTCTCCTGTTAATTTTGCTTGTCACAAACCAGCTGAGGAAGTTCGCATATGACAGGGGTGTCCAAACTTGGGAACTTTAAGACTTGTGGACTTCAACTCCCAGAATTCCCCAACCAGCGTGTCTTTCACTTTTTTCTCTCTTTAAGGTGACTTGATTGTTTTCACTCATAATGTCAGACCTGGAAGCCATTGTTTAACTTTGGGCCTTCAGGCCTGCTGCATTTTTTTGCTGTGAGAAAATGGCAAGGGGGATTATATGGAGTATGGGTGATATATATCCTCAATAACATTCCTTTCTCAGAGAGTCAAGGACACCTTGCCCTGCAGCTGCGATGGTGTGACGGGGTGCCTGATTGGACCATGTGATGGACATGTGGATGCTGGGCAGGGACTTGAACTTGTTTGTTTGTTTGTTGTTTGTTTATTAGATTTATATGCTGCCCTTCTCCCAAAGGACTCAGGGCGGCGTACAACATTAAAAAAAAACACATATTACAAAAGTTAAAAAGGAAATTAAATAAAGCATCCAAAAACAAACCCAATTAATATTAACAATAAAATTTTAAAAATTAGATTAAAATTAACAATTAAATTAATCATTTATTTTATTCTGTTCAGGCCAGGCCGGCTTGCTGGAAAAGCCAACTTTTTTTCTTTAGTGTTCATGTCTATAACCCACTAAACCCAAATTTTTCAAATCATCCTGTTTGGTTGAAGAAAAAAAAATGCTTTCTGCATCTTGATTAAAAGCAGCTGTACAATTGTGACATTTCTGGTACTTTTACACTGTGGTTCTTGGTTAAAAAATGTTAAGCATATCACAACATATAAATGTGTTTTTCTTTTTCTTTTTACAACTCTGTATTCCTTGCTTCACCTATGTGGAGTTCACAGCAGATATTTTCTCTTTGTGTCCTGGTGGAGAAATATCTGTCACTGCCTAGAACTGAACTCTCAACCTTCCAAGTGGGAGGAGAGTGTCTTCACCATTTGACTACTGGAGCAAACCTGGAAACTTTCAGATTCGGGTTTTCCCAGATGTGTCAATATGACGTCTCTAATAAAGTGGAACTTTGAGGAACCTCAAGCTTCGGGGTCTCCTTTCGTTAGGGGTGTTACTTGGAACCCCGACACATAAGCTTTAAAGCAGGGGTGTCCATCCTTGGCAACTTTAAGACCTGTGGACTTTAGCGCCTAGAATTCTGGAAGTTGACGTGCACGGATCTTAAGGTTTCCAAGGTTGAACACTTGTGCTCTGAAGTATGGGAAATCAAACCACATTACCCTGTGAGAAAATCAACCGAACAGCTTCCAATTATAGTGATGTTGACATACAGTGCTAGAAACACACCAATTATGCAGAACTTCCAGATGTCTTACGTTTAACTCAGGGACAGACAATTTAAGGTTTCCCTGATTATTGGACTAGACTAGAGTGTCAGCCCTGGAGCAATTTCCCCCCTGACATCTTCAGGGTTGCCACAGCGGAGCTGAGCTGAGGGAATGGGAGGGGAGTGGAAGAGATAACTGGTGGATTGCAGCCAAAATTAAATTCTTTCTTCTGAGAACCAAGGACTTTCCCACCAGGTGCAAGGAGGTGGGATTTGAGACCAAGTGGCCTGATTGGACCATGGGATGGATTGCATGGGCAGGGAAAAGAAAACTTTACTTTTAACTAGGGGGAAATCCAAGTGGGGTTTAGAATTGCCTTTCCCCATATGTGCCAATATGAATGCCTAATAAATTTATGCTTTGAGGAACATGTCTGCCTTGGAGTTTTGATTCCATTGGGTGTGCTACTTGGAAACCTGACATAGAGATCCTAATGTCTTGCTGTTGGCCATAATGGTTGTGTTTAGTGAGGGCTGAAACAAGCACTCAAATGCTTAGCGGAATCTTTTTTTTTTTTACCTTTTACTGCTTAAGCTATTGACTAATCAATGAAAAACAACACTGAATATTGGCTTAGAAAGTCAATACTGTAAATACTAACAGATTTTCAATCGACCTGAAGTCCCCTCTTGTAATTTGTTCACATCTTCCCCAAAATCCAGTTCTGGCATTCATTTGCTTGAAAGAACAAATTCTCTATTCAGAAGTACATTGAATTCAGTGCAAATACTTCACAGGAGAAACTACCGTTTCATTTACAAGCTCCCTGAGACTTTTGCGGAATCAGTGCTATAAGCTGGAGGGAAGCTTAGTATCTAAAACAGGGGATAGCCCAGAGTTGTTTTTTCCCCCTGATGCAACTATTAGTCACTAGGAATATCCATTATGTTTATGAATCCTGGGGTTGGACCAGTGTTTTTTTTTTTGACGCATTGCAACAAAAGAGGAGGAAACCAGCAACAGCAATGAATAAAGAGAACAGAGCACAGGGCAACTCTGTTGGCTATTGAAAGAGCTACTTAGCAAATGGGAGGGGGAGGAATTGACATCAAGGTCATTTTTCAAGAATAGATGACATCAAGAATAGAGGACGAGAAGGACGAAACCAGACAGAAGCAAGAGAGAACAACCTACACAGTTGAAATGGAGCTTTAGTTGCCTTTCTCAAAGGGCTGGATGACGAGTGAGGTCTTCAAGACCCTTCAATATATCAGTAGAGTGGGGGATCTTTGGGGTCTTGATGTGGGAACCTCATTTCAGAGGGCAAGTGTGGTTACACAGAAGGCTGGCTTCCAGGTTCTCAATAAAATACCTCGTTTAATAGAAGGAACCTGGAATGTGCCAGGCATGCCCGACTGAATCAGCTGGGCAAATATTATGGGAGGCGGATTACTTATGTATGTCTTTGTGAAAGATGCTTTTCAAATTTTGTTCTCCAGCTTTCCTAGATTTTGCATTTTGCCTTGTGGCTCTTTCTACATGTTGCCCTGTGGCTCCTTCTACCATTCTAAAGAGAAGCTGACTTGGTAAATTTGAGTCTGTCTCTTTATCCAGCACACTTCCCAGGTTTGTTCATTATGAGGGGAATAAATGGAGAAAGGAGTATTATCTAGATGGACTTCAGCTCTTAAGACAAAAGGCAGGATGAACATTTAACAAGATGGGCCAAAATGTCTGTGGAGATTCTCAATCATCCAGGTCATGGTTGTCCCAAAAGTTCTTTTCCAAAAGGCAACTGGAGTTTCTTGGTTTTTTCCCTTGAGAACTGGAGAATCTTCTTGGATGAGAAGCAAAACATTTTCAAGGGGGAAAAAAACCCAAGAAAGGCCAGTTGCCTTTTGGAAAAGCACATTTGGGATCTAACAAGATTTTGAGGTTGTTTGTCATCCAGAGTCACTTGCCGAGATGGGCAGACATACAAATGGAATGAATAAATAACAAATAAAAATTGATTAATTATTTGCTTACTGTTCATTTTCTGTTTTCTGAAGAATTTTTCCCAAGGACGGGTCAATTGGTATGAAAGATTGCTTAATTTTATTGATTAATGTGCAAGCTTTTTGTGGGGGGTGGGGGTGGGGAGATGCAATGTTGGCATATCCACCTTGAATTTTGGTATACCAGAGTAGGAAATCAGATTCATTTTTGGTAGTCCTGAATCTTCCTCAACTGCTGAAAAATAAATGGTGCAGTTTCAAGCTATTTTGAGGCAGATAACAGATGAAAACTGCAGAGGAAAAACATAAAACAGGCACGAGTCCACAATGCCAGAATAACATCAAAAAAATCTTCGTTCCAGGGCATTCTATAACTTATCCCAAAGGTGCTTTTTCCCAGACACAAATGGACTTTTTTTTTTCTTTGAAGACATTTTGTTTCTCATCCAAGAAGCTCCTTCAGCTCTGACTGGGTGGTTGGAATGGAAGGATTTATATTCCTTGCAGACAGCTGGTCATTTGCATCCTTTTAGAGGGTCATTGAGGCCGCTTGGAGGTTTGTCTATGTCCTGAGTGATGCAAATGGGTGCGGCACTTTCTTGGAACTGCTGAAAGGAGAACAAATCCATCAGGACAAGATTCAGCAATCCATCTGTATTTAAAAGACAAAGGCCACTCCTTTGAAGACAGCAAAGTCCACATTTTGGACAGAGAGGACTGCTTGTTTGAAAGAGGGGTCAAAGAGGCCATCTATGTCAAAACTGAACAGCCTTCTCTCAACAGAGGGGGAGGGATATGACAATATTTCTTTCCAGTCTACAATACAATCCTTTCAGCAGCTCCAAGAAGACTCTACACCCATTTGTATTATTTGTGACCCTGAGGACACAGATAAACCTCCAAGTGGCCTCAACGACTCTCTAAAAGTATGTAAATGACCAGCTGCCTGCAGGGAATATAAACCAGTGGTTCTATTCAGCCGGTTCTATCCGGTTCAGGTGAACCAGTAGCGGTGGTGGCGGGAAGCTCCACCCACCCAGACGACATCACGTCCCATTTTTGACACTCTGCGCATGCGTGGAAGGTTCTGTGTGCATGCTCACATTTGCGAATCAGTAGTGAAGGTAAGTTGATTTCACCCCTGATATAAATCCTTCCATTCCCCTCCATCCAGTCAGAGCTGAAGAAGCTTCTTGGAGGAGAAGTGAAATGTCTTTGAAGAAAAACAAGGAAGTCCAGTTGCCTCTTGAAAAAGCACCTTGACCTGGATGCCTGAGAATCTCCATAGACATTCCAAAACTTATCTCCCCAATTCTAGTGGTTGTATTTGAACATCATGTTAGGCTTGTTGAATAATCATTCTGGTAGGTTGTCCTTGTGGGTTAGCATGTTGTGGGAACTCATAGTGTTTGGTTAATTCTTATTTCAACAATGCCAGAAAACTGGTTAATTCAGTAACCAATTATGCCTGTTAAGTCAGTGTAACAGCTCTCAAGGACAGTTGTTAACAAGCAATGTGGAACAATTGCATTTCAAGTCTGATTTTGGTGGGCTTCCTAGAATTGTTCAGTTGGCAAGCAGGATGGTGTATTAGATAAAAACTAATATAGCCCCATTCTTTTAAATCATGATGTTTAGAATAAGGAATATGCATTATTAATCCCATTTAGGACTCATGCTGAATGTCCAGAAACTGAGATAACTTCCTAAAATGGGCTCCAGTTTGTCCATGATGCAGAACTGTAAACTTGTCAAAAACTCTGTTTTTGGTGTATTCCTATAGAAAGTCCTTTTATCTCCTGGATTCTTTTATGTTCTTTGAGTCTGAGCATCTCATTAATACTTTCAGCTGATATTTAATGTATTGATATTACTGAACAGTTAGATAATGCCGTGAAATTTTCTCTCCCCACCCAAAATATCTCAAAGGTTGAAGAAGTTAAATTTGGCAGTAAATTGGGTGCTTACTTTCTTCTAAAGCAACTTTCCCCAACACAACCCCATATTAAGGTGTCAAATCCCACCAATATCATGGGAATTGCAGTTCAACGCATTAGAAGGGCTGGATTATAAATTAATTTCCATTGAAATAAAATCCTTTTTGTAAAAGCTTAGCAAAGCCCTTTGGGGGGTTGTGGGTTGTGAAACATCTGATCTTTATTGGCATTTGTGTTCTCTTTTCCTTCAAGTTATCCATTAGAATACAAAGACTAGTTCTCATTGTACAAACTTGTTCAAATTCACCCTCACCATTAAAAGGATTTGGTTCAGAGTGCCTTGCGAGTTTATCTATTTCGTAGTGGGCTCAACTATTCACTCCAAGGTGCCTGTGCTTAAAAAAAGAACCAAATTCAGAATCCTTTCTAAAGCAATATTTTGGTTATGGACTCAAATGATTATTTCTTTTGCAATTCAACGATTGTGACCCAACAGCAGAAGAAAGAAATCTCTCAGGATCAAATTAGATATTATTTTAGAGAAAACCTCCCGTTTATTTGTCCCAAAATGTGCTTTCTCAACAGGGAGCTGGACTTTCTTATTTTTCTCTGAAGATGTTTCGCTTCTCATCCAAGAAGCTTCTTCAGCTCTGACTTCTTGGATGTCAACCATCACCTGGATGACTGAGAATCTCCATAGATACTTGCATTTATTTCTTTGTTTTGTTGATTCTTCTGGGAGATCTAGATGCAGAGAGTTTATTTTATTCAATTCCACATGTACAGCTATACCCTTCTGCATGTACATATCCCTAATATTTGGGCTGGGTTGAGAAACAAGCAGAGAATTACATTTCCTGCTGCAGGGATTTCCTTCCAATCTGTGATACCCCCCCCCCCCAACACCAAGTTGCAATGGGAGAAGACATTTAATTCCAAGAGCTACTGGATTGTGTTACTTTTACTTTTAATTTGGGCTTTCTTCCCTGCAAAGTGCCAGTTGTGCACTAAATAGTCCTGCAGAGGTGTGAGAATTGGGAGTGTGATTTTGAATGTACTTCTGCAGTTTAGTTTTTCAAATTCTGTGCTCTTAAATAACCGCAAAGACTGTTCTGACCTCGGCTTTCCTTAAAGCACGAAGCCAACTCCTTGTCCCGATATAACCCCTTTTATTTAGGTTAAAGAGAATTCCTCTCCAGCAAAGTCCCGGCAAACAGTCTTTCATGAGATTTCACAACTCCAGACCTTTATCAGGTTTGGAGATTTGCCAGGCCAATATCTTCCACTCTGTAGCAGACAATACTTGACAAGAAGTCAGGAACAGATCTTCACTCTAATGAATTGAACTAATTGTCTCCTGCAAACTCCCTTCCCCTTTCTCTCCTCTTTATTCCCTATGGGAGGGGCCATTCAGCATCCATCTGTCTGTGCCTTTACTCCCGAGTCAGCCCTTGTTTCTTAGTGTTCCCTTCTCCTGGCAGCTCTGCGCAAGGGCACATCGGGAACAGGCTCCAGCTGTTCTTCTGCCTCCCTGATCTCCAACTCTGAAGGCAGCTGGTAACTGTCAGATGGCCCCAACTCCCTCTCTGCCTCTGACACAGAGCCCCTATCAGGACCTTTCCCAGACTCCAGGAGTGGCCCATGTTCCTCCCAAACCTTCTCACTGTCTGAGTCCGTCACCAGCTCCTCTGGCCACTGGTGGACCACAACAAAGAACTACCTAACCCTTAAAACGTTGGACCTCAGAGAGAAAGCAAAGACTCCAGCAAACCAAGCTCATTTCCAATATGACCTTTATTGAGCACAAGTGGCTGTGACTGCTTAACATCAAACAACAAAAGGTTGCATACTGTGCATGTCAACGTAGGTTCTCTCATGGACAGAAGTCCCTCTTAACTGCACCAGTGAGGTAAACGTAATTGTTAAGTAGCTTAAGGCTAGGAGAATTCAGGGTATTTAAAAAAAAAATCATTCTTTTGTTATTGTTTATTTGGCTCAGTTTATTCTTTGCATAATACATCTGAAGACATTCCTCAGAAGCATCCAAACAGCAGCTTAGGAAAATTCAGCGGCGTCCCCTGGAACAGTAACAGCTCATGCATGATTTTTTTTAAAAAAACAACAAAACCCAAAAACAAAACCCCAAAGTTGTGCAGAGGGAGTGCACCGGGCTTGCATGCATCCCCCCCCCAACCCCTGGGGATGGCACAGAAATCATAAATATATCAGAAAAAAGAAAAAAACCGTCAGTCCTTTTGGAGATGCCATGAGAGAACCTGTTCTGCTTAGAAGCCGCCACTTTCATGCATTTTGTTTTGCAGCTGTCGTATGGCTTAACCTTTTGCACTAATCCAAGCTCTTTAGAGAAGGGGAATTGATTTGTTTTAGTCACCGTTTTCCTTGATTTCTTTGACTATGGAGTGTGAAGAAGTCACCTTCTCCACCGTCTTGGTGGACACCAATTTCTCTGCCACGGCATCGTCATGTTCTTCTGTCTTCTGGGTGACGGTTACAGACTTGGTGATGTAGGTGGTGGTTCCGTCACCTTCACTGGTGATCTTCTCGACTTTTTTGGTCACCACGACTTTCTCTTCGCTCTTCCCCTTCTCCTCCTCCTCAGAGGGGCTCACATCCAAACCATTGGTGACGACGCCTTTATCTTCTTCTTGCTTTGAGTCATCTTCCTCCCCCTTATCGTCAACGTCCCCATTGACTGCTATGTCTTCTTTAGTTGATTCCTTTGGACTTTTTTCTTTCGATTCTTTTTCTGCACCAACCGTGGTTGCCTTTGTGGTGGAGATAACCTCTTCCACGTCCTTCACTGGGGAGCTTGGCTTTTCAGGAGAAGATGCCTTCTCTGGAGTCCCTGCTTTCTCTGGAGAAGCCTTCTCTGGAGTCCCTGCTTTCTCTGGAGAAGCCTTCTCTGGAGTCCCTGCTTTCTCTGGAGATGCTGCCTTCTCTGGAGTCCCTGCTTTCTCTGGAGAAGCCTTCTCTGGAGTCCCTGCTTTCTCTGGAGAAGCCTTCTCTGGAGTCCCTGCTTTCTCTGGAGAAGCCTTCTCTGGAGTCCCTGCTTTTTCTGGAGATGCTGCCTTCTCTGGAGTCCCTGCTTTCTCTGGAGATGCTGCCTTCTCTGGAGTCCCTGCTTTTTCTGGAGATGCTGCCTTCTCTGGAGTCCCTGCTTTTTCTGGAGATGCTGCCTTCTCTGGAGTCCCTGCTTTCTCTGGAGGGGTTGCTTTGTCTGGAGTCCCTGGTTTTTCTGGAGTCCCTGCCTTCTCTGGAGTCCCTGCTTTTTCTGAAGATGTTGCCTTCTCTGGAGTCCCTGCCTTCTCTGGAGAGGCTGCCTTCTCTGGAGTCCCTGCTTTTTCTGGAGTCCCTGCCTTCTCTGGGGAGACTGCCTTCTCTGGAGTTCTTGCTTTCTCTGGAGTCCCAGCCTTTTCTGGGCTGCCTGCTTTTTCTGGAGATCCTTTGTCTGGAGTGCTTGGTTTTTCAGGAGATAATATTTTTGCTGGGGATTCTGCTTTCTCTGTTTCTCCTTCTTCCTCTTCTGCTGCCTCGCCCTCTTGATCATCTTCTTTACTTTCTTTACTTTCTTCTGTCACAGGTGATTTGGGGGGTGATTTGGGAGGAGATGTTTTCACCTTTTCTACCTTCTCTGCTGCGATGACTTCTTCTACATCTCCTTCAGGCTCTTCTGCTACTTCAGGCTCAGCTTCCTCAGCTTCTCCTTCACCTGCCTCTTCTTCTGCTTCTTCCTCACCTTCTTCCTTTTCACTTTTTTCTTCTTCTTTTTCTGATCCTTCTTGTGCCTCATCAGATTTCGCACCTTCCTCTTCTTCCTCCTCCTCCTCCTCCTCTTCTTCTCCTTCCTCTTCTGGGACTGCAGCTGCAACTGCAGCCTTTTCCTCTGCTATAATTTCCTCTTCTAGAACTTCCTCCTCCTTTTCTTCCCTTGCCAGAGTTTCTGCAGCCAGTTCTTCAGCCATGGCTTCAAGAGCTTCATCCAGTTCACTTTTCTCATTCTCTACTTTGGTCTCTTCAATTATTTCTTCTACAAACTTGTGTTGGACCTTTAATTTTGGTGGTTCAGCTTTTGATTTCTGTATTTTGGTAGTTGATATTGTTATGGAAGGTTGCCTATGTGTAAATGTTGGCCCAGTAATGCTTCCAGAAAAGGCACTGAATCTTGTTTCTTCACCCTCAAGAAGTTTCCTACAGAAATAAGAGGGAAAATGTTAATATGGATCACCAATATCTCAAGCCAAGGTGTGCATGGGTATGTGTGTATATAGCAACAGCATTTAGATTTATATACCACTTCACACTCACTTTACAGCCGTCTCTAAGTGGTTTACAGAGACAGCCTATTGACCCCAACGATCTGGCTCCTCATTTTACCGACCTCGGGAGGATGGAAGGCTGAGTCAACTTTGAGCCGGTCAGGATCAAACTCCAGGTGGTGGGCAGAGTCAGCCTACAATACTGCTCTCTAACTACTGCGCCACCATGACAAGAATAGCATAGCAATAGCAACAGTCCTTAGACTTATATACCACTTCACAGTGCTTTATAGCCCTCTCTAAGTGCTTTACAGAGTCAACCTATTGACTCCAACAATCTGATCCTCATTTTACCAACCTCAAGATGATGGAAGGCTGAGTCAACTGTGCACTGGTGAGAATCGAACCCCTGGCAGTCAAGCAGAATTAGCCTGCAATACTGCATTCTAACCACTGGGTCACCACTGTTCTTTGTATACATCCTCCTGCACACCCAAAGACAGATGGACCTCTCTGCAAGAAGCTGAAATAGGTTTAAATAATTCTTTCTTTAGTAAAGAGAGCAGTGACATCTTGCACTTCTTAACAGTCTTAATATTCTCTTTCTGAACCACTTTACTGATGTGAGTGGAAGAGATTGGTCATTAACTTCCAATTCATGTCCTCCTGTAGAGGAAACAACAGGAGGTTGTTACTTCCTGTTACTTCCCTTACATCTGCATAATTTATATCTTCATTTTCCAGATTATGTTTATTTCTGAGAGATCATTCATGAATGCAAAGATGAGTCTACTTTTAGAAGTACTAAAAATCCTTGTATTGCTTTGAAGAACCTTTGCATTGGTTTAAAGAGCTGTTGCATGAACTGGAATGCAGATTAGGCCCACTGACCAATCCAAATATTTTTTTAATCAGTGACAGTATGCTTAAAATACAACTGAACTGTGCCCTTTACATATTTTTTTTCTTTTTGTAGTAAACTAATAATATCTACAGTTGTTGCTATTTCCCCCAGGAACAGCTAGCAACTTTGAATGCCAACTGGAATTTCTAACTATTGTCTGCAAATAATACTCCATGTACTAAATTAATCCTTTTGTTCATTAAAGTGAACAAAGAATTTGAATCATTAAAATGAAAGGTATGATTTCTCTTAAGAGCAATTTCCTTTGCATACATGCATATTATCACATTCTTTGTGATACACACTTTCAAAATAGATCTATGTTGGAAACAATTAAACTCTTCAGGGAAGCTTAAATATTTAGTATAACGACTTATTGACATAGAATTAAAATATCTTCCTGGATTAAAAAAAAAATACAGGCATATAGTATCCAGTAGCAGCATCCAAGTAACATATTTTTTTAAAAAATCCTTTATTTATTACCATAGCCAACAAGGACCAATTGTACTATTTGTTTGGGAACCTGTAGTCAAAATAATTCCCCTAGATTAGCAATCTCCTGGAACTTGTTTATTTGACTTTTGGAAAAATCCAAAATAATCCTAAACCAAAATATAAAAAAAGGTTAATAGCAATGACATAATGTTATCTATGATACTAATGTGAACTTAAAAAGGAAAACAAAAAAACTTTGAATGTTCAATTAAATTTTCCTTTGGGGGTTTCTAAAGGTGTTTAAAAGAAGAAAAATCTTCCATTCTGGGCTGCACCAGCTACATTTTGTAAAATGAGAAAGGGAAAAAATGAACTTCAAATGAACTTCAAATGTGCTGTTTCTTGAAATGAACTTCAAGAAACAGCACATACTACTAGTCCTACTGATTTCAGCAAGGGCTGTGTTAATATGGTAATTCCATAGCATAACACATAAACTTAAATATAAGTCAGGAAATGATTAATAATTACACTTAGGACAAAAGCATCCTCCATTGAAAATCACAGTTGATCTCTTTCAAGCCAAGAAATGTTCCACCAAAGGAATTGGGTAACTTTCTACCACACAGAAAACAAAGTTACTTAAGAAGCAGAAAACATGATTGCTTGACCAGATATCGAGTCAAAGAGTGCTAAGATGCCAGCAAAACTCCCTGCTAGCAGTCACAGTGCCTCCTCTGTTGCAGCTGAGTTTTGGTGCAGCTAAGAGTGTCTGCAATCAAAGTGCCTGTCTGGTTATATCTGCATTGCGTTCTCAATACCTGTAGGCAGCAATTTCGATATCGAGAGCCATCTTGACATTGAGGAGATCTTGGTATTCCCTCAAATGACGGGCCATCTCCCACTTCGTACCTCTCAGCTCATTTTCAAGCTGTTGGATTGTGTCCTGCAACCAAGACATAGAGTCATATGTCATAGACGGTTCTTGAGGATGGGTACAAAAAAATCTCAGGCACATTTGGATACCGGGGAGAGGGGACAGGGAACTGAAGAAGAAAGTAAAGTAGGGAAGATGACAAACTAGAAACAACCAGATTGAAAGTAGAATTAAAGGATAATGAACTCAAAATACTATCTTGACCAGAATTACTCTAATAGAACTATTTTTTTGACAGCATTATAAAAACACCCAATGCTGAGATTCTGGAAGCTCAAAGTTAAGAAGCAATAGATTGAGGAAAGTCCTAGGATGCTATTATTTGTTTGTAGAGAAGATCCTTATTGGAGTATCCCTTTTATTAAATTCTTTAAAGAACTATTTTTTAAAAATTAACTTTTCCAACCTGACTCTCTCTCAATGCTTTGGACTGCAATTCCCATCAAGTCCCATAGTTGGCCAAGTTGGCCAAGGCAGATGGGAATTGCAGTCTGTTGGGGGCTCCAGGCTGGAAAAAAAGGCTGATTCTAAAAAAATATCAACATTCTGATGGTTACCTGGACTCAGTTTTCCTTTATAAATCATGCCATTTTTGTGAAAATAAATGTTGGCATCTTGAGAATCAAAATAATCTCATTTGGGCAGGAAAGGGGCATCTTGAAAAACGATATCTTTTCGAACAACAAAAATGCCTGTAACTGAACTGCGTAGACACTTTTCTCTGAGTCAGCATGGACTTGCCTAGTTTAGTCCCTGAAGTTTTGTTGGTAAAATTTTGGAAGTGGCTTGCCATTGCCTGCCTCCTAGAGCCGAGAGTGAGTAACTGGCCCAAAGTCACCCAGTTCTGCCTAAGGTAGGAGGGAACTCAAGGTTTGCAGGTCTGTAGCTGGATGACTTAACCAGTAGACTAAACTGACGCTCTGCAGCAAAGTATTTAAGATTATTTATGTGCTGCAGCTAAAATGGTTAGCCGAGATGATTTTTTTTAACCAGTCGGCTTTGATCTGAAAAGTGAGAAGTAACTGTTTTTTTTCCAATGTTGGTTCAGCCTTCTGAAAAGGATCTTTATCCAAAGATCCTCTGGAATAGCATTTCAATGACAGCAAGAAAAGGCAATTGGGAGGAGGGGGGTAGTATCACCAGCAACCTTTTCCTCTGCTGTCTGCAGTTCAGTTTTGGCAAGGTAGATGATACAGCAAAAGTAATAATTATAACCTAATCAAATCGTAAGGAATTTAATACAGGTTAATATTAAATCTCCAGAGCTCATGCAAACAATACGGTACTTAACACACGAGATAGATTTCCCATGTCTGTAAGATTTTCACTAAAATAAGAAAAATATTGGGGCAAAGAGTTTGGGAAATCTCTGTAACTGGGATCTTCATGATATTCAGATAATTCCAGCAGTGCAAGAGATTTTCTCTGGGAAATCCCAATGAATGTGACATTGGTTTTAAGTTTGCATTACAAAATGAATTTTTGGCATAAAAAGAAAGCTGGGGCTATTAAGAGTGTTTGCTCTGCGTGGGATATTGCAGGTATACATCCCATCACTGCTTCTATTATATACTTCTGCAACGACCAGTTTTGCAGCTGCAAGGGAGATGACACTGCATCAATTTCTAAAATACCGGTAAGCCGGATGTTAAACTATCCCCAGAAATACAGCCTATCCTATCTGTTCTGCTTCCTGACTGAGGTTTATCCTAGGTTTAAAGGATTACATTTCTTTTTGTAATGCTCAATGTCACCTAAGAGGATTTTTTTTTAAAAAAAAAGCTTCCTTCTGATGCCAGCCAGACAACTTTATGACTTTTGATGCCAGAAAGTTCTGCATTGCAGAACCTTGGGGTGGATCAGACAGGATAAGACTGCATTTTAGACGGATGGACTTCCTTTTCTGGATTTTCCTTTTATCTTTTTCCTAAAAGTTAATTCAGGGAAAAGTCATTGAGATTTGCAAAGTCTGCTTTCCAAACAAGCCTGATTGGAGAGGATTAAAACTGGATCTGAAATAAAAATAGCAGCATGGATTTTTCCCCCCAACTGAGTCTGCTTTGAGATTGGTGGAGCAGGTACACCTTCTGCATTGCAGGCAGTTGCCTTCTAAAAGCAAATGTTACTCTTCCATTCAAAAAAATAGCACCCACTGCACAGAACAATGACTGTCAATTTCAGGTCATAATGAGCGATTTTGCAACTGTCTCTCCAGATTCCTGCTGAGTCATCAGCCTGCAGATGGATTTTTGGGAAGCAATAAGGAAGATAACTCTGCCACTCTAGAAATTTGGTTTTTCTATTGCAGGTATGCTTAAAGCAAAGCTTTACATGCAAATTGTTCCCTTATATCCTTTTATTCCCCCTCCCCCCACAATTTATAGCCTCTTTAGGTCTGTAGAAAAAAAATAAATAAATGCAAGAATAGAGCATTCCTGATTTGTTGCTTATTTCAACTCTTCCTTGCTTTAAAACGGTTAATGGACCGTTAATTTATAAAAAAAAACCTACTTATAGGACATGGCTTACAACCCATGCTTAGCAACTCAGACACAGAATCATATTTGATGCTCAAGCATAAAACATGAAATATTGATCAGTGCTGCCAACTCAAAAGGACACCATTCACAAGTGCTCCCCCTCCTCCATTTTTTGGATGCTGTTGAAGAGGCAGTTTTGATTAAGCTTATTAGCAATTAAGGAAATCCACTGAACGTTATTAAAATGTTCCAATTTATTCCTTTTGTATCGTGAATCTCTCCTATTTTGCCTTTTTAAAACTGATCCTGTGGGGTTTTGGGGGGTCTATATTAGTAACCCTGAGAAAGAAATCGGAACTTGAATTAACCCCCCAAAATTGCATTTCTTTCCATCCCAAGTCCTTTCCCTCAAGCATCTTCTGATCCAGCATAAATTCCATTTGATGGAGATCACTTGCCGATATTCTTCCCAATTTGTGCATTTTTGGATGGCCTGAAATAAAAGTATGACTTTTTTTTTAAAGGACCTTCTTTTTGTCATGCATTTTGAAGTGCCATTATTTCCCCTTCCAACCGCCCCATTCTCAGTTACAGGAAGAGCATCTCTTGAGGTGACGTTCTACATAATATAAGAATGTCTTCTTCCTCCTTGCTCTATTTCCCCCTCCCTTTTGTGGCATCCCTCAAGAAGCTGTGCAAGGTCCCCTCTTTCTGCGCCACTGGCAGAAATTCTGCCAGGGCTGGCACACTCACACTTCCTATTGGTGGAAACTGCCAAAAAAAAAAAAAGAGAGAGAGAGAGAGAGAGAGAGAGAGAGAGAGAGAGAGAGAGAGAGATTGGAAGGAAGCCCGGAAGAATGGAAAAGCAAGAGGCATCTCACAGTAGTGTTGTGACACGTGATCTATTCCCAAAAGAGACCTAAAGAGAAATTTTGTCTAGTCACTCCTATTTTATAAATGGATTTTTCCCTGGAGCTATAACTTATGAATTCCACTTTGACTCAAACTGCCAGGGACGTCACAAGTGCTCTCCCATTTAGTAGGGATGGTTGAGCTAATGAGGGAGGGAGAGAGCTTTCCCTTCCCTTCCTTACCTGCCCCTCCCAGTTCCATTATGTTCCACCCCCACAGCTGTAATGTTAAAGCTGAACACCCCCCAACTTCTTTCTCATGGAGGTGGGTCCATTGGTCCTTTCTGTCATCCCCCCCATTGACCTCTCCCATATCATCATAGTTTTAACTTAGACAGGATGGGGTCTTTCTTCCCCAGTTGGTGTAGAGACTTGGGAAATGCTTTGTCATTTTCCAGTTCCACCCTGCCACGCCCCCTTTGATTTAATCTTCATCTATCCATGGATAGGAGGCCCCTCCTCCTTCATTCCACCCCTCCCCCCCGCTGTGGCAGTTTCCAGCGGTCTACAAACTCTAAAGAACCCGATCCAGGAAGAGTCCCCCCCAGATCATCTATCCGAGCCCCGTGCTTACTTGGTAAGTAGAGAGATCCTGGTTGTGGCGTTCCTCAAGGTCGTTCAGCTGGCGCTCCAGGGACTCCTTCGTGCCGCGGACAGACTCCAACTCGATGCTCTTGGCCTGGAGCTGCCGCCGGTACTCGGAGATCTCTTCCTTGGCGGAGCGGATGGCTTCCTTGTTGTGCTCGGCAGCCTCGGTGAGCTTGGCGTAGCGGCACTTGAACCATTCCTCGGCCTGGACCATGTTCTGGTCGGAGTGGCATTCGAGCTGGGAGCGGATCTCCTTGAGGGCGGCCGAGAGGTCGGTCTTCAGGTAGTCCTTGCGCTCGACGGAGACGTGCGAGGCCTGGATCTGGGCCAGCAGATCGCCCACCTCTTCCTCATGGTTGCTGCGCAGGTAGGCCACCTCGTCCAGCAGGGACTGCACCTTCTTGTCCAGCTCGACCTTCACCATGGACGCCTCCTCCATGTCCTTCCGCAGGGCGCGGGTGATGGCGTCGGCATCCTCGTGGAGGCGCGCCTCGTCCTCGAAGCGCTCCTTCAAGCGCTGGATGTCCTCCTCCAGGTGCTCCGAGTCGAGCTGCAGCGCCGCCTTCTCGTGGTTGACCTGCTCCAGGGCAACGCGGAGCTCGCGCAGCTCGTGCTCCAGGGCGACGCCCAGCTGCGAGCGGCCCACCTGCTTCTGCCGCAGGGCGCCCAGCTCGGCCTCCAGCTCCTTGTTCTGCTGCTCCAGCGAGTGCACCTTCTCGATGTAGCCGGCGAAGCGGTCGTTCAGCCCCTGCAGCTGCTCCTTCTCGTTGGAGCGGGACAACTTCAGCTCCACCGTCCCGCCGGCGGCGCCGCCGCCGTTGAAGAGCGACGACTGGCTGAGCTCGAGGCTCTCGGTGGAGCTCAGCACCGTCGAGCCGTAAGAAGTCCGCGCTGGGCCCACATTGCGCTTATAAGTCGAGGAGGCCGGGCTGGGCGAGCTCCGAGACCAGGACTGAGAACGGAAGCCGCTCGACGGCGACACGCTGGCCCGGCTGAAGGTGGTCCGGCTGTCGGCCATCCGCCGGTAAGACGGGTTGCTCATCGGCTCCAGCGTGTAGCTCATCTTGGAAGACTTAGGAGAGGCGCCTTGGGCGGGTTTCCCGGCAGCGGACGACTCTGGAAAGCGGCGCCTTTTATACCGGAGCCGCACATTGTCTCCGAAGGGGGCGGGCCGGCCGGTATCGCGCGTGCTGGGGGAGGCGTGGCCGAGGGCCTCGAAGTCCCACCCTTCGAAGCCAAGCCACGCCTTTCCCCCCTCGCTTCCTCCCCCGCCAAGACTTTCAGGCCAATTCCGGATAATCCATGTCTGCCCCATTCACACAACCCTCCTCCTTTTTTTCTCCCCTCGGCCTGTATTTCCTCTCTCCTCCTTGTATCTCTTGAACGGCGCTGAAAGCTTTAATTCAGAGTGCAAGACGGAGTCACCTTCCTTCCAAAGTTTCGTGGCTTTAGGCTTGAGGGTACCAAGTATGCACGGGACTGCATTCATCACCAGGCCTTCCCCTTTTCATGCCTCTTCCCATTGCTTTTATCACTGTTGTTCTCCCCATGGATTCCCCTTGGTTAATTTTTTATTATGCTTTTTTTTTTCTCGATTCTTCCTCTGCCTTTCACCTTCTCCCCTCCCCGCTCGCTTTCCCGTAGGCGCCGCAGCTGCAGCGGAAGTCTAGGGAGCAGCCGGCCCAGTTCGCCGCCTTCCCCTCCTCCCAACGCTCTGGAGGCGGCGGGATGGAGAGGGCGGTGGCGGGATGGGGAAGCGCTGCGGCTGAACCTCCTCCCTAGGAGAACATCCCAGCAAGCAGGCCTTGTGCTTAGGTTTGGGGAAAAGGGTCTGGCTCGGACCAGTTCAGGTAAGGCGCGCGCGTGTCGCTTGGGGCAGCCATGGCGGTTTCAGCACCAAGGCCAGCTCCGCGAGAAGAAAACACTGGGAGAATACCAGAAAGTGAACAAGTCTTCGCGTGTCTATGGTGCGTGGGAAAAGGCGTGATTTGGCGCCTCTGGACAGGAGGTCCGAGCAAAAGAGTGAGTCTTGCCCGGTCTCTGCGAGTATCTGCATGCCTGGAGTTACTTTTCCATCTGCAATGCAGCGCTTCAGAGATAGCAGGAGACGGGAACCTCCAGAGTCCCACTTAAGATTCCCCCACCCTGAACCCCATCATAGATACTTTAAAAAAAAGCTTTCAAAGAAATCCCGGACAGTAAAGGTGTTGCTTCTCAAGGAATTGACATTGAAAGGTCAAATGTTCTGTACGTTGGGGGAGGGGAATTCAAAAGGAGTGGCTGTTTTATGCTAACACAAATCACTCAGGGGAACCACGGTGGCTGAAGGAGGAGAAAGAAGGGAGTAATTCAGCACAGCAGGTTGCACATTAACAAGAGTAATAATAGTTGAAAAAATGCTGAATCATTTTTTATATCTGTCCCCACCTGTTCTATGAATGCCACCTTTGCATCAGTCACCTGTCCACATTTCTTAGTCTTATACTAACATCTTCCCCCATTTGGGTTGGGAATTTTATCCATGCTCCCTCTGATAGTAAGTTCCACTAAATTAAGCAGTTTTTTTTCCCCTGCAGAAGTTGTCTGCAGCACTTGCAAAGGGTAATAGGTTAGGCAAAAGTCAGCACTATTTTGAGTCATTCCTTTGCATTCGATAGAATCATGCTCCATATTTTTTTTTAAAAAAATGGAATGACATTCTAAACATAAACTATATGTAGGGAAAGTAGACAATCACCATCTTGAAACAAATTAAAAGGTTTTGTTAACATCCAAAAGGTTCAAGGAGAAACAATTTCACATGTTGAAATGATTCAGGTATTTTTTTATTATTATGCAGTAAATTCTACTGCATACAAGAAGTCCCACTCCCAACTAAATCTACAACAGAATGCAGCTCCCCGCCCCAAACTTCTATTCTGGGTTTAATAAATTTGCCTGTGAACTTTGCTATATGTCCCCATTACTTGATGCAAAGTAACAAAAGATTGATTTTTTTGGGGGGGGCTTTATAGTGTCATTCCTCACCCTATCCAGGGTTGGAAGAGCAAGAGACAACTTTGAAAGCTATGGGCAAAGACATCAGGCCGTTGTTGGCTCATAAGTATGGTGTTGCCATAGAACTGCAGCACTGCAGTCTTTGTGAAAGGAAAACTGGGGCAGGAGACACTGGGAGGGTTTTTGAGATACATCTGCATGCATGTTTAAACTTCTGGTTTAATCTCCCTACTGTGTGTGACCAGAAGAAGTTTTTTTAAAAAAGCATCCAGACTTTCACATTCATTCAAGGTTCCTCACCTTTTCCAGCTTCTTTTGCAGTGCATTGCTTCCTCCTGCGATACAGCAGGAGAAAACCACCTCCCTAAGGTTACGAAGAAGAGTGATCAAAGACAGAAATGTGAATGCCAGGGAGATGTAGCAAGATTTCTCAAAGTGTTAACCTAAAAGCAAAGAACTGTCTCTGATTATTTGAATTTTGCTCTAGGCAGAAGAATGTCGCGTTCTATAGCACCAAGTGGGAAAACTTAACTCTTTAACTCGCTTTTCTCTCTTTCTATTTCTGTCTCTGCTTTGCACGACACAGAAGATCAAGCATAATGCTGCCTCAGCTTGCAATCCCGTCCCATTAAAACTGGGGGCATTTACCCTGGTGTAAGCACACATTCTTTGGGATACGACAGGTGCCATATGCATATTTATTATAGCATTAAGTTCTACTTAGTTCTAAACACAATATATGGGTATGGATTTTTTGTTAAGGCAAAGTTCTTATTAAAATCACCATCGTCATCAAACCTCATTTAAGACAACAATAATACCAGATATTTACTATATATAATACTATAGACTATACAATAATACTAGAATATTCAGAACTAGATGTAATTTTCATATTAATAACCCCCCTCCCCCCAGTGAGTGTGGATTGTAGGCTTCCTGAGCTTATAATATTAATTCAAAGTGACATAAAGCATAATATTTTTGATTTACTGGTAAATAAATGCACCTTTTATTTAAAAATGTTGCAGTTTTATGATTAGGTTTAAGTTGTTTTAGGTAATTAAAAACTGTCATGATTTTGAACAATGGATTGTTATTCTGAATAGTAGATAGTCTAAAAATGCTGAAGCAGCAGCATTGCATAGCAAAAAAAGGTGGAACCTTAATAGTAGATTATAGAAAGCAATATTATAAGATTTTCTTTTTTCATTAATTAGTGTGGGGTATGAATTCCTCAGCATCTATATATCTTATTCATTAAATAATGCTTATCTAACGTGGTTTTATTTAATTAATATCTGAAGCCTTTTCTTGTCTAATGATTTCAACGCAAATATTCTGGCATTCCATCTCTCTCTTTTTTTAAAAAAAACCAACAACACATTCTTTGAAAGTAACACTGCCTGCTGTTTCTATTATTCCTTCTTCACAGTGATGTTACTGAAAGCAATAAAGCGGCTTCCAAGTAAGTGAATTATGATTTATTAGTAAAGGGGAATGTTTGTGTGCAACTGAACTGTTCAATGGAAAATAATAATAATCAGACATTCATTTCCAAGGATTTAATTCTCAAGAATTCTGGTATCTGAATGGACAAATATTTCCAGTTCTTACATTTCAATGAAGGTGATGTGTAAATTAAAATAAAGTTGTAATAAATAAATAGGTAATTAGTGTCCACATATCTTTTAACTTTTAACTCCATTCTTTTTCATCTCATCTCTCCCTCTCCTTCTGCATACAATCAAGCTGCAGATATTCCATTGGCTACAATGGGACTTTAAAAAACTATGCAGGTTTGCAGAAAATTCCTCTCAAAGATTGAGAATATTTTATAGTTGACTATTACTTCAACTGTGTTTAATAAAACATTATTTGAAGGAAGGCTGCTGAAGTTAATAAGATGAAAGTTAATCATGATCAAGACACATTGATTTCTACGGAGCTATTTTAACCATGAATAATTCTGCAGACTCACATCTTGAAAATAAAACTCACTTAACTCAGAAGGATCTATTTGAGATGTATAGGACTGAGATGTTAAAATGGATCCAATCTATTGATCTAAAAGAAGCCATCTTGGTTTCATATTCCCATTTTCTTATAATAACTTTACTCAACCTCTGGATGTATTAGAATACAATTCCAATGATTCTCCAGGTAATATGGTCATTTTTCATTGCACGATGATGGGGGGGAAAGAATTTTCCTAAAATATGCTTCCTTTGTGCACATTTTTCTTAAAAAATAAATTATTTTTATTTGGATGCATCTTCAAAATTCCCAAAGTGTAGAATTTGGGGTACAAGGGCATTAAGGATCATACATAGATTTCTTTGGGAACTCAGGTAAGTCCGCACAAAAAAGCGACATTTCAAAATGTCCCTCATCCTTTGAATTAGTCAACTCAAAAGTCTACATAATTGTTTTCCAATATTCATGTGGTTGAGTTGTTTCTTCAGCTCCTTCATGCTACCTCAAGACTTGCTATGGAAGGGATTGCAACATTTATCTTGCAGTCATTGCCCATGTCAACTTAGAATATTGGCACGATTATGTATTTTTGTGGTCAAGGTGCACCTCAATTATTTGATCATATAAGAATCAAAGAAGGGATAATGCCCCTGATTGTAGGTGAAATTCAATTTTTTTTTACTACCGGTTCTGTGGGTGTGGCTTGGTGGGCGTGGGAGGGGAAGGATACTGCAAAATCCCCATTCCCTCTTCATTCCTGGAGCCAGCCAGAGGTGGTATTTGGCAGTTTCCCGAACTATGCAAAATTTCTGCTACCAATTCTCCAGAACCTGTCAGAATCTGCTGAATTTCACCCCAATTGTAGGGCCATTATTTCAAAAATCAAAAGCTCTTTTGTGCAGTCAAATTGTGATACATATATGTAATCGCATGCTACTTTAATATTTGAAAATAAATATCTCCACTCTTATGCTGTCTTGTATAATAATATTGCATCGGTCATTGCAGTACATTCTCCAGACCCCCACCAAGGAAGAAGCACATTATAATTATATAAAAAAGAGGTGATTTGATTGTGGCTGTTTTCTAAATTTGTTTGATTGGTTTTGCAGTCAGTGTATAGTAACAGACTTGGGGACTGCCAAGTTGAAAAAAGTGGAGCTAAATAAATATTAAATAAAGATTAAAGATTATAATTACAATAGTAAAAATTAATACAAGTTTTAAAAGGTATAAGAATATAAAGTGGAGCTAAATAAATAGTAAATAAAGATTAAAGGTTATAATTACAATAGTAAAAATTAATACAAATTTTAAAAGTTATAAGAATATAAAGTGGAGCTAAATAAATAGTAAATAAAGATTAAAGATTATAATTACAATAGTAAAAAAATTAATACAAATTTTAAAAGGTATAAGAATATAAAGTGGAGCTAAATAAATAGTAAATAAAGATTAAAGATTATAATTACAATAGTAAAAATTAATACAAATTTTAAAAGGTATAAGAATATAAAGTGGAGCTAAATAAATAGTAAATAAAGATTAAAGATTATAATTACAATAGTAAAAAATTAATACAAATTTTAAAAGTTATAAGAATATAAAGTGGAGCTAAATAAATAGTAAATAAGGATTAAAGATTATAATTACAATAGTAAAAAAATTAATACAAATTTTAAAAGGTATAAGAATATAAAGATAAAACAGAAGATGCAGGAAAGGAAGGAAAAAGAAAAAAGTAAAAAAATAAATAAAGAAAACAAAAGAAATATAAAGAAGGGACTTCTCACATTCAGCAAAAGTATAAATAATTATAGCAACTATTTATTTATTTATCTGCATCCTGCCTTTATCACCTTTTCTTAAACATAACAGATCTCTTCTTCCCATACCCCCATCTCTAACCTATAAACAAATCTAGAAAATAATCATTTCAATCTTGATGTCAACAAAAGACTATAAAAGGTTAGTATTTAGTCCAATCAAATAAAGTTGCAGAACATTTGCTCTTGGTTCCTTCTCAAAAGATTCTTCTTAACTTTAAAAAGTTCCTTTTTGTAAATTAAATATAAGAAAATTATCTAGATCACTCTCTTAGTTTATTGTTTGTATATCCCTTTTAATTCTCAAAGTTGCTTTTTCAAAAAGCAACTGGCAAACCAACCATCCAATCAGAACTGATAAAGCTTCTTGGATGAGAAGAGAAACACCTTCTTCAACGGAACAAAAAACATAGTCCAGTTGCCTTTTGAAAAAACACCTTTGAGGCAACCTGGATGGCTGAGAATCTCCATAGACAATCCTTTTAATCATTAAGTCATCAGTCGATTTCTTTGGTATATTCAATGTAACATCTTTTTCGATGTCATTCTTGTTGCTTGCCCTTTGTAAATTCACTTTTAACTCCATCTTGTCAGATAAAACTTGCTCCTCTTCCATAACATCTTTTATACAGTCTCTTCATCAAGACAGATGTCACTGTTGACACTTTTAAAGTTAACTTCTGAATTCATGATTCAAAAATATCCTTCATTATATTTAGTATTAGAATATTTTGCTTCGCTCTGTAATTGTAACTTGAAATTATGCGTTCTTCTCCTTGCAATCTTTATTTCCCTTTAGTATCCATTTTAAAGCCTTATCTTATTATGTTTATTTGGATCCTTAGTCCATGTTTAACTTTCTAAAATCAAAGTTTTAACTGTTTATTCCTTCTCAATTTTAATAAAGTTTTCGTAGTTAAAACTAACTTTCGTTAAGAACTGAAGGAGACTCACCCAGTTTATCAAATTTGTCGATACAGAGGTTTTTAATAGAGGAAATGCAGTTAGCAAGCAATTTGTGAAAGTGAATAGAAAAGGAAGCATGCAAACGTAATGTCCTTTCAGCAAGATGGCTATTCCCTTATATCCCAGACACCCTTATAACCTACTGGAGACTGCTGTCTTATGGTCCCCTCACAAGGAACCATTGTCTGGAGCACTTATGGGTAATCCCAAACTCTCTCCTTGTCCAGATAGGAATAATCAAATAGCTAGTCTACTTGCTTACTCTTTGTTCCTCCATGATTGTCAGTTCCACTTTTTGTGGTGATGTCTTCTGCCATTTTTTCTTCTGGAAGTCTATAGTCGCCAATACTAAGATCCTAAATTTGGTACCCTTTTCTGTTTAAAAAAGTAGAGACAAAATAATTAAATGCAGATCTATCAATGGCGATTCTAAGTCATTCAGGTCATGGTTGTCCCCAATGTTTTTTTTTCCCCCAAGAGTCAACTTTCTGGAGAAAGTCTTGAAAAAAAGCACCTTTGCAGATCTACCCTAAGTTTAAAAGTTTTAAAATAGGGTAGGTGAATGTTGAACCCCAAACTTTTTAGTTTATCTGACCGAGTTTAAATTAATTGAATAGTGCTAAAACCGATTCTGTCTCCTGAGACCTCTGGGTACATAAAATGCTCAGTCATCCAAATTCTATGCTCCTGCCCCACATTAGCCTATCACAAGGATATCACAAGCAGCAGAAAAGAATTCAAATCTCCAAATAGCTTTCAAGCCATGCAATTCATTTTGGTCTTCAAAAGGTTTCATGAGCCAGCTTCAATGAGATGATTCCATCAAAGCCCATGTTGAATTGAATTCCTCCCCTGATCTCTGCACAGTCCCAGCATCAATATTATATTCTCTGATTTGTGGATGATCTTGTGCAGTTCTTACTATGTTGACTTATTTTGGACCAGAATATATAGTGCTTTACTTCTACTATCTATTTGAGCAGGTCTTTGTTTGCAGGGATGTAACTGTGAAGATGCTGAAGAAACTGAAGACATTCTGCTGCCGGAATGATGGAAACTCAGCGAATATCTTGAGCTCCTGCGGAAAAATTGAAATATACTATATATTTAACAAAAAGAAGAAGAAAAGAGAAATATATGCTGGGCACATATTGTACAAGTCGATGCTGCAGGGAAGCAGAAATATAGTTTAGAAAAATGTTCCCCAACATAGGACCTCTTAATCTGTTACACTAGAGCTCTCATTATCTGTTGGTACCCTGTCAATCATAATTTGCTGGCTTGGAATAGTGATAGACATAATCCAAAACATTTGGTGAGCCCCAGGTTGGAGAAGCTGGCAAGAGAAGGGAGACTTAGTCAAGCAATCAAAAGTGCTACGTAGGTAAAAAGACCCAGGTTCAATCCCCATATCTCCATTTTCAAAATATTGAATAGTGTGAAGCATTTGCAATGAAATTACTTAACTGTTGGGGGAGGTAGCGTTGAAACAGATGGGCAAGCAATCTGATGCTTTATAAACCAGAAGCTTGTGGTAAGTTGCTGTAGGCCAACACTTTGAAGATTGGATGGGTTATCTGAAGCTTAAAATCATCACATCTAGACTGTTGATGATGATGAAGCTATAGTAACAGAACACTACACTATTTGCTGTCAACTTATGGACATTGGAATTCTTGCAGCCAAGAACTTGCAAGTCTTCTGAAGGTGGTTGCTACTTTGAGTAAGTGAAATTTGGAGGAGGAAATTCAAAATGACCACTAGAAAATATCTCCCAATCCATATTCTTCCTTATCTTTAACCTATTATATTTGAAACCAGCTATTCCCCAAAGCATAGTTTTCCTTTTTATCTTTAAAACAACTGTTTGTGGTAAGTTTGACCTCTTGAATTGTTCTAAAATGCAAAATGCCCTTATCATGCCTCAGAAATATATTAGGGTTATTAATATGACCCTTGGAGCACTGCCAAGATTGGATTCACCTAATCAAATCGATTAAGATGCTTTCCTTTGATGCAGAAATCTAGTTTTAAAGAGCTTTCTAGGCTTGCTTCTTTTCTTTTTCTCCTGGGTGTGCTTGTTTTGCATTTGCAGGTATTTGTCCATTTGCAAAATGAAAAATGGGAGTAATCAGATCGCAGGACAGCATGCCTCTGAAATGAACTAAAATTGACTATGTCAGGGCAAATTAAACTACTGTCTCTTACCAAAAATCTGAAGGAGCTGATCTGAAATAATGTTTGTCCTTGCAAAGATAAGTCTCAGGTGTCCTCTGGTGGTGAAGGTATGCAAAAACATCTGGTGTTTAGCAAAAAAAAACACCCCACCAAATTTAGTAGAGGGGAGGGGAAGGAAAGAGAGAGAAATAAGAGTAGAAGAGAGAGGGGGAATGGGGAAAAGAGAGAGGGAGAAAGAAAGAGAGAGAGAGAGAGAAATGGGGGGGAAGAGAGAGGGACAAAGAGAGACAGAGGGAGAGAGAGAAGAGGGGGAAATGGAGAAAGAGGGAGGGAGAGGGAGGGAGGGAGGGAGAGAGACACACACAGAGAGAGAGGGAGACAGAGAGAGAGGGAAATGGGAGAGAGAGGGGGTTTTGCAAATTCATTGCTTGGTTCAGGACAGTTTTCTGCTTCTTTCTCATGCTCCAAGCTACTCCTACTATGAAGAAGAAGAATAGAGTCATCTTTGACTGCAGATTCACAGAAAAGTGCCCCAGGGTGCTCTTCTCACTTAAAAAACAAATTCACATTGTTACAACTGTCTGCATTCCCCGTCCATTCTAAAGGGGGAAAACAATTGAGCAAAATTTTGATGGGGGATTCTGCTAACGAGGCCCTATGTGAAGTAGGCATTTGGGCAACCTCTCATTCACTGCACGTTTCTCTCTCCATCCATCTACCCTCCCACATTTCAATGGAATCTGAATGGAACACCCAATGGCATTTTCTCCCATATGGCTCTTTTTTAAAAAAAAAAGATCAGGAGTTATTTGCCTGCTAGAGAAAGTGAATAAGCATGAAGGAGAAACTGCGCCGCCCGCCATATCACCGTCATCAAATTATTTCAGAGTTAAAAATAAAGACTCCTGCAACAGAGCTTCCCATTACTAGCCACCACGATGCCACGAGGATGATATTGTGATTCCAGAACACAAGTTTATCCTTTGAGACTTGAGTTGAAATGTTGCATGCAAGTACATGCATGGAGTTTTCATTGGAAAAGAGGGCAGCTGTCAGGTGCAATAAATCAGGAGCGTTGAGTTCAAAGCATTAAGAGTTTATTCAACCACCTATACACAAGAATCTGGTCTTCTAATGGCCAAGCCAGAGTAAAATAGAATAAGAGTCAACAGAATTCACAGGAGGCTGGACTTGGGTCTCTTCTTGTTGTGCAAGGATTCTAAACTGTTGATGCATTTAATTCCACCCTCAGGCTCAGCCTGCTCATCTCCTATAGCTACATGCTTCAGCACTTACATCCACAGAGAGGTCATGTGCTTCATGATGTCTTCATGCAAATGTAATTCACACAAGTTGACTTGACATAATTTTTGGCAGTTGAATGATGGTGTTCTGATGCCCCTGACCTCAGTGTGGCTTGTACCAGATAGTTTCATTTAAGACGTCCAGGCAATACACTTAACCCAATTACTGAAGTACCGGTAAGTCAATACATTGGGCAAACGGTCACCAAGGTTTATTCACAATGCCCTCTTTCCTTTTGGAGATGGTGGAGGTCCATTCATTGCCTTCAGTTCCATAGTGATGGAGCAATGGGATCCAGCTGAATCAATAACATTAAGTCTAATGCTCTCTTTCCCCTTTCTCAGACTTAAACCAATTACCATGATGACTGATGGCTTATTTAATATTGGGAATGAAAAGACATTGTCAAGGAGGTGAGGCATTCGTTTTGGCAGAGTTTCAGTAAGTCGCCAGCCCTGCCTGACCTTGGCTGATCAAAAGTGCTAAGCAGAAGGACTGCCTGGTACTCGGATCAGAAATTGCCTGGCTGTAAATTAAAATAGGGAAGTCCAGAAACAGCCAGTAAAAAGGCAACGTGAACTCACTTCGTTTTAATTAAAAAGGACACTGATATGGATATACCCAGGAAGTCTTCAAGAATCAAGGTCAACTCAAGGGTATTTAGTTCCTTGGTTGGATTCATGCAATATGCTAGGATTGACTTGACCAAACACAATTTTGGCACAGTCATAAGATGTGTGCCGTGTTAAACCTTGTTGTGGCTTAACATGAAATCCTACTTCTTACAACAGGCTGAGTCACAAATCACCTCATCTCCATTGTTGCCTGATCTCGCCATCTGCGCAAACCCAGACTGCCTATTTCATTTGATTGTCTAACACATATTTGGAATTCTTTTGCGTATGGTATGTGTCAGAATGCTGGCAATTTTACTTGAAACGATAAATCCGGTAGCCTTCTCGCATGTCTTCTTCTCCATAATCTCAAGAGGGGCAAGGGATCTTGCAGCCACCATAAGAGGCCTTGCATTATGGCTGATGATGACCTTGGCAGGTGCTGCATAAAAATGCTGAGGCAGTCATTAATTCACCAACATCAGTCAGCAAGAAAAATTGGCTTTGTTAATATTGGCAGTGAGACGTTGCCAGGATCATTTGAAAGACAGAGATCTGCCCATTTATTTTTAGATGGATGCAACTCACTTATGTGCCTATTTATCATCTCTGTCTCTCTCTCTTCCTCCCTCCTATTTATTATCTATTATCTATCTATCATCTATCTATCTATCTATCTATCTATCTATCTATCTATCTATCTATCTATCTATCTATCATCTATCTATCTATCATCTCTCTCTCTCTCTCTCTCTCTCTCTCTCTCATTCTATCTATCTATCTATCTATCTATCTATCTATCTATCTATCTATCTATCTATCTATCATCTATCTATCTATCTTCCATCCATCATCTAGCTAGATATCTAGCTATCATGCATCTCTCTCTCTCTCTCTCTCTCTCTCTCTCTCTATCCATCCATCCATCCATCCATCCATCCACCCATCTATCATCTATGATCTATCTATTGTCTATCTATCATCCATCCATCCATCCATCTATCTATCATCTGTCTGTCTGTCTGTCTTCTGTCTGTCCGTCCGTCCGTCCATCCAACCAACCAACCGTCCGTCCGTCCGTCCGTCCGTCCGTCCATCCATCCATCCATCCATCCATCTATCATCTATCTATTGTCTATCTATCATCCATCCATCCATCCGTCCATCTATCATATTTCTGTCTGTCTGTCCGTCCGTCCGTCTGTCCATCCATCCATCCATCCATCCATCCATCCATCCATCCATCCATCCATCCATCCATCCTCTATCATCTATCTATTGTCTATCTATCATCCATCCATCCATCCGTCCATCTATCATCTGTCTGTCTGTCTGTCTGAATGTCTGTCATCTATCTATCTATCTATCTATCTATCTATCTATCTATCTATCTATCTATCTATCTATCTATCTATCTATCTACCTACCTACCTACCTACCTACCTACCTACCTACCTACCTATCTACCTCTATCATCTTGCAGAGATATTTTTGAAGGTTTTTAAAGACATCTTAAATGCTTTAGCTGTTAATTCAAAGGTGCATTAGGTAACCTTTCAAAATGTCAAGAGCTCTCCCATCTTGGGAGGTTGCCACTGAATCTTAATGTAATAAAAAAGAAGAGAATGTATATAGATACATATAAATTTTTGGCCTTCAAGCCAAAATTGACTCCTGACTGGACTTGTACCTACAGTTTTTTTTCTAAGTGGCTTGCCATTGCCTGCTTCCTAAGGTTGACAGAGAGTGACTGACCCAAGATCCTGGCTTCATGCCTAAGATGGGACACGAACTCAGAGTCTCCTGGCTTCTAGCCTGATGCCTTAATCATTACACCCAGCTGGCTCTTATACATTATATGAGTTTATATAAGTGCAGAAGGGGTAAGCTGCACACTGCAACAACTGAGACTACAATAGGACTGCATTTGGGAGTTTTGAAACCTGATTGCTCTCTTTGCATAAAGAGTGAATTATAAGATTAAGCCATAATACAATTTGATGTTTCAGCTGCTTTTATGGTTTTCCATCTTATGTGAGTCCTACCAGTAGGGAATCAATATAATCAGTATAAATAATAATTTTATCTCAAATGTACTTTGACTGCAGTGCTACCAAGGACAGCCCTTGACTAAACAAAGTTATCAATTCTTTTTTGCCCCTGCTTTTTATTATGTAGTTATAAATCTTAATGCATTATATTGTTTTGATCCAATAATATTTAAATAGAATTAATAGAAAATGATAGGCATTCTGTTATTTACATAAGTTAAGAGCGTAGGATAACTCTTTTACAAAGGTTTCCTCATTCTGGATTCACATCCAAATCGGAAATCTCTTCTCTCCCCCATTCACCCTGATCATTACTTTTGTAGAAGTTTTCCCCACTAACATACCAATCCATTCTCCTCTTTGTAACTAGTCTCTCCTCCTGCTGCTACAAAAAGAATGAGTAGGAAAGCTGCAGCCACAAATCCTTTCTATATGTGCTGTTTAAGATCCCCTTTCCCAAACTGTTAGATCTTAGTTTTCACTGATTGAGACAGGGAGCACCAGAAATTGGTAGCAAAAATATCAATGTAGGAGAAGAAGAGGCAGAGCTGGTGGTTGGAGTTAAGTGCATCATCAGTTTAGAGTCCTTACATTGCCACACATGGTCCAAGTCCAATCCACTTGAATTCTATTGACCCTCATCTGGTGCCAATTTAGTGCTGAACTTAATTGACTAGATTCTTCTTACAGGTTTGAGCAATAAATCTTTCTGAACTGCATACGGTCCTGATCCTTTGTCAGGCAACAATAAAACAAGTTTAACATAGTGAAGAAACCAGGGAAGGGACTTCCCCAAATTGGAAAAGAACAAAACAAAAACCCAGTTGTCCTCTATGCATGACATTGCCCATCAAACCACTGGGATCTTCACTGCCCTAACCCATTTCATTATAGCCCCCAACTACTAATATTTTGCACACAGTTTCCTTAGGGTTACACGGAGAAATTTAGTGGTGATTGGTAGAGGAGACCTATTGAAGGTGCAGTCAGTCTGCTCTACCAATCACCACTTAATTCACTCAACTAGGATCTAGTTGAAGGGAAACAGAATTTCAGGAGAAGGTAAGAGGCTGGAGAGATAAAAATGGAATGCTGATCTTTGTTTAAAAAAATCGTATTTCTTAAAGGAAGACTCAGGCTAGGAAATATATCCTCCTTTAGATTTCATTTATATCTAGGTTAATTGCTCTTCCAGAGGAAGCGTCTAATTGATTTGTGGAAAATGAATGAATCTGACTGTCCATTAGTGGGCACTGATACTATAGAAATGAATCTTTGTTCCTGGCACCAGACTGCTGAACATCTTTCTAATGAAGGCCATATTTCCACCCAAGAGGCAAGACTTATTACAGTTATAGGCCAGGCAACCGTGTCCATCTGGAGCTGAACTGTAAACCAGGAAATCAGCATTGTCTAAATTTTACGCTTTTAGATTTCATTTTCTTCTCCTACATGGAGGGAGGGAGGGAAGAAGAAGTAAAGGAAGGAAGGAAGGAGATGGGAATAGGATGGAAGGAAGGAAGAAGGGAGAGAGGGAGGAAGGGAGGAAGGGAGGAAGGAAGGGAGAAAGATGGGAATAGGAAGGAAGTGGAAGGGAGGGAGGAAGGGAGATGGGAATAGGAAGGGAGTAGGAGTGGGAGGGAGGGAGGGAGGAAGAAAGGGAGAAAGATGGGGATAGGAAGGAAGTGTTAGGGAGGGAGGAAAGAAGGGAGATGGGAATAGGATGGAAGGGGGAGGGAAGGAGGGAGGGAGGAAGGAAGATGGGAATAGGAAGGAAGTAGGAGGGAGGGAGGGAGGAAGATGGGAATAGGAAGGAAGTGGGAGGGAGGGAGATGGGAATAGGAGGGAAGGGGGAGGGAAGGAGAGAGGGAGGGAGGAAGATGGGAATAGGATGGAAGGGGGAGGAAAGGAGGGAGGGAGGAAGGGGGAAAGATGGGAGTAGGAAGGATGTGGGAGGGAGGGAGGATGGGAGGCAGAACAGAGGGAGAAAAATGGGAATAGGAAGGAAGGAAGTGGGAGGGAAGGAGGGAGAGAGAAAGGGAGGGAGAAAGGAAGGAGATGGGAATAGGAAGGATTTATTTAACAATAGCTTTTATTTTCTTTCTTTTTCTTTTCTTCCTTGGAGCTGCTTAACCAGCCTGTTCTGCTATTTTGCCTTTCTGCTATTCCATCACTGCCTGAATGCCTCTTCGGTTTATAATTCAAGCCTGCAATAGAGAGAGAGAAAAAATACTTGTGGTTCGCTTTTGAATAAACTGATGACCTACAGTCTGGCTGGTAATTTGCAAGATTTAGTTCACGAGGGGAGAAATCCTGGCAAGGCTAGCAAACAAAGGGCCATTTTTCATCTCAATTGCAAATGTTGTCAAAGGCTCTGTGAAGATCTTTCAGGCACATGTACATATTTTGGTTCAGAAATCTTCAAGTGGCCTTTCTATAGTAATAATAAGAGTTATCACTATGATGCCATGAAAGCCAGAATGGAGTGGCAAATAACTGCAGTTTAGGAACCAAATTCTACTCTGAGATTTAATTGTGTTAGAATCAATCCATTTTTAATATTTTCACAGTCCTGGTGTGTAAGTGTTTCTATTACATCCATCAAGTTTTGATACTATAGCTATATAATATTTGATTAAAAAAATATGGACATTTTGGGCATTTGCATGCATTATATTATAATGCAAAATATGGATATTTTGCATTATAATGATGCCAGAAAACCAAAGATACAAAGGTTGTATGTTTGAAAAGCTGCTAAGTTTTGATTTTTTTAAAAAAAAAATCACTGGCCTTCTGCTATCTGAAGAACCATGTTGGCACAGTGCTTAGAATGACGTATTGCAGGCTAATTCTTCCCATTGTGTGGAGCTCAATCCTGACTGAGTCAAGGTTGACTAGGCCTTCCCTCCTTCTGAGGTTTGCAAAATGAGGACCCAGATTGTTGCGAGGGTGGTGGGGCAATATGCTAACTCTGTAAACCACCCTGAGAGGGCTGTAAAGCACTATGAAGTGGTATATAAGTCTACTGTTATTGCTATTGCTAAACTCCATGAATACTATTGCAGTGCCATGCTGAACAAGATCACTTTTCATGCCTTTCTCAACTAATGTGGCATGAGCAACTTATTTAAAGTGACCTGCTGACACATCAAAAACTGTAAGATGAAGTAAGTCGAACAGACCTTGGGAGATACCATTAATAGGTCCAGGAAGTTACTTGCGTAGCGGGAAAATTCATACATGGACAAAGGAAAGGTATCTGCAGTGAATAATTACCCTCAAAGGAATGTAAAAGCAGGCTTCTTATGACTGATATTTATTGATGCTACTTGGACCTTGGCAATGTATCATTGCTTTCTTGTGTTGAGTTCTGGAAGAGATATCTAGAGACGAAAAGCACTAATATTTAGAATACTCTACAGAAAATGATGACATGGTCTATTGACATCCCAAGGGGTGGGGGGGGGAAACTTAAATATGAATTGTGAGGCACAGGGCAAGTTTCTTTGTATGTGGGGTGTGAATAATTTGTTGGAATCATCTGTTGGATACATAGGAGTACATAGGGTTAAAAATCATGAGTAGCTGAAATCATGGCTAGATAGACTTTGTAAAAAGTGGACTATGAGATGCTGCAAACAGCTGTAAGTGCAGGCTTGCCAAGTGTCTAACATGCAGAGGTAGGGTGGAATCCCAGGTCATAAATAACCCTGGGGAGGTCTACACTTCCTGTCTTCATCAACAGATGTTTTTATAAAACGCTATGTCATTGGAATATGTCACTGGAAAAATTGTCTACAGTGTATAAAGGTACTTTGAGCTTATGTTAGAAAGGTGAACAAGAAGAGGGGACATGCTATCATGCTGAATGGACATGTGAAAAAGCTAAAAAAGCTTTTAACCATGTACACTAATCCAGAAAAAGATTAGTATACAATGGAAACCAGAGGCTCTTCCACTGGGATTGGGATATTTGTTTATATTTATTATAACCTGGTTCTCCCTAAAACTAAGGAGAAACTTCCTGACAGTTAGAACAATTAATCAGTGGAACAACTTGCCTCCAGAAGTTGTGAATGCTCCAACACTGGAAGTTTTTAAGAAGATGTTGGATAACCATTTGTTTGAAGTGGTGTAGAGTTTCCTGCCTAAGCAGGGGGTTGGACTAGAAGATCTCCACGATCTCTTCCAACTCTGTTATTCTCTTCTCTTCTCTTCTCTTCTCTTCTCTTCTCTTCTCTTCTCTTCTCTTCTCTTCCCTTCTTTCCTTTTCCTTTTCCTATTCCTATTCCTTATTCTATTCTATTCTATTCCTATTTCTTATTCTATTCTATTCTATTCCTTTCCTATTCTATTCCTATTCCTATTTTATTTTATTCTATTCTATTCCTATTGTATTCCTATTCTATTCCTATTCTATTCCTATTCTATTCCTATTCTATTCCTATTCCTATTCCTTATTCTATTCTATTCTATTCTATTCTATTCTATTCCTATTTTTATTCCTATTCCTATTCCTATTTCTAATTCTATTCTATTCTAGTCATAGTAATTGCAGCAAGATTATTATGTACACAAAGGAGGAAACATTTGACATTATGCAATGAAGGAATGGATGATGAAGACAATGAAATTTTATTGAGGTGGCTAAATTGAAAAGACATTAAATAAGTTTAGTGCTGTCTGGAGAGCCCTTATAGACTTTTTGCATGAAACAGAAACAAACTGAACTCATGATATGTGGCTTTGATGAGTAGACAAAAATAGACTACAGAAAAAAATATGGAAGCCATGTTGTAGCCATAGAACAAGTTTCATTTATAATGGCTGTAAAAGAAAAATGGAAGTTACTTATTTATATGTTCTTTCCTTTTTTCTGCACTTTTGTCTTTGTCTTTTCCTTCATTTTTTCTCTTTCTTTTTATTCCAAAACACTAATTTGTTAATTTTTATCTTTCTTGTTTAAAATTTTAATAAAGTTATTTCTAAAAGAAGATGCCACAATACTGACATCAGTTTTATTACTGGGTCTCTTTTACCCAACGGCAGCTTTGGAAAGAAGAGCAAATCCAGGAATGTATATTTGCACTCTTTATTCATTTTTGCTCAATAAACTTGCTATTGCTGCTGCACTGTAGTCATAAATGCTTAAAAGGCACTTGTACATCCTGCTGACATGGCTTTTCCTGTTCCAACTTTAAACTTCTTCTTTAATAAGGCAAAAACTGGCCTTGTCTTTCTCAGCCCACTCAGTTTCTCTTCAAAATAACATAGTTATTCAACAAAAGGCTTAATCAATACAAAGGCAGAGTTGGAAGGGACCTTGGAGGTCTTCTAGCCCAACCTCCTGCCTAGGCAGGAAACCCTATACCGTTTCGGACAAATGGCTATCCAACATCTTCTTAAAGACTTCCAGTGTTGGGGCATTCACAAGTCTGGAGGCAACTTCTGTTCCACTGATTAATTGTTCTAATCAAAGAAAAAAATGTTCTAATCAAAGAGCCAATTGCTGAAGGACTCTATTCATCACGACTGGATTAATGCTAAACCCTAAATCTAAGGTTAACAAATGCAATCACTGAATACACATAACATGTTACGCTTAAACAAATAAACCTTATTATAGCTTTTTGTTTATACAACATGCAAAGACCATAGTTTCATGGCTATTTTACACAGAGCCAGAAACTATTCTATTGCACTTTATTCCAGTCCCCCAAAACCAAGGCAGACATGCAGAGTTACCTCTAGATAGTGTCCTTATTAAGAAATCTTGGCAAACGAATGCAACTACATCAAGATATATTCTCAGAGTTGTACAGAAGAGCAGTGGTGGGGTTCAAAAATTTTTCTACCGATTCTGTAGGCGTAGCTTTGTGGCCGTGGCATGGCTTTGTGGGTGTGACTTTGTGGGTGTGGCAGGGGAAGGATACTGCAAAATCTCCATTCCCTCCCCACCCCACTAACCTGCTTTCCAGCTCTGTTCTCCTGTTCAGGGCAACAAAAGAAGATCAGCTGGGAGGCAGCAGGAGCGGGGCCAGCCTATTTGCTGGTTCTCCAAACTAATCAAAATGTCCTCTACTGGTTCTCAAGAGCCTGTCAGAACTGGCTGAATACTACCTCTGCAGAAGAGCTATGTTGACTCTCTTCCACCCAACTAAACTATCTAAGCACCTGTGTCTCTTGGGCCTCTGGAATACAGACCACATTTAAATTTCACAAATTAAATTATGTTTCTCAATCTGACATCCATCTGATCTGATAAGATTTTACTTTCATTATTCCTATGTCTTCAAACCTATCCTAAGCAGTCTTTGTAGGTGGCTATTTATCCTTCCTTCCTTCCTGAATATTAAATGCTGATCTGCTCATTTTCTCAAATGGAGAAAAAAATGTCTTCTCCCTACAGTGTGAAGACGTTGTTGGCTAAGTTGATTGTGTAGTACCTCCTTCTGCTTCCTTGCATCTTATTTCTCAAAGAGCAGGCAGCTGTATATTTTATAGTAACCTACAACTTTTCTTGGCACTCTCTGTGGACTAAAAATAAAGAAAATCATCCTTTGACTTGTTCTCATCTAAAAATAAATTAGCTTTCCAAAACCAGATTTGTAAGCTTTTTGTGTGTGATAGAAGATTGTAGATCTTTAAAAGAGTTGCACTTGATTTTAATTCTTCTAGAAGTGATCTGATCAAAGAAAAGAACTACATTAGATCGCTTGAAAGACACACAAAAATAAAGATATGTAGATCGGTAACAGAGTACATGCTTAAAACCATGGAGAATGTCCAAGATCAGACCAATAGACTAGACTAGACTAGACTAGACTAGACTAGACTAGAATTCTTTATTGGCCAAGTGTGATTGGTCACACAAGGAATTTGTCTTTGGTGCATATGCTCTCAGTGTACATAAGAGAATAAAAAGATACAACACTTAGTGATAGTCAAGGTTACTAATAAGCCATCAAATCGTATTAGGAAACAATCAATATAAATGATGAGGAAATAAGCAACAAAGTTACAGTCATACAGTCATAAGTGGGAGGAGAATGGGTGATAGAAATGAAGAGAAGATTAATAGTAATAGCCCTTTCCTCTTTATGACCCTGACAAGAGAAGTCATTTGAGACCATCACAACTTTTGAATTTAGAGTTGAAGCCATGAGCTATGAACACAGTACCCTTCCCAGAGCAGCTAAAGATTTGTAATGAATCAGTGACATCATCACAATGACACACCCTTATGACATCATCATACCAATGACACAAACATGCCCTTGAATCATTAGTTTGATGCAAGTACATAAATGATGTCATTTGTGTGAAAATGTTATATGTTATACTATATATTTAGTTTAAAGAGCATGTAAAAATGAACACAAACTACAGAATAAACTTATAGAATGAACAAAAGAAAGAAAAAGAAAGAAACTACAGAAAGATTAAAAAGAAGCAGAGTAGAAAAGCTACCAATTTCCTCTGCAACAAATACAATTACAAAGTTATTTCTTACGTTATGATTACAAAAAGTTTACCATTTCCTATATCTATTTTTTTTCCTAACCATCAAAATCACAAATTGTAAGTGCACTTTTTCATCCAAAAAGTCTACACAGGCTTTCCTGTCAGCCATAAAGGTAGATGTTGTCTTTTCTCTAATCAAGAAAATCAATTTAGCCATCTGAAACACTATCCTCTTCACCAACCATTCCTCTATTTTAGGTAGTGTCAAGCCATTTTTGAGCATATCTTCTTGTAGCTATCATGTACAGAAACAACATTCTGTGACTCCTTTCTAGTAGAAAATCTTCTGGTCTAATTGTACTTTGGTCTTTAAAATCTTTTGAATTAATCCATGTCTTTGCATTCAAAGTCATTTGTGTGATGATGTCGTCATATACATGTTGTCATTTGTTTTTCCCATGTGCCTGTTGACAAATAGATCTTCCATTGTTGTTGTTAGTTGTGAAGTCATGTCCAACACATCGCGACCCTATGGACAGCATTTCTCCAAGCCTTTCTGTCCTCTACCATCGTCTGGAGTCCAATTAAGCTCACACCTACTGCTTCAGTGACTCCATCCAGCCACCTCATTCTCTGTCGTCCAGTTCTTCTTTTGCCCTCCATCGTTCCAAGCATGAGGCTCTTCTCCAGTGAGTCCTTCTTCCTTCTCATTAGGTGGCCAAGGTATTTGAGTTTCCTCTTCAAGATCTGGCCTTCTAAAGAGCAATCAAGGTTGATCTCCTCTAGGTTTGATCCAAGGGACTCACAGGAGTCTTCTCCAGCACCAAGAGCTTCCATTATTCTTTCTGAATATAAAGAAAAAAAAACCCAGAAGTATCCTTTTCACTCAGCACCCAAAACGGAACTGAAAAGCAGATTAATGGATGACAATAAGGGTCAACAAAGGCTGCAAAGATGCTGTCTCAGCCTTGTATAAATTGTGAGAGTCCAGAGAGGGGTTCTTTTGTGCCCCCCCCAAAAAAGCCAATTTGGCTGCATTATTTACGATTCATGCCTGAAGCTCAATCAATAGAGAATGTAGGATGATCCAAGACACAAACATGGAATCATCATCTTCATCCAAATGAAGGCAAATATACATGTCCCAGGATAATGTTGCAGGATCCAGTCTGAGTCAGTAATCAGGATTATAGGTATATTCTTCCAAGCTTCTGGCCTTTCACAGGGGCCCATCCTCAGGAAACCTCTCAGGGAACTGAGAATATGTGCACTGGACTTTTTATTTATTTGGTGCCTGATTGTGTGTAGCCTTTTTAGTTGTTAATTGGAGTGTTGTTGGTTGATTGTTAAGTCATTAATTGTTGTTTCCTTATGCCACTGCTCACTCAGCAACTAAGTAACTAGTAAGCTGGTGGTAAATCAGTACTCCTGTTGATTGGCAAGGGGTCTGTTTCCCAGGCTTCAATCATTTCTCTGGCTATTTTTGTCCCTGCTCGGCCAACAATTGTGGTAGCTGCAAAATTGAATGTATGTCCTTGTTCATTGCAATGCGAGGCTACCAGTGAGTTAGGGTCTCCGCGTCTAACCACTTTGCCATGAATTAGCTTTATGGTATTATGAAAGTGATATATTATTACCACTATTGTCACTTTTTGACACTGTGTAGGATTCTCAAGATCCTTTCAAGGAGGACCAAAAATTAAACATTAACAGCACCAAGCAGCAGGACATCTATGTTTTAATTTCAGTAATATCCCCATTCATAAAAATGAACCCAAGAATTCACAATTTGCCATATTTTGCTGAGTTGCAGACAGCAGTAGTAGTGTATTCAGAGAGATGGAAAGGATGAGAAGGTGAAAATCTGCTGAAGCTGAAAAATGGCTGAGTAAGATACAGTCCTGAGATTCTCCCAATGAGTCTTCAATATCCTATTTCTCTCCAAGATCAGCCAACTTAGAATCAATCATGCTCAACAGCACTGATTATAATATAAAGTATGCTGAAAATATCAAAGGCCGCGTGCAACTATGCAAAATTTATCAATTTGCCAACGGTGTCCTTTACTGCTGGCAGACTCTGAATTAGCTGGTGCCGAAAATTTCATTTTCTTTTCATTAGCATGGAGATAGATAGTTTTCTAACCACCTTCCATTTTAAGTACTTTGGCCTTTTCTTTTCTTTCTTTTTTCTTTTCTTTTTTTTTCTTTTTTTTTTTTTGCTGAACAGGCACATTATTCTTTCCCTTTCCTTCCTGCGTTAATAAATCAGGAATTGGGAGTTTCCTTCTTCACTCTTGATGTAGATTAAAGACAGTCATTTCTTTATCCATTCCGTATCTTCCCTCTTTTTTACACCAGTCCATATAAGTAAGGGAAGGTCATTCTTCTTACTTTGGTTTGACTCCTTCCTCTTTTAATATCACAGAATGTCTTTATTAGCGAGCCAGTTCCTTTGGCAGGTTATCTTAGTTTTAGTCTGCTGGAATAGGATATAGAGCAGAACAGGGCAAAGTCAGGGTGCTAGGAAGCTGACTCAGCATCAGAACGTTTCTCCTGGAACTTCATCAAGGACAATGCTGAAAGGGCAAAGACAGATGTTGGGAGACATTCAAGTGAGAACCTTGAAAGCAGAAGTGTCTCACATTTAATGCAATGTCATTTGCTTTCTGGAGGCAATTTCCTCCTCATTAAGGGATTAAAAAAAAAAAAGACAGCGGGGGAAGCATCTCCCCACCTACCCAGCCCCTGATCCACTTTTTGAAGATGGAGTGAATCTCATCTAGTCATGCATTAGCCTTTGCCCTTCCATTAGATCTGACTTTGCTGGGCCTCAGATGCATTTAGAGTAGGAGTCCAATTAGCCAGAGTGGCTCTCCTTGACAAGGGCTAACATGTTTTAATGTGAAGGGAGCCTGAGTATTGATTTGGTATAGATCACTGCAGCCCCGACAGATGGAAGGTTGATTTCCTCTCCATCAAGAGCTGGAGGAGAGGAGACAGTGTGAATTTCTGAGAAAGGAATTAAAAAGGCAGCTTCTATAAAGCTATGTTTCTTCAATCCACTTGAGGGTGTTCCTTTCTGAAAACCCACTGTGATACAACACCTGAGACTTAAAAAAACAGAAAAAAACCTAAGCTAATCTGTTGCAAACCAGAAGCTGGAAATTGTTTGGGGAATCCAGTCATTTTTGTTAATTCCTTTAATCTGCTAAAGGAAGTTTTTATTCAGTGTCCTTGCCCAAGGCCCTGAGCATCCATCCTTCTTAAATTACTCTTTTATTGGAGGTATATAACACACTATACATGCAATCAAATGCCTAACTGTGGAAATAAGCAGCAGTAATATGTGCGTGGATAATTGAATTTACTATTATGCAAAGTGCAACATAAAAAAAGAAAAAAAAAGCACTTGCTATAGCTTTGTAGCAATTAAATAAAATCTAGTCTGGAGTTTTTATGCAATTATCCATGAATTTTCTTGGCAACACTAAAGAGCTGATTTACCTGTACCTGTATTCTGGGATATTTATTTGTCTGTCTGTCTTAAAACCCTACAGTTTTTTGTAGATCTTACAACTCAATATTAATCAGATCTGATCTTGGCTTTCTTCTCATGTTTAATCAACGTTGAAAGGATCGGTAAAATCTGAAATAAAAATAACATCTTTGGTAAAACAAACTCTGTAATTAAGATGAATATTTTACCAAAGATGTTATTTTTATTTCAGACTTTAGTGATACTTATAAGATTAAAAAATGTTGCTTTGGTGTTATTACTCACTGAGATATTTAGATGGAGTCACAGTTTTCCTTATAAAAGAGAATAATGTATCTTGATTTGCACATTATGGTAAGCCTTATTTTATTTTTGTCTTAGTGAGTGCATCGACCCAGTTTGTGGCTTATTCAGTCAACTTTGATTAAACATGGTGTCCAAACTCACTTACTTTGTCTTTTCTATCAGAGAAACTGCATGTCTATGTGTGGGTTTATTTACAAGCAACCTTCCCACAAAAGTAAGGGTCTACATTTAGATAAGAAGAACAAAATGCACAGGTACAGTATAGGTGGCACCTTGCTCAATAGTAGCAATTGTGAGAGCGATCTTGGAGGCCTACTGGACAACCATTTAAATATGAGCCAGCTGTGTGCAGCAGCTGCCAAAAAAGCCAACACAGTTCTAGGCTATATAAACAGAGGGAGAGAATCAAGATCATGAGAAGTGTTAATATCACTTTATTATGCCTTGGTAAGGCCACACTTGGAATACTGCATTCAGTTTTGGTCTCCACAATATAGAAAAGATGTGGAGACTCTAGAAAGAGTGCAGAGAAGAGCAACAAGGATGATGAAGGTATTGGAGGCTAAAACATATGAGGAACAGTTGCAGGAACTGGGTATGTCTAGTTTAATGAAAATAAGGATTAGGGGAGACATGAAAGCAGTGTTCAAATATCTCAGGGGTTGCCACAAAGAAGAGGGAGTCAAACTATTCTCCAAAGCATCTGAGTGTAGAACGAAGCAATGGGTGAAAACTAATCAAGGAGAGAAGCAACTTAGAACTGAGGAGAAATTTCCTGACAGTTAAAACAATCAATCAGTGGAACAGCTTGCCTCCAGAAGTTGTGAATGCCCCAGTACTGGAAATCTTTCAGAAGATGTTGGATAGCCATCTGTCTGAAATGGTATAGGGTTTCCTGCCTAGGCAGGGGGTTGGACTAGAAGACCTCCAAGATCCCTTCCAAATCTGCTATTATATTGTATTTTTTTCTTACAGTGGAAGAGAAAAAGAATAGTGTTGGTTTGATGGAATGCAATAAAAATGTGGAATCCATCCAGGAGTGGGTGCAGCCCAGGAGGAATAAGAGGGAACTGAGCCCATATATCATGTGTGAGAGAAAGAAGGTGATGATAGCCGTGCCCTAATAGTTCCCTAATACTGTTTCCCTAAAAATAAGACAGGGTCTTATTTTCTTTTGATCCCCGAAATCAGCACTTGGCCTTATTTTCAGGGAGATCTTATTATTTTTCAGGTGCAGGAGGCAGCGAGTGTGATCACCTCATGGCTGCTGCTGTGTTGCATATTTTCAGGGGGGGCTTATTTGGGGGGGAGAGCTTATTCTAGCGCATGTGCTCAAAAGCCTGGTTGAGCCTGGGCTTATTATCTGTGGAGGTCTTATTTTTGGGGAAACGGGGTAGTTCACAGAGTATATGATAGATGGAGTATATTATAGAGTAGGATCTTTAGCTCGTAAGATGTTGTGTATAGGTGGAAAACAATAAAGAAGTCAACTTGGAAGAGTTTGGAAAGGATTACCACATCGTGGTAAGAGAACATTAGGCAGAGTTAGAGGGTGGAGTTAAACTGGTCATCCGCTTAGAGTCATTGCATTTCCACAAGTGCTCCAAGTCCAATTCCTCCTGAATTCCATTGACCCTTATATGGTGCCAATTGAGTTAGGGTTAGGTATTAAACTTTAGTTGACCAGATTCATGTATATCAGCTTAAATAAATCTTCTGTGCTTCAACCTAACTAATGGTCCTAAGTCTCTGTGCCTGACAGTGGTAATTGGAAAAACAGATTCCATTGAGTCCAATATCCAGAACCCTGCTTTCCACCCTGATTAAGCAGATATCTCTGGAAAGCCCAGGGGTTGGGCATCACAATAAATAAATACCAACATTACTAGTCAATGTCACAAATGGGATTTGCAAAGAAATACATTTCAGTCACTTGGTTATGCCCTTTCATGCAAACTTTTACCCAGGAATCAGTCACTCTCCCTGTTCTGTCCCAGATCAGAAGCAAACTCCTTGACCCGACAAAAAAACCCTTTTATTAATTTACTGTGAATTCTGCTCATTCACCTCCAGCAAACCCTTTCAAGGGAAGATTTACAGCCACAAACCTTATCTGGCTTGGAGAGCTGCCAGGCCGATATCTGCAAAACTTGGCAAGGAGTTTCAGAGAGTCATGAATCCAATTAAGCGAACTAATGGTCTCCTGCAATTTCCACTCCTCTTTTATTTCCTCTGGGAGGGGCCATTCATTGTCCACCTGTGCCCTTACTCCCAAGTCGACCCCTGTCCTTTAGCTGTCCCCTTTGTCTGACAACTCTGCGCATGTGTACACTGGGAACAGCTAAAGGACAGGGGTCAGAATAAAATGTTTGAGTCAAAGGCAATGTTCAAGGGGAAATTCAGCACAGTTTGCCTTTTGGGTATTTTAACTACAATGAATCCTCCTCCTCTTCCTCCTCCTCCTCTTCCTCCTTACTGTTTACATAATAGAAAGACTACATTACTATTTATATCATCAAGAAAAAGGACAAAGTGTTTGAAAATAAATCCTCGATACTAAAGAAGAGCTAATAACTACACCGATTTCCTTTCCTTTCCAGTGTGTCACTGAAGAGGTTCTTAAAACAGATGAAATGTTATTGCTTGCCATTAAAAACTAATTCGGTTAAATAAGAAAATAATTCTCTTCCCTCATGAGCTTTAAGTGATTGATTGGGTGGGAGAGGGATGTGCAAATCATTTCATTATTTGTTCTCACCAACTTGGCAGACCTCAGCAGAGTCCCTGGCTGATGGATCTGGGATCCTCACAAAGAGAATTGTTTCTTCATTTTCGGGTTGAGGAGAAAGAAAAGCTAATTTCTTTCCTAAGGATTTATGAGCCATGATTTTGCCTTCTGTGTTGGTCTGATGTTGCCGTAGAGACGATTTCAATGTTTACGTTGTTCTTTTCACCAGTAAATGATACAGAATTAAAAATGTAAGAGGTTCAGTGTAAGCTGATTTCCCCGAGGCAAGTCTTTAGGCTACATCAGACTGTTTTAGAAGCCATGGGCCCAGAACTCGACAACTATTCCTCGGTTTTGTGCTTCATTTTTTAGAGAAGCCAAACTTCCAGACAGCAGGAATGGATATTTGGAGAGCTGCAATTCAACAAATCAACAAACAAAAAGACGAGGCTGAAACCACACGCACTTTTATTGTTAAGCATCCCTGTGAGGTCCATAGGGGCCCAGTCACATTCTTGGAGACAAAGATATTGTAGGAGATTAGCATGCTGCTTTAAAATAGTGGTCACCAACTGGTGGCCCATGGACCACTGGTGGCCCACAATAAAATTTTGGTGGTCTGCAGAAAAACTTATTTGCATTTTTATATTAAGGTGACCAACTTTTTTACAATGAAAAGGAGGACAAATAAATTGGAAAAAATATATCGTCAATAAAAGAAATATTTTATTCATTGCAACAATAATACACTAAAATATGATATATGCATAATAAAAACATTTGCAACATTTTATATTGTAATTATGCTTACATGCCTGTTAATTATTATTTAAATGAGTACTTTTCCATTGAATTAATATTTTTGTCAATGTATCATCTTCTAACAATATATTGGAAATATCTGAACAAGAAATATCCTTCATATTGAATTTTACGGCAAGTGCTGCAGCTAGAGTATCAACATTCAATCTCGATTTCTCACTTGTCGAAAAATCATTGGCAATTGAAAAAACTCTTTTAACTGCTGCATTAGTTCCAGGGCAGCACAACGTAAATTGAACAAGTATAAATAAATGTTCACATGGAATATGTTCATTTTTGAAATGGCTGAAAATATCCACCCATCTTTTATCAATTTCAACATGTTGATTTTCCCATTGTATTAATTTTTCAGGATTTAAATATACATCCAGTCTTCTAATTTCTTCAAAGAGACAATTGTCGTCTATTTTAATGTCTAGCATTTCTTTAGATAAAAATTCAACACAAGATTCAATATCTGTTCAATATACTTGCGATGAAGTAAAAAAACACCATTAAAAACTGTTTAATAAAATACGTCACATAACGCGCAACAGATTAGTCTTCAAATATCAAAAAGGAGGACATGTAGGAGGACACTTTTCAAGGGAGGACAGAACTTACAAAAGAAGGACTGTCCTCCCTAAAGGAGGACGGTTGGTCACCTTATTTTATATTGCATTAAATCAGGGGTCCTTAAACTACTGCCCCTGTGCCAGATACATGCAATGAATGTTTGTGTTACTGTAGAGAGTCTCCCCCTTCTGGTCTTTTTGTGTGGGTCGGGGGGGGGCAGAAATTCCAACTTGGGGTGTGCTTCAGCCTCCTTGTGTGGGGCTTTGGGCGAAGGCTGGAGGGAAGCGCCACTGGTGGCGAAGAGCTGGAGGGCTTTGTTCCAATGGGACTGCATCATGGCCTGGAATTGCTGACCATTTTAGCTCGCTGAGCCTCCAAGAGCTGGTACCTGGCCTTGCACTCCTGCAGATCTTCTCTCTGCTTGGAAAGCCTATGCTCATAGTCCTCAGTGAGGTGCTTCTGCTGAGCCTCCTTCTCGGTCAGATCCAATTAGAACTGAGCCAGCTGTTTTGCGAAATATTTGGCTGCTTAGCTCCAACAACTGCTTCTTGTTGGGGCCCTAAGGAGCACAATACAAAAAAGATGTTGAGATTCTAGAAGAAGTGCAGAGAAGAGCCACAAATATGATTAGGGGATTGGAGATTAAAGCATGCAATCAATGGTCGAAGGAACTGACTATGTCTAGTCTAACGAAGAGCACGAGTAGGAGTGATATGTAGCAGTCTTTCAATATTTGACAGGCTTTCACAGAGAAGAAAGGGTCAACTTATTCTCCAAAGCACCTGAGGGCAGGTCAAGAAGTATTGGATGGAAGCTTAGCAAAGAGAGATCCAATCTAGAATTAAGGAGAAATTTTCTGACAGTGAGAACAATTAATAAGTGAAATGACTTGCCTCTGGAAGTTGTGCCTTCTCCATTTATTTATTTTATTTATTTATTTATTTATTTATTCAATTTATAGGCCGCACCCTCTCCACAAAGGGACTCGGGGCGGCGTACAACTCAATATACAAATAAATGACAAGGAGGAGGTAATCAAAAACATTGTACAATTCATAAATAAATAATCATAAGTTAAAAACAACACAATAAAATTTAAAACAATTAAAATACCCAAGAAATCAGTTAATTTAAATTTAAAATTGTCCAGGGGGGATTAGAGAATGTAGTTGCAATTTAAGCCAGGCCAGCTAGTTGGAACAGGTGGGTCTTGAGTTTCGTGCGGAAGGAGCGGAGATCGGTAGTTGTCCTAATGTCGGGGGGGAGGTCATTCCAGAGGGCTGGGCCCATCACAGAGAAGGCCCTTCCCCTCGGCACCGCCCTCTGGCATTGCTTAGTGGACGGCACCTGGAGGAGTCCCTCTCTGTGAGAGCTAATTGGTCGCAGGGATGTATGGGGCAGGATACAATCCCGCAAATAATTAGGTCCCGTGCCATGGAGCGCTTTAAAGATGGTGATCAACACCTTGAATCTGGAGGTTTTTAAGAAAAGATTCGATAAAGCATTTTCCCAGAATGGTTTAGGGTCTTCCTATTTGAGCAGAAAGGGGACACAATCAGAAGATCAGCAGTTCAGCGGTTCGAATCCCTAGTGCCTGTGTAACAGAGTGAGCTCCCGTTACTTGTACTAGCTTCTGCCAACCTAGTAGTTCAAAAGCCTGTAAAAATGCTAATAGAAAAATAGGGACCACTTTGGTGGGAAGGTAACAGCGTTCCATGCACTTTCACCGTTTAGTCACTCCAGCCACGTGACCACACAGACGTCTTCAGACAGTGCTGGCTCCTCGGCTTAGAAACAGAGATGAGCACCACCCTCTAGAGCCAGAAACAACTAGCACATATGTGCGAGGGGAACCTTTCCCTTTACATTATTTGAGCAGAGGATTGGACGTGAAGACCTCCAAGTTCCTATCCAATTCTGTTATTCTGTAATTCTGAATGCAAGTAGCTTTCATGATTGTTTAAAATCAAGCTGCACATGAATGCATGGCAAGGAGCTTATGTCTAGACAAGCTGCATTTGAAGCAGATATATTTGGCATTCTGTCTTATTTCAGCTCCGGTAGCCCATAATGCTTTCCGATGATAGCCTTGGTTTGCTTACAGAAGGTTGATTGCACTATTAGCAGAAGAGTCAATATCAATTTCTGTTGCCGTATTCTCCATGCCAATCTGTTTATCTTAATTACTCCCTCCTATTGCAGGTTCCAGAACCACAGAGTCAAGCAGGGAGACAATATGTGAAGATCCTCCGATGTGCTGATTTAGGGTTTTTTCCTTGTTGCTTTTGCACACACTGATGAAATTTTAACAGCCTTCCAGCTGTTTTGTCTCTCCTTCTTTAAAAATACATTAGGCGTTCAAGGATAGAAACACGCTCCCACCACAAATGAAGAATCTTGTCTCACTTCTTTGGAGATTTGCCTCTGAGGTGAAAATGGATACTTCTTCAGAGGGCATGAAATGAAATAAAGATCGATGTTTGAAGTGTCATTTCGGAAGGGTTCTTCCTTAATAAGGTTGTCCGATTCTCGGAAAGCTTTTTGTAAGCATGTTCTTTTAAGTTCTCTCTTTTTAGAAATGAAGATTTCCGAGCTTGCAGCTGGATTGAACAGAGTTTGGAACCCATGACAACAACTCTATGAGGTGGGTTGGGCCAGGGGTGAAAACTACTTACCTTCCCTACTGGTTCACAAATGTGAGCATGCACACGCTTGCTCCGCTCACATGCACCACCTCCGTGCATGCACAAAGCATCAAAAATGGATGTGATGACGTCCGGGCAGGTGGGGGAAGCCTGCTACTGAGTGCACCTGCAAAGGTAAGTAGAACGGGGGGGAGGTTCGCTGTGCCACGTGACTTAGATTAGCTAGAAAGCAGGAAATCCAAACCGGTAGCATTTTTACTTTTTTTCACTACCGGTTCAGGTGAACTGATCCAAACCGGTAGCACTTCACCCCTGTGTTGGGCTGAGAAAGAGTCATCCAGCCTGAGGTCTTAACAGCCAGCTGCTTATACTGGCAGTTTGCTCCTATATTAAAGACAGGATTAGTCCATTTGTTCTCTTCATATCTATTCTGGCACTTGAACCATTACATTAAACTGCTTTTTTGATTTACCTCTTAGTCAGAGTTAGTCCAGCAGTGGCAACCAATGAGAGGAAAACAGGGAATGTCATTTCCCCCCCCCCTTTTCCTCTCTTCAGGGTGTCACGTGTTACTATATAGCAGTGATGGTTAACTTTTTTGTCATTGTGCGCCAAAAGTGGGGGGTAGTGCAGGGAGGACGTGTCCTTGTGCATAGACACGACCCCTCCCCTCCCCCCGCTTTTGTCGCGTGATGGCACATTGGACCCATTTTTTGCCCTCCCAGGCTCCAGAGGCTTTCTAGGAGCCTTGGGTGGGCGAAAACGGCCTCCCCCCACTCCCTTGGAGGCCTTCTGGAGGCCAGAAATGGCCTGTTTCCTGACTTCCGGTTTGCGCGTTAGTCTGTTTTTTTTTTCCCTCCGGAGGCTTCAGGAGGCTTCCCTGAAAAACAGCCAAAAATCATGGCCGAAATCAGCTGGCCAGCGTGCACATGTGTGCTGGAGCTGATAGGGCAATGGCTCATGTGCCCTCAGAAATGGCTCCGCGTACCACCTGTGCCACCTGTGCCATAGGTTCGCCATAACAGCTATATAGTATGCTAGGTGTAAGGAGTCTAAGAAATTACATTTCCTGAGGGCCACTGTAAACTTCTCTTGAGCCACTTATGACAATGCAAAGTTCTTTCCCAGTGGGAGTAGTGGATGCTTTGCCTGCGTACCTTTCATTTCCCTCCTGCCAAATAAGATTTGCTGGCAATATTCACAAAATGAAATGAGGGTAGACAGAGTGGCAGAGGAATTCATTGCTCAAGTGCTGATCATTCTGGCTGGCCGGACTTGGAAAAGAGCTACATTCTGGGTAACCTGTAGATGTTCAAGGCTCTTTTGTATTCTTGGCTGCAGAGTTTTGCTTGAAGCAGAGACATTTCCTCCAAGAACATTTTTATTTTACTTTTGAATGAAAATCTTGCAGCAAAATATTACAGGGGAAAAAAATCCTGCAGCAGTAAATGATCACAAATGCAATTACGTAGGCTATCTATATAATATTTTGCCCACAAAGTATATGTATAACATACAAAGGACATTAACATTATTGGAGAGGGATTGTACTCACACTTGAGAATGTTTTAAACTAGCTACTTTATTATTCTATTGCCTATTTTGCAAGAATCTTCCCAGATGGGTAGTTTGCCCCTGCGAAATACTAGATTAAGGTTCTACAGTGTTCATGAAGGGGATCGGACCTTCAACAGTTTAACAGAGTTAGAAGGTATCTTGTAGGTCATCTAGTCCAACCCACTCCCACCAAAGCAGGAGACTCTAAACCATTTCTGACAATGGCAGTCCAGTCTCTTGAAAGCTTCCAGTGATGGAACTTCTGAAGGCAACTTCTGTTCCATTGGTTGATTGCTCTCACTGTCAGAAAATGTCTCTTTATTTCCAGGTTGAATCTCTCCTTGTTCAGTTTCCATCCATTATTCCTTGTGTGGCCTTGTCTGGGGGCTTTGGAAAATAGCTTGATCCCTTCCTCTCTGTGGTAGCCCCTCAAATATTCTACAATTCTACTACTACTACTACTACTACTACTACTACTACTACTACTACTACTACTAATAATAATAATAATAATAATAATAATACTTTATTTACAGTCACAGACCAAAACACGACCACTACAAAAGAGACACAGCAGCCAGTCACCAAAAGCCCAACTAAGGGAGGTTACAGCTCTCTCCTCTAATGGTCACAGCTCTCAAGAAAAACCTGGAAACCTGAGAGGTGATGTACGAGGAGACATCCCCAAGGCAATGCACAAACAAATCACAGCCATCAGGACCAGGAGGGACGATTTCAGGAAGAGACAGTAACCTAGATCTGTCCGCGCTATACATAGGGCAAAATAGAAGGACATGCTCCGCTGTCTCAACCTCGGCTCTGTCACAAGGGCACAGCGGCTTATTAATCGGGAGCCTCTTGAAATGACCATCCAGAAGTGCTGAGGGCAAGACATGCCCCTCAAATATTGGAAGACTGCTATCTTGTCTCCCCTGGTCCTTCTCTTCATTAGACTAGCCATCCCCAGTTCCTGCAACTATTCTTCATATGTTTTAGCCTCCAGTCCCCTAATCTTCTTGGTTGCTCTTCTCTGCTCTTTTTCTAGAGTCTCAACATCTTTTTTTATAGTGTGCTGACCAAAACTGGAGCTGTATTGTAGGTGTGGTCTTACTAAGGCTTTATAGAGTGGTATTAGTACCTCCCTTGATCTTGATTGCATCTCTCTGTTAATGCAATTTAGGATTGCATTGGGTTTTTTGGCTCATATTTACTTGGTTGTCCTCTTGTGTCTATGTAATGACTCCAGGCTGATCCCCTGCTTGACCTCTCCTCCTCCCACTAGCCTCTCTCTGACAAGGGTAGTCTTAAATGTACAACCTTAGTTCAGAGATATTAAGAACAGATGCTGAAGGTGACATACTGGGCAAAGAACTGAAAAAGTACACAGCAGAGTATAAAATGCAAAGTGTCATCTCACCTCTCTTACATAGACAACATGTCTAGACAGGCTCCTTAGATCACTCCTTCAATCCTTTGTTATCAGGGGTGTGCATTTAGGCTGACAACCTTCCTTAGATCTTGAGTAGCATGGTAATATCCAGATTTTTTTTTAAAAAGACAGATAGAAACAGATCATAAATGCCATTTGTTTTAATTTGATTCCAATTAAATTAAGTGAATTAGAATTCATATGATTATTGCTCAAATGCTTAATGATTTCTCACCCTAATCGATTAAACATTATAACTTGACAATTTCTTTTTTAAAAAAAACCTCTAAAGCATGGGGCTGTAGCCAAGTCTTTGGATGAGTTGCTTATGGCTTGGATCTCAATTGAGCAACTGTGATTTAGAATGAGTCTGTCATCTGTACCTCTATAAATGTCTGGTTTGGCTCTGCAACCCAACAAGACAGACACAGACTTCTAGGGATAGATAGAACTGCAGAAAAAACAATGGCTACCAATCTGCCTTCCATTGAGGACCTGTACACTGCATGAGTCAAAAAGAGGGCTGTGAAAATATCTACACACCCCTCACAATCTGGACATAAATTGTTTCAACTTCTACTCTCAAAACGACGCTATAGAGCACTGCACACCAAAACAACTAGAACACAAGGACAGTTTTTCCCCAAATGCCATCACTCTGCTTAACAACTAATTCCCCCAACACTGTCAAATTATTTACTAAGACTGTATTACTATTCTTCTTCTCTTCCTTCTTAGTATCTTAGTGTCTCTCCCCACTTATGACTATAACCATGTTGCTTGTATCTTTCAATTTATATTGCTTTTATTGTTTCCTAGTACGATTTGATAGCTTATTAGTAACCTTGATTATCACTAAGTGTTGTATGTTTTGATTCTTGATGAATGTTTTTTATTTTCTTTATGTACACAGAGAGCATATACACCAAAGACAAATTTCTTGTGTATCCAATCAAAAAGAATTATATATATATATGTATCTATATTCTATATCTATATCTAATTTTAGGTTTGAAAAACTGATTTTCAGCTCTTGTATTCACTTGGTTCAGCAGAGAGGACAGATCATTTTTCATTTATTTTCAGATACTAACACTTCTAAAACTGATGCTCCCTCTTTCTCTCTTTCTTCCCTCCTCCCCCCCTCCTTTTTTTAAACTTTAGAGGAGCTAAAAATAAACCCTGTTTCCTGAAAAGCCTGCCTAATGGCATGCTGAAGACAGGAAAAAAGCATTTTGATCCAAGCAATGCCAGGAAAGGTCAGGATCCTGCAACTTATTTGACACATATTATTAAATCAGGACCACTCTATGTTCTAAATTGCACAAAACCTTTTGCTCTTATGCTGAAAACTAATTATCTCTTACTTCTCCCATTAAGGCCAGCGGTACGATTCACAGTCCTGGTGCTTATATTTTTGCAGTGAGTTTCTTGATGTCATTTTTCCCTACTAGTCTTTTGTTTGTAAGTTGGAGTAAAGGCACCTCCTCCCCCTCCTCCCTCTTCTCCTTCTCCTTCTCCTTCTCCTCCTTCTCCTTCTCCTCCTCCTCCTCCTGCTTCTTCTTTGGAAGAAGGGAACAGAAAAGACAAAGATTATTTCCCCCAAATGGCCATAAGGTGTGATGCTCTTAGATGCGGTTGGTCACTACAACATAGAGTAATATCACTCCCTGTCAAGCAAAACCAAGCAATTAATTGTGAGTGCCATACCATGTGCATAAATCATACAAGTGGCAAGAAAATAGGGGCAGTCAGGCATAACACAGGTTATGTAGACAGTAAACACAGGGTCAATCAAAATGGACTCAAATGTCTATACACCAATGTACAGAGTATGAGGAATAAACAGGGCGAATTAGAAATTCAAGTATGAAGTAATAATATGAAGTAATAAGGTTGAAAGGAACCTTGGAGGAGAGGAGGCTTGCTCCCGGTTCGGCCAGGATCGGGTGAACTGGTAGTGGCGGTGGCAGGAAGCTCCTCCCACCTGCCCAGATGCTTCTGCACATGTGCAGAAGCGTCATGGGTGCGTGCATGCATGCACAAATGAATCGGTAGTAAAAAAAATGGAAACCCACCGCTGCCTTGGAGCTCTTCTACTCCAGTCTCCTGCTCAAGCAAAAGACCCCATACCATTCTGGACAAATGGCTGCCCAATACCTTCTTAAAAACTTCCAGTGATCGAGCATGCACAACTTCTAGAAGTAAGCCATTCCACTGATTAATTGTTCTCACTGGAGACATTTCTTTATTTATTTATTAGATGGATGTCCAGCATTTCATTCAAACTCTCAACATAGTATAGCTTCTCCTCTTCTTCTACATTTGATCCATAACAACCACCTTATGAGATAAGTTGGGCCAAAAAAGAGAGGGATTGGTCCAAAGCAGTGGTGGGTTTCAGAATTTTTTAGAACTTCTTCTGAAGGTGTGGCCTGCTTTGTGGGAGTGGCTTACTGACCATGTGACTGGATGGGAGTGGCTTGCCAGCCATGTGACTGGGTGGACGTGGTCAATTTGTAAAATGTGGTGAAACTCACCTAACAACGCTCTTGCTTAGCAACCAAAATGTTGGCTCAGAAACTCTGGCATTTGAAACACGCAAGTCTTAAAGCTGTCAAGTTACAAGACCCTTGCACCCCCAATCCTTTATAAAAAAAACCCAGGGGTGTTAAAACTTGACAGCTTTAAGACTTGTGGACTTCAACTCCCAGAATTCCTCCTCCAGTCATGTTGGCTCAGGAACTTTGGCATTGAAGTGTGCTAGTCTTAAAGCTGTCAAGTTACAAGACCCTTGCATCCCTAACACTTTAGAAAAAAAAAACCCAAGGGTGTTCAAACTTGACAGCTTTAAGACTTGTGGACTTCAACTCCCAGAATTCCTCCTCTCGCTCTTCATCTTGATGATGTGCGGACGGGCGGAGGGAGGGAGCTGGAACCGGTTCTAAATGGCACTGTAGATTTGTGGAACCTCTTCTATAGAAGAGGTTAGAACTGACAGGAACCCACCCCTGGTCCAAAGTCACTTGGCCAATTGTCATGGCAGAGAGTGGATAGGTATTAGTTCATTCCTAGTCCAGCATGTTCACCACAGCACCACAAACTATTAGAAGTAAAGCAGTCATCTATGCAACATCAATCTTGGGGAGGGGGGGGGAGAGAAGCATATCTCCTGAATTGGAAGTAAACCAGTTTACTCTGGCCCTCCGAATTCCTGAAGTCTGACACACATTGTCTGGAATTACATACCATGGTAAACCAGCACATTTTAATGCCATATGTTTCAAGATAGCAGACACAATGGCTAGTAAATGAGAATTTATGTCTTAGTGTCCTGCAAGGAGTGAGTCAGTTGTGGTTATTAATGATTGATTGATTGATTGATTTATCTATTTATTTGATTTTTTTCTTTCACCTTTATTAATTTATAGATAACTCAATGCAGTCAATATACCTTCCTCCTCCTATTTTCCCCAGCACAACAACCCTGTGAGGTGAATGGGGCTGAGAGAGAGTAACTGCCTCAAAGTCACCCACATAGCTTTTGTGTCTAAAGCTGGACTAGATCTCACAGTCTCCTGGCTTTTAGGCCAATGCCTTAACCATTACACCAAACTATATTTCAGCAACCTGCAATTCCTCCCAGGACCTATTCATTCTTATTTTGTGTTCCATGTGAACTCCTGGAATCCTTCATAATGAAGGAATCCCATGTTTAGTGAACTGTGAATGTCTAATTTGGTTTTTTTGATAAGCATGGTGAAATACTTTTCACACCTCCACAAGTCATTATTTTAATAAGTTGACATTAATTGGGGGCTGGTTTGAATGAATCCATTGTGCTAAGAACATTATAAAGAAAGTAGCCAAGATGATTCAACATAAATTCGAAGTGGTAGGTAGGTAGGTAGCTCTATTATACCTTTTTTTAATGAAACAAGCAAATAGAAAAATAGCTGAGAAGGCTTGAAGTTTGGAGATGTTGACATTTGATACCCCTCCTTTTTTTCCCTTATTTCCCCCTCTCTCTCCTCCCCCCTCTCTCCAACTCTCTCTTAGTGGAGGCTACATATGGTGAACTATATCTTGTTTAACCATGACTTAAAATCCACGCAATCAAGTTGGTTGAGTCACACAACACAGTAACATACGTTCATATTAATTGTAAAGGTAAAAGTTCCCCTCGCACATATGTGCTAGTTGTTCCTGACTCTAGAGGACGGTGCTCATCTCCATTTCAAAGCCAAAGAGCCAGTGCTGTCCAAAGACTTCTCTGTGGTCATGTGACCGGCATGACTAAATGCCGATGTTGCAGGGAACACTGTTACCTTCCCACCAAAGGTGGTCCCTATTTTTCTACTTATATTTTTACATGATTTCGAACTGCTAGGTTTGCAGAAGCTGGGACAAGTAACAGGAGTTCACTCTGTTATGCAGCGCTAGGGATTGGAACAGCCAAACTGCAAACTTTTCTGATCGACAAGCTCAGTGTCTTAACCACTGAGCCACCATGTCCCTTACGTATTAGCTGTAGTATGTGCACAGGTACAATATAGGTGGTATCTTGTTCAATAATAGTAACTGTGAGAGGGATCTTGGAATCCTAGTGGACAACCATTTAAATATAAGCCAGCCGTGTGTAGCAGCTGCCAAAAAAGCCAACACAGTTCTAGGCTACATAAACAGAGGGATAGAATCAAGATCATGTGAAGTGTTAATACCACTTTATAATGCCTTGGTAAGCCACACTTGGAATACTGCATTCAGTTTTGGTCACCACGATGTAGAAAAGATGTGGAGACTCTGGAGAGAGTGCAGAGAAGAACAACAAAGAGGATTAGGGGACTGGAGACTAAAACATATGAAGAACAGTTGCAGGAACTGGGTATGTTTAGTTTAAGAGAAAGAAGGACTAGGGGAGACATGATAGCAGTCTTCCAATATCTCAGGGGTTGCCACAAAGAAGAGGGAGTCAAAACTATTCTCCAAGGCACCTGAGGGTAGAACAAGAAGCAATGGGTGGAAACTAATCAAGGAGAGAAGCAACTTAGAACTGAGGAGAAATTTCCTGACAGTTAGAACAATTAATCAGTGGAGGAACTTGCCTCCAGAAGTTGTGAATGCCCCAACACTGGAAGTCTTTAAGAAGATGTTGGACAGCCATTTGTCTGAAACGGTATAGGGTTTCCTGCCTAGGCAGTGGGTTGGACTAGAAGACCTCCAATGTTCCTTCCAACTCTGCTATTGTATTATTATGTCTTAATATGAGTGATAGGACTTCTCTGAGTGAGTCTCCAATTTTTTTCCAAACAACCGGCGTTCAAAATCAAACCAGCAAGAACTCCCCGCTTGACAACTTTTGTCAGAGGGGATAGTTATTAGATGTTTCTTCAGCATATTGCAGAGATTAAAGAATGCTTTGGAGACTTATAGCCAGTTGGTTGTAGATGACTGAATTGTTCTAGCCCAATTAACAGCATTCTCTGTTTTAAGACTGTCTAATATTGTACTTGTATCAACTTTAGCCCAAACTAACCTTTTCTTTTGGGTCACCTCAAAAGTTTTTAGGGAGCCACCTGTCAGCCATGTAATATGATCTTAAATCTTAATATGATGGGTGAGCTGAACCTCATTTGGTTTTCAATGAGAATCTGTTGTAACATCAGCTATGGGAATTCTAAAAGCAGAGTTGACGGCAAAGGTAGAATAGAGGATGGTTAGTGTCATTGGGGAGAATTTTGTTGCTTGAGTGCCATGCACTATTGTTGCCCACCAGTGGCCAGCTGAGCTGGTTGCAGACTCAGACAGTGAGGAGGTTGGGGAGGAACATGGGCCAGTCCTGGAATCTGGGGAAGGCTCTGATGAGCGCTCTGCATCAGAGGCAGAGATGGGGTCAGGTCGTCCAACAGTTATCAGCTGCCTTCGGAATTGGATATCAGTGGGGCAGAAGAATAGCTGGAGCCTATTCCCGATGTGTATATGCACATAGCTGGCAGGAGACAGGAATAGCTAAGAAACAAGGGCCAACTCGGAACTAAAGGCACAGGTGGATGGTGAAAGTTCCCTCCCATAGGGAATAAAATAAAAGGGGAGGGGAGTTTGCAGGAGACAATTAGTTCTATTCATTCGGGTGAAAGTCTTTTCCTGACTTCTTGCCAAGTAATTGCTGCTACAGCGTGGAGTTTAGAAGATATTGGCCTGACAACTCTCCAAGCCTAATAAGGGTCTGTAGTTGTGAAATCTCATGAAAGACTATTGGCCAGGACTTTTCTGGGGAGGAATTCCCTTTAACCTAAATAAAAGAGGTTTTATCGGGAGAAGGAGTCTGCTTCATGCTCTTGGGAGGCCTAGGTCAGAATGTGCACCGAAAACCAGATGTGAGACCCTGATGACAAAATTGATCTGTGTGAATGAGCAATCAAATGGCCCCAACTTTGCCAGCCTTCTGCAGGCACCAAAGACTTCCACAGGGATAGGAGAATTCTGGGGAAGCTTGCATAGTGTGATGATTTCTTTTTTTTTGCTTGCTGAATTTTATAATCTACATGAAACGTTATTTTTAATGTCTTCTTTTTAATTGCGATGGTTATTATGTCAATGAATAAGTGCAATATAAGAATCGAACAATTGTAACTTATTCAACAAAGCATGATTAGGGACATCAAAGTTAGCACTCTGTGTGAATGGTGGTTTTGTCTAATTTTAACTGCCCAGAATTGATTCAAACGACCACTTATGGATGATCACTCTATCAATTGGGGTATAGGAATGTGAAATTAAAGTTATATGGAGAACTGCTTCAACAAGCAAGCCCAAATCATCTTCGTCATCGATTTTAGCTGTGTTTATTCTGGTGTGTTATAAAAATCCCTGCATTGTCCTCAAAAAATTACTTAAGTAAATCTCAGCAAGCCCAAATTGAAAGCAGTCCAATGTTGAACATAAAACTGAGCTAAAGCATTTTTTTTGCAGCATAAACAGTCAACACTGCTGCATTCTATTGCTGGACCTTTTCTGAATGAATAATCTACTCCCAGGTGAATGAAACCTTTGCTTGTAAAATGAATAAATTGGAACCGGAAAGCTGCAGAAATAACCTTTGCAGCCTTATACCTGGAACATTTTCAAGGAAACCAACTGTTCCTCCAAGTTCAACTCCTTAGAATTGCTCTCGGGTGGGAAATTAAGTTAGTTATGCTTGGCTTCACGAAGATTGGACGTATAATATTTATCCAAAAAATAATAATAATCCTGAGCATGTTTTATGGTTTGTAGAATACAGTTATGGGAGACATTTTAACATTTTTATTTCCTCCACCTGATAATATGATGTAAAAGAGAATTTAGAAATGCATCATTGAAGCTAAATATATAGGTTCTGGACATCATATATAACTATGTTTTTAATTGATTTAGTGATTGTTACTTATTCAGAGTTGCATGATGAAGGGGAAGCCATCAATGATCCATGAAAATAGAGTTTTTTTTTTTATTGCTGTTTAGTTCAGAATTGTTAAATGGATATATATGTTCCATTTTTTTCTCTCTCGTGACAAATCTCATTTATTTCTAGTCTCACTAACAAATATCACTCAATCCGGCTTCAAGCTACAAATGGAAAAGAGCTCTTTCAGAGTGGTTTCAAAGGATCTACGGCAGCTTGGGGAATATTTAATATTTTAGTAGAAATTCATTGAGGCATCTCATAATTTATCACAGACAATTCTTCCCTCACAGAGAATTATCCAGAATGCTGGTGGTTCATTTTGATAATATTACTCCTCCACGACAATTCATGTTTGGAACCAGAAGACAAGTCAAGCGCTCCAAAACATCCTAATTAAACCAAAAGACCTAGCAGTCCCGCAATTAAAAGCAGGAGTCATCTACAAAATACAGTGTAAAGTCTGCAACAGTCACTATGTAGGAGAAATAGGCAGAAGACTAGCAGATTGCATCCATGAACACCAACTAGCAGGCAGAAGATATGATGAAAACTTAATGTCACAACACAAGGGCAGGCTTATCCATAGTTTCCCCTGGAAACTATAACTTCCAAACCAAGCCCAAAAGTGCTAGAAAATTACTGGTAGCCTGGCACACAGACAAATTGGCTAACCAAAAGTCACACAGGCATAGAATCATAGGGCTGGAAGGGACCTTGGAGGTCCAAATCTCTGCCCATATAAATAGCATCTTCAGATCATTCCAAAGAGATAATCAAAAAGTCCAAAAGGAAACAAAAAGGCCTGAATGCCTCATCACCAACAATCAACACCCAGCTGAGCAGAAATTTACATGAGGACTAACATTGATCAAGGGACGTGGTAGCTCAGTGGCTAAAATGCTAAGAGAGAGTGAGTTCCTGTTACTTGTCCCAGCTTCTGCCAACCTAGCAGTTTGAAAGCACATAAAAATGCAAGTAGAAAAATAGGAACCACCTTTGGTGGGAAGGTTACAGCACTCTGAGCACCTTTGGCATTGAGTCATGCCGGCCACATGACTATGGAGACATCTTCGGACAGCGTTGGCTCTTCGGCTTTGAAACAGAGATGAGCCAGAAATAACTAGCATGCATGTGCGGGAGGAACCTTTACCTTTAACATTATTCCCCAAGTAAGCAATACCTTTATCAAAGAATTGCCAAATGACCTAATAGTCAACAACAGCACAATCAAGGAACCACCAAGACTACTCACACCAACACTGACAGGGAAAGCTAGAATACAAAATGAGAGCAAACCCTACTCCCTACTAACATGGATGATGTTACCTAGTTGGTTCATGAAATATTTACAAGAAAACAACCAAGCTCAGAGAGCACCAAGGGCCCCACAGGACTAGAAGATGAGAGATACCTCACTAGACAAAGGATGACTGCTAGACCATCCATCATCTTTCTCTGTTTTTTTTTCTTTTCAAGCTATATTGATGTTCACTGTCACATCTAAAACCAGCAAATCCAATATATTCATTAAGTGATAGACTGCTTCTTCCTTGCCAGGAGTGGTTTCCAATGAATTTAATGTTGATTAAGAAAGGAAGAAAAAAATATTCTACCCATTATAGAATTATACAAATATATTTCATGTTCTTCCCCCCCCCCCCCCAAGATGGTAGCTTTACCTCATATGAAAAAGGCTTTAATCTCCTAAGTATTTTCACTGTTGTTTCTACAGCAAAAACCTCCATTTATTTGCTAAGTTTACTCAAAAGCTTTTGATGGATGTTCTCAAGATCTATCCAATTAATATGTGGAAGAACTAGAGATGTTAACAAAATGAATTTCAGAATAACCTCTTAAAACATGTTGTCTTGTGAGTTGATCTTGAACTGGATAAAAACCATGGAGATTGACAGATCCTATTTCTAAGACGCTTGAATTATATCAGTTATGAGTGTATGGGTCCTCGGAAGGATGGAAAGCTGAGTCAACCTGGAGCCAGTCAGGATTGAACTCCTGGCAGCGAGCAGAGTCAGTCTGCAATACTGCATTCTAACCACTGCACCACCATGGTTCTTATTTTAAACTTGTATATTGTGTTCATATATTGTGGAAAGTCGATGTTGTAAATTTTGTTTGTTGATTAAAACCAAATGTAATTCAGAAAGCCTTTATCAACCATACTGCATTATAGCCCAAAACAGATGTGGATATGGGAAGTTACAGCTCAACCTCATAACTACTTGGGGAATTGCAGAAGATCATCTGATGATGTCATTAGTATGGATGTAGACAATCTTTTTTGGGGGGTGGGGGATTTTTTTCTGGAGGGATGTAAGATTATGAATGGAAGTGAATGATTTCTGGGAGGCAAATTTACTGTATATAAAAAAGGCCATCTTGTTGGTCAAAGCACGTTCAGATCCTTGGTGTAAATGATTTCACTAATATTATCTTGTATCACTAAGCTCAGACTGTTTCTTAGTCTGAGTTTAGCAACTCAGCCAAAACTACCAAATGTTATCTTTATTGTTTGCTGTGTTTTACATTCCAGAGTATCCTAACTCAGTTGTACAGCAAAAGATTTGGGATTATATCAATTTGTCTTCAAAATTGATCTCCTGAATCATATTATGCAGAGCTCTTGGCCTTGCATCCTGCTGATTTTAGACAAATTGAATTACAGCTGCATGCAAAAAGTCAAACAGAGCAGATTACAGCAGCTTCAGCTGATCATGAATAAAGATTTGGCAATTTGAGGAATTTCAAATGTTACTTTGAGCCTGAAGCTTTTATGTGTTGGCCCAGAGATATAGAACAACAAAAAGAACAAAAACGATGAAAGAGAATAATTTCCTTAGTAGGTGCAATTCTATGGAATTTCACTGTTTTTTTAAAAAAAATCACTTCTGTATTACAAAATATCAATATATCAATATCCAGTTCTATTTTTTTTTAAAAGAATTTTATTGTCTAGGATTAACTAAAGGAGAATGTCATGAACTCCAAATTTGTTTTTTTTTTAAAAAAAACCAATGTTATTGTAAGTTTTGAAAAAGTATTACCAGTCCTGGAAATATTATAACACTTGTGACATCACAAGTGTCTAAGTAGGTATTGTCCTGTGTATTGCTGGAGCTGGCCCTGTCAATGTGATAAGTGCCTTGGGTTGACAAGCAGCGGTATATGAGATCATGCCTCCTGGAAGACAAAAAAGCCTTTTGAGTTAACAACCAATGAAAAATATCTCCCATTATAGCAGCTGCTAAATATAAACATTTTTTGTTCCTTCCAAGGAAAAGAAAAAAAAAATAAAATAAAAACCTGACTAGCAGACTACAAGATTACATAAATCCACACTCAGGTCACAAAAATAAGTTTGAAATATTATTGCAATTGCTGTTATAATGTAATTGTTGGAAGTGACATATAAGATGATTGAATATATTGTTGATATAATGTAAAACAAAAAGCTGCCAATGTTTATCTTTTAATCTTTGATCTTTTTTTTTCTGTAAAAGTTGTGAGATTTGGGGGGATTTCTACCTTTCGCACAATGTAGCTGTCGAAACTTTTTATACCTACCTACCCCTTCCTATAAATATTTGTAAAAACCAATAAAATTCTTTAAAAAAAAGATTACATACATCCACAAAGATTTAGCTGCATTGATTAACTGTCTCTCAAAGGACAAATTGGAACAAAGGTCTCAAGAAGTCCAGAGTGGACACAGGCAATATTTTAATGGCAGTAGTAGTTTGATGGTAATGTCATTGCTTTCCAAACCATATTTTCCCTGCTCTGGGGAAAGTTCTAGGGAAGAGGAAAACACCACAGATGGCTTCAGGTTTAATTTAAACCACAGGAATGTCTACTGGGTAGGCAAATCATTGGCTTGTACTGTCAAAATTATGGATGTCTCTCTTCCATCAGGATGGATGCCTCTATTTTGTGAACAGATTGGGTATCAAAGATGATGGAGGTATCCCAAGAATCCAATGATTTCATCAAGCTGATGAAATGTGTCATAACAGCAGAATTCCAACCCTTTGCACATGTGATGTGATGCACATGTACAAAATGGGGAATAATCACTGCAGGGGCATAATGCTTATCTTTGCTCCCAATGTCCCTTCTTCCTGAAGATGCTTCTCTTTACATTTGGATATTGGAATTGGATTTGATTTACACATTTGTATCAAATACAATTGGCACCTGGTGACTCAGTGGCTAAGAGGCTGAGCTTGTCGATCAGAAGGTCGGCAGTTCAGCAGTTCGAATCCCTAGTACCTAGTAACAGAGTGAGCTCCCGTTACTTGTCCCAACTTCTGCCAACCGACCAGTTCGAAAGCATGTAAAAATGCAAGTAGAAAAACAGGAACCACCTTTGGTGGAAAGGTTCTGTGTGCCTTCGACGTTGAGTCATGCCATCCACATGACCATGGAGACATCTTCAGACAGCGCTGGCTCTTTGGTTTTGAAATGAAGATGAGCACCGCCCCCTAGAGTTGGGAATGACTAGCACATATGTGTGAAGGGAACCTTTACCTTTGCCAAATACCCAGATTTTGCCAATGCCTAATTGTGTAAATAGTTTTATATATTTTGATATAATTGACTACAGTTAAAATAGTATTTTAAAACTGCCGTAACATTTTCAAATATTCTTTGAGCAAATAAAATAAATCTTAAAAGCTTCCTTTCCACACTTACTATAAATTTCTAATGTTTGCATTGAGGTTACTAGATAATATACTGCACTCAGTTGGGGAAAAAAATGGAAGTAGGAATTAACAGTGAAATATTCTTCCAGAAAGAAAAAATGTACATTAAACAGAACAAATCATAGCAACTTTCCTTTGTTTTACAAAGAAAGAAAAAATAACTGTGGATATTGAAAGGTTAGATATTGTCTGGGTTGTTAAGCCATTTCTGGTTGAGTTCTTTCTTCCTGCTGACTCAACTATTTTGATGCTCCTCTGTAAAAAGGAATATTTAAATAGATGCTTTGGAGTCTGAAAACTGAAATATAAAACTGGCCATTCATCACTAAGTATGTGCAAGAACCCATTACTCTTATTAACTAAATTACACGCTCAAGCAAAATTCTCTTTCATTACATGATTCAAAAACAGGTAGACAATCACAAGGAAGAAGTGGCCAACTGGCTGGCCCAGAAACAGCCTCACAGGTCTCTGTTGAGCGCAATGGTTATCTGAAGACCATCCTATCAGCCATCTTGAAGGAGATATGCTCCCACTTTGAGTGCTACTCTGACCAGACTTTGTTCCAAACAGAGAGGTGGTTGAAGCCTTAGTAAGACCACACCTAGAATACAGCATCTAATTTTGGTCACCACATTATAAAAAAAGATGTTGAGACTTTAGAAAAAGTACAGATAAGAGCAACCAAGATGATTAGAGAGCTGGAGGCTAAAACCTACGGTGAATGGTTGCAGGAACTGGGCATAGCTAGTGAAGAGAAGGACCAGGAGAGACATGATAACAATGTTCCAATATTTGAGTGGCTGCCACAGAGAGGAGGGAGTCAAGCTATTTTCCAAGGCACCTTAAGGCCAGACAAGGAATAATGGATGGAAACTGATCAAGGAGAGATTCAATTTAGATATAAGGGGAAATTTTCTGACAGTTGGAAAAATCAACCAATGGAACAGAAGTTGCCTTCAGAAGTTGTGGGAGCTTCATCACTGGAGGCTTTCAAGAAGATGTTGGACAGCCATTTGTCAGAAAGGGTCTCCTGTTCTGGTGGAGGGTTGGAATATATGACCTATAAGGTCCCTTCCAACTCCGTTAATTTGTAATCTGTAAAGTGTTGTCCCAAAGGTGCTTTTGGGACAACCATGATCTGGATGACTGAGATTCTTCATAGGTGGTTCAAGTTCTGCTGTGGATCACTGTGGATACTCCTTGGAGAGCCAGCTCAATGACATTGAGGAACACCAGAACCAGGATCTCCCCACTTATCAAATAAGATAGATGATCTCTGGGAATTCTTCCTTGATATGGGTCCTTGGAGGCATAGCTGGGAATTTGGGGAGGGAGTGAAGAGAAGCAGGAGAGTCTCTCCTATTCACTTGTGATAAATGAAGACTGAATAAAAGGAGTGCGCCCAGGGGAGTGGAACTAGGAAATGACAAAATACTAGCATTCCACATCAACTGGAGGAGAAGAAAGATGCCACCATCTCTATATTAAACTATGATGCTATGGGAGGCGGCAATGGGAGGCGACGACTGAAAATATTGATGTGCTCATGATTGCAGTTAAAACTCATGAAAATCACTAGAGTTTAGGATTGGGGAGGAGTTCATTAACACAACGTATAACAGCTCAAGAACAAAACATCTAGTCATATATTAGATAGGTCTTTAATTACTGTATATTATGGGAACTGCACATTGTTGACAAGGCCAATATTCAGGGGTCTCCAGTTATGAGGCAGTCATGGTTTCAGAGACTTTAGCCCTTCTTTTTTTGATGCCTAGTTTTCAAGAAAATAAAGACTTTAATCCCGGTGCAACAATGCGGATGTCAGGTTCCAAGCAATGCCTCCATCACAAATTGAACTCTGAGACCTTCCTTTTCTCAAAGTATAAATTTATTTAGAGACACCATATTGGCACTAACTGGTGAAAAACCAGTACTAAAAAGTTCCTGGGCTTTTCACCCCAACATAAGTTTCAGTTTTCTCAAGTTTCCAAAACAACTGTCACATTGTCCAACCAAAATGGGAGCTGGTTGCTCAGCGACATCTACCCTCCTCCTCCTCCTGTTAACCAGACAGTGGAATGTGGCTGACTCATCTGTTAGGGATGATGTTTTGACTGAAGGCTCCAACCCCCCTCAGCTCCAACCTGTGTCAAACTGAACTCATGTCAGAATGCCCAAGAATACAAACAATTCCATATCCCAATTGAATCCAGGCTGGTCAGCTATAAGTGCATTCTAAATGGCTGCTGCCAGTTATGGAATGTTGTGGTTTGGCAAGGCGCTATTTCTTCTCAAGTACAATAATACAATAGTAGAGTTGGAAGGGACCTTGGAGGCCTTCTAGTCCAACCCCCTGCCTAGGCAGGAAACCCTATACCGTTTCAGACAGATGGCTATCCAACATCTTCTTAAAGACTTCCAGTGTTTAGTAAAACCTCATTGTCTAGTTCAGGTGGGAACTCACAGAAGCCTTTGGCTTTTTTTTTTCTTTACTGAGAGTGACAAATGAAGTGACAAATGAAGTCTCTTTTGTTTGTTGTGACTCAAGAGGGCTTGCAGTGAACAACTTGCAATGTCTGTGCCCAAATGAACCTTTTCAGTTTCCCTTGACCTCAAGTGAAGATTCTATCAGCTGGTGAGAATGATGGAATGCATATTAACACCCTGCTGAAAATACTTCTCTGATGTTCTTTGTTCAGTTTTTGTTTATAAAACTAAGTTGTAAGAAGGAAGAATGAAAGAGGGAAGATGACAAGCAAGCAACTCAACTGCTGATAATAATGGTACCAATCAGGGACATGCGGTCAGGGGAGGGAAGGGAGGCAGAGCCTCACCTCTCTTCATGAAATAATATAATATAATATAATATAATATAATAAATAATATAATATAATATATATATGTATTTATGTTACAACCCCTGGTATGACTGGTTAAGACTCCTGCCTAAGATATATACAGCCCGGGTTCTAATCCCAGTAAGGGTATGGCTAGCTGATGAGAGCTAATTAGCTCGAAATAGATCTATCCTAGTCTCCCTTTATTTATTTATCAGTACAATTACAACACACACACACACACACACACACACACACACACACACACACACATATATATATATATATATATATATATATATATATATATATATATATATATATAGTATATTGTAATATTATATACATCCGTCCGTCCGCGCCTGGGAGCTGCGGAGGCAGAAATGTTGTCGGTGCTCCCTGATGATGAAGCCACGAAAGCGACTGGGGAACGACAAGAACCTTCCTGCCTCTGCTGGACTTCGCGCGCTCCTCACGACTGCAATAGACGTCCAGAAGCGGCTTTTGTAGCTAATGGGGTTTGGGCTTCTGGACGTCTATGGCAGTCGCGAGGAGCGCGCAAAGTCTAGCAGAGGCAGGAAGGTTCTCATCGTTCCCCAGTCGCTTTCGAGGACTGCGGAGCGCGAGCCGGCGGAGCACGCTCAGGAAGGCGGGGAATGGGATCACGTGTGCTGGAGGCTGAGGCAGCCTCAGCCTCCAGCACACGTGGTCCCATTCCCCGCCTTCCTGATGACATCACCAGCCTCACCAGCCATAAACCTCACCGTACGTCACTGGTACCAATAAAGGAGAATCTTTGTAGCTCAGGGTTGAAATAAGGAGTCCTTGGTGCTCTCCGAGCTGGCTTGTTTTCTTGCAGATGTTTCATAACCCAAACTAGGTAACATCACCAGTTTGGGTAATGAAACATCTGTAAGAAAACAAGCAAACTCAGAGAGCACCAAGGACTCATCAGGTTAATAATATTTAGAACCATACAGAGTTTCATTAGATGGTCTGCAGAGGTTTTTTTAATGTTAAAGCAAGTTATCAGTTTTTGAAAAAGATAACCAGAATGTTCATTTCAATAAAAATGTAATGAGTCCCATTATTTGAAATAAACACATATTGTCCTGTTAGGTATTTTTGTTTTGGAAACCAGTGTTTCATAATCTCCTGTACTAGCAAATCAAAATGTGGATTTCATTATTTCTTGATACTTGCCAGGCCATAAAAATGGTATGGTGTGAATTTTCATTGCTGTCAACAAAACTTTCCTTCCTTCCTTCTGATATATGGCATATCTACATGCACAAATCAGGGGGGAAAAGTATAAAAATATGAGCATAAATTATCTTTGTATATGAAAGAATGAAAAATTGAACCTGATCAGTGCCAAAACATTGCAGTTCAGTTTCTTGAAGATGAAAACTGAGAGAGATAGAAACAAGGAGATTAATATTTCAAAGGCGGTTTGTACATAATTCATTTCAAAGTTATTAGTTCCCTCTTTTAATAGATGGTAATAGGAAAGTTAGCTTTAAAGATGCCTTTTTAAAAAAATAATAATTTTTAATTGATGAGTTTTAATGTTTTAATTAGAACTGAAACTATTGTTTTTTTTAATTGGTTGCCAAGTAGAATGCTGCATTTTGTGAAATGACATATAAAATAGAATAAATTAATAATCTTCATAGTCTTGTTTTCATTCATTTTTTCTAACTTGGAAAGCATTTTTTTTTCCAGGAAAAAATGAAAATTCAAAGCAACTGATCATTTTGGTTGTCCTTTTCTGTACTTTCTTCAATTCTCTGGATTGAGATGCAGGGATGAGAATAATAGGCAATATTTAAAGTGCAGCTACAACAAAGTCAAAGTATGGAGATCCATTCCATTTTTCACTTTTTTATATAGATATGAAGAAACTGTTTTCTTCACTTATGTAATCCTAGACCTGTCTCCTATGATATTAACCACACCCAAAGAACTTATCATATGTAACATTTAAACTTCAGTGTGATTTGCTGCCAGGGGCACTTTGTATAAGAAATAAATTGTGACAACAGTTTAAAAGACTGCTACTTATAAAGCCCCACATATTGTGGTCTAAAAAGAGAGAGAGAGAGAGAGGGAGGGAGGGAGGGAGGGAGGGAGGAGGAGGGAGGGAGAGAGAGAGAGAGAGAGAGAGAGAGAGAGCGAGAGAGAGAGAGAGAGAGAGAGAGAAGACACTGTCATTCTCTTAAAGGTGGATGAAAAGGGGCAAATATGGAGGATCTGTGCAATTTCACAGAGATGGAGTGCACATCAACTATTTATTATTATATTTGATCACACACACAACCAGTTGTTTAGACTAGATTTTGCATTTTGTCTATCTATTACAGGGGTGTCAAACTCAATTTCATTGAGCGCCGCATCAGGGTTGTGTTTGACTTTGGGGATCCGGGGTGGGCGTTGGCATGGTGGGCATGGCCAGCTTGACAGCACTCATATTAGGGGTGGCTGTGGTGGCCCAAGCAAGCTGCCAGTGAAAATGGGCTCCTGAGCTCCGTTTTTGGCTGCAACAGCCTCCTGCAACCATCTGCTAGCAAAAATGGAGCTTGGAGGGACCGCATGCAGCTCGCACGAGCTCTGTTCCCAGCTGTGACAGCTTCCTGTAACCTTCTACCAGTGGAAATGGAGATGGGGGGCACACACAGCCCTACCAAGCTCCTTTTTCGCTGGCAGAAGCATCACAGGCCGGTCCTTCACTGTTTCCAGGGCAGCCCCATGAAGCAGATCTAAGCACCCTGCAGGTTTGATGTGGCCCCCGGGCCCTGAGTAACCCCTAATCTATTGAGTCCTTCCCAAAGATCTGGAATAGGAAGATGTTGATGTGTATGATATTGAAAGTGCTTTCTGAAATTTCCTGTTGGTGTTTTTATCAATGCCGATGATGTTCAAGTGATGCTTCAGATAGCACCCAAGGCACCTATTACTCTTGGTAATATCTTTGCTTTACTTTGCTACAGTTATTCTACTATTTGCAGAATTCTTTGTATTTTGTGATTTTGCTCCAGTTCTTTCTCTGGTATTCAGATGTCTTCAGGCACTGCAATGTCCACTATTTACTAAGAATTGTTAACTCTGGGGTATTATTATTAATATCAAACTAGGAATAATTTAATATTCCCAACTGTTGAAAACACTGCACTGCATCTCAACAAACCGCTTGCCAAGAAGAGCTAATCTACATTTTATCTGCAATGCATCAGTGGTTTAAGTGCAGCCTGTTTTAGCATCTTTCGGAGAGGGAGCTGATGCCAGGAAAAAAGAATGCTGCATTCATTTGTATCTCTAGTTGGCAACTGGCTCAGAAGTTGACATTTCTCTGCACTAAAACCGTTCCAGAATTCCTTCTATGAAAGGTTTTAAAGACACTTTAAGCAAGCAAATTGACATCAAAGCAATATGAAAATCTGCTGTCACTTTCACATCCATGAAACAAGTTTTTTTGGGGTGGGGAGGGTTTGCTTGGAGATTTTAGCAGGATAGCATTTGTAGGTACCTGAACAATCAGGTACCCCAAATGGCTTTAGCTCAGTGGTTCCCAACCTTTTTCTGGCCATCCCCCACCTAAGGATCTCTAAAACCCTGATGTGCTCCCTGTGACATATAATTCTTACTTTACCCTTACTTACTTTGGAATACTGCATTCAGTTTTGGTTGCCACAATGTAGAAAAGATGTGGAGACTCTAGAAAGAGTGCAGAGAAGAGCAACAAAGAGGATTAGGGGACTGGAGACTAAAACATATGAAGAACGGTTGCAGGAACTGGGTCTGTCTAGTTTAATGAAAAGAAGGACTAGGGGAGACATGATAGCAGTGTTCCAATATCTCAGAGGTTGCCACAAAGAAGAGGAAGTCAAACTATTCTCCAAGGCACCTGAGGGTAGAAATTAGAACTGAGGAGAAATTTCCTGACAGTTAGAACAACAAATCAGTGGAACAGAAGTTGCCTCCAGAAGTTCTGAATGCCCCAACACTGGAAGTCTTTAAGAAGATGTTGGATAGCCATTTGTCTGAAATGGTATAGGGTTTCCTGCCTAGGCAAGGGGTTGGACTAGAAGACCTCCAAGGTCCCTTCCAACTCTGCTATTGTATATTGTACCCAAAAAGTGAACTCTATTCATGCAGAGGAAGCCTAAAAGGCCATTAACTTGGTTTAAATAATGCTCAAATTGCCCCCATTAAAAATCAAATTGCCCCCTGTGGGGCCTAGGCCCCATGTTGGGAATCACTGCTTTAGCCACTCTTCTTAAGTACATTACATTTCAAATAATAGATTTGAACAGCTTCATACAGCTTCATGCAATTGTTAGATTTGGGAGATTCCTTATGGATTTTATTTTAATAAAATGCATTTGATTTCTGTTCACTGCAGTGACCCGGTATGGGTGACATGCAAAAAAATAACAAAAATAATTATGAAATAGATCTCTGAAGGGAATCCTTGGAGGGAACCTTACTTCAGCCTGTTTTTGTTTAACCATATGATAAATTAGGATAGTTAGGAGAGATTTGGTCTTTCATAAAAGCCTTGCACTGTTGTAAGAACATGGTATTATTATTATTATTATTATTATTATTATTATTATTATTATTATTATTATTATTATTATTATTATTATTATTATTATTGTTATTCAGGATAAAAAATGGTCAATTGCCAGGGCACATTTTTAAAGCTCAGTCAGTCTGCCCCATTTATGCCAATCTGTAGCGATCTCAACAAATTCTAATTGGGTATTTAGTTAATAATCTGGCTTAAATATAAACATGAAGTGCAAAGCAGAAAATAAATGAATAGTTGCATAGGTTCACATAATGCTGTAAATGTAAAACATTTTAGAAGCTCAAAGTTCTAAGTGAGTTCATAGTGGTTGGTCTAGGACTTAATAGTGGAAAATTCTATAGTACTTCAATCCCAAGGAAGATTGCAAGAGTCAGCACACACAGGCCTTATGCAAGCAAGCTGTTATAAATGGTATCTTTTGTGCACATGGAAATATAATGCGTTGAGTGTGAAGCTTTTTTAAAAAATTTGGCTGGCTGTGTGAAATGGTCCCTTGGTATCAGAATTAGTGAAGTAGTATGTTAAATAAACCTTACTAATTTACTTTCTGGCACACAGATGTTTATGAGTGGCCAAGCCCACCATAAGTGGCCATTTTTGTAAATGGACCAGCAACCCCAAAAATGCTATTTTGTAAGAATGACAACATGGTTTTTCAAACATTCAAATATGTCCCACCAGCCAAAATGTTGGACATCTCTGAAAAAAAATCATTGCATGTAGATTTGTAATTGCAAATCTAGCTTGGGAAGTCAAAAGATCTAAACATTTTCTGAATTCTGGGCGCACGGGATCAGAAAATTATCTTAAAATGTAGCATGAATTCATGCTCTTTATCACTTACTCCTCTTAATTTTCAAATCCAGCCTTCCATATATCATGGTTATCATCAGATAATCCCATAGATATTGGCCTCTACCACCTCTCATGGCTTTCACCAGTGGTGAAATTCCAAAATTTTGCCTACTGGATTCTGTGGAAGTGACTTGGTGGTCATGTGACTGGGTATGCATGGCTTGGTAGTCATATGATCAGGCAGGTATGGCTTGGTGGTCATGTGACTGGGTGGGCGTGGTTGCACAACTGACTCACACACAATGTAAAAGCAGTTGGACTTCACACAAAATGGACCCTGCAACAAGCAGGAACCTCACAGACAATCAGGCACAGCCGATCAGTAGTAAAAAAACTGCTATAAAAAGTTCCAAATGACCTTCTAAGGCACAGCTGATCATCACATAGCTGATTCGGGCGAACTGGCCTGAACCAGCAGCATTTCACCCCTGGCTTTGACTAATGGATGTTTGATGCAGAAGAGTTTTTGGCAGTAAAATTGTCAGCCTCTGTTTTACTTACTATGCTTGCTTGCTATCAGCTGCCATAGGGAAAGGGGGGGGGAGTGTATAGTATTAGGGAAGGGAATTGTATTGTACCGGAGGAGTCTGGTTCTCACCATCTTGTGCGCATGCTGGTGACTGATGTTTGGACTTGGTCAAGGCCAACCGTTCTGCATACCAACTTGATGAGGCTGCTTGAATATGCACCCCACATGACACCTTAGGGAGTTGCAGATTGGACACTGAGTTGGGGCAATTGGGGGGAGGGTGCTGGGTAAACGTTTAATGTGTATACGTTCCCACCTTTCTGGCTCAGATCTTGCTTTCCTTTAGCTGTTTTCACTTCATATCTAGTAAAAGTACTATTAAAATGGAGTTGAGGTTTTCCTTTCTTGGATATTGAAGGAGGCATGCTCGACAAAAATAGAGAATGTGCAGTCTAGATTTCCACCTTCAGCTGGATTTATGTCGAAGGGACCATTATCAACCAACAGTAGAAGAAAGGTTGCGCAATATGCTCCAACCAAAGCACACTATTCTATATATGCTAGGAATTTTCATCTTTCGTCTCTAATTAAGCAATGATCTTGCAAGCCAGCATTATTGTTGATTGTGCCATGTTCAAGATTTCCACCATACGTCAGTCTCCCAGCTCATTGTCTTTTTTTTTTCATGAAAGAAATATTGGGAATAGACTAAGAAAAAAAAAGTGATGTGAAAATATAATGCCTGTCAATAAATTGTGGAAGAGCTGCAAAATGTATATTCCCATACGCCTTTGAAAAGAAAATAAAGTCTGCTTTATATTTATGAGTTCATTTATTTGCATGCAGTCCCCTCAAATGAAAGAGGACAAGGAGAAAGAAGGACACTCTTAGATGTGACAAGAAAAGTATTTCCAGGCCTATCTGGTAGGAGAGAATGAGAAAATAAGGTCTGTTCCTAGAGTGAGATTGCTAACTTCTAAAGAAGAATTGGTGGCTGACTGAGCAAGAGAATTTGAACAAAGACATTTTCAGTATATTTTTATGCCTACTTTTGTTATTTTTCCCCCACCAGAGAGCCTTTACCGATGGAATTCAAAATTGTATAGCATCTCTATAAGGTAAAATTTTCCTCTGTTGTAACAGAGGTATCTGAAATTTATGTCCCAACTTAAAAAGGCAAGGAGAGCTATCTTAAATGCTTCTACCAGTATTCAGCCCAGCTTGCGGTGTTTGTGCATGCATGCTTAGTATTCCATTTTTAACAAAAATGCAGTATCATGTCTATCGGTGAAAGAAACATGAGAGCTCTCATGATGGAAGAATAGATAGTTGTAACATTTAGAAAAGAAAATGTTGCCCATCAAATTTCAAACCGTCAGTGTCAGGATCCACTTCCTTCCCACACCCCACAAACTCTCTTAAAGACTAAATTTATTTTGCTTCTTTTTATAACAAGATTTAAAAATGTCTTCGAGGTTTTCTTCTTTAGTTAAGCTTTAATAGGAGCAAAATATTGAAGTGAAATGTAGTCCAATTGTATACCTCAGTGTATGCCTAAGGAATTATTCGATTGGAAGAAGACATTAATCTTTCTTAAAAGACATACATTCTTTCCACAAAGCCATTACTTGCTCCATTAGGGAAATCTTACTAGTACCCAATAGTTCTTTGTGATTGCTCAGAAAAATAATACAGAAGATCTAATTGCATACATCATCTATCTTATACCTAAAAATAACATTTTGCAATGCATAAGACCTTTAATAGAAATCACTGAAGAACTATTGTGAAGCCAGTAATCTGTGTCTGGCTTTGCTTATTTTGTGAAACCACAATATGTTTAATCCTGATCTGACAAATAGTAATGGCATTATTTAAACCTTTAAATAATGGTTTAAACAGCAGATTTGTCCCATTGCTCCTCATATTATGACTTAGCATAATACGTGAATTGCCTTGGTATGTTTTTAGACAATACAATAAGGAATTTTTGTTCTGTAAATTGCATTGTAAATTGTACTGTAAATTCTTGTATTGTAAATGCAAATTGTTTTATCATAATTGTAAAGGTACACCTCTGGTCACCATGATATAAAAAAAGACACTGAAATTCTAGAATGTGTGCAGATAAGGACAATCAAGATGTTTAGGGGGTCTGGAGGCTAAACTGAATGAAGAACAGTTGAGGGAGCTACAGTAGGTATGCCTATTGAAGAGAAAGATTTGGGTGGGGGGCATGATAACTATGTTCCAGTACTTGAAGGGTTGTCACAGAGAAAAGAGGGTTAACCTGAGGGCAGGGCATGAAGTAATGGGTAGAAGTTTGTTAAAGTGATATCCAGCTTAGATGTAAGGAGAAATTTTCTTACAGTGAGATCAATTAATCAATCGAATAGCTTGCTTCTTGGAGTTGTGGATGATATAATGCAGGGGGTTGGACTAGAAGACCTCTGCAATACCTTCCAGTCCTATGATTGTATGTTCTATGAAACACAGTTATACAATAATACAATAATAATACAATAGCAGAGTTGGAAGGGACCTTGGAGGTCTTCTAGTCCAACCCCCTGCCTAGGCAGGAAACCCTATACCGTTTCAGGCAAATGGCTATCCAACATCTTCTTAAAGACTTCCAGTGTTGGGGCATTCACAACTGCTGGAGGCAACTTCTGTTCCACTGATTAATTGTTCTAACTGTCAGGAAATTTCTTCTCAGTTCTAAGTTGCTTCTCTCCTTGATTAGTTTCCACCCATTGCTTCTTGTTCTACCCTCAGGTGCCTTGGAAAATAGTTTGACTCCCTCTTCTTTGTGGCAACCCCTGAGATATTGGAACACTGCTATCATGTCTCCCCTAGTCCTTCTTTCTATTAAGCTAGACATACCCAGTTCCTGCAACCGTTTTTCATATGTTTTAGTCTCGAGTCCCCTAATCATCTTTGTTGCTCTTCTCTGCACTCTTTATTATCTGTGACAATATCTAGTCATATGATCTTCAGAATGTATACAGGAAGCACTAGTGGTTAAAATGTTTTGTTAAACATTTTCGGATTTAAATATTAGGAGCTTACAAGTACTCAAAGACTAGTAATTGGCAGTCAGTTGTGACAACATCAAGTTCATTGGGTTACAAAGAGTAACTGAAGAGCGGAACAGTGTCTTCCATCCTTGGTTCCTGCCTCCTCCTTCAGATTCTTAGAAATAATTAACTAGCAGTCATCACAACCTTGGAGAGCTCCTGTGCACATCACAATCCATGTAAATTAGTTTCACACCTTGCCAAATGATGTAATTTCCCATTAGGCAGTAATGGCACATATTTTTCTTCCTCCTTTGCCGCAAATTCATCATATATAAACAGTCACAAACTATTGGAAGGGAAAAAATAAATCAGCCCTCACCACAACAAGAGTAAACTCAAATGTAAACTCCCGTACGACAAAACAGAAATCTGACTTCATTACTATTTTTGATTTTAAAACAACTCCCCCTTAAAAGAGTTCGTTCCACATATTGCAGTGGTTTGCTTTATTTGCAACTGTTGAACACATCATCAAGGCTGCGGTCATTCAACATCCAAAGTCAAAACCAAGCAAAGTGTCATGATCATTTCACAAATGTTCCTTTATTTATTAAATCTATATCCTTTTTTTGTATTGAAATTTGATGACTCGTGTTTTTAAAGTTGAACACTTGCATCTGGCTGAAGAGATCCCTGATCTGAAATGGGCATTGCTGAAATTCAGCTGTTGTCTTCATTATATTTCCAATTCGTCTCCATATCACAACTTGGTTCACTACTGAACCAATTGTATTTTACTGTGAAGAAGACATGTTTCACTGTCAAAACTGTTTGGTGTACTACTTCTGACTCTTCAGATATCTTAGAACAGAATTATGTAACATGGAATTGGCCCCTTGCTTTGATATTGGCCTTGATGTACATCAGGGATACCAAGTCTTGATGTTGGAGTCAGATGTTAAGACATATCACTGGATTCTCTGTTCCTAGAAAAAAGTCTGTCTACACCATGCCCATATTTTATAGGTTTAGTTAAAAATAAACATCTAATGATTCTCTCTCACTCAAAACAGTATATATTATAACATTAAGAATCAGGACAGTAGCTGTGAGACACTTTTTCCTGGCTCATAGATATGCATCTTTTCTTTATTATGAATATCAATATTGCAGTATCAGGAAAAATATACAGATTTTATATTTTAATCAATCAATCAATTAAAAAAGACAAAGATGTCTCAATATAATATTCAGAATATCCTTCTAGTTTCACTCTAAGGAGTGATGGATAAGCAAAATATTTTGCCTAATATTTTAACAGAAGCTTACCCAGGTTGCACTTAACCAAACTTTCATTTCCACATCAAAGTTTTTTTTTAGAATATTGCAATGTCATTTGCAATTTGAAAAGACACAAAAATGCATACATTGGAGAAAAAAATCTGCACAAGATACTGGGGGGAAAAAATCACACTTGCAGTAAATATATGGATGAGTGAAAATGCACATTGAAACATTAGATACCACCATACCCGCACCTACTCACACATACATACAATGCCCCTTTCTTCCCCTCCTCCTCAATTGGTAGAAAACAGTCCAGAGTAGAATTGAACAGTCAGGTACTGGTTATTATATCAATATTTGCCATTGGGGCTACAGACTTTTGCAACCACTAACCACAGTGGCACAGGCTACTTCTGCTGACTGCCAGCTGCCTGCAATTTGGCAGAGAGAATCTCCCAGGCTCAAGGTTGACTCAGCCTTCCATCCTTCCAAGGTGGATAAAATGAGTACCCAGATTGTTGGGGGACAACATGCTGACTCTGTAAACTGCTTAGAGAGGGCTGTAAAAGCTCTGTGAAGTGATATATAAGTCTAAGTGCTATTGCTAATAGAACTGCAATAGAATTAAATTTAGCATCATATTGAACTCACAGGTTCTGCTGTTTCCATATCTGTTTTGTGTGCCTTAACATTTTCGAAGCATTAACTAAACCAAAATCTCCCACCATTCCTTCTCTTTACTGTACTATCTGATGTCTGAAATAATTTCAGTAAATCTTTTGAACACACAATTAAATATATCAAATCAATGTACAAGAGAATTTTACATTAATCAATTACATTGGTTCTATTTCCATATCAACCACAGTGAAATTATGCTTCAGAGTTAACAGATGTGAGCCTTTTACTCCAATTAAATTATTTATTGACAGGTAGCAGATGGCAGTGTTTTTTCCATGAAATTAGCAGTTTAATTGGAGACCCATCTAAACCTGAAAGGGTTGCTGAGATACAATACACAATCTGTCAGTATTTTTTTTTTTTTGCAGAAAAGAATCCCTTTGGCATACATTATAGTAATTTAGTTATAGCCATAGAATCCCCATATTGAGATTAATCTATTTCTGAATCATGTCAATCTAATAGTTCCCCAGCCATCCTTTCACTATTATACTTGTATTGCAAATTGTCAAATTATTTTAAAGCATAAATACTGGTATTTTAATATGTTTTTCTCAGTTGATTCCCTGCCCCAATATGCATTTTATTTGAACAAAAAATGGTATATATTTAGAGTGTTTTCTAAAATGGCATTGACATCATAAATGTAAGTGTGAAAGAGCTATTGTGTCTACTGTCTAGGTATTAATGCAGGGAATATAAATTCAATTCATTTTTCTTTTCTAAAAATAGCAGACTGAAAAAAATCCTTGCAAAGAATAAATCCATGTACTTTTATTCCTGTCATCCATAAGTAGTCTGATGTCATTCCATGCTGAAGAAAAGTTAATGGGTGTATAAAAGAATAATTTAAGCCAGGTAGCCTTGGTCAAGCTCTCTGGAGGCCATAAAATTGATCTATACTGGGGAAAGCGGATCTTAACCACTGTCATATATTTTTACATTTTATTTGCTTGTAAGAGGGTCTTCTTTATTTATAAAGTCATTTAAAGTTAATAAATACATTGGATCCAGACTAAGATGTTTTTTTAATACACGCCCTAAAATCAATGTGATACATTTGTTGGGCTTAACTTTAAACTTCTGTTATCTTAATAAGGTCTGGAAATCTGGATTCAACTCATGATCTCGTCAGCAGGGGGTGGGAAACGCAACACAGAATCAAGTATTCATGACTCTATGTGTCTCTGGGACTTTGTGTGTGTGTGTGAGAGAGAGAGAGAGAGAGGGGTGGGTGGGTGGGGGTGGTGGTATTCAACTGGAGAACCGGTAGTGGAAATTTTGAGTAGTTTGGAGAACTGGTAAATAGGCTGGCCCCATCCCGCTGCCTCCCAGCTGATCTTCCTTTGTTGCCCTGAACAGGAGAAGGAAGCTGGAGAGCACATTAGTGGGGTGGGGAGGGAATGGGGATTTTTCAGTAACCTTCCCCTTCCACGCCCACCAAGCCATGCTCACCAAGCCACGCTCACAGAAATGGTAGTGAAATTTTTTGAATCTCACCACTGGTATGTATGTCTCCCCCTTCAAGTCGGTATTGACCCATTGCAAAAGCCTGGACAAGTTCCTGCAGCTTTCTTGGCAGGATATCCGACGTGATTTGTCCTTGCCTTTTTCTTCCTAGGGCTGAGACAGGGGGACTGGCCCAAGGTCATCCAGCTGGTTCTGTGCCAAAGGAAGGACTGGAACTTACCCTCCTTGTTCCTAGCCTGGTGCCTTTAATCACTACACTAAACTGGCTATAAAAAAGGAGGAGAGTTTGCCACTCAAAATTAATGGAGTTATTTCACAATTTGCATGTAACAACTGCAAAACTCAGCAAAACCTATTTCTAGAGTAGGGTTAGAGAAAAGCTTCTATACCCAATCTTGGTCAAGTATAGAAAAAAAACACCTTATGAACTTCAAACTGCAATGGGGTACTGATGAGTAGATGGGAATTGGGAAACCTTTGATTGAACAAAATTATTATTATTGCATCAACAGAATTGTATCACAGCGGCCAGTTGTTTCGCCGGATTTGGCATTGATTACTAGTCGGGCTCCACCCAGGGGCCTAGGACGTCGTAACGTATTTTCGTAATATGTGTGCAGATCCAAGCAGTGCGGCCTTTTGCATTTGACTGATGGTGATTTTGTCAATTTTTAACTGTTTTAAATCTAATTCCTGTGCTTTTGGAATAGCACCCAGTGTGCCGATTACCACTGGAATTACCACTGCTGGTTTGTGCCATAATCGTTGGATTTCGATTTTTAAGTCCTGGTATTTCGCGATTTTTTCATATTCCTTCTCGGCGACCCTGCTATCACCTAGTATTGCGATGTCTATGATTGTAACCTTATTTTTCTCAACCAGTGTGATGTCTGGTGTATTATGCGCCAGTATTTTATCCGTTTGTATGTGAAAATCCCACAAGATCTTGACCATCTGACCCTCGACGACTTTTTCAGGCTTATGTTCCCAGCAGTTTGTTGCTGTTTTAATATTATAATTTTTGCACAAATTCCAGTGGATCATTTGTGCCACTGAATTGTGCCGCATTTTATAGTCTGCACGATTTTTTTACAGCAGCTGAGTATGTGGTCAATAGTTTCATCAGCCTCTTTGCAAAGTCTACATTTGGCATCATCAGAGGATTTTTCGATTTTGGCCTTAATGGCATTTGTTCGGATAGCTTGTTCTTGCGCAGCCAGGATTAGTGACTCTGTTTCTTTCTATAATGTACCTGCTGTTAACCATAACCAAGTTTTTTCACTGTCCACTTTATCTTTTATGTTTTCCAGAAATTGGCCATGCAATGTTTTGTTCTGCCAACTCTCCATTCTTAATTTTATCACATCTTTTCTGTATTCTTGTTTCGTCTGTTGGGCCTTCAATAGATTTTTGTTCTTTACTTCGATTAATAGATGTTCTTGACTTTCTTTTAAATAATCAGCCAGTGCATGTTTTTCTTCTTCAACTATTTGCTTCACTTGTAATAATCCTCTGCCACCTGATTTTCGGGGTAGGTATAGTCTATCAATATCACCACATGATATTATTATTATTATTATTATTATTATTATTATTATTATTATTATTATTATTATTATTATTATTATTATTATTATTATTATTGTTATTCATTATTGTTATTCATTATTCATTATTGTTATTCATTATTAATATGCTTATTATTTGACTGCAAGTCATAACCCATAATACAGAATTTAAATAAAGAACACATTATAATGACATCAGCTAATACAGTTCAAACTGAAATTTAAATTTGATAATTTATAATACTTCCATGTATTCTAGAGAAAGCCTCCTGCTGTTTCCCCCTTTAATTAGCTCTTGTTCAAATAAAAGAAAGATAATTGGTTACAGAATTCTTTTAAGATTTAGAAAAAAAATCCTATTGACTAGATAAAAAAGGAAACTTGTTAAATGAAAAAGTAACGGGAGTAAAAATAAATAGATGCAGGCTAAAATATTTCTGAAAAGCTAGAAAGCAAATTGGTGTTGCTTTAATTGAAATAGAAAATAATCTTGTACTCCTTTTGAACTGAAGTTCAAAAGTGATCAAATTCAGGTACTTACTTTCTCCTAGGTAGAAAAATATTTAACAACTGATATGCCTCAACGTATCAGAAGAGTTTTTTCTAGAGCATATTTCAACCAACTAGGCTCCCTAGTAGGATACTGTAGATTTCATGGAGATCCATTTGAGGAAAGATTGTGCATTTTTGGAGCACTAACTGTTGAAAAGATTGGACACACCCTTTTTGAATTCAAACTTTACTATGCAGAAAAGGTTGCTTCTTGAGATTTTTATTTAAAAACGAAAACAAATATGGAGGAAGAAATTATTTCACTTTTTGGAGAGAATGATCCTGCATATACTATGGCCATCAATTGAGAAGGAAGGATTCTCTGGAGAAGAGCCTAATGCTGGGAAAGATTGAGGGCAAAAGAAGAAGGGGACAACTGAGAATGAGGGGGCTGGATGGAATCACTGAAGAAGCAGTAGGTGTGAGCTTAAATGGACTCCAGGGGATGGTGGAGGACAGGAAGGCTTGGAGGAACATTGTCCATGGGGTCCCGATGGGTTGGACACGACTTCGCAACTAACAACAACATGTCATTGCATATCATTAATAAGACTGCACTCTTTATAACAAAGGACATTGAGAAGAGGGATGGACTATTTAGATCAGGTTGGGGTTTAGGGGTGACAACTTACCATGAACCTTTTTAAAAAAAATCTACTTGCATATGTAGGAGAAGAGCAAGCAGAGTTGAGGGTGGAGTTAAATGCATTATAAGCTGAGAGTCCTTGCATTGCCACAAGAGATCCAAGTCCACTCGTTTGAATTCCATTGAGTCTTATCTAGCACCAATTTAATGCTGTTAATTGACTAGATTCTTGTGTATAGGTGTTAGCAATAAAACGTTCTGAGCTACAACTTGACTTATGGTTCTGAACTTTTGTGCCTGACAGCGTATTTCTATTAGTTTTATATTTTCAATATATTCAAATGACTAATGGAGACTTCTATTCCATTCCATTCCATTCCATTCCATTCCATTCCATTCCATTCCATTCCATTCTATTCTATTCCACTCCACTCCACTCCACTCCACTCCACTCCATTATTATATTCTATTCTATTCTATTCTGTTCTGTTCTGTTCTGTTCTGTTCCGTTCCATTCCATTCCACCCCATTTCACTCCACTCCACTCCAGTCCACCCCCTTTTATCTCCTTTTCATCTTTGTACCTTTGTCATTAAGTGACAACTCTTCATTTTGTCTCTCCCTCATTTCACTGCAGAACAGAAATGCGATCAAAGCACTGACAGCCACATAATCATTTATCAGCATGCAGAAGGCTTGCTGCATTAGTATAATATTTAACCACTGTCAAGGAATCCTTTGTTCTCATTTTTTAAAATTTAATAATTGACTGATATTTTCATTCTTACACCAGAAAAAAAAAAACCCACGATCCTTTGTCAGCATTTAAAAGCAGACATAGGGGAAATTGACTCTGCTGGAAAACAAAAGCATAAATAAGGTTGAAATATTGAATAATCCGAGTGCTGATAATAAAGATAAAGAAGACTGAGGCATTTCCTTGGTGGAAAATGAAAACTCAGATTGTTGGAGTTAGTTTGAGACAGGATGGTTTTTCTGAATGATTTAAGCTGTAAATGAGGCAGTTTGAAATTGCACCTAGCCTGCCTTTCGAAAATGCTGATTTTATCGAATGAAGAAGCTGAACGCTGAATACTAAGCAAGTGGTTAATTTCTAGAAGGGTAGAAGTCAATTAAGAGAAAGAAGAAGTGATTTTACACCAAAAAGATACCAAGCAGGTCGCATTAGCCTTTCAGAGGCGCAAACAAGGAGCTTAACTTGAGCAAAATCTTATAAACATAAACATCAATTGCTCACTTGTCAGGGAATCTAAAAATCATCTTCTATTTGGCCTGTGTAAATTCCTTAGGAACATAAACAAGCTCCATCCAGCGTAGCGTTTGCTTTTCTTCTTGTCATTGTTTTGTCTTCCGTTAAGTGGGAACTTTCGCTGCAGATGCCAGAGAGATGAAACCTATGATCTTTTCTATCCTGCCATTCAGAATGGCAAATCCAATAGAAGAACTGCATTCATTATATTTTCATTTCTACGATACTAATTTTGAGACAAGGGATGTGGTGGCTCAGTGGCTAAGACATTGAGCTTGTCAATCAGAAAGGTTGGCAGTTCAGCAGTTCGAATCCCTTGTGCCCCATATGGAAACACCCGTATGGATGTGAATGCGCATGTCCAGAACCCTGCCATAACGTCCTGTTGGAGAATGTGATTGATGACCTCAGCCAGAGGGGAAGGGGCACAGGGTTAAAGGTCAGACGCTATTAATTGTGATTTAGTTTCAGCTACACAGAAGTCCGTGCCAAGATGTTAGTCCTAATAAACGAATGGGGGTTTTTTTGAATTTCGTCTCGGGGCTCGTAAATTAATTAGGACAACTCTTGGAACCTTCACACCGTAACTAAGTGAGCTCCCGTTACTTGTCTCAGCTTCTGCCAACCTAGTAGTTCGAAAGCTTGTAAAAGTGCAAGCAGAAAAATCCGAACCACCGTTGGTGTGTGCCTTAGGCATTTAGTCATGCCGGCCACATGACCATGGAGACGTCTTTAGACAGTGCTGGCTCTTCAGCTTTGAAACAGAGATGAGGACAGCCCCCTAGAGTCAGGAACGACTAGCACATATGTGTGAGGGGAACCTTTACCTTTAATTCTGAGACAACATTCTGTTTTTAAACATATGTTAATTAATTCTATGGGACATCAATCCAAACAGTACATAAATGAAAATGGAAGTTGCTTTCTCGAGCCATTTCCTTAAGATGTATATTTTTGTATCTCATTTTTAAAGCGTGAATTGCAAACTTTGGGAAAAGATGCACGATCTGAAGGATGAATGCTTTCCTCTCTGTTTATTCAGAATACAATTTGATTCCAAAAGTAAATCAAACTCTTAACCAACATCTTAGCGGCACGGCGGCTCAGGGCCTTAATGAAACTGGAGATGGTCTCTGCTCCAGCAATTTGAGCCCTACCAATGTGTGGCAGGGTGAGCTTTGGTCACTTGCCTCAGCTGCTGTCCATCTAACAGTATGAAAGCATGTTTTCTGTGAGTAGATAAATAGGTACCACTTCAGTGGGAAGATAAACTGGTGCTCTGTACAGGCAGTCAGATTCCTGCTGGCTCTGAACCTTCCTGGCTGCAAGGTCCATTTGTGAGATGGCTCCAGGAAGGGAGGGGGAGTAGAATGACAGTGCAGGAAGAGTTGCTTGTCTGATTTCTGGTGTGAAGCCAGCTCACCCTCTTGTGGTGCACCTTGGGAACACACAAATGTTTCCTACAACAGAGCTGGTAACTTGGCAGCCAAACTACTACTCTGCAATAGCATTGTCTTCTCCTGGCTAATGTAATAACACCATACAACAAAAACAACAATAATATCCAACATCTTAATTTATACAATGGTACTTTCTACTCATCTTTGCAACTGCATGAATTAAATTTGGGTCAGATGGTTTGCCAAAAACTAATGTTTAGTTCACCTCCTGGAGTGAAGAAATGTTTTGAAATAGAGATATCAGCTCCAGTTCCTTACACAGTCATAAGGGAACATGTTCACTTTTTTTACAATGGAATTAATTAGTGGTGATTAGTCAACTATGAGTCAGAAGTTTCTGCAGCAGCCTGCATGCAGCTGGACACCAAAAGTTACAATTGAAGTGAAGTCAGGGCCAAGTAAAAGATTGGATTTAGAGAACAAGGTGAGAACTGGTAACAACCAGGAAAACACTAAGCATCTGACTATAGCTAGAAGGCACTGCTGTTCAGGGTATTCTCTATATGACTCAAAGGAAAACTATTCAGTTCATTTGCTGCAGCTTGTTTGTTTCTGTGCCATATTTTTTGCACAACTCATTTGGTTATCATAATAATCTTACAAAGTAGGTTATGCTTGTACAAATAATCCAGTGGGTTTAATTGCTGAACAGAGATTTGAAACTTATTCTTTCTAGTCCCTTTCTAACTGTTTAATAACTACACCAAAAAGACTTCAGGGGAATGTTAGAATATATGTGTCAGGGAAAAAGAAAATTCCCTCAAGTTTATTTGAAATTATATCCATTAATTTCTCCCCCTCCATGTGTTTATATTGTGCTGGCAGATAAGCAAAAGTAACTAATCTGCATTATTATGGGAGATGTTATTTGCTTATTTATTTTAACTTTGCTCACTAAGTTTGATGCAAATCTATCATATGTTAGAACAAATCTACAGAACTTGGGTCATTCTACCTCCACTGCAGCAATCTTCTAACTTGTTCATATCATATCATATCATATCATATGGATGAGGGAATAAATGGGGAACTCATCAAATTTGCAGATGACACCAAGCTGGCAGGAATAGCCAACACTCCAGAAGATAGGCTTAAGATACAGAAGGATCTTGACAAACTTGAACATTGGGCACTATCTAATAAAATGAAATTCAATGGTGAAAAGAGTAAGGTTCTACATTTAGGCAACAAAAACGGAATGCACAGGTACAGTATAGGTGGTACCGTGCTCAATAGTAGTAACTGTGAGAGGGATCTTGGAGTTTAGTGGACAACCATTTAAATAGGAGCCAGCCATGTGCAGCAGCTGCCAAAAAAGCCAACACAGTTCTAGGCTGCATCAACAGAGGGATAGAATCAAGATCACGTGAAGGGTTAATACCACTTTATAATGCCTTGGTAAGGCCACACTTGGAATACTGCATTCAGTTCTGGTCGCCACGATGTAAAAAAGATGTGGAGACTCTAGAAAGAGTGCAGAGAAGAGCAACAAAGATGATTAGGGGACTGGAGACTAAAACATATGAAGAACGGTTGCAGGAACTAAGTATGTCTAGCTTAAGAGAAAGAAGGACTAGGGGAGACATGATAGCAGTGTTCCAATATCTCAGGGGTTGCCACAAAGAAGAGGGAGTCAAGCTATTCTCCACGGCACCTGAGGACAGAACAAGAAGCAATGGGTGTAAACTAATCAAGGAGAGAAGCAACTTAGAACTGAGGAGGAACTTCCTGACAGTTAGAACAATTAACCAGTGGAACAGCTTGCCTCCAGAAGTTGTGAATGCCCCAACACTGGAAGTCTTTAAGAAGATGTTGGATAGCCATTTGTCTGGAACGGTATAGGGTTTCCTGCCTAGGCAGGGGGTTGGACTAGAAGACCTCCAAGGTCCCTTCCAACTCTACTATTGTATTGTATTGTATTGTATATATCATATCAGCTGTGGTTAGAATGCAGTACTGCAGGCTGCTTCTGCTGACTGCTGGCTGGCTGCAATTTGCAGTTCAAATCTCACCAGGCTTAAGGTTGACTCGGCCTTCTATCCTTCCAAGATCAGTAAAATAAGTACCCAGATTGTTGGGGGACAATAGGCTGACTCTGTAAACTGTAAAATGTGGTTTGTCAAATACACATCTCTTTGGAGTTTTACCAGAGTTTCTGAATCTTGTATCCACCAAAGTGGATTAAGAGCAAAATGGTGTTTAAGAATATTTCTTTCACTTTATCAAAAAGGAGTTTTCATTATTTGCTTTTGTTGTCTTACAAATACATTGGTTTGCTATAGTATTATTGTCAATAGTTGTGTTCAAATGATTATCCTTGAATTGTGAATATGTGTAAATTACATTTATAGAGAGAAAATAGAAAGAAAGGTCTTTTTTTTAAAAAAAAGCAGAAATTGAAGAGCTGCCCCTAAATTCTGTTCACTTGCTTTTTCTGATATATCGAAGAGGGCTGTAAAGCACTATGAAGCAGTATATAAGTCTAAGCAGCAAAGGTTTGGGGAATTCAAAATTGAGACTTGTGGATCACAGATTACCCAGCTTTGATAAAGCAGAAGCAAAGTTAGATGTGCAGTGTCTCTACTTGCAGATCAATTTCTCATGCACCTACACACAAGTACTGTATGTACAAAGGGCCAACCCTATGATTAGCCACAATTAGGAAATTGACAGCAGATATCAGGGTATGTAAGTCTTCTTTTTGGAATGCCATAGAAGTGGTGACACATATATTTGTTTATTTGTATCAGAAGCATCACAAATAAAATAAGGCATACTATATGAATAACCATTAAAATATAAGATTAACGTATGTACGCGTTACACAGATCTTGCCAAGAAACTAACGATATTAATTGTTGCGCTGCCATGAGATCCTCAAGTGTACACTGATGGGGACACAAAGGACAGGTATACATATGTGTAGTTGTCTGCATGTCACCACAACTGCAAAGGATGGAAGCCACTGGATAGACTGATTTCTTCGGAGTGTCTCTGGATCTTGTTGTACCTGAGCGCCAGCTGGTCAGAATTGAACTCCTGGCAGGCTAACTCACTGCTCACTGCCAGGAGTTTGATTCTGACTGGCTCAAGACAGTGGTGGGTTTCAATTTATTTTATTACTGGTTCGCTTGTGCACGCGTGTGCTTATGTATTCACACAATGCTTCTGTGCATGGCCAGAAGCATCTGGGTGGGTGGGCGGAGCATCTGGGTGGGCGGGCGGAGCATCTGGGTGGGCGGAGCATACCACCACTACCATTACCAGTTCGCCAGATCCGGGACGAACTTGCAAAAACTCACCTCTGGCTCAAGATTGACTTGCCTTCCATCTTTCCGAGGTGGGTAAAATGAGGACCCAGATTGTTGGGGGGCAATATACTAATTCTGTAAACCACTGAGAGAGGGTTGTAAATCACTGTGAAATGGTATATAAGTTAAATACTATTGCTGTTTAATGATTTCCATACTTCCCAGCTATATATTGAGTTGAATTCTAGATAATTCTTGAAAATACACTTTCCAATCCAGTTCCTTCTGTCTTTAAATTGTGACAGCAAAATGACTAGGCCACATCCCATATTACTGAGGAAATAAGGGTGGAGAAATAAGACTAAGAACTAGCAAATGGTTTAGGAAATGGCTAGGCTTCATGGATTACAATGCCAATGGCCTACCTTTGAATTTAATGAAAGCCGATAAGATATTTATCTGGGTGAGAAAGCAAATGCAAAATGATCAGTAAGGGCAATGAGGAATTTTCTGGTTTTATCAGCATGAGTAAAAAGTACAGAGGATAGCAGGCTAAAATGATAATAAAGGGGAAGATTTAATCCATGCAGTCATTAATTGCACTGGAAAGTAATTTCCCAAGTGTTGGGAATACAAAAAGAGAAAAGACAATGATTTTTTTTAAAATGTAGCTGTCCTGATAAAAATAGTTGATTAAAAACCAGAGGGAGAATAAGCTTGTAGTTATTTAATGCTATAAAATATCCACAAGATCTTTCAAAAGGTACCAACTTGGATATTTTATTTTTTTAAAAAGTTGGGGGCCACTGACCTAGCTCACACAGGGATTGTAGGCAGTTCACAACAACCAATAAAAACAAAAATCAGCAAATAGGTGCCAGATCACACGTATGACACAGTCCCATCATAGTCCAACGCTTGAGACAAGAGCCAGATCTTCAAATGGGAGGTTATTCCAACTAGTTGGGCTGGCTACAGAGAAAGTACATCTCTAAAGTCCTAATGTATTATAGTTCATGAGAAAAGGGACCTGGCACATGATTTAAGAAGGATGGGCTATCTGACATACTAGAATTTCTATTAACTTTAATGTTAAGGTATAAGACAGTGATGGCTAATCTTTTTCTCCTCGTGTATCAAAACTGCATGCGTGCGTGTCCACACCCATAATGCAATGTGCCCAGCTCCCCTGAGCATGCACGCATCACCCCCCCATGCTCCCCTCCCCTGTTTTGGGCCTAGCAGGCCTCCCTGAAGCCTCCTGGGACCAAAAATGCAAAAATGGGTGTCCCCCCTCCGTGCATGCACACATGATCCCCCCCCAACCCCCACGCATATGCACATCTCCTGCATGCAGAAGACCCAAAAATCAGCTGGCTGGCAGGAGGCATGCACACATGTGCGGTGGAGCTGACCTGGGCAATGGCTCATGTGTCCACGGCTTTGCATGCCACCTGTGGGACACGTGCCATAGGCTCACCATCAGGGGTATAGGAGATGACCAAGACTGAGGGAAGAGTCAAATGTATGATCAGTCTTGAGTCCCTTTATGCCCACAAGAGACCAAATTCCAGCACACCTTGAATTCAATTCAATTCAATACAATACAATACAATACAATACAATACATCCAATGAGTGACCAGATCAAAAGTAGTTTTGGGTCATAACATGAATTCAGTTGGGTAACTTATTACCACAAAATATCTGATGACATAATACAATACAATGCAATACATCAGCAGAGTTGGAAGGGACCTTGGAGGTCTTCTAGTCCAACCCCCTGCATAGGCAGGAAACCCTATACCATTTCAGACAAATGGCTATCCAAAATTTTCTTAAAGACTTCCAGTGTTGGGGCATTCACAACTTCTGGAGGCAAGCTGTTCCACTGATTAATTGTTCTAACTGTCACGAAGTTTCTCCTCAGTTCTAAGTTGCTTCTCTCCTTGATTAATTTCCACCCATTGCTTCTTGTTCTACCCTCAGGTGCCTTGGAAAATAGTTTGACTCCCTCTTCTTTGTGGCAACCCCTGAGATATTGGAACACTGCTATCATGTCTCCCCTAGTCCTTCTTTCTATTAAACTAGACATACCCAGTTCCTGCAACTGTTCTTCATATTACCTGCTCCAAACCAAATCAATGGACATTATACAAGATCCTAAGGATGATTCTAGAATTCCATTGAGTCTTATCTACCACCAATTTGCTTTGGCCATTAGAAGTTCAGATTCTTGCACAGAGCTTCCAGAATCATCCTTAGGATCGTGTATAATGTCCATTGATTTGGTTTGGAGCAGGTAAAGGAGAACTAGCTATTGCCATCTTGAAAATGGATATTATTCTTTTAAAATATTCCTAGGAAAATATTTGATGTATTTATCCCAAAAATATTCTTAGGAGAGCTATTTCATTTTTAGGTGATGTGACCACCAAATGTTTAGTAAAGTGCTATCGATTAAATTATCATAAAAGGATTATAAATGTATATAGATATACACATATGGGAATTGGGACTTATCAGGGCGGCTATATCTGTATAAATATGAGGAGGGACAATTATCTCCATTGTTGCTTTATGAGTACTAAAAAATAATCAGACTTAGAATTAAAAAAAAATGAGATAACCCACAGGCCAAAATTCCAAACTGACTTTAGAATTATGCTTGAGATAAAGTAGAGTAATATGTCGGATCAATCCATTTCAGGAATAATCAAGCATAGATGTTTTATAAAATATTCCACAAAATGCTGATGTTTGCTCTTCAGTGTCACACGGTCTTGGCAGTTGAACAAAATATATTATAGATTATCTTTTTACAGCTCTCCCAAGGCTGTTCCCATGGAAAAGGCATATTCATCTGTCTTAATGCGCTGAACACTGAAGTGGTTCAGCGTACAAAAAGGAAATGCGATCAATTTGCATTCAAAGGGTTAGACACCTGCTGCCTTGAACACAAGGCCACCTCAGACAACACCACAGGTCCGGTCAGGTGGCGAAATGGTGAGCCAAGAAGCCAATGTCAACCTGGAATCAAACAAAGAATTTTTTTGCATGTTGCAACCTGGTGCAAGAAACGTAGGAAAAACTGTTATAGTAAAAACAGTTTTTCTGCTCATAATTACAGTTTTGACCCAATTATCTTCATATTCTGCATAAAATTCCCTAGATTAAACCTTGGCAATTTCTGGTTACAAAAGAAGTCATTTCAGCTTATGACCAACGATGGACAAATCAGCTTTCCCCCCTATATTGTTTTTGTTTTTTGTTTTAATCTGAAATGTTTTTCTTTCCATTTACATTATGTGTATGTGTGGGGTTGTGTGTGTGTGTGTGTGTGTGTGTGTGTATGTGTGCACTTTTGAGTCAGAGTTGACTCTGGGTGACTATTTAGCAATAGCAATAGCACTTGGACTTATATACCACTTCATAGCGCTTTACAGCCCTCTCTAAGCGGTCTACAATGTCAGCGTATTGCCCCCAACAATCTGGGTCCTCATTTTACCCACCTCGGAAGGATGGAAGGCTGAGCCAAACCTGAGCTGGTGAGATTCGAACTGCCAAACTGCTGGCAGCTGGTGATCAGCAGAAGTAACCTGCAGTACTGTGACACCTTGGCTCATTTGGACAAGTCCCTGCAGTTTTATTGGCAAGATTTTACAAGCGGTTTGCCAGTACCTCCTTTCCAGGACTGAAAGAAAGTGACTGGCCAAAATCACCCAGAAGCCTTCATGCCTAAAACAGGACTAGAACTCATGGTCTCCTGGATTCTAACATGATTCCTTAACCACTACACCAAAGTGGGTCTCATATACACATATATACAGGCAATCTATTAAAGAAGAAGAATTTGCCTGGAAAATAAAGAACAGAGTAACAGATTTGGAAGGGACCTTGGAGGTCATCTAGTCCAACCCCCTGCTCAAATAGGAGACCCCATAACATTTTTGACAAGTGGCTGCCCAGTCTCTTCTTGAAAGCCTCCAGGGATAGAGAACCCAGAACTTCTGAAGGCAGTTTCTGTTCCATTGGTTGATTTCTCCTTAGTTCTAGGTTGAATATCTCATTGACCGATTTCTATCCATTGTTTCTTGCCTCAGGTGCTTTTCACCTTTTTAAAGAGGGTGAAGAGGAAGTTGACAAGGATGAGACAATAATTAAACACAGCATTTCAATGTTTTTAAATAAACAGAGTAAGTTCCTTATTGTTAGGCCTAAGAAGCTGTGGTTTAAATGAGAGTTGGTGTAAAATGGAAAGAACACTCAGAAGTTGCTAGCGATTGCAATGCTTTCCACTCACACTGGACCAAAGATCATTTCGCAGCTACCCTTCTTTTCAGTGTTAGATGTGCCTGTCACATAAACCATCACTACTACATCCAGCTAATGAACTGTCTCTCCAGTCACAAATGCTTGCCCAGGAACAGATTGATTTAACTTATGTGAACAAGTTTAAATCTTGTGGATTTATTATCTGTAAATGCACAGCATCTGTAAATGCACAGCATCTGTAAATGCACTGCCCTGTTGACATTTTTAATAGATTTCTTAAAGATCTATGAAAAAAAGAAGGCATATCCATTCTCATTTGCAAGCTTCGGTGGCTTACTGAAAATAGCTTCCCTTAATATATCCAGTTTTAATGTAAATCTCCTAAATAACTCATTAATACAGATTTCATAATTGTTATGAGCATTTTCCCCAAAGTAAGTGCTTTTTAATGTATAAGTTTGCCCTTTTGTATGTAGATTTCAGAAACATCAGTTTCAGAAGCATCTCTCATAAATCTGTGTGTATATAGATTTTTTTTTAAAAAAACCAAAGAAAGATCAATGTAAACTGTGCCATTTCACGCTGGCATCAGCAAATTTGCTGTCTTTTAAATCTCTGGACAAGTTCTACATTTCTAGTTAAGGAGAAAAATGTAGAGTCCAAATATAGAGAACAAAATTTAGAGAGGAATCCATTCATTGTTAGACGTTTACAAGGCCAGCACCATAGGACAACCCCAGAGTTTTGTGTTAGCTGGTTGAATAAATTTTTAAAAAGCATCATCACCATTAATCAGCTGCAAACCTTTATAAATGATTGAGAAAAGCAAACTCTGCTAGGGTTGCAATTCTCCGGTGTCTTTTGCATTGCAAATAGGTGTTGTCATTCTAATTATGGCTGTAAATTTGTTTATTCTTAGAATGATAAAGTGCGCCTCCTGAGACAGGGCAACCCTTAATACCTGGGGTCTAGAAATGGACCTTATCACGTGTGGGATTTCATTTCCCCTTAAACCACAGCATCAAAGAGACAACGAATCATGGAAAGGAATCTTTGGCTGCCACCAAAAATACCAGTCCTTTGATGAGTTTAGCCCTTCACACATTCTTTGTATCCCCTGCCCAACACATACAAAATAAAAATAAGCTACCAAAGACCTACAGGATAAATGTGGTTCACCGATTGCTAAAAGGGAACATTTGTAGCTCAGGATTGAACTGATGAGTCCTTGGTGCCCTCTGAGCTTGGTTGTTTTCTTGCAGATGTTTCATTAGCATCAATGCCCTAGTTATGCTTTTAAAAGGTAAAGATTTCCCTATTAGACATCTCTGAGGCCATGATGGCGAACCTATAGCATTGCATGCCATGCACACAGAGCAGAGATGGAATTCTGCCAGTTCTGACAGGTTCTGGAGAATCGCTAGCGGGAATTTTGAGTAGTCCGTAGAACCGGCAAATAGGCATGCCCCCCACCCCACCCCACCCTGCTGCCTCCCAGCTCCCAGCTCCCAGCTCCCAGCTCCCAGCTCCCAGCTGATCTTCTTTTGTTGTCCTGAACAGGAGAATGGAGCTGGAAAGCAGGTTAGTGGGGTGAGGAGAGAATTTGGATTTTGCAGTATCCTTCCCCTGCCACGCCCACAAAGCCACACCCACAAAGCCACACCCACAGAACTGGTAGTAATTTTTTTTGAATCTCATCACCGATGCAGAGCTCTCTCTGAGGGCACATGCACTGTCGCAAGCTGCTTTTCTGGTTACCAGCATGCATGTGCTGGTGTGCATGCACACTGGTCACCTGGTCTTTGGGTTTCTGGTGCTCTGGTGCATGCACACACATGCACACATGTGCATGTTTGGACATTCGGTGCCGAAAAGGTTCGTCATCTGTGCTCTAAGGTGCTGATCACTGCTCACTTCTTGGCCGAGGGAGCTAGCATTGTCTGAAGACAATTTCCATGGTCATGTGGCCGGCATGGCTATATGCCAAAGGTACATGGATTCCTGTTATCTTCCCACCGAGTTTGATAATGAAATGTCTGCAAGAAAACAACCAAGTTCAAGAGAGCACCAAGAACCTGGATATTGATCTCAAAAGCCCTGGAAAGAGTTGTTTGCTCTTCCCCTGACAGTTTCCTGACTAGGAGGAACAACAAGTAAAACAATCAAGGACAAAAGGTGACCACCAAGTCCTGGTGCCATCTATCACCATTGACTAACACTAATTGCAATGTTTTTCCATTCATCTGGGGCGGGGGGCAGTCCTTGATGGACTTGTTTGCCTATCTCTATGTACATCTAGTATGCTTCAAAGTGCTGCTGCTTGCCGTAGTCCATCAATGTAATAAAACTCTTTTGTTGTGTCAGGAATGGCCAAGCTGAAAATCGGCAGTTACAATATATGCACATTCTCTCTGTTCTGAGCAATGCAGACGAGCTGGGGAATCAAGCAATTTCTTCACTTGGGAATAACTCTCGCTGCCCACGCTAACCACGTGTTCCTTCCAGATGAGTGAGAATCACAAAGGGCTTTAAATTGGGTCAACTTCTTTCCTAAGCAGCAGAATCTTGCTATTTCTGACGCATTCTACTATATTCCTTGGAGTATTCTTTCCTCTTAGCTTCCGATCTGGATTGCTTCCAGGATCTGGCTCCTGCCTTGCCTTCAGCTCAGATGCTTTCCTTGAGGTTTCATCCATCTTTTATAGTTCCTCATCTTATCTTTTTGAATTGTTCTTTAAAAAACTTATCATTGTCTTGGATCCAAAGTGCATACCTGGCAAACATTTTATTGAGGGCGGAGGAATCAAAAGAAGAAGAAGTTACTTTGCCCCATTCCTATCTCTGAAGAGAGGGAGATGATGTGCCAACTCTTTATTTCTTGAATATTCTTGAATACAGCTCAGGATTCAAGGCAGAGATGATATTCAGCTGGTTCTGGCTGGTTCTGGTGAACTGGTAGCGGAAATTTTGAATAGTTTGGAGAACCGGCAAATACCACCTCTGACTGGCCCTGCAAATACCACCTTATTATGCCTTGGTAAGGCCACACGTGGAATACTGCATTCAGTTTTGGTCTCCACGATGTAGAAAAGATGTGGAGACTCTAGAAAGACTGCCGAGAAGCGCAACAAAGAGGATTAGGGGACTGGAGACTAAAACATATGAAGAACGGTTGCAGGAACTGGGTATGTCTAGTTTAATGAAAAGAAGGACTAGGGGAGACATGATAGCAGTGTTCCAATATCTCAGGGGTTGCCACAAAGAAGAGGGAGTCAAACTATTCTCCAAGGCACCTGAGGGTAGAACAAGACGCAATAGGTGGAAACTAATCAAGGAGAGAAGCAACTCAGAACTGAAGAGAAATTTCCTGACAGTTAGAACAATTAATCAATAGAACAGGTTGCCTCCAGAAGTTGTGAATGCCCCAACACTGGAAGTCTTTAAGAAGATGTTGGATAGACATTTGTCTGAAACGGTATAGGGTTTCCTGCCTAGGCAGAGGGTTGGACTAGAAGACCCCCAAGGTCCCTTTTAACTCTGCTATTGTATTGTAAAAAGATCTTGAAGTTGTGTGTGATTCATCTAACTGCCTTGCTTAGCAATATAAATTCTGTTCCCAATTGTGGTCATACTTCAAGTGCTATCCATGCATACCACATAAAATGTATGCTTCTTGACAATTACTATTCTTCTCCCCCTCCTCCCCCTCCTTCTCTCTCTCTCTCCCTCCCCCCTCTCTCTCCCTCCCTCCCACCAATAAAATGAATCTTTGTTATATTTCAGTCATTTTCCCTAAGGTAATGTATCTAAGAGGATTCAGTTTTATTAAAAGCTTTAAAATTTCTTAAGATTCAGAAACTAGTTAGCTGCAGTAACCCTTTCATGGGATTTTCTGCAGTAGTAAGCCTGGCTTCTTTGCCTGAATCAGGTGACTGTTAGTGGATTAAATGTTATTTTCTTTTAAACTGTTACTGCCAAAAGATTGCCTAATCATCCCATTGCTTGCATGCCTTGAAATAATTCTTATTGCTAAGTCTCCAGGATGGTTGAGTCTTAGATTTTTTACTAAAGACTGTAGGTTTGCAAAATTTGCACACTTGTCAATTTGCATTGCATAGTAGCTTATTTTTTTTCCCAAGGGGCAATAGAGGGCCGTTAATTATATTTCTTTCTGCCAATCTGGCAGGATAAAAATTTGCTTTAAATAAATGATGAGTAGGGATGTGCCTCTTTTGCTAATAACAATTTTGCTCCCCCTCTCATCCCTTGTCAACTAAAGTGGCTGAAAAATGGCAGTGACACGAAGAATCTGCAAAAGGGGGGTTGCGATATGTGCAGGAATGCTTCCTATACACCCAATAATCTTATCAGCCCCAAAAGGGGCAACCTGATGCTTTCTATGTCTTCAAATTACAAGGTTTACCATTCCTACCATTTATCTCTTTCCTTCCTTTTGTTTTCCTTAATCAACACATATTCTGTTCTATTGCTAAGTGCTGTACTCAGGTACAATGAGCTGTATTAGGAAGATTTGCTTCTTCTTCTCAAAATAAAGAGTTCTCTTGAGCATCTCTTTCCCTCTTTTTTCTTCATGAAATTTGATGCAGTTCTGTCTCAACAGACACCTGAATTCCTTATTAAAAGGGAAAAAAAGTTCTTAAGCTGATTTATTGTTTACTAGCTGGATATCCATGCTTTGTGACAAAATTATGTGATTGGGCAATGCAGGACAAATCCAGGTCACACCAGTTCAATCAGTTGGCTCAGTGGTGGTCGGTGATTAAAACATATAAGGGAATATCACTCATGTCATCTTGAGTCCGGAAGCAGTTCCATAGGTGGATTGCATAGACATTTTGGTGAGGTACTGATGTTTACTACTGTAAGGAGCCCCAGACTGCTCCTGAGAGAAGGAGTGGAACATCTGCCAGTTTGAACTGAGGTAACGGAATGTGAGGCAAGTGGCAGTTGGAACAGAGTTCTTTTCAGGTAGGGAGGGGGAGTAGAACTCCTTAGCATCAGAGCGTGTTAGTTAGTGTATAAGAAATAGTAATTATCTGATGGTCATTTAAAAAAAATCCTTTCTTAGCAAGCATCTAGAAGCCAAGAGGAACATATATATAAGTCTACCTGTGCTGTCATTCCTTACAACATGGCTGCAGGCCCAGTCCAAGAAGAAAAGATCCCCCCAAACATGTGTCAAATGTCCTTCTGAAAGGTTGAGGCAACATTTTCTGGATGGAAGACTTTATGGAGGCCTTCAGCTCACTTGTAGCCTATCCTTTGTTGGCTAAGCCATAAGAATTGGGTATGTCGGGCCAGGAGGAAATCAAGAAACAGTTAAGGGAAATGAAAGATGAAATTAAAGAAAATCAAGCCCAAATATATAAGAACTCACAAAGACTGAATTTTGTGGAAGGGGGGGTGGAGGAGGTGAGGGGGGTGGTGGAAGCTGTGCAGAAAGGGAACAAAGATCTTGACATCCAACAGATGAAATTAGAATTTGAGAGAATGTCCTATTATCTTAGATTTCAAAATGTTATAGAAGAAGATGGGGAAAATATAAGGGACATCATGACAAACATTCTGGCTGACTATACACACAAAGAAAAACAACAGATGGGGTGGGATATAGATCTGGTTTATAGAGTGAACTCAGCTTATGCTAGAACACACAATTTACCCAGGGAGGTTCACATTAAATTCCTTAGAAAAACCACAAGAGATGAAATTCTGGGTGTACAAAGGGGGCAAGCATTGACATATCATGATATGGAGATAACCATTCTGAAGCAGATCCCTAAGAAGATTAGAGAAAAAAGAAAAAATTATTCGCAATTAGCGAATAAATTATACCAGAAAGGGGTGTGGTTTAGATGGTTGATGCCTGAAGGTATGCTGATATTCTGGGAGGAGACAAGAATCAGAATTAATTCACCCATAGAGGCGCAGGCCTTTACGGAAAAAAATAAAACACTCCTAGAGAAACCACCAGACACTACAACGGACACGCAGGACACGGGAGGGGCCAGAGCTCTGCCAGTGGAGGGAGATGGGGCAATAGCAAGAAGACTCAGATCACAGAAATAAATATGAAAATCATATTATTATAAATTGACCGAAAGTGAAAATGGAATTATATTTGGATTTTATATTGTAATGTTTAATTTGATTGAATTTAATAATAGAACTAATATGCTGATTATAATCAATTATATACTAATGCATTATATATAAATGTACGCTATGGGTATGGAGGGAGGGGGGCCTCACACACTTTGCAACTGCCAAAATTTGTATACCTGTCCATTTACCCTTTTCCCTATAAATTTTGAAAAACCAATAAAATTTTATTACAAAAAAAAAAAAAAAAAAAAAAAAAAAAAAAAAAGAATTGGGTATGTCTAGTTTAATGAAAAGAAGGGCTAGGGGTTGATATTATAGCAGTGTTCCAATATTTGTGGGACTGCCACAAAGAAGAGGGTCAAGCTATTTTTCAAAGCACCTGAAGACCATGAATGGAAACTAATCAAGGAGTGAACCAACCGAGAATTAAAGAGAAATTTCTTCATTTCTGCAAATGAACGTGTTTCTTTATATTAAACAGCCACCCTTCAGGCAATCAGCTTTCAGAAGATGTCATCTCTATAATAAAATTAGCTCCATTTTGATGGATCAATTTCTTTCATCTTGCATACTCAGAGGTATTTTATTAATAACACAAATGGAGAATAGGCCAACAAGTTCCAACTCTTGCAATCTTTCTCCTTCCATTAGGGATCCTGTGGCTTTGTTCTTGGACATGGATATTTTATTTAAACATTGTCTTAAAGGAACAGCTCATTTTCAGCTGGCAGTTTAGTGTTTGCGAGAGGCTACACTGATTGTAAGATGACTATGATTACTACGCAATTTGCTTTTCTCAGCCATCCTTCTGGAGCGAGGTGGATAACTGTGGTCCATGAACCTCTCTTTGAAACTCCTTAAGATTGCAGTGCTGGTTTTCAAGGGGAAACAAAAGAAAATAGGTGCATTAAGTCACCAGTAGAGTTTTATCCTAAAAATAGCTCTCAAAACTAAACAAACATCGATCCTACCATATGTGATGATATTATTTCATCAGCAGAGATGTGATTTCCTTTTCCACTGGTGTATCAGTTAGAGTTAAGCTTTGAATGGAGAGAATAACAGAATTGGAAATGACCTTGGAGATCTAGTCCCACCCCTGTTCAAGCAGAAAACTCTGTACCATTTCAGACAAATGGTTTCCCCTATATTTTACAACACACAGTGTTGTATATATGAGGGTGCCCCTTCTTTAGAAATAGTTTGGTGAAAATTCATAAGATCTATAGGTTCTACATTCAACTGCAAATGTACCTCTCCCGTTAAAGCTTAGATATATTACTATTAAGGACTGTTTGAGGCTTTGCTGGTTAAAGTGCTGTCTTAAATATAAAGGAGTGAGACAGCACCTTCACTTGTATTGCTAGAATCCCCTGTTCTTGACTCAAACTACATCTGATATAGTTCGTGAGGGTGTTCCCCACTTAATAGATCTAGATTAAGCCCTAGAATGGCATCAACCAGGGGACTCTGGATCTTCATATGAACAGGGTAGAATTAACACCTCACATCTCTGCTATAAAGAGCTCATGACCTGCCTTTCCCAATTTTTGTAATGTCACACAGCAGGAAACTTACACCAGCACACTTAGATGTTTTATCCTCAATGCTCTCTCTCTCTCTCTCTCTCTCTCTCTCTCTCTCTCTCTCTCTCTCTCTCTCTCTCCCTTTCTCTCCCTCTCCCTCTCTCCCCCCTCTCTCCCTCTCCCTCCCCCCATCTCTCAAATATAATTCTTTATTGGCTAAGTGTGATTGGACACTCAAGGAATTTGTCTTTGGTGCATGTGCTCTCAGTATACATATTAAATACACTCATCAAGAATCATTTCTTGATGAGTGTATTTAAAAACGAAAAATACACTCATCAAGAATCATTTCTTGATGAGTGTGTTTAAAATGTACACTGAGAGCATATGCACCAAAGACAAATTCCTTGTGTGTCCAAGGTACAACACTTAGTGGTAGTCATATGATGCTAAATAAGCAATCAAATCATACTAGGAAAGCAAATAAAGCAATTTAATCATAAAGATACAAGCACCAAAGTTATAGTCTTAAGTGGGAGGAAATAGGTAATAGGAAGGATGAGAAGAATAATGGTAATACAGTCTTAGTGTCAAGGCGGCCTCCCTCAGCAACCAAGAAAGAAACCACTTAACTCCATTTTGCAGAATTAAGAGTGCTTTTACTGGTTATGAAAAGATAGCAGCTAAGCAAAGCAAGGTCTGAGGCAAAAGCATGTGGAATCATACATATCAATATGTGACCAACCTCCTCCCCCTGGTAACCCTCATCCCACTGTCCAATCTGTAAATCCCTTAGGTGTCATGTGAGTTCCATCTTCAAGGAGCATCATCAGGAAGGTATGCGGACAGTTGGCCTTGACCGACACCAAGCACTAATCTTCAACATGCGCAGTAGACGGTGAGACCAAAACTCCCTTTTTACAATCTCTCCTGTACTAAAACTTCCCCTCCCAAATACCAGCCCTCCCCTCCCCGTTTCAATGGTAGCCAAAAGCAAATAGTGAAACAGAGGCTGACACTTAGTAAATAGTTGGACATTGTTGTGGAAATTAGTTGTTTAGCAGAGTGATGGCATTCAAGAAAAACTGTCCTTGTTCTGGTGTGATGGGGAGATATTAACCAAGAGTATCTATGAATGTATTCACACTCTGAAACTAAGTTAATCATATATGAGATTTCCTACCTACTTAATAAAATTATTTGGTTTGTTCCCACAGGCAACTGTACTTTCTGTTAAATAACCCATAAGTACCACAGTATGCGGGAAGAGTGGCCCCATTCTTTACCCATAACAAAACTGTCAGAAATGGTTAGATCTTTGTGTGATCTGAGTAAGCCCAGTTTCTGTTCCCGAATGGGACTTTGCTGTCTGGTGTATTGTGCATCCCCCCCCCCCCCCCTCCACAGTTTTACAATGATTCAGTTAAAATTCTACAGCTACAGAACATGTCTGTTGAGGGACATCCAAGAAGCTTCAAGAGAGCAGGTGGTTCCAGTTCCTTTTACTGGTTAGATTCCCATGAATGGCACTGAAGCCTCCTTAAAGAAGGAAAGAGAAAACTAGGATAAAGAGAAAAAAGCACAATTTCTTCCTTCTCTGTCTCCATTTATAATAGAAGAAGCATGCATAATTGATGTCCTCCAGCATCTCTGTTCACTGCTGGAACAAATCCAAGCAAGTATGAGAATGTAAAACTTGCACGCAAGTTTGGCTTGGATATTAAGGGCACTCTGCTCTCTTTCGGCTATTGTGGTCATGGGCCATAGGTGATTAGAAAAATATGAAAAGTTCCTGAAATCAACATTGACAAAGCCAGAGTCGAAGTTATTATATCTTAAATCTATCCTGTTTTTTTAATACTTACAATGTAATTACAGGGGGGAGGGAAATCTCTATATTTAAGTGTTCATTTAGTCAGAATTAGATGCAAAGATACTTGATTGCTCCTCTGATTTTCTCCTGACATAAAACCACTAAGCATAATTGCAGCATATCATATATTAAAGCAACGGCAGAAGTGACTAGAGACTGTACAAAATGTCTAAAATAAGTGTTAAATCAATTATTGATTTGATGTATCCAAACTTTTTCCCGCTGAGCTACTAGCCCCAAGTAATTAATATACTCAAATATGGTTACATGCCAAATTATTTAAAATGCCCCACGGGCTGATTAAAATGGAAATAAAACTGTGTTCTTAAAATAGTGTAGGTTGGGAAAGTGGTTTTCACCCATCTTTGGGTTGAAGAGAACAAACTGAGATCAAAATTGATGGTGGGGGCTGGAGTTCCCAGACATCTAAAAGACAACTTCACTAAGAACTTGTAAATTCTCCCACCAATAAGGAAATGATTCCTTTTTTTTATTATAAAGTTTTTTATTTCTTCATTTTCAAAATACATAATCACATGCATACTATTACAAAGCCAACATCATATTGTATTATTAAATGTTTACATCAATTCATCTTACCATCAACTCCCAAAAACAATTATTGGCTCTTCTGTTCTCCATACACCATATTTGTACCTTATCCATCACTTTCTTCTCCCCCTCTCCTCCTCCTCCCTACCTCCTTTCATCCCTCTGTCATTCTTCACTTCTCAACTTCCCCTTCCTCTCTCCTTCTCCTCTCTCTCCTCATAAGGAAATGATTCCCACTGGATCACATTCATCATGGATTCCAAAGATCTAAAATGTTCCAATCTCACATTCATATGGCTGAAAGAGGATTTGGGGAGGGGAGACTGGATTTAAACTGATTACATGGTTGCTTTAAAACTATTTCAATCCACTGAATGCACTGGCAAAAAATGTTTTAATTGAAAAAAATGGAGAGATATATACCCATATTTTTCAGAGTATAAGCTGCACCTTACTTTTTGGGGAGGAAGATAAGAAAAAAAAATTCTGCCTCTGCCTACCAGCATCCATCGGTACTCATCTAGCTAGTGTCCTTAGCAAACAGCCTGGTCATCTTCTGCACATTAGTTCACTGGTTTTGAGCATGCATGCGCCTCGCTGGGGCTGATGCTTCAAAAATCAGCTTCAAAAACACAGCTGATTGTCGCAGGGAGCTCCAGTGAGTAAAGCAGGTGAAGCATGGAAGCAGTGAGACAAGACAGCAGCTGTTCTGGGTTTCCATTTTGGCCTCGGCGCCTCGTGTTATCAGCCGCTAAACGCTCCATTTGAGACCCATTCAAGGCTGCGGGGATCACCAAAGCACATCGCCTCCACTCGCCGCTTGAAAATGCAATGCACAGAAGCCACAAATGGGACGTGCGGAGCAGTGGTGGGTTCTGGATTCCGGATTCCGTACTGGTTGGAATGGCCCCGGAGTCACCCACATGCATGCGCACGGCGCATTTGCACATGTGCACAGCACACACATGCATTGTAGCATCAAATGACGCTTCCACAAGCTTCCGCAATGCTCCAACTGCTTGGCGGAGAGTCGTGCAGGTGCTGTAAATGCCATGCGTTTGCACGGAAGCGCCAAAAGCTTAAAGAACAGGTAAGGAGCATGGGCGGGCACTTGGGCCCTCCAGAGCACCGTACCGGGACGTACCGACTGCAAACCACCACTGGTGCGGAGGCCAAAACCCCGATGCACCGAGGCAGCAATCAGTAGTGATGTGCTCTGGTGATCCCCGCAGCCTTGAACGGGTCTCAAACTGAGTGTTCAGAGGCTGAAAACATGAGTCGCAGAGGCCAAAAATGCAAGCCACGGAGGGGGCGATGGTCTGTGGCAATCCCTACAGTCTGGAATAGGTCTAAAACGCAAGTGTGGAGGCCGAATGGTGGGGGCCGAATGGTGGGTGGGACTACATTCGGAGTATAAGATGCACTCAAATTTTCACCCTCTTTTAGGGCGGGGGAGTAAAGTGCATCTTATACTCCCCCAAATATGGGACATTTCTTCATTATTTCTATCCTAATAATTTTTGAGAGCCAGTTTGGTGTAATGGTTAAGGCAGCAGGTTGGAAACTGGAAGACTGTGAGTTTTAGTTCTGGTTTAGGCAAAAAGCCAGCTGGGTGAACTTGGGCCAGTCACTTGCTGTCTGCCCTAGGAAGGAGGCAATGGCAAATCACTTATGAAATCTTGCCAAGAATACTCCAGGGACATGTCTAGTAAGTTGCCAGGAGTCAAGGTTTGAAGACAATAAATAATTACAGTTAAAAGTAATACAAAACAAAACAAAATAATAAAGAGAATAATAGAATATATAGAAAATAAAAAATAGGAGCAAAAATATAAAAGAAAGAAAAAATAGGAATGTAACTTGTTTCATAACATCTTTTGAGCATAATCAGACACTCTTAAAATTAACTTCTGGGTTCATTGCTCATAAATGTTCTTCAATAAGTCTAACGTTAAAATATTTTGCAAGATGAGTTTAGGAACTGTAGTCGTTCATCCCTTCTAGCTCTTTCTTGCATTTTCATTTTTAAAAGTCTTATTTTATGTTTTTTTAAAGAATTCCAAACAAAAGCATTTTCCCATGGCAAGGATTTTTTTTTATAATTAATTCCAAAACTTTATTCCAAATTTATCCGGACCCTTAGTCTATTTACAGCTTTCTAAAATTAAAATGTTAACCATCCTTTCCCTGTTTATTCTATTTTTTTAAAAAAGTACTTACATACCTATTTGAAACATCTTTTGCTAAAGATTGAAAAGAACCTCACCCAGGGCTATAAAACATATTGATGGAAAGGTTTTCTTGTAGCAGAAAAGCACCAATTTCTGAAAGTGTTTAGAAAAGAAACAAGGTGAATTTAGTGTCCTTTTTAGTCTTCCATTTTAGAAAATGTGAAAATAAATAAATAAAAAGGATAAATATGGTTATTCCTTGCGTAGTTAATTATTTCCCAAGCAATTAACAAAAACAGAATTTGGCAAAAAAAAAAATGTTTCAACACATCAAATCAGGAGCAAGTAGTGGCTTGATGGCCAGTATAGTGATAGCAAGTAGTGACTTAATACACACAGAAATCACTATCTGGTTGCTAATATAAGTAAATGGGTCTGTTTCAGAGCTACGTAGGTGCCAGTAGTCCAGCCTCATTGTTTGAACTGATTTATAGCAATAGAGAATTTTTAGAATTTATAGCATTGGGCAAACTCCAGTTTTCCTCTACTAAACCTCGCCATCTCATAGGACCTGAACTAGTGGTGGGTTACGACCGGTACGCTCTGGTACGGGCGAACCGGTGCCTGCCGGAAGCACCAGGTACCGTTCCGGTATGCTGCTCCAGAGGGCTGCCCACCCACCCGTGCTTCTTACCGGTATTTGAGGTTTACAGGGCTTACACGCACGGAGCGTACTGTGCCTGTGCAATGCTCCACTGAGCAGCTGGAGCGTCGTGGAGCATCGCGGGTGGTAAGTATGCATGCATGCACTGCACATGTTCATGTGGGGGACACCCGGCCTCATTGCACCGTACCGGTTGCAACGGGATCCGGAATCCACCATTGACTTAAACATTGTGCCTTTTCTATAGTTGCTTTTGTGTCCCAGGACAATCTCTCCCCAATATACAGCAGGCCTGCAACTCTTCTCACTTCCAGGCCTTTGGATCCGGCTGAAGAGAGTTTGCTGCTGGTTGTTTTATCATTGTTTTTGCTGCCATTGTTTATGTTATATTTTGGCTGTTTTTAGTGTTATGTGGTCCTTTGGAGTGTATTGATTGTTCCTTGCGATACACCACTCAGAGTCACACTGTTGAATTGAGTGGCTCTATAAATAAAATAAACACATTTGATATCTTCAATTTGTCCCTGACCAATTGGCAAGAGCATTGTTCCACTGGAATTTCCCTCAAGGTTCCAGTTTGGTCTGGTGAGGGTTGGTTCTCAACCTTCCCAATGCCATGACCCTTTAATACAGCTCCTCATGTTGTGGTGACCCCCCAACCATAAAATTGGTGTCTCGGTTCCTAAGACCATCGAAAATATGTGTTTTCCGATGGACTTAGGTGACCCCGGTGAAAGGGTCATTCGACCCCCAAAGGGGTCCCGACCCACAGGTTGAGAACCACTGGTCTAGTGCTGTGATGGCGAACCTATGGCAGACATGCCAGAGGTGGATACAGAGCCCTCCCCATGGGCACATGCACCTTTGCCAGCTTCTCTTCTGGTTTCTGATGCGCACTTGCATGCTGGCCAGCTGGTCTTTGTTGGCTGTGGAAAGCGGCCTGAAAATGCCCCCCAAAATGCCCCCAAAACAGAGGTTGTTTAGGGCCGTTTTTGGGCTGTTTTGGGGGGCAATTTTGGGCTTCTTTCAGGTTATTTTCCAGACTATTTCCCGGGCGTTTTTCAAGCTGTTTTCTGGGCCATTTCCAGCAGCTGCTCTGCAAGATGAATAGGGCAAATGCAGCATTGGGTGTTACCTCCTGTAGCTTGTTCTTCAAACATGCAAGCCAGCTTCAGCCTCAAGCTCCAGATTTGGTAAGTCTACCTGGCTGGTTACGGTTGCTAAGAGCTCAATGATAGCCTGGGGCTGCATGAATATAGAAATGCAATATGAAACGTCCTAGCTAGCAGTGCTTTTCCCACCTCCTTTTAATGGTAGTGCAGTTGTGCTACTTTTAAATCTCTCCTGCAATGGCAGAAGGAGTAAGAAAAAGCAGCCTTAATTACTGCAGATGAGATAAATCAGGCTTGTCTTGTTAGAAATGCAGCAGCTTCCTGAGTCATTCTGCCAATAAGGGCTATTAATTTTAGATTTTGAGAGACTGTCTACCTAAACAGAGATGCACACCATAGCACTAAAAGCTTTCAAATCCGCAAGACTTGGAAACCTTTGAAAAAATGCCCATATCTTGGGGATGGACTAGCCAGGAGCTATAGAAATGACTTGCTTGAAGGTCATTTGAAGGAAAGAAATTGAGATTATCAACTCTTCCATATTGATGGGTAGGCTTTATGAATATAGATAGCGTGATTTGGGCTCAGAAGGATTCGGCAGCCATTGCTAAACTGGGAAGACATTTTAAATGGGAAATCAAATTCAAAAAGTCCATCACAACATTTAAGAGATCTGTAATCTAAAAGCCTAAATACACAAAGAGTTTACTCTCAGAGGAACTAATGATGGAATGGTCTGATTAATATGTCCTTTTCTCAAAAATCTACTCTGTTTGTCTATCTATATCAGGGGTTAGCCCTTCCTGGAATGTCAAACTCGATTTCATTGGGGGCTGCATCAGGGTTGTGCTTGACCACGGGGGGCCAGGATGGGTGTGACCAGGGAGGGCATGCCCAACTTGACATCACTTGTGTCGTGGGAGCCTGTGGTGGCCCGAGGGCTCTGTCAAAGAAAACGGGCTCCCAAGCTCTGTTTTCAGCTGGGATGGCCTCCTGCAACCCTCTGCCAGAGACAACGGGCTCCCGAGCTCTGTTTTCAGCGGGGATGGCCTCCTGCAACCCTCTGCCAGAGAAAACAGGATCCCAAGCTCTGTTTTCAGCTGGGATGACCTCCTGCAACCCTCTGCCAGAGAAAACGGGCTCCCAAGCTCTGTTTTCAGCTGGGATGACCTCCTGCAACCCTCTGCCAGAGAAAACGGGCTCCCAAGCTCTGTTTTCAGCTGGGATGACCTCCTGCAACCCTCTGCCAGAGAAAACGGGATCCCAAGCTCTGTTTTCAGCTGGGATGGCCTCCTGCAACCCTTTGCCAGAGAAAACGGGATCCCAAGCTCTGTTTTCAGCTGGGATGGCCTCCTGCAACTCTCTGCCAGAGAAAACGGGATCCCAAGCTCTGTTTTCAGCTGGGATGGCCTCCTGCAACCCTCTGCCAGAGAAAACGGGCTCCCAAGCTCTGCTTTCAGCTGGGATGGCCTCCTGCAACCCTCTGCCAGAGAAAACGGGATCCCAAGCTCTGTTTTCAGCTGGGATGGCCTCCTGCAACTCTCTGCCAGAGAAAACGGGCTCCCAAGCTCTGTTTTCAGCTGGGATGGCCTCCTGCAACCCTCTGCCAATGGAAACGGAGCTCAGGGGAGCCACACATGGTCCCCCCAAGTTCCATTTTCAGCTGGGACAGCCTCCTGCAACCCTCTGCCAGCAAAAATGGAGTTTGGGCATGCTGCCCTCCCGAGCTCCATTTTTGCTGGAAGAACAACTGTGGGCTGGTCCTTCATTATTTCCAGGACAGCCCTGGAGAGACAATACCCCCACCTCTAGTGGGGTCTAAGTACTCCACAGGCCGATCTGGTCCGCAGGCCTTGAGTTTGACACCCTTGATCTATATCATCTATATCTATGTCTGTCTGTCTACATCAGAGGTGGGTTCCTACCGGTTTGGCCCAGTTCGGCTGAGTAGGTAGTAACCCACTGGGCCACGCCCCCAAACTGGTTCTATTGGTGCCGCCGTAGGCGCCACTATCTTGTTTTTTGCTTCTGCGCATGTGCAGAAGCAATGTTTTACTATTGTGCATAAGATCTAATATTGCATGATCAGGTAGTCATTCCAGGAAGTGCTAATGAAAAGAAAATTCCCCAGAGGGTAGTTTTCCAATGGGTTCTTAGATGTTCGACATGTCTTATTTTTCTTCAGTTCCTGAACTTCCTGAACTAGAGGTGGGGTTATTGTCTCTCTTATTAATGCTGCACTCAATCTCCCAGCATTCCTCATAATTGGAAATAATGTTCGATGCCATTGAAATAATGCCCATGACTTGGGCACAGCCCATCTCTTGCTGGAATAAATGAAATGTAGCTTTGCTGCAGGCCTATTGTGTACCATAGTGTGGTTGTGAGTAGAGAAGAAAAGGAGATTTATGATGTTCACACTTAACTACCCATGGGCATTCCAGGAACTGCAGTCAGGTCTATCTGTTTAGGTTATATCACATGGAAACAATGCGGCATAATCAATAACAAGCATGTTTCCTTACTATATTGACCTGTGTATAATTTTACCATATATTGGTAGTTGACCTTTCTCCCCAAGCGCTTCAAAGTTCTCCCATTGCTTTTTCAAAGGGGTTGCATCTATTGATAATTTTCCACCTCTTTGAGTTCTATTGATTTTTAAACAGAGCTTGAGCACAAGGTCTCCAATATGTACATATCTGTCCACCCTTCACCAAACAGCTAAAAGTAAAGATTTATCAATGTTTGCTGATACAAGCTGAAAGCAGGAGATCTTCAGTAGGAAGGAACCACACTTTCAACTTTTAGGAGAGGGAAGAGTGACAGCCATGGTCAGGAGGGTGATAACATTGTAAAATGAACTGAATCATATCCTGAAGGAGAAGAGGGAGGGCTTTTAAACTGGCATTCTGGAGCTCCACCATACCATAAACCTATAAATGGAAGTTCTGCTCTGCCAGCTGTTGTTCTGGTATCTGCTGTCGAAGTTAAATTGTGTCAATGGATGCAATTACTCTTGGGCAGATGAACTTGACTAGGTCTGTCTGTAATAAAAAACCATATCCATTCATGATTTGGTGATTGGCGAACAGGCACGTTTGGTGTATATAACAAAACTTGGTTGAACAAGGGCAGCAATCTGCTTAGCAGGGGTTTCAGCTCATAAACAGCTTTGGGATCAGGGCTGAAGAAGAAGTAACTTGAAGATCCGACTGGTTTCGCAGCTCTTGCAGGAACAGCAGGTGGAGACTGTGGTCAATAGGATCCTTGCTCAAGTTCAGCTGGCACATCACCTTGGGTTCTACCTCAGGTGAGAGGATATGGTGGTATTATGGCTTATGTCCCTTTTACTCCCAACTGAGACTCCATTCTAAATGGAGCTGCTTATAAAGACCACTCAAAAGCTTCAGATGGTCCAAAGTGCCGTGACTTCCAGTGTTAGTTGGAAGTTGCTGGTGGGAGAGCATTGCACCCATGCTCTGAGCCCTGCTCTAGTTAGCATTTGATTTTTGGGGGAAATGGAAACTGCTGCTCTTGATCGCCAAGGGACTTTTATGTTGTGGGACTAATTGAACTTCAGGATGTCTACATTCTCCTGCTGGAATCAGTCTGACCAGTTTCATTTGTTTCCTGGTGATTTTTCATTTTAGAGAGGATTAGCTGAGACGTTGAGATGCTGAGATTTTGGAATGGCATCCCAATGGAATTAGGCCAATTTTCACTTGAATTGAGTTTTGGAAGTAGCTGAAAATGGATTCCTCCAGATGGCATTTGGGGCATTTTGCTACCTTGGATGGAATTTTATAAATTGATGGCTGCTGGTCATGTTTTATTCAATTTTATATGTTTATAATTTTCAACTAACCACTAATGTTTGGCTATTACTGTAAATCCAGCTAACCACTGTGAGTCTTTTGGGATTGTGGTGGGATATACATAAAATTAAATAAATCAACTAATTAGTTAATTAGTTGAAAATCATGTATTTGGGGAGGATTTCACTTTTCCATTTCTGAAAGTTAAGTATATTTTAGAGTATATGTTATAGGTGCCCAAGGACTACAAAATCATGACTTGTTGTATATCTCTAATCTTCTGTTCAAAATTACAGGAATGATTTTGAAAGTAGGGGAAAGCTACATTTGTCAAAAGCAAGGGAAATCAATGTACAATGGATTTTCCTTGGGTTAACATCTATTAGTGGATGAGTAAGGGTCTGTTAGAGAAAAAAAATCAAACAGGATCATTTCCATATAGACCTGTGAACATAAGACAATAATGTAAGATAATGATGAGACTATTGAGTCTAATTTTCAAATATTTAACTAGCCTAGAGTGTTTTGCAACATTTTGTAGATGGACCTTTAATTATAAATTGGGCAGATGGAAATTAATGTGGACGCCAGCCAGTTTATTCCCAGTTGTTTTGTGTTGAGAATTTCATTTGCCTTTTTGTTTTGTTTTATTATTCATAAAACAATTGCTGAAGAAGAAATGTGGGAAGAAGAAAAAACAATATGCGCAAAAAAAAGGAGGGAAACATATCAACTAGAGTCTTGTGAGATGAGGGGACTATAAAGAAGTTGATGGACTGAGTTTGGTTGCATCCTTGCCTTAACACAATGTACTGTGTTAACTATGGTCTTGAAAAGAGGATTGACCTTTGTGTAATGTCTTTCTGAATATGGTAACCTGCAAAGCTATGCAGCATTAAGAATCTAAATAGCTCAAGATTAATTTTTGAAGAGATTGATTGATTGATTGATTGAGTGAGTGATTGAATGAATGAATTTATATGGTGTCAGTTGTGGCTCAGCAAGATCCGGTTGAGCTGCTGATGGACTCGGATAGTGAGGGATCATTTGAGTCTGCCCTGGACAATGTGGAGGACCCTGTGCAGGGTTCAGACTCAGAGCAGGGACCAGAGAGGCTGGTTGGCCACCAGAAGGCGCTTGAGGCATGGAGCAGTGGGGAGGATCAAAGGCAGTTTGTCCCTGATGCTAGATTGAGAAGGGCTGAGAAACGGAAGCAGCCACTCCATAGACAGACTCACAGAAGATGATTAAGGTGGTTGTGGATTGGCCCCTCCCAAGAGAGATTATAGGTGAGGTGTTGGGAGGGGACATTTGCAGGAAACAACCATTCAAAGTAGTAGTTAAGAAAATCTGTTTGTTTGGACTATCTGCATTGCTTCATTTTGAATTATCTGGGTTGCTCCATTGAACGTGAGTTGTCTGGGCCCTCAGCCAAAGGATTCATTATCTCAGTAATTAAACAGTGACAAACAGCCAAGCCTGTGTTCTGGTTTATTCACAGGCGTGGAGGGGGGGGGTCAGAACAGGTGCCTATCTATCTCCCAATAAGGCAACTCTGGGAGGCTTTCAAATAGTAAAAAGATAAATAGAAACACACTTAAATTGTATTAAACTATGAAAAACAAACAAACCCTAGGACCAAGGAGATGGATGACATAGGGTTGAGGTATTCTTAACCAAGATTTCCAAAACTGAATGGAAAGTCATACTTCTTAAATCATTATTTAGAGCCCCGAGTAAGGAAATGCCACACTCTATGAGGTTGTTTGGACCATAGCAATAGACTAAGAAACGTTGAATTGGTAACAGACTAGAAATGATTTAATCATTCTGAGTGATGAAGTTGGATTCTATTTGGATTGGGAAAAGGTTGCTGGTCACAGAAAAAGACTGCTTCTTCATTTACTTATTTTATTTTTTTATTATTTATGTCATTATTATTATTTTGTATTCCTTGTTGCCTGGCTCTGTTGGTTAAAGCTTTTGGTAATGAATAATGTGCATCGCACTTTCTTGTCCTCTTTATTTAACTCTTTTGACTTTAGCTGTCATCCTATGGGATAAATGAAGAAATAGTGCTTTGAATAACAACAAACAATTTTTTGCAACGATCCTGGATCAGGGCCAGTCAAGACACGTTGTGTCCTGAAGTAAGTCACCCAGTAATAACCATTCCTCAAAACTTCTTTCTTTCCACCCACTTCCAAAGCCTAAAATGTATTATCTCATACACTAAGAATTCTAATAGGACTAAAATTCAGAGATCTTCTTAACATGAAGAAAGTTGCCCAAATGTGCAACTGGAATCTACCCAAACGTGATTGAAATCTACGGGAGCCAGTCTTTACAGACTTCTGTGTGACAAAACATTTATTTATCAAATTTAGATATCACCAGTCCAGGTGTGAAATTCAGCAGGTTCTGACAGGTTCTGGAGAACCGGTAGCGGACATTTTGAGTAGTTCGGAGAACTGGCAAATACCACTTCTGGCTGGCCCCAGAGTGGGGTGGGAATGGAGATTTTGCAGTATCCTTCCCCTGCCACGCCCACCAAGCCGCGCCCACAGAACCAGTAGTAAAAAAAATGAATTTCACCACTGCACCCATCTCATTATCAGCACCAAAACACATTAAATAAACTGTAACATCATATTACCATTTCTGTCTTCAAGTTTTATCCAATTTCTTTAACAATTTCTCATAAGACTTTTTGTTTTACTGTTAACCATTTTTGTCTTTCTGAATCCTAGACCAAGGACTGGACACAGTATAATTCAATGAGCTTGCATAGAATTCTTCTTGGATACAAGTCAGTTGTCTTATTTTTAATCACATTGAACTCCCAAACCATGTTCAGTTTGTGATCAAATATAGTTTACAATCTTCTTTCGGAAGTTTGAGTGATATACCAGTGGTGGGATTCAGCCAGTTCGCACCACTTCGGAAGAACCAGTTGTTAACTTTCTGAGCAGTTTGGTGAACTGGTTGTTGGAAGAAATCTTTAGGGCAGAGAACTGGTTATTAAATTATTTGAATCCCACCACCGTATACTCCCATGCCTCTATATTTTAATGCTTCTTTCAATGCTTCTGCAATAGAAATTCCATTCATAATTTCTTTTTACTAACTTGGGTGCAGTTTTCCTGTTAGAGATTTTCATTTTTGGATTCAGGTGTGATTCTTGTTTATTTAAAAATAAAATCCATAGATTGCAAAAGTCAGCTCTTTTTCTTGCAGAATCTTCATCTGCACTTCTTTTTTTCTTACCATGGATTATGCTTGGCTACTGACATTTGATCTGCAAAATGGGCTTTCTTTTTTGTAGATGTCATGCAAGAATATCCCAAGACACAATAGATGCTGGCAAAAGCAAAATGAGAGCAGGATCTAATTGGGGACATCATTCTAGGTGGCACTTTCTGTCTGCCAGCAGCTCCTTGCTGTGGCTTATGCAGCCAGTGAATAATTTGCTCTGAAATACAGATATGATGTAATGCCTGCAGTGGAAGCCTTTGGGCCTTGAACTCAAAAGGAAGGAATTCATATTCTGAATCTGTATCAGGAACAAGGGGAGATTAAATGAAATGGCACATTTTATGGTGCTGAGTCACTGAGTCTTTGAGAATTAATGTTATGGCGATAGAGCATCTGAACAACTCTCCTCTTTCAGGGTTTTTAACTCTTTCTTCCCTTCCTTCTAAAGATCCTCCTTTTCTCTCCATATTTTTGCTTCCAGAAGGGATTCCAAACCATGTCCATCTTTCAAATAGTATTCAAATCAAGACTAATTATTTTAACATCTGGCAGGCCAACAATGTATAATCACAAATACCTTTTCTTCTGAATGTAGGCAGTTTCAGCTGTTCCAGTATTATCAGGTGAATCATTTTGGTACAAGCTAGACTAAACCATTGGGATTTAACTTCCTGGATGTTTCCAAAAGGAGTTGGCAAAAATGGCTGACATGACCATTTGGGATGAAATTGGAGAGGTTGCATCATACATAAACGCTGAGAACATAACTTCGCCTATCACCGACTTGCTGTCCTCCAAAATAGTCTTTTAGCTGATGCCCCCCTTCTCTCTTCTCAGTTGCTGTAATTTTTTTTTTAAAAAAAGCAGGCTGGGAGATCCATAGCCTGCTGGCTTCTTACAGCTCTAAGAGGAATTCCAGACCATGCATAGGAGAAGGAATGGCAGAATCTGCAGGCGGGGTTAAAAGAGGGATTAGTCTAGAATACTTACATAGCCATAAATGGACTAAGCTCAGCACCCCCCCCCTCCAAATTCTATGGACCCAACTAATTCCAAACAGCTGCTAACCATTAGGGAGAAAATACTTGTGCATAGACTACTTAGCAATAAATAAATTTAATTGGACCTTCAAGTGTGGATCTAGTCTTTACTCCTTTATGCTTCCACTGCAACGGCTGTTTTCAACTTTCTTTTTTGCCTTCAGAAGATGCAAAATATTATAGGTACACTAAAAGGGAGACTGGAAGGAGAATTTCCATAGTGTGGACATATTCCAAGAAATCATAAGCTTTACTCTAGGTTGGATATTAAACCCAATTAGCAAAAGAAGCTCTGAGGGTTTGAAAACATGATTATAATTTAGGAGAGATTCATGAGCCTTTCTGGTTAATTTTTATCATTGCATTGATCATGTGAATAAGATATTTACCTCGCTGTCAATATAATCTCTTGGAACTCTTTCTTTTTAAAACAGGATTCATTAAAGTTTGGCTCTACCAAGCAAATAGGGAAAGGAAGTTAGATGCTTTTGCTTTAATTAAATTGTTTTGTTCTTCTGCATAATGGGCTGTTGTTTAAACAAAATATCTCTTTGTAAATATTGAGGCCTCACACGGATGATGGGGAAGAGGAGATAAACATAATAATAATGGTTGCCTCTTTAAATACCTCAGTCTTTCAGCCTGTTTTTTTTTCCAAAATATCCAAAGCCCCGCCTTGTTTTCTGCAGTGTCTGCTGTATTGTTTTAAAAAGTCTTCTGGGATTCTTAGTCAGGAATGAGCAGATTCTGACATCAGTCTGCAGCACATGCCCACATAAAAACATGCTGCAGATATCTTGCTGAACCAGTTCCTCTAGAGAAGAAAATCCCATTTTCCTTTTGTCAATGCAATTAGAACTGCAGAATGTAGCTTTCTGGAAGGATGTTCTATGCTCCGAATTCCTAGGGACTTATCCTGTCCCTGGGTTTCCATGATAGACCTGAAATGAAAACTTAAATCACTTGTAATGATAAGTCTCTCTGACTGTCTACAGCAATCTTTGGCCATCAGCAGGCAAAACATGACTTTTTAAAAAAAATATGGATCGCCTGTAAATCTCAATGACTGTATTTATTGCAGTAATACTTTTCCAAGTGTTAACAATATGTTGAACAATAGGTACAGGTAAAGGTTCCTCTCACACCTATGTGCTAGTCATTCCCGATTCTAGGGGACGGTGCTCATCTCCGTTTCAAAGCCGAAAAGCCAGCGCTGTCTGAAGATGTCTCCATGGTCATGTGGCTAGCATGACTAAATGCTGAAGGTGCATGGAACGCTGTTAGCTTCCCACCAAAGGTGGTCCCTATTTTTCTACTTGCATTTTTACATGCTTTCGAACTGCTAGGCTGGCAGAAACTGGGACAAGTAATGGGAGCTCACTCTGTTACGTGGTGCTAGGGATTCAAACCGCTGAACTGCTCAACTTTCTGATCAACAAGCTCAGCATCTTAGCCACTGAGCCACTGTGTCCCTCATGTTGAACAATAAGCTAACCAAATAAGTACGGTATAATAGCATGGTTAAACCACCAAAGGAGGTTGGGCAACATAAATTGTTGCCCAAATGCAGCTTCTGGTGTGATGGAGTAGCTAGTTTCTCACACATTTTTATGTTTGCTCTTGGTACTCAATCATAATGTTTATGTGGTTTTAGCCTGACTTTTCTCCATGACCTCTGATGGAGTGGCCTGTTTATGCTTTAAGATTATGCAAAAACAATCCATTATATTTAATTCCCCAATACCTGACAAAGCAAACCCTGCTTTAGACTGATGTGTGAACTGTTATTGCAATTGTCATTGTAAGCCTGCTTGTTTGGATATGAAGTAGCATTTATGATGTTTGAGGATTGACTGCCAGAAGTCCTTTGGCACAACCAAATTGCTTTGTCAATGAAGTCTAGATTCCTGCAGATTTACACCTGCATCTATGAAAAAAATTAACAAAGGATGGATCCTGCAAAGAATCCCCAACTCTTAATCTTTTTCTTCCCTTAAAATTTTCACAGTAACCTCCAGAGGCCTTCCTCTGCTTTGTTTAAACATCTGTATACTGTACTTCTTTGCTGCTCAACAGAGGAGTGGCCTCAAATTTGCAAGCACATGCCTGCTTGCATTGCAGCTAAAGGAAGATGGAACTGGATAGCATCTCTGTTGCCTGTAAAAGTGATCAACTACTGTTTAGGGGTGGAGGAGGGTTGTATAAATTTTACTAAAAAGTTTCATAAAAAACATAAAAACTAAAATTAATAAAGAGTAAAACAAGCAATGAAAGGAGGGAAGAAAAGGGGAAGAGGAAAGTGAAAGTGCAAAAAGAGAGCACCGTAGAAAGAGAGAGCCTAAAGAAATTTCTGATTTCTTCAGCAGCACATAGGTAAAGGTTCCCCTCGCACATATGTGCTAGTTGTTCCCGACTCTAAGGGGCAGTGCTCATCTCCATTTCAAAGCCAAAGAGCCAGTGCTGTCCGAAGATGTCTCCTGGTCATGTGGCCAGCATGACTAAATGCTGAAGGCACACGGAATGCTGTTACCTTCCCACCAAAGATGGTTTCTATTTTTTTACTTGCATTTTTACATGCTTTCAAACTGCTCAGTTGGCAGAAGCTGGGACAAGTAACGGGAGTTCACTCCATTACGCGGCGCTAGGGATTGGATCTCACTTTTTATACATTTTTTCCTAATCATCAAAACCACAAATCCTGAGTGCATGTGTTTCTTTTTTGTGCAAAAAGTCCATCAGAATTTGCAGTCATCTATAAATACACATACTGTTTGTTCTCTAATCAAAGATGCTAATTTAATGATCTTATGGGGCCTGATAATAGTATAAATTAATTAATTAAGCTGATATGGCTGCCCATCTCAACATGCTGGTTAGGAGCTGAAGTCCACCTATCTTAAAGTGGCCATGTTTGAAAAACTCATATTTAGGCAATGGCTCAATGCATTCTCATTGTAGGTTAATTTAGCAGCCACTGTCAATGTATGGTAGAACTGCATCCATTGGAAAACAAATTTTCTGGGTTCTTTCTTTTATTTGCTCTATTTTCCATCACAACATGGTGTCTTAGCCAGTTACACAGGTTGAGTATCTTTTGAGAAATGTTTAATTTTTAAAAATTAAATGTTTGATTCACATAGAGATTAACAGAGTTGGAATGTGCCTTGTAGGTCTTCTAGTCCAAAAAGCAGGAGACCCTACTCCATTTCTGACAAATGGGAGTTCAATCTCTTCTTGAAAGCCTCCAGTGATGAAGCTCCCACAACTTCTGAAGGCAAGCTGTTCCATTGGTTGATTGTTCTCACTGTCAGAAAATTTCCCCTTATTCCCAGATTGAATCTCTCCTTGATCCGTTTCCATCCATTATTCCTTGTCTGGTCATCAGACAAGGTGCCTTGGAAAATAGTTTGACCCCCTCTTCTCTGTGGCAGCCCCTTAAATATTGGAAGACTGCTATCATGTCTCCCCTGGTCCTTTTATTCTCTAGACTAGCCATGCCCAGTTCCTGTAACCGTTCTTCATATGTTTTAGTCTCCAGTCGCCTAATCCAGTCCCCTAATGATGCTCTAACCTTGAGGGCCAAAGTGGGACTCCTTGTTCATGTATGTTTTTTTTTTGAAAAGAATTTTATTGGTTTTTTTAACATTTATAAGGGAAAAGGTAAATGGAAAGGTATACAAATTTTGGCAGTTGCAAAGTGTGGCAGGCGCCCCCCCCTCCAAACTCATAAAATACATCTAAGTATAAAACATTGATACATAATCATATATAATCAGCATGTTAGTTCTATTAGTGTTTTCAATCAGTTTACACATTGTAGTATATGTTCCACATATAATTCCATTATTACTTTCGGTCAGTTTATAATATGAAATTTTCTTGTTTATTTTTGTGATCTGAGCTTTCTTGGTATTGCCCCTTCTCCCCCCGCTGGCAGAGCTCCGGCCCCTCCTGTGTCCTGCATATCCGTTGTGGGATCTTCTGTTTTTTCTAGGTTTGTTTTGTTTTTTTCCATAAAGGCCTGGGCCTCTATGGGTGTGTTAATTCTAATTCTTGTCTCCTCCCAGAATATCAGCATACCTTCAGGCATCAACCATCTAAACCACACCCCCTTCTGGTATAATTTATTCGCCAATTGCGAATAACTTTTCCTTTTTTCCCTAATTTTCTTGGGGATCTGCTTCAGGATGGTTATCTCCCTGTCGTGGTATGTTAGTGCCTGCCCCCTTTGTACACCCAGAATTTCATCTCTTGTGCTTTTTTTAAGGAATTTAATATGGACCTCCCTGGGTACATTGTGTGTTCTGGCATAAGCAGAGTTTACTCTATAAACCAGATCTATCTCCCATTCCATCTGTTGTTTTTCCTTGTGGATGTATTCAGCCAAGATGTTAGTCATAATGTCCCTTATATTTTCCCCATCTGCTTCTATAACATTTTGAAATCTAAGATAGAAGGACATTCTCTCAAACTCTGTTTTCATTTGCTGGATGTCAAGTTCCTTATTTCCCCTCTGCACTGCTTCAACCCCCCCCCCACCTCCGCCACCCCACCCTCCACAAGGTCCAGTCTCTGTGAGTTCTTGTAGATTTGGACTTGATTCTCTTTAATTTCTTCCTTCATTTCCTTTAATTGTTTCTTAATTTCTTCCTGGCCCTGTATAAGTTGCTGCAGCATTTGTTGCAAATCCATCTCTGTGCTCTTGAGTTGCATCAGGTCTGTGATCTTTGATTGTGTGGCAGGACTGGATGTTGCAGATGTCGGGGCAGAAGTGGCAAAGCCAGGTTTTCCAGGGGGTGGTCTTTTAGGAGACATAGTTTATAAGATAAAGAGATCAGTCAGTATAGAGAATGGACAGCTGGAGAAGCAGAGCAGCCAGATGAGTCCAGGAGGCAGAAGAACCAGGCAGAGGAGAATTTCTCTAGTCAGTCTGGCAATAGAGAAAAGTTTTTCCCCCAGAGAGTTCAAAGAATAGCAATCCACAAGAGATTCTTCTGGGTGACACGGAGACAAAGACCGGAAGCCTGAATTTTAAAGGTGGAGTCAGGTTTCAGAGTTCATGAAGACAACGGAAGTGTGCCATCTTGCCCTGCCAGCTTTGGGCTCAGAGGCATAACAAAGTTTTAAAAAGTTCCCAAAGTTCTCAGATCATCCATAAATTATGGAGTTAAATACAGTGAAAAATCACTTTTGCAGGGGTGAGACATCATTCATTGGCTCTCCCCCCTACTCCTTCCCCTGGGGCTGAGAGCAGAATTGTATCAAGCCGCTTGTCCAAGGGGGGGGGGAAATCCCCCTCCCTCCAGCCGCACCTCCAAGGAAATCCGAAAGTTAAAGTTATAGGGTGCTGAAAAGTTCTTTAAATCCAAAAAGGGAATGAAGGGGGGAAGCACCTCACCACACCGCCGCTGCTTCCTTCTATTGTTTCATCGTCCGATCAGCCTGTTGCGAAGACGCGAAGCGCCCTCCGAGACTGCTCACTGATGCCTAGAGCGAAGCGGGGGGGCCACCAGCCGCTGCCGATGCCAGGATCCCCCGCGAAGCTGCTCCTTCGGCAGGACGCCTCTCCGGGGCGTCCTGTGCCCCCCAAGAAGTGGGGAAGCCCACCGGGGAGCCGGAGCGGACAAAGGACTTGCCCGTTGCCGTCAGCCGCCGGAACCGGAAGTCTGTTCATGTATGTTTTAAGCTAGGGAATAGATCCCTTTCCGGAAAGCCCCAGGTGCTGTGACCACAATTTGAGCAGCTTAGCAAACTGTTTGCTTGAATTCTAAAAGCCTCTAATCACATCTTTCCCTAAAAAAATGCTGATGAAATGAGCTCCACTGCAGGATACTTTACACAAAGCTGCAGACAAGCAGTCTTGGCATGCACCCCTGGCTGGTATTCAGAAGAGCAATTAATAATGGAAAATGGAGATGACAGGTGCTTGCAAATAATTATTCTTTCAGACTCTTACCTCATCCTTTGGAAGAGCCAATGCCAATGTTCTAAAAATGTCCTGGGATAGCTCTCTTAAGATGAACTCCTTCGGACTTCTGTAGTGACCACCACAACTGAACTACAATGACCTCTTGGCCAACAGTTTTGATTTGCTTTTGTATTCATTCTGCCCAGTGTATTCCCAATGGCCAGGAGAGAAGACAGATGAAAAATGAAGGGTCACCAGGCTGCAGTCCAAACAAGAATGTAGATGGCTCTTAAACCAGCCTGTTTTATGTTAACCTTGCAGGACACATTTCTTCTCCAACAGATTAATGATCAACTTTATCATGGAATATCTTTACAACAACATATCCAGAGATAATATCCCACTCCATTTTAGGACATGGGAGATGGTTCTTTATTTCTGTGAATGTATTCTGGGTTTTACACTTGTTTTTTATTTTTTTTTCCACAGTGAAGGTTAACAGAGAGTACTGTCCTTTTATGACACTTCTGGAATGATTTTGTAGTTACAAAATATCACAAGCTCATTCCCAAAAGTGCTACAAAGGTGAATCAGCCTGACAATGCAACATGATTGCAGTTCATTTTTATATTCATAACTGAACTGATTTATGGGGATTGCATATAATAACATAGATACATATAGATGTATACATATGTATACAGTATATTTATATGCATATACATTTGTTCTATGTGTAGGCATTTGAATAGTATTTGTTGTTGTACATTTATGTTATACAGTTTTTTATTTTTAATTTCTTCTCATACAGTATATGTGTATGCTGAACAAGACTTCTAGCATAGTTTATTTAATACTGTTTTGAACAAAATACTTTCTTAACTGTTCTGGCATTGTCAATTTAGTTTTGGATATTTTGAATATCTGAATGTCAGTTCTCTTGTGCTGGTTGATGAGTGCAATAAAGTTTATTTTTAAAAAGATAAGAATGGAGAATCTGGGCTGTTGGTTTTTCAAAGACAATTCTATTTCTACAGCAGGTGCATTGAAGTAGATCCATTTTGCAATTTCTTATCATAATGACTGCGCTGACCCTAATCCAGCTGAATTTCAATGTATTCATTAGTTTTGAGCTTGGCAACGGACAACTTATGATATTCCAGATGTTGTTGGACCATGACTTCCAGTATCCCTCACTATTGTTTGATAAAAGATGAAGGGTGAGGATGGGTGGAGGTTGCCCATCTCATCCATAACTCAGCATTCTGGATAGTAAATTTTCCCAGATCTTCAATTAACATATCTAGAAGCATTAGATTGAAGACAGATGTTCTTGATATCTTAAAGCCTCTTGGCACTTTCTCTCTTCCTAAAAGTATTTTTGACTGACAATGAGGCACACAGACACACACACACACACACACACACACAATCTGTGTAGCCAAGGCACTTTTCATTCCTTATAATCAAGAACAGACTCATTAAAGGAAGAGTAATCATGCATTCACTCTATAATTTTTCTCCCTAAAGTAATGAAGTTGGAACACTTATTTACTTATTTTGCAATGTGTGAAAAAATGGTATGTCAAGGTCACTTCAAAAGTACTTGCAGTTTCAAGAAATAGTCATCTATATCTGGAATGTGTTATTAGTATAATCTGCAAATTTAGGATACATTTTAAAACATTTTTAAAATGATGGTCATGCCTGACTTAGGAGGAACAAGTGATATCTATCATTCCAAATATAAATGAAACCTCTAAGATGAATTATAAATTCTGGCTTTTCTTTTGTCCATAGGAAGTTGACTTAAATGACAAACCACAGATATTAATTTTACATTGCACTAAACGGAATGCTTTCTAAATACCTAGGCAGTTTGCATAAGTCATCATAAAATTTCAGACATTCATTTTAGCAGATGTCCATGTCTTGGTCCAGGCTGGAGAGATTAAAGCATCTCACATTCAGATCAGGTATCCATTCCCCAAAGATGTCACAGCCTTCTGACTTTAAGAAGTGGACTGCAGATTCCTTGAATGAAAAATACGACCTCATGGAGCATTCTCCAGTATGCTTAGAGAAGCCAGAACTCACATGAAAAGGATGCCAGATATTCTATATTGGTGATAGAAATTAAGACGACAGAGTTTCTAGGTCAGGCATCCCTAAACTTGGCAACTTTAATACTTGTGAACTTCAACTCCCAGAATTCTCCAGCCAGCAGAGGTGGCTGGAGAATTCTGGGAGCTGAAGTTCACAAGTCTTAAAGTTGCCAAGTTTGAAGACCTCTGCTCCAGGCAGACCCTTCTGAGGGGCTATTAAAAGGAGCAAAAGCTCCAGACTCACATGTCTCTGCCTCCAAGCCTTGGTAGATCTTCCAAAGGTAACCTTAAACTAGTCAGATAGGAAGGGGACAGAGAAAAAAAAATACTAAGGAAATAATTATAATTGCTTTAATTTTAATAAAGGTCTCTTTTTACATGCCATTTACATGCCTTAAAAAATGTTATTGATATCTAATGCCAGGAGTAAAATGGCCATTCAGCAGCTGACAGTGCTCTCCATGGTCCTGAAGCATTCACCTCAATACTTACAAACTGGACCACTATCTCCACTTCGATAATGTGGAGTAATGACAGTAGTTATGCAACTTCTGTGTTTTTCCAAGTCCCTGCTGGTTGCATTAGAATTATGCAAAATCACAGCGCTTGTTGTGAGGTCAAACAAGTACACTTCACAATAAAAACTACTGAAGCATTGCATGAAACTGAAAGCAGCAACTTTGTAGATTCTAGTGACGGAGCTTTATCTTCATTGAAACCAGGCTTTTAAAAAAAGTCTACTTTGATTCTCTTCTTCTCTGGTTACAAATCTATTCCGTGTATGATTTGAAAGAAAGATGATTGCACCCTTCACCTTTTCCAAAAGGCCAATTAATAATCCTCAGTTATTAAGATACTACCTGCCTACAAAGCCAGAGATGGTGTAATTGCTGATGCTATGGACTGGCTGCAGGGAGATTCAGGTTCTATTCCATTTTTAGGTTTCAGAAGCACTTTCAGTGTAACAGTTATTTTCTCCCAGTCCTATACACAGTACCTTGCAGGACTGCTCTTGTGGGGAATAATAGGAAACAGAATGACACAAAGTGGAATTCTATTTGTGGACAAGAATTTCCAGTGAGTTAATGTCATGCAACAGCATTCCATGACCAATAGTTAGCAATCAAAAAGAGTGTTTACCCAACAAGCTTAATGTAGTTATTAAGTGAATACATTTTCTGGGGTTACATAATACAGTGAATCATAAACTAGCCAAAGAGACTGAGTTCATATAACTTGCAAAGCCAACACACCCACACCCACACCCACACCCAAACACCCCTAGCTGATTTTACAATTTTCTAAGTACATTGTGCAATGCAATTACTCTTTTTTTAATTGCACCAGTCAACTGTATAAAAAGGATGGGAAAAATAATTTTTGGAAATAGCATGATAGCTATTTTTTTGGAGTGTTATTTAGATGGTCTAACAAAATACTTGCAAATTAGTAAATCTTTTGCAGAAAGAATCTCAGTATGACTATGACTTGTATAGGCATAAAATGAATCTTGGCACTTTGGGTACTATTTTAATAATCCATTAAAACCTCTGTTGGCACAGAGAGGAGGAATATGTGGAATGCATTGAGGGGGAAAATATCAGTGACATTTGCTGCTCTGTGCAAGGTTAAAAAATATGAGAGGGATAAACAAAGAATATGCAATATATAAATTGTATGCTGGAAGAAAACCAGCTTACTTAAAACCAGGAGAGTATTTTAGAATTTAACAATATTGTAGACTGGAAAATATAAAGCAGAAGTCTGGTTTAAAGTAAACACTTTCAAAGGTTTTTGCAATGGTGTTATTTAAAGATCATAATGCTTTCTGAAAAATTGTTGCAATAAAGTTAAAGCAATATTCTTCTAAAGCTAAAACAGCATATTTTGCATTAGCATTTAATCTGAATGAGTATCACAAGGGTATCTAGGCCTTTATTATTAATTGTTGTGAAATAATCACTTATTTAACAACATAGAATGTTGCCGTTTGAATACATCTGTAGGTCACTAGGCAGGAGAAGGTGACATAGGTCATAGTCCAAACAATTAGTAAATATATTGTTTCACTACTACAGTTGAGTGAAATATAGTTTTCACCCATCAAAAAGACTCAATTCTTCAATAATGTCCATTTTTGTTTGGCTGGAGAGCTGTCTATAAAGTACAGTAACTTTAAAGCAGTGTTTCTCAACCTTGGCTCCTTTAAAATGTTTGGACTTCAACTCCAAGAATTCCCCAGCCAGCATAGCTAGGGTGATTACAGATTACACACTAACAGAGTGGGAAGAGACCTTGTTAGGTCATCTAGTCCAACAGACTCTACGTCATTTCTGATAAATGGCAGTCCAGTCTCTTCTTGAAGGCCTCCAGTGATGAAACTCCCACAACTTCTGAAGGCAACTTCTCTTCCATGGGTTTATTGTTCTCACTGTCAGGAAAATCCTCCTTATTTCCAGGTTGACTCTCCTTTTGTTCAGTTTCCATCCATTATTCCTTGTCTGGCCTTCAGGTGCTTTGGAAAATAGCTTGACCTCCCTCCTCTCTATTGCAGCCCCTCAAATATTGGAACACTGCTATCATGTCTCCCATGGTCGTTCTCTTCTCTGGACTATCTATGCCTAGTTCCTGCAAGTGTTCATTGTATGTTTTAACCTCCAGTCCCCTAATCATCCTGGTTGCTCTTCTCTGCACTTTTTCCAGAGTCTCAGCATCTTTTTTATAGTGTGGTGACCAAAACTGGATGCAGTACTCTAGGTGTGGCCTTACTAAGGCTTTATAGAGTGGTATTAGTACCTCACTTAATCTTGATTGCACCCCTCTTTTAATGCAATTTTGGATTGCATTGGCTTTTTTGGCTGCAACCACACACTGTTGAGTCATATTTAATTGGTTGTCCACTAAGACTCCAAGATCCTTCTCACAGTTACTGCAATTAAGTCTGGTTTCAGCCAGTCTATAAGTGTACTTTTGGTTTTTCTTACCTAAGTGTAAGACTTTACTTTTCTCTACATTGAATTTCACTTTGTTAGATAGGGCCCAGTGTTCAAGTCTTTCAAGATCCATCTGGATCTTGAACCCATCATCTAGGGTGTTGGCTATTCCTGCCAGTTTAGTATCTTCTGCAAATTTGATAAGTTCCCCTTATATTCCCTGTAGGGTGTTTATTAAGATATTGAAGAATACTGGACCTAAGATGAAACCTTGTGGTACGTCACTGCTTACTTCCCTCCATGTAGATGTAGTACCATTAAGGACTACTAGTTGAATACAGTTTGTCAGCCAGTTACAAATCCATCTTATGGCGATTCTATTTATCCCACTTTTTTCTAGCTTACCAAGAAGTAGATTGTGGTCTACTTTGTTGAATGCCTTGCTGAAGTCTAAGTATATTATCTCTACAGTATTTCACTGGTCTACTAATTTAGTCACTATGTTGAAAAATGAATTGGTTTGGCATGATCTGTTTTTAATAAACCTTGCTGACTTCTAGTTATTACTTTGCTTATTTCTAGATGTTGGCCGATCTGTTTTTCCCCCCATTATCTTTCCCCTGGTATTGATGTTAGGCTTACTGGTCTGTAGCTTCCTGTGTCTGTCCCGCCCCTCCTTTTTTTTAAAAAAAAGATGGGAACCACACCCTCTGGTAGTTCCTTGGTACTCCAGAATTTTTGAGAGATGTGTACAGTGGTTCTGAGATGGCATCTGCCAGCTTCTTTACAACTCTGGAAGGTAATCCATCAGGTCCTGGTGATTTGTATCCATTAAGATCAGAGGGGTGTTCTCTTACCATTTTTTTGCTTATTTTATTTTTTACTAATTGATAATAGGAAGCATATTACAAAGTTTAGATCATGTCTGTAACAACGGACAATTGGGAATCCAATTTTTTTTTGCTTTTGTTGAAGTATCTGTGAGATAGATACTACCCAATTTTTCATTAATAGAGATTTATCCTGTTCCATTAAATGAGTCTCCTATAGATAAGCAATATCTGCCCTTAATTATATTAAATATGCTAAGATTACATTTGTTCCCTTGGGTTCTCACAATCATTTTACATTAAGGCTGAGTAACTTCATTCTCAGTTGGATCAGAATTTGGAGGATGGGCCTAAAGTAGTAGATAGTATCGAACAGGGTAATAGCTTAACTCATAATATCTCCATATTTTGCCATCCATTTCCTATCAGTTCAGTTGCTGATAATGAACTTCACTGTAAATTAATGCAAAGATAAAACATGCTATAAAATATTTAATACCCTTCAAAACCCGAAGATGGTAAGTAAATCAACGAGCTCTTATAATCCTGTCATCTTGTTCAGATAATTATAAATCAGATTCAATTAATATGAGCCATCTTCGGAGAAGCCGTTATCAGCATGTTCATAGTTAATTCTGCTTGTAAATGGTTTAGAAAACACTGATGTTGCTTAATGATTAATACTTAATCTTTCTGATTCTTCCGTGACAGTAGCAAAACTATTTCTTGGATCAGGATAAAAAGAATTTAGGAAGAAATGAATTCATATTGAGAAACAACGACAAACTGAATTTTTTAAGGAGAAAAACTCTGGAAAAAATTCAGTGGTATCTCGGATCTCGTCCACCTTCTGTCTAAGGGTCTGGCGCAAAGAAGAAGGGGATCAACCTATTCTCCATAGCACCTGAAGGCAGGACAATGGATGGAAACTAATCAAGGAGAGAAGCAACCTAGAACTAAGGAGAAATTTCCTGACAGTGAAAACAATTAATCAGTGGAACAACCTGACTCCAGAAATTGTGAATGCTCCAACACTGGAGGTCTTTAAGAAGACATTGGACAACCATTTGTCTGAAATGGTATTTCCTGCTTGAGCAGGGGTTTGGACTTAACAACTCTGTTATATTCTGTTATTTTTCAATGTTTTCTCTTTTTCAGCTTATACCAACCTTTCTCAGGATCAACAATTTTTCTCATATGTTTTCTGCTCATGTTGTTTGCCCCAAATGCATGAACTTCTTGCTTCACCCACTCAAGTGAAAAAGCAGCCATATCTTTTTCCAAGATTCACTGCTTAGTGCTTCTTTCAATAACTCTTAGCAACTATCTCCAATTTCATATTTTGAAGGGATGTTCTCTTACTCTTACATCGAACTTTCATAGCCATATAAAAAAATCACTGTAATTTGTTGTCACAGACTTATGCATAGACTTATGTAAGTCTGCCACCAGCTTTCTCTGAAGGATTAATGTTATCTTTATTTTCTAGCATGCTGTTCATTACTTTATTCTTGAATCCAAGAAAACAAAGCTATCTACCACCTTCTGTTCCTTCCCATTACCTTAATGAGAATTCACCAAGCAAGCTGCTTAAAGAATAACATTAACACATTTCTATTTCACTTTATTTTTATACTTTCCTGATGAGGCCTTCTTTACTTTCATCTTGCAAAGTGGTATAACCTGCAGCGTTATTTTTTGTTCAGTTGTCATTTTATCCAAATTGCTATTCTAGATTAAACAGATGGGGGGGGGGGATATACTGGTTAAATAAATATGAGGACAATAAGCTTCCTTCTCTTGCTCCAGGTCCTATTCTTAATCACCCTTCTTCCCTAAACTCAATTCTTCCTTGTTCTTCCATAAAAGATCCTCAGTAGAATATTTGCCTTACTATTTTGACAAGTTAGTTGACATGATGCAGCCATGTTGCTGTAGCCAAATTCTTCTTTTATTCCCTTGTTGTGTTCATTATGCATCGGATTTCCTCTTCCGTTGCCTTTTTCGCAAATTGCGATTTAATTTGGCATTCCTCAGCTAACGTGTGCCTCTATGTTTCTTTGTAGAGTCTAAGCAAAATTTTGCTTCACTTAGGCATTACCTTGGTAATTTGCAGATATTTTTCCCCCTCCAGCCTCTTTCATCAATATCTTTTCCATAGCTTGGGCCATATTTCCTGACAAAGAGTTGTAATTGCCTCTTCTGCTGAAACTTAAGCAGTTCAGCCTTCATTTGTGCCTGACATTTTTTTTATTTGACAATTGATTGCCTCTCACCTTTCATTTTAATGGTGTAATATCCTACGCAGATTTCTATCACTCTATAATTCCATTTGTAAAGGCTTTAAGTACAGTGTTTCCACCTTCCTTCAAACTTATTTGACTCTATAATGTTTCATCCATTATTATTTTTGAATAATCACAACCACACCTTTAAAAATGTATCTTCTATTGTTGCAGTAGTTTTCCTCTGTTAGTGTAGAGATATTTTCCTTTTCGCTTTCTTGTTTGGAAATTGAAAGTGTGAATTCAGGCACTATAAATCGTTCTGATTGCTCAAGGTTTTCATCTTCACTCCGACCCTAGTTATTGTGATAGTTGGTTCTGGAAGCCACTAAGAGTTTTTCTTCTATAATATTTTTGAAATATTGTTTGATTTGCTACCCCTTTTACCATTTGATTAGGGGACATTTATCCACTTTCCATTTCTATTGTTGAAATGGATGTTGTCTAATACATAGGTCTCAACCTATGACAGAAGTTGAGTTCCAATTTTCTGTTGCTAAATGAGACATTTGTTAAGTGAATTTAGCCCCACTGTATGACATTTCTTGTCACAGCTGTTAAATGAATCATTGCACTTGTTCATTTAGTAACATGGTTGTGAAGTGACTCTGGCTTTCCCATTGACTATGTTTGTCAGAAAGTTGCAAAACATGACCTGGGACACCATAATTGTCATAACTATGAGTCAGTTGCTAACTATTTGAATTTTGAGCATGAGAACATGGAGAGGCTGCAACAGTTGTAAATATGAAAAATGGCCGTAAGTCACTTTTTTCAGTGCCTTTGTAACTTTGAATGGTCACTAAATGGGCGGGTTGTAAGTTGAGGACTGTACAGATCTAAACCTTCATTTACATTGTAAGGATAAGGTATTGTCAATGAAAATTCTCTATTAGCCTAGTCTTGGCTCTGTTGCGTTTACACAATCAAAAGGGAATTGTGCAGTGGGGGTCCAAATAGAATCAGAGATGCTGACACGAACGTGCCATTTTATATAAATAAATATATTTTACAACTATATATGCAGCAAACTAGAGAGTCAGGCAAGCAGGGGCATCATCAGATAAATCAGAATAGCAGGAACATCATGAGGTAAAATCACAGAGCATCCAAGGCGCTCAGAAGAAAAAGGCGGGAAAAGGGGGGAATTCCCCCTCCCCCTCCACACCCACAGGAACCAATCACAGTGCAGATTGCCTCATGCAGAAGCCAGCACTATGGTACCAATCAACCACAACTGTGAGTTCTGGCTCACTGCACAACCCCATTGCTCCAGCTACCAAATTTAAATATCTTAATCAAGTATTCCTACCGTTTCAAACCAACCTTTTAAAAAAAAATCTTTGGTATTCCAATTACCTATTTCTAGTTCAATATTCTTTCTAGAAGTGGCATTTACTAGCTGCTGCAATGCTACACCTGCAGCAGCTGATTAAGTGGTAGGATCCCGTCATGGGTGCAGTAATTTCATTTTAAAATACCACTTTCCAGCAAATCTATCTACTTAGATATGCCAGTAAATATCACAACAAATGAAAACAGAAATTCTCTTTGAATAAAATCTCCAAAGAAGTCAACAACACAAGGTAAAGAACTGGTAGCTGTGATTTCACATTGTTGTGTATATAATTATAATAATAGGTTGATATTGCTGTTTAGTCTGGGATTGAACAACAATACCTGCTTATTACAGGTCCTTAGGTAGGACTCTAAAAATGGCTAAAATACCAAATCCAATCTAAACATCTGGCAGACTGGTATTTTCATTGATAGTTACAACATTGTTCAAAGAAGCTTTTATCTGCCAAATTCTAAATTGCTATTGAGTTGGATCCAACTTAGTCATGCTGAATGTACAGTGATTAATGACACTTAAATTAGCTATAACTAATGGAAGTCTTGGAATTCTAATGAATTTAGAAACAGAGAAAAATGGCCTATATTGCATTAATCTTTTTCTCCCAATATTCTATGTACTGATTAACAGCAGGTTGCCAGAGATTAAGGCAGTGAATGTTATTGCCCTTTTTGGCAGAGACTGAACCCAGGACAAAATCTCTCTCTCTCTTTTTTTTTTTTTTTGAAGAATTTTATTGGTTTTTAAACATTTATGGGGAAAGGTAAAAGGGTACATAGAAAATTTTGGCAGCTCCCGTGCTAGTGGTAGAAATCCCTCCAAATCTCACATTTTTTTACAATGTTAATGACAACGTATAAAAGATAAGCAAAAACAGAATCTTGTTCTACATTATATCAACCATGTGTTCACTTTCTAGTATATCAACAATTACAATAATATTTCAAATGCATTTATTTTTGTGACCTGTGCCTTTTCGCTATTGCTCCCTCCTCCCTGTCCCCAGGTGGAGCCACATCCCCTCCCTCCTTCATATCTTGTACATTACTACCTTTTTCACTACCTCCCATATTTTCGTTCTCTAGGAGAGAACTGTGTTTTTTAATGAAGGCTTCTGCCTCCCCAACTGTATTAATTCTAACTCTGTTTCCCTCTCAAAAGATCAGCATTCCCTCTGGACTGGCTGTAGGGCAAGGACAAAATCTCTTGAATTTGGGGGCAGGTCCAAAGGTTCCTGATTGGAGGAATCTATTCTTTTGTAATTGGGGGAACATTTAAATGAGCTCCCTAGCTTTGTGCAGACAAACCACTATCAATTCTTAACCATAATGAACATCTGTGAGTATAATTGGGCCTTTCCAGATGTTGCTGACTACCATTCTATGCAACCTCAGCCAATGGTGAGCAACACTGGAGTTTTATTCATTTCCAAAACATCTACAAAGCCTTGCATTATGCATCTTTCTTAGAATCAACTACATTATTCCAGGTTTAATAACATCATGATTAAACAATTTAACATAATTATTTAGCCTGAATTCTTTTTAAAATCATAGGAATTATCAAGCACTTGCTCCCCTACCATTATGCTGTGGTTAACAAGTACATTGAATATATGAAAAAAAGAAGTCATTTTCTTTGCCTAAGTGCTCATTGACAGTTTAAAATGAAGAGCAGAGTCCCTCTTATGCAAAATGAGCTTAGAAGAAGAGGATTTTTTAAAAAGCTGTCAATGTACAGACCTAGCTTACTTCTGCAATTTCATGGCCAGTGACAGGAACATGGCCAAATTTTCATGCATCCCTAGTCAATATTCTAAATCAATGATAGAGTGAGTGACATTGCAATTTGGACTTAGTAATGGTATGAAGCAAAACTTTTTTGCATGCTGGGGGTAGGGTAGAAAAGGATCTGGCAATAATACAAAATGTAAAATTCTTACATAAGATTTGGATGCTGTCAGAAAGAAAAATTACAAAAGTACTGTTCAGAAGAACCCTGGACTTTCCAGCCAGTACCTGTATAACAAGGAGTGAACCCTCTTGAAATCAGTAAGTTAGATTTCTGAGTAAACATACATAGGGTTGTACAGTGGGTGTTTGTAGACTAATCTCCCATCTAATGTGTTGGACAAGAATTTCCAACTGCTATAGAGTCTCACCCTGCTGGTTGAAGCTCTAGGAGATACCAGCGTATCTTGAGGCACTATTGGTAAAGTGACTAATAAGCCTTCAAAATGTCAGTCATCTATTATCTTGACTACATTTTTATATTTAAAGACCTACAAAATTTGTATTCCTTCTTTAAGGCACATATACTCCAAAACTATTGAAAGCTGCCTGATGGAGCTAGCCCAATGAAGACTCAAATGACCTAAAGATCTGTGTAAATACAGATCGTCCTCCACTTACAATCACAACTGGAACCAGAATTTCCAAGATGGTTGTTAAGGTTCCTGATTTAATTCCTGATTTTATGAACTTTTTTGCCATGGTTGTTAACATTTACATTGCATTTGCATAGCACCAGAGCTTTCTGAGAAAAGGAGCTCACTGTGAATGGAATGAAAATTTGTCTGGTGGATCAGCTAGAGTCATTGGTTGTATTTGTATTGCATTTGCATAGTACCAGAGGTTGCTGGGAGAAGTACCTTACCGTGAGTCAAAGAGAACTGAGACTTGGTCCAGTGGATCAAGGGAATTCCTATTTGTGCTGACTTGGTGTAATTAATCATGGTGAGAGATCTGATCAGATCAAAAGTGCATCAAGCAATAGTTCGTCTTTGGTAAATGCTTGTATGATTGCAATTTTATTTTAGAATGTCAGGTTTAGTTCACCGCAACACTTGTTTTTCAGTTGTTTTTATGGTATTTTTTAAAAGTTTGGAAACTATCCTATTTGTAAGCAGATTGTTAGTTTACATGGACTGATTGCTTGGCATTATTCACAATTATCTATGCATTTGCTAGTTCTCTGCACAATCTACCTTAAGATTGGAGTCTCCTCTGCGAAGAAATTAGAGGTTGTGCAACTGTTTGGAGGCACTTGTGCAATACTGTGATTATATATACTATCTTTTCTGAAGCTTGTTGCAAGGATGAAGTAGTGTAAAAAGGCAGAACTGTCCAGGAACAAATCCCAACCAATTAGCTATCTTTCTGGCAATCAGTCAGGAATGATGAAATTACAAGAGAAGTAGCCATTTCTTCTCCTCTTCCTGAGGTTGTTGTTCCAGGAGATATTGCCATTCTGACATATCTATCAGTCGCTTGTCATAGTACTTAGAGTTGACAAAGCAACTACAATTTCGAACAGAAAATGTTGACCATTGTAATGACATTTCTTGTACCACAAGCAGAAAATACACTGCTAAGATTGCTCTTGCGTGACTGCAAGATATCCAGCAGCTGAATCCCTTAATTTTTAATGCTGTGAGTTTTTTTTTTAGTGAATTTTGGTGCACTGGTTCTGCATGTTTACCCAGCAGCAACTCCCACATTATTTAATCAAACATTTTCCCTGGCAAATATGTTAAAGGATTAGTATATAATTGTTTTAAGGATAAGGGAAAAAATCTTAGAGAAGCAATGGATATCCCATAGGAGCAAGATATTCATTTTCTTATTTTCTTCTGCCTTTTTTGCTTTCTCTTGGTTTGTACACCTAAAACCCTAGTTTAGTTCAGCAAAAGTTAACGTTTGAAAGTCTTGTTCATGGTGAAGTGTTTACCCTTATGTATATGCTTATTTGGAGACAAGATACATTGAACTGAACATGGATATGATTTATTTTTCTTCCTACAATGAGAACTGTTTGGTTTACTTTCAACAAGATTTTTTTTAAAAAAAAATACATAACTGTGACAAATGAGATTTTTCTTCTTCTTTTAAAAAAATGCATCTAGAAGAAAGGCAATGATTCAAAAATCATCCATGCCTTCCAACCAATTTTGCCATAGGTCAGTCACTAATTCTCAAAATAATCTGAGGACACTTTGGGGGAAAAGCATAAAGGAGGAAGAAAGGAGAAGCTATATTTTCCCTGGAAGGGCAGCTGTCTAGAAATGAAATAAACACATCGATGGCCTCAAGTGTTCTATTTCAGTTTCTTGTGTTCCTCAAATGAATAACTTTGGCAGTGAATCTTCTTAGTGAAATCCAGTCCCCCCACTTGGGCCTTTAGGAAAAATAATTTTGTCAAATCAGCTTCAGACAACCCCAGAAGGGTCTCAAAGAAGTATTTTTGTTCTGCTCTAGAGAGTAAATGACCCAGATCAAAGTTTTCAATATCCCTCATTTCCCATGACAGCATCCTACTTTATCGACATTTTTCATCTACAGTGAAAACAAACCTGGACTCTCTAATGGTATTGTGAGCATTTGTAATGTATCTCTTTTATAGGTTGGCCAAGAATTGTCCTGAAGGACACTAAAGACAGTGTTCCTTGACAGTGCTAGTGTTCCTGCTGGCAGCTGCATTGGATTTTAATAAAAGAGGAGGCAAAAACTTTACTCACATTTTAGCAAGGAAGAATAAGGGGCAAATAAGGAGTAAGAAATAGAGAAATAATTCCCAAAGTTTATGTTTCTTTCCTTCATTATTGAGAGATACAACGTTAGCATGTTACATAGCATCTTTGCTAAATGAAAGCCCTGGCATTCATTGCCTTTGTGGTCCAGGAGCAATTGAGATGTTGATGTGTATTGAATTGTATTGTTGCCATTATGCTGTTTTATGTTGGGAACAAACATCCTGCTTGGTCAGGTTCATTTTATCAACTATACTTATTGTTGTTTGGAAAGCCATTTTGGTGTGGTAGTCAAAACATCAGGCTAGAAACTAGGTGATTGTGTTCTAGTCCATTTTTGAGCATAAAGGTATCTGTGTGACTTTGGTCCAGTCAATCCAAAGGTGCCTTTCCAAAAGACCGCTGGACTTTCTGACCTGAAGAAGATTCTTGGATGAGAAGAGAGACATTTTCAAAGAAGAAAAACAAACAAGAATATCCAATTGACATCTGGAAAAGCATCTTTGGGACAATCATGACTTGGATGATTGAGAATCTCCATTGACACTTGGTCCAGTCACAGTCTTTCATCCCTAGGAAAGAAGCCATGGCAAGCCCAATTCCCGAGAAAACCTTCTCAAGAAAACTTTAGAGAATTGTCTAGTCACTCTAAAAATTGTACACTATTGAACAGAAGAAAAATAAATTGCTGCCTGAGCAATCTGACTCTGTCTCAATGAATGTAATTAAATACTGTTTTGCTCTTTTTCGCATTTACCATAACACAAACAGCTGTTAGATTTTGCCCAAAAAATCTGATTAGTTTTATCCTTTCATTTTCAATCAGTCAGCCATACATAGCTTTCATAGTTTAGTATAGCGATGGCGAACTTTTTTTGGCTTGCATGTCATAAGAGGGGGGAGTGCAGTGGGGTCGCGTGCAGGCGTACTGCACCCATAATACAACGCACCCCCCCCCAGTGTGCAAGCGTGCATGAGAGATGCTCCCCCCATTTTTTGCATGCTTTTTTTGCCCTCCCCAGCTTTACAGGAGCCTGGAGAGGGTGAAAACAGCCTCCCCCCCCCTGGAGACCCTCCAGAGGCTTCAGGGACCTTCATGGAAGCCTCCGGAGAACTAAAAAGGACTCTATGAGCAAACCAGAAGTCTCCAGTTTGCTCATAGGGCCAGTTTAAGCCCTCCGGAGGCTCCAGGGAAGCTTCCTGAAGGTCCCTGAAGCCTCCAGAGGGCTTAAACCGACCCTATGAGCAAACCGGAAGTCAGTTCCCGAAGTTCTGGTTTGCCCATAGGCTGTTTTTTTGCACTCCCGAGGCTTCAGGAAAACTCCTGAAGCCTACGGAGGGCCTCAGGGCGGGGGGGCGGGGGAGTCTCTTTTCACCCTCCCCAGACTCCTATAAAGCCTCTGGAGCCTGGGGAGGGCAAAACATGACTTTAAAACAGGGTGAACTTAGTTGGCCAGCATGTGCATGCATGCTGGCCAGCGGACAGGGCAATGCCTCGCATGCCCTCACAAATGGCTCCTCGTGCCATAGGTTCGCCATCCCGGGTTTAGTATATTACTGTTTATTCTCACAACTGCCTAACGAGGATTGTATGTTTTAACTTTGAACTGATTTTGATCTGGCTCATGTTTGTAATAAGTTAAACTGACTTTCAATAGGAGAGAGAGCCTCTTCCAATCCTAAAGAAGATAACTGAAACAATTGATAGAATCTGGTACCTCAGAGAATAGCTTGCTAAAAGTGCTGGCTGGTAATTCCAATAAATTAGCATTAGTTTGATGTTGCAAACACAGTACAGACAGCCTGTCCAGACTTTGGCACCAAATCTGGCCTTGGCACCATCCATGTCTCAAGGTAGAACAGCCCAATTTCACACTATGTATGAATAATTTCCCTACAGGAACAAACAAGCACATAAATTATCCCACCTTCTTACAGTTCCACCTGATGGAAATCCTTCTGCTGCCAAAATTTAAATAGTCTTCCATCAGATGCCAGTTACTTAAAATTTTAATTTCTGTAAAAGTCAGGCCATTGTGTTTTGAGGCTACAGCTTGTCTACGCATGATAGAGCTCTAGATATTTTCAAACAACTCTATTCTCAGTGAATTATCAGGGATCTCTAGCAATCTCAGGGAATTTGTCAAGTGCCAGGAGGTTCAGGCAGTTCAAATGGGTGTAAAGATCTAATGCAGGCTTAAGATCTCTACAAGAATCTGACCAACTAGAGATCAAGGTAAATGCTTAGGAAATAAGGCAGGCTGGACTTAGATCTCTTGCAGGTACACAGAGACTCATGACTTATGACATGTTTGAACCCTTCCTCAGACTCTGATCATCTACTACAGAATTAACTCTACTTCAGGGATGTGTGTGTCACACCAAATATTGCCAATTTGCAGCTTCCAATCTTTTTTTTTTATCATCATATTAGCTAACATCTCTGGAACTGCAATTCAGCAACACCTATAAAGTTCCACCCTAATTAACAACTAAAAGCTACACCCAACTAGGAACCATATAAATACAATGCGTAGAACAGTCCAGTGCACATATTCTGGAACGAGATAAGTTCCCTGATCATGGACTCCAATATGAACCCGAAAGCTTGGAAGAATAAACCTTTGGTCCTGGTGACTGACTCAGATTGGATCCTGCAACATTATCCTGGGACACATATATTTACCTTCATTCAGCCAGGTTTACAATAGATACACACCCCTAAATTCATATAAGTTCAGGTGGCTCTTTATACCTCTTCTTTAGCCAAGTCACATCAGACATAAAAATGAATAGATACCCCACTTATCTGCTTTGAGTGAAATGTTATGGAGAGGCACATTCATATCTCAGGGTGGTGTGCAAAATTGTTTTTCTTTGGATAAATGTGTGCAAATAAAGTCTAATCATATTTAGACATGAGTCGGTTCCAGAGCATTCAATGTATTTTGCCATCCAGTCAGTATTCACTGAATAAGATTTGCACCTAACTTAACTTATCTAGGACACAGTGCTGCAAAAAAAAAGTTCTGATATTTTGCTGACTCTATTTGCATATATTGAGTTCCCCATGAAATCTAGTTCTATTCATACTAACAACTAATTATGAAAGCTCTGGCATTTTCCATCAGTGACAACCAAAGAGAAAACCTTTCAAAATTTAGGGACTGGTATTTGATTAAGATACCTTTCTGGTAGGATTGGATGAGAAACTATTCAGAAAGACATTTTAGGTAGGAGTAAACAAGGTCCAAATCCAGAGTGTCCTATTTAGGGTGGTAAGCACCCATTCATAGAGTATTCAAATAGTAGCTGCCAAGCAGAGACCTAAAGATTTTAGTTTCATGTCCAGGTCTTGCACCAATAATAGAGAATACAAAACTAGGCGGAAATTTCTGCTTTGGAAGGATCAGCTTCATGGTGCAAGACTATGCTGGGTATACAGTGGAGAGCCTGGAAATTAGTATTCAGAAATTGGAACTGAAGACTTTCTTGCAGAAAATGACCTATCTGGGTCCAACTGGGCTCCAAAAAAGAAGTTGTGTATGACCCTTGACCAAGCCCTCCCACATAAAATGTAACACAATGAGTATATATTAAGTCCTTTTGTGGAACTGAAGAGTTGAAGCAGGTTTTTGAGTCTTGAGCATAACACAGTTGTGTTAAGAAAAATATAGTTTTGTGTTTGCCAGGAGCATGTAGAGCAATAGTTAAATATTTCAAGGACACGCATTTGTACTATCAGATCATTGCTGGGTCTTAGAATGTTTGGTAAATCTTAGTTTAAAAAAAATGTTTTCAAGTCTTTCTTCATGGCAGAACTCAATAAGAGTATTGTAGTAAGTGTTTTCCTCAAACTGAACTCTGCCTGTGAGGGAAATAATAAATCTTCTCACAATGACATGGAGGAGGATTCAACTATATCTACTATAATTAGATATGAATGGCTGGAGATTCCAGTTTGGCTACAAGAGAGTTAATGAGAAAATTAAATAGTGAAGGTGCCAACATGCACCCTTGTCTGCCCATATGGGAAGTCATGGATGGACGTTTAAGATTAAGGAATAGAACTATCTATGAATCCACGCAAAGCAATTTTGACATGGATGATTTACAAGCTGAGTGACCTTGAGAGGGGGAGTTTGATTGGTTTGCTGTTGCAAATGAGTGAATAATAAATCTAAATTTAAATCCTGGTCTCTTATATTAGTTTGGAGACATCTCTTCTTGTCTGACTCTTTTTTCCATACTTCTCTTTAGAAAAGTAGTGGAGATATTCATCAAGCTTTAGCGTCAAAACACTCTGGAGAAATCAGATTATTTCTGTTTTGGTCAGGTTTTTGGGATAGCCTAATAAAGGCTGCCCTTTTTAAAAAAATCTTAGTGTAATTTACAATTTTTGCATCCTAGTTTACTATACAAAGGCATATTTTCCCACTAGAAAATGGCATCATAAATTTTATGAAAATGTGAGTCTTGATATAGGAGTTTGTTTCAAATAAATTATTTTTTTAAGGAAAGATGCACAGTGTCAGACTTGGAAGCCATCTTTTCCTTTTTAGATTTCAGGCCTGCCACACTTTCTATTGTGGGAAAATGGGAGGGGGGCTTAGACAGAGTATAGGTGATGTGTAGCCATTATAACATTCTTTTTCAGAAAGTCAAGGTGGCTTTTGTCCCTGCACCTGGATGGATGTGGATGGGAGGAATCTTTCTGCGTGGCAATGAAGGATTGGAGCATGTGATAGGCTTGTGGGTGTTGGGGAAGGGTTTTGAACTTTCAACTGGGTGGGAAAACCTGGAAGCTTTCATATTTGGGTTTTCCCAGATGTGCTAACGACATCTCTAATAAAATGGAACTTTGAGGAAAAGCAAGCCTTGGAGTTTTCTTTTGTTGGGGGTGTTTCTTGGAACCATGACACACAGCTGTCCTATTGCCAGAACTCAGCTTATATTAACCATGGTGTGTTAGTGGTTAGAATGCAGTATTGCAGGCTATTTCTACTGACTGCCAATTACCAGCAATTTGGCAGTTCAATTCTCACCAGCTCAAGGTTGACTCAGCCTTCCATCATCCAAGGTCGGTAAAATGAGGACTCAGATTTTAGGGACAATGTCTTGACTCTGTAAACCACTTAGAGAGGGCTGTAAAGCACTGTGAAGCAGTATATAAGTCTAAGTGCTATTGCTATTGGCCCATCTTAGCCCAATATGACACAGCCATGACTTTCCAGCCCATAGGAAAGGATGTCCTATCCTTACATGGGATTTGATAACTCCCTTTCTAGTAGAGATATCAAAACCCAAATTATGTGCAGGGGATTATGTTTGCATGCCACTTATGAGCTAAGTCTTATTCTCTGCTTCTGGGTGCAATTTCACTCTATTGGTTTGAGAAATTGAGAAGCTGCCAATAGATCTATGTTTCCAATAGGACAGAATATCTGTAGCTCAGTGCAGAAATGTGGAGTTCTTGTTTTCTGAGCTTGATTATTTGCTTGTAGTGATGTTTCCCAGTCGGGGAATTAAACATCTGCAAGCAAGCAACCAAATTCATTGAGCACCAAGGACTCCAAAGATCTATGTCTTTCATGCTCATTGTCACCTCACAGCTTGTATGTCACACAATACATCTTTCTTGAAAAGATGCTAACTACAGGAGGCAGAAAAGGAAACAGCATATCCTATCTGTCACCTCCCCCTTGCCTCTTTGGTCAAATAAATTAACTTTCTTTCCTTGACAATCCCATTATGAGGTTTGGCATGATGGACTTTCTTTTTTTATAAAGTGAATATTAGGGGATGTAGGTTGATAAAAGACATGTCACATTTGATCATGGCTAATGAAGATGAAAGCTTCTGGGCTTTGATGTCCTGCCCGGAGCTTAAATGTGGAATTGCTTACACACCATCATTCTTAATCTTGGCTCTAGGTGTCTGGAAAATATATGAGGATTGCAGAATAGTTTAGTCCAAAGCTCCTTTTGTTTCCAGGACAACAGTGTCATGGTATGTCTTACCCATGCAATTTTTTCCTCTTATCGTTAGGATTGATAGCACAGGGACTTCTGTTTTTACAATGCATCTCTAATGCATGGTCTATAACTCTGAATAAGAGAGAAAGAAAAAAGAAAAAAGAAAGAAAGAAAGAAAGAAGGAAGGAAGGAAGGAAGGAAGGAAGGAAGGAAGGAAGTTTCATTAGGCAGAGGTGTAGTCTTGTATGCCTGAAAGGAAATATCAATTGCAATTGCAATAGCAATATAATACAATGCAATGCAATGCAATGCAATGCAATGCAATGCAATGCAATGCAATGCAATGCAATGCAATGCAATGCAATGCAATGCAATGCAATGCAATGCAATGCAATGCAATGCAATGCAATGCAATGCAATGCAATACAATACAATACAATACAATACATAATACAGTACAATAGCAGAGTTGGAAGGGACCTTGGAGGTCCTCTAGTCCAACCCCCTGCCTAGGCAGGAAACCCTATACTGTTTCAGACAAATGGCTATCCAACATCTTCTTAAAGACTTCAGTGTTGGGGCATTCACAACTTCTGGAGGCAAGCTGTTCCACTGATTAATTGTTAATTAATTGTTAATCTAAGTGCTAATTGCATTAGCACTTCGACTTGTATATTGCCCCATAGAGCTTCACAGCACTGTCTGGGCAGTTTACAGTGTCAGCATATTGCCCCTGACAATCTGGGTCCTCTTTTATCAATCTCAGAAGGATTGAAGACAGAGTCAACCATGAGCCCTATCAAGATCGAACTCCAGGCTGTAGACAGTGTTAGCTTGCAATACTCCATTCCAACCACTGCACCACCAGGGCTCTATCCTAAGAAAGTAAGGAAGCCAAATAGAGTTACTATTATGAGAAACTACATTTTTTTTATTCCCCCATTGATCTTGCTTATGAGAAGCCAGCTGAGAAAATTGCAAAAGGTGCTCATATGAACCTAGGACAGGGGTCAGCAAACATGTGGCTCTTTCCTCCCTCTGCTGTGGCTCCGTTACTGTTCGGCGCCACAATTTTGAGAGGAGCTTCCGGGAGGGAGGAGAAGCACAGTGCTCCAGGAGAAGACTCTATGGCAAGGGGCGGGTTTTCCAGTTGTCTCCACAATTGATAGGGCTTTCGGTTATGACAGGTAAGGGAAAAAATACGCCATGCTAGGAGGAGACTCTATGGTGGGGGAACTGAACTTCCGGTCAGCTCCAGAATTGAACAGGGGGCTTCCGGTTAGGACCTTTGTGGCTCCCGGTGTTTTCCTTTCTGTGGGAAACGGGTCCAAATGGCTCTTTGAGTGTTTAAGTTTGCTGACCCCTGACCTAGGACACAGCAACTGTCATAATACATGATGGTTGCCAAGTGCCCAAATTTTGATCATGTGACTATGAAGATGCTACAATGATTGTAAGTGTGTGAATCTGTCATAAGTCATTCTTTTTTCAGTGCTGTTGTAACACCGAACAGTTGATAAATGAATGGTCGTAGGTCAAGGACTATCTGTACAACTTTCTAAATTAAAACTTACCTTTGGCTTTTGAATGAGGTGCTGAGGCCATCCTTCAAGCAGTAATAGGTGGGGTCAGGAGAAAAAAACAACCTAAATTGGATTCTGGGTTGCATATACTTCAGTTTAAATATAATTAGTATGATTTATCTCCAATATTCCCCATTTTGTCACATTAAATATAGCAACTTGATGACTTCTAGAAGCCTCTTTCGGCCATACCCAAGGCAGCATCGGGTGTGTGTTTGTGAATGCGTGTGTGCCTACAGAAGCTCTGGTTCTACATAGAGTATCTACCCTGATACATTTAAGCAACTCTTTGCAAAAACCCCATTGAAGGCACAGTGGCTTGATAAATGATATTTTCAGTGAATTTATTTATTTAGTTTGTCAGACATGTATGAGATAACAGGTATAAGCATAAACATGGACATAAACACAGGAATGGGTGCAAATAAATGGGGACAAAAGGACAGGGACGGTAGGCACGCTGGTGCGCTTATGCACATCCCCTACAAACCTCTTAGGAAAGGGGTGAGGTCCACACTAAATTTACTATATTTCCAAATAAGCAGTGTGGTGGTCTAGAAGTACAGACTCTCGCCTCACCCACAGGAGCTTGAAAGTTCAATCCTAGGCAGTGACAGATGTTTCTCTATCTGGGCACGAAGAGAAAATATCTGCTGTGAACTCCATGTAAGCACCAGGAAGAAGGATATCTGCCCAGTAAATGATCAGCTCCACTCAGTTGCCCTGACCTCATCCCAATACAAGGAATTATAGGGACATTTAAAAAAAAATACTATATTCCCAAATATTTTCACTTGTTAATTGTAAATACTTTATGTCCCTTAATTAATATGCTTGTGGGTGTACCCATGGATATATGCAATGTTGGATCAATGCTTTTCCCAATAAATATGATTTTAGTGTTTCATTTTCACATGCAAACTTATGAAAAAATCACCACTGTTAAAAAGCACTTGAGTATCTTAGATTTTCATTGCTAGCTTTCCTGGAAACTAGAAGCCTACCTTCAGAAAATTATCTTTGATTTTTGCATAATATTAGCTTGGATACCTAGCATTCTCCTTCCCCCCCCCCAACACGATACATTTGGGGTTCTCTCTGCAGCATTATTTCTGACAACAGTATTTGGATTGGCTCCTCCCATCCATAAGCGCAAACAGGATTTTGCACAAGCAAGCTTTAAAGGTTGTTACTTGGCAATAAAATGTTAATTTTCTGCTGCTTTTTCCTTTTCAAAAATATATATTGATTTCCATAAGAAAAGTCTATTCATATTGTTTTTCCCCCCATCTTAAGACCTCATCCAGTGGATTGAATGCCATTCAAGGTGCCTTCTTTAAAGTTTGCTCAGCAGAAAAGGAAACTGCAAAGAAAGTAGAATCATATATATATTTTTAATATTCTATCCGAAGTCTGGCACAGAATGCAAGTAAATTTGAGGGTAGCTGGGAAGGATAATTACATTCCAACAACCAGATACATTAAATGTTTAATTTAAAAGTAAGTCTCCTCCAAAAAATTAGCATCCATGAATTAGTCCCATTAAAGCTTAGCATAACCCAGAGAAAATGAGTTGTATCAATCCCATTGACTTGCCTCATTTGTTCTGAATTTTATCTAGGGTGGCTTATCACTGCTAGAGAGAAGGAACAAAATGACATTGTTTCATTAATGCAAGCAGTTCAGAATTGTTCTTCATTCTTCTTTAACTCAGGTGGTGCACCTACATCCTCTATTGAAGTAGCTAAGAGGTAGAAAGCTGACCATACACATAGCTTCAGTATCTCTGGCTACTATTATCAGCACTTTCACCCACCTGCAGCCTGATATTACAGAATAACAGAGTTGGAAGGGACTTGGGAGGTCTTCTAGCTCTCAGGCCTCAGGCAGTTATTTCGTTGTATAAATAATAAGCCCTAGCATCTGAAAAATAATACACATCCCCACTGAGATTTGCTGTAAGAAATGTTTGGTTCACCATTGTCTCAGTCATCCAGGTCCTAGTTATCTCAAAGGTACTTTTTCAAAAGACAAATGGACTGTTTTTTTTCCCTTAAGGAAGAAGAAGAAATCGTTTTACTTCTCATCCAAAAAGCTTCATCAGTTCAATGTCTTCTTCTTTTTCCTCAAGCAAAAACCAGTCCACTTGTCTTTTGAGTTCTATTCATCACTTTGGTGAGTCTTTATTGCAGGAAATTTTATGTATTCTATATATTATTCATCTTTTCTCTTCCTCTCCTCTCTTCTCCTCTCCCAATCCTTTGTATGGGACAGCCTCAGTAGAATATATCCTTCTGAAAGTTGAACAGTGTTCTCTAGAGGCAGTATGTGGAAAGCACATGATTATTTCAATTATTTTATAATAAGCTCTTGCTGCATTCAGTGGTGTGGATGAGGCCTGAAGTTTTCAACCCAATACAGGTGTTAGCTGAGCAGGAGAAAACTATCTTTCAGGTTTCAAAGTCTGCGTATATGTCAATATTGCACAGATTTTTCTCAACTGCAGTCTAAGAGTACAAAAGATTGTGATCAAACATTGTCTGGCTAGGAGTCCCAAAAGAACCTGAGAAATCAGGAATGGAAAATTTCATGTCTACTTAAGAATTGCTGCCAAAATTCCTGAAAGCTGTTGAAATTTCAGTTCTGCAATATTCTGAAATCCACACAAGTCCCCCAGTCCGGTCATAAGTAATGACTCAATAACCATCATAGAAGAAATATTGGATAGAAGCAAGTTTCAGTAATTATATTCTTACTAGTCTCCTTGATGTGAACATATGCAAAATAATAATTGCAAGCAATTTCAAATATTCCTCTCAAAGTTTTTGTAATCCACTGAAGGTCGCAAGGATGAAAGCAAAAAGCTTCTTACAGATTGTAAAGGCCTCTTCCATAGTCAAGGCTGAGAAATTAATCCATTATCACGCAAATTCTAGTGAAATAATGCAAACCAATATAAATGTGGATTGATTCCTAAACCCTACCACAGCTGATTTCAGTTGGTTGATTGATTGATCGATTGATTGACTTACCTTCTTTAGCTTAACAAGAACATTTTAATAAAAGTTATGATTAGTAGTTATTACTTCTAACTACTCGTACATTATCATCTCTCACAAATCTTGACAGAGGTGCTCATTGTTGGAAGAGATGGGTCATTAACTACGAAGAGGCTGTCCCCATATTGATCATAGGTTGAAAAATCAACTTATTTCTCGGAGCTTTCTCTTTCACCCTTCATTCCTATAAAATATAGCCCCATGCAATATGGAAGTCTTTAACCTAACAGATGGTTAGGCAGCTCATTTATTATAGTATACTTTATTTTATTCCATTCCTCCCAGCTGGCTTGAAGAAGCATGGAAATTTCATTTTTCAGACAATTAGCCTCATCAATCTAAGACAGACGGTTTCATTGTGCTGTACAGCTTACCTTTTCAGATGTGATTAAGTTTTGCACTAGTGCTTGCTTTCTGAATGAAGAGAGAAGGCCTTTCAAAACCTATCATCAGTGCAACATAAATGGAAGGTTTGGATGTTTTGTTTTGTTTTAATTTGCTGCATTGCACATAATGTCAGCGTTCCAAATATCATGCAGAATTAAATCATTTTCCAAGGCAAAGTTATCCTTAAAGCTCCAATTTAATAAGACAGACATGTTGGCATTATGCTATGAAATTTCAACTCTATTTTACATCCTGTGGGTTCACCCAGTTGAAAGTTCATATCTTTCCCCACACCCCATAATTCATCACATGTTCCAATCATCATCTTCCATGCTGGCATCTACACCCCTCTGCTTCCGGTCAGGTGTTGAGGTGCGGAGACAAAAGATGACCCTGGCTTCTATAAAAGAATGACAACATACATTCCACAATCCTACTCCTTTCTATTCCCCCCTCCCAACTACTACACTAATGAAACACATAGGAAATTATAAGAAAGTGTGGCAGATTCTTAAGTGTAGCAGATAAAGATTCTTAAAGGAACCTCTGCAGGTCTGACACATATATGTGTATAGAACTTCCTGGTAAACAACCTCAATCATAAAAACTGCAGCTTGCAAATTAAGCTTTTGAGGTTGGGGTCCTTCCTTCCCATGCAAATTCATTCAAATTGTCTGAGCATAGGGAAGAGATTCCTGCATATCTAAGGAGAGAGGATGGGATCCGTTTCAGATGGGATGGAATAGGAATAAAACACTATTTTCATTTCTTTCCCAAGGGAATGTTATAGCCCAAGGGCTAAAATGTAGCTCAGAAGCCAGCCAGCCAAACAAACAAACTAAAACAAAATCACCATTGGCTCTACCCTTTCAATTAGTAATCAAGAATATTCAATTGCATGTGTGCTTCCAAGCATTTCTGACAAAAGCAAGCTTAAAAACAAGTTTTTATATTGGAATTGCAGGGTAGGAAAAGGGAGAACAAGGGAGGAATGAAGAGGTTTTCCAAACTGTGCTTGGAAAATCTGTTCACAATTAATTTGGGTTACTCCATTTTATTATGGTGTATACTGTGACCACTTCTCATTTCCCCACCTTAAATCAAACCCATAATTAGTAACTGTAGCATTAATGCTTTCATTTCCTTCTGGCTGTCAACATTTCTTCATTTTCCTTCCTGAATAATTTATTCTTATTTCTTCAAGGTTATATATGCCTAATATTTCTGCTGATAAAATCAAGGAAGTAATTCTATCCACTAAGCATCACTCAATGGGCAAGAAATTTCTGCTATCAGAGTTGGCTATCTAGTTGTCACGTGGAAAAGAACCAAGGCCACTGAGATTGGGGACAAACAATGGTATAGCAATGAATAAGCCAATAATTTCATTTGGATTTTCCTAATTAAATTTCCCCCCTTCTGTCTCTGTCTCCCCTTTGTAGTGTATTTTACAGTAATGTGCGATGAACTATAGCTACCAAAAATACATTCTGGTTCTAAAGAAGCAAATACTTTTAACATTAAAAAAACTCTTCCCCACCCCTCACCCACCCCAAAAAGAACAGGGGCAAAAGAAGGATTGATGAACTGTTGAAACGATGGAAAATATTATTTGTTTCTTTATTATTTTGCAATACCTGTCACCTTATCCAGACCCAAATATGTCCCATCAGTAAAAAGACAAATACATAATAATAACTATGGAAAGAAAAATAATGTCACAACCCAAACATAATATTTAAAAAAAACACTTAGAGAGGTATGATAAACTTTCTTAGTCAGTTCAGTCTGTTTCAGGAATAGCAGAAAAGAGGTATGTCTGTGTGTGTGTGTTGAATGGACTGCAGTATCTATAATGGAATATGAGAATGGCCTTGGGAGTGGGGGTTGGTAGGGGAGAGATGCTGCACAGGCAGTGGTGGGATGCTGCCACTTTGGACCAGTTAGGGTAAAACGGTAGTTCCGACCAGCAGCTGTGCCCACCTGCCCACCTGTCCTGGTGCTATCACATCCTATATAATCACTGTTTTTTTGATGCCACATGCATGTGCGGAAAGCACGCATGAACATTTTTGGTTCAGAGCGAACCGGTTGTTACAGTATGTGATGCCCACTTCTGTGCATAGGGAATGATCAGACAGAGCGAGTAGGAGACCACGACTGAATAACAGCAGAGAAAGAAACTTAGAAGCCTTAGCAGTTTATCAGAAAGTAAAAAGTGACAGTGGAAGATTTGTATTTTCAGACTTTCAAGATGCTGTTAATGTAACCTTGCAATAAAGTAGAATTAGCTCATCTGGTTGTTTTTCCTGTCTGGTCTATCAGGGAGGTTGACAACAGTGGTGGGTTCCTACCAGTTCAGCCTGGTTCGGCCAAACTGGTAGTGGTTCGGCGCCCTGGGTCACTGCAGACAGCAGCAACCCAGGCCTGCCATGCCCCCAAACTGGTTTCCCGTTTTTCATTTCTGCGCATGCGCAAAACAATTTTAATTGTACTGCACATGCACACGAAGTGTGCATAAGAGAAAACTGGCAGTAGTGCCTGCCAGAACCCACCCCTGGTTGACAAGTAACCCATAAGGTGGGCGCCCTTATAGAGAAGTCCTGCTGCCTGACTCTCGTACTGTGGGGAGCTAATGTTTAGCACATCTTCAGCCAATGATTAGACTGGAAAAGCAGATTCAACCTTGAAAGGCGTTGTCCGGTTTATCTCAGAGCAGCACTGTTAACATTTAAGAGCCACGCTTGGGCAGTGGTTAGAGTGCAGTACTGCAGGCTCCTTCTGCTGACTGCCAGCAATTGCCAGCAATTTGGCAGTTCAAATCTCACCAGGCTCAAGGTTGACTCAACCTTCCATCCTTCCGAGGTGGGTAAAATGAGGACCCAGATTGGTGGGGGCAACAGGCTGACTCTGTAAACCGCTTAGAGTGGGCTGTAAAAAGCACTGTGAAGTGGTATATAAGTCTAAGTGCTATTGCTATTAAAGAACTGGACTTCGTAGCCTGCTGACAAATAACAGAATAGCTTTAGTATGAATAGATTATATGGTTTAATATATAGTACCAGGATTGTGTTCACCTTGACAAAAACAATTGGAAAAAAGCAGTCGCAGGAGTAGAAGTCATCAGTAAAAGTCTTCATGAAAATAAATATAAGGAATTGGAGGTCAGTGCAGAAATCCAAACTAAAGCATTGCCGAGAGCTGGCTACATAAAGAAGCATATTGAAATGCTAAGAAACTTGCAAAATTTATGATTTCTTTATTTTTATTATGTCTACATTTAAAATAATCCCAGCATTAAATGAAGAGTTGAGGAAGGCCCAACTGCAAAGAATATAGGTGGTAAGATTTAATCCATAAAAGTAAATTACAGGAGCAAATTGGATCACCTCTTATTAGCTATTTTATAAGGCCTAATTTCTCAGCCATTAAGATTTTTAAAAAATCCTCCCCTACAAATCTACAGTTGCTATGATATAGATTTTGTATTTGTATCTTTATAAAATAAACATTTATATTTATACAAACATTTTATATTTATATGTTTTCCCCCCAAATTGTATATTTTCTATACAATTTTCAATTGTACAATGTCTAATGCATTGATTCTTCCAATGCATTAGCTGCTACATTTAATGTCTATCTAATTTTCCTAATTGACTTTATTCCTCTCCAATTTTTCTCCAAGATAGGCTTTATTAAATGCATTTTAACTCTAATGTATTAAAATCATTTTCTAAAACAGATGTTGATTTTTCATTATTTTCTATGAACTTTTAAAACCCAGAAGGACAATCAAGAAATGTTGCTTTTCGCTAATATTCTCTGTGATAGATTCATTAAGGTCACATGTTTCAGAGGAAAAAAAAATCATGAAGGATTTTTTATTCTGCCTTAAGCTTCCATTTCTGCTTTTAGGTTTTTTTTTCTTCCTGCCAGTGGTGAACCAGTTTTTGCTGCACTGAGCATGAGAGGGTGGAACAATAGGACAAATAGGTATAAACATAGAGGTAATGGCTTTTTCACATAAAATATAGATTTAGATATATGATATAGAAGAGAGAGTTAATAAGCTGCTTTAAGAATTATACTCTAGGGGTCATTAAGTCAGTAGGAAATACACTGCTGATATTTTCAGCAGCACAATAAGAGGGGTTCCAGAGACTGCATAAAAGGGAGGTCCAGGGGCCATATATTTTCCTGGCATACAAGATGTCCATTCCTTTTCCTAGCCATGAAATCATGCCATGTTTGCAATAGCCTCTGACCTCTAAGAAAAAAAAAATCCCTTTTGTTTCAAGGAAATCCACAGAACTAACGAAATGTCACACAATAGAGACTGAAGAACAGCCGAAGGGTAGAGTTCAGATTGATCTTTTTTGACTCTGTAGCATATTGAGGGTTTTTCTGTGGATTGATCCCTAATTTCAGAGTTACAATATGTTATTATTGTACCTGTCACATTTCCTGATGGACCAATGGAAGATCAAAGAAGTCTCAAAGAGCTGGAGAGAGAGACAAAGAGACAGAAATCCTATCAAAATAGATATGCCTTTTTTCCCCCTCCAATAGCTCTTATAAATACATCAATCCTTGTCCTGACCTATGGTTTCCTCCCTCTAGGCTCTTAGATCACCGAGGTCATGCATACCTGGGGAATTCTTTTATGGCTGTAATCTCAATTAGAATATGTCAATATGCCAGTCTTTGTTCTGAAGACTGGTCTAAGCATATGAGTGGTCCCATCACTGTTCTACACACACACACACACACACACACACACACACACACACACACACACACAGAAAATAAGACCCTCCCCAAAACTATGCCCTGGGGGATGGGTGTGGCCAGCATGAGAGGTAATGAGTGCACAGGGGCTCACGATGTCCCGCCCCTTAGCACAGCGGAAATATTGATAAGTCCGAGCATGGAGGCAGAGATTGGGGGGGGAGGGGGAGACAGGCAATTCAAACAAGCTATGCGGCTGCCTAACTCGTGGGAGGCTCACGGGAGGCTTGCATAGTGGCATTGGTAGCAGGCAAATTGCTCTGTTCCCAAGTGCTTCATACCAAACTTTTCACCTGGATGGAGAAATGATGGAGACTCAAAGCTTCATGTGCTTCCAAAGGGGACTGATTGAAACAGAGTGATTAGCTCCGTTTCAGAGTGTGCCCTTTGCAAGCAGACAAAGCTTCATCTCCCTCTGGGCGAAAAGTGTTTGGGTAATTACTACCGGCCCCACCCTCTCTGTCCCACTGTCTGCTTGCCTGTGGCCTCAATCAGCACCAAGCTGTCAGCGCGCCCTGACCTCTAACCACCCTGCCAGGAGGGCAAACTGCCCCCCCCTCCGCCAAGAAGCCAGCAGCATCATGGGCAGATGTTTGGTGGCTAACGCAGCTCCCACAGTGGCCAAGAAGCAGCAGCTGGGCCAGCAGGCAGGGCATGCCATGAGCTTTGTCCATTGCAGCTGTAGGCAAGCAGACAGTGAGATGGAGAGGATGGGGCCAGTGGCAGCCACTCCCATTGGCCCCTGTGTTTGCCACCTCCTGCACTTAAAAAGTCCTCCCTAAAGTTTTACCAGATCACCTTGTAATGTTCTGTGATAATCAATGGTTTTAAATCCACGGAATGAGATTTTGACAAGGAAGGAAGGAAGGAAGGAAGGAAGGAAGGGAGGGAGGGAGGGAGGGAGAGAGGGAGGAGGTAGGAAGGAAGGAAGGAAGGAAGGAAGGAAGGAAGGAAGGAAGGAAGGAAGGAAGGAAGGAAGGAAGGAAGGAAGGAAGGATCAGTATGGCTGGAGTCCTTGTTGGCTCAAGGATACCTTTTTGAGATTTTCCCAAAAAAGAAGATATCCTGCAACATGGCATTCTTTTTCTATAGATTTGGGAAGGTGGGGGGATCATAGAAACCATCCCTGAAGTAGTAAATTTTCTGGGAAAAGCTACTTTTGTGGACTGAATTTCCCCTGACTTTTCCCTTTACATACATGCAAATGAGTAACCGTCACTATTCAATTTGTATTTGATTCATAGTATAAATAATAACTCTCTTCACTCTGTAGTTATGGTGGAAGCTTGTTACAGACTTAAACAAATTCACACTCTAACTAAACTACTGAAAATCCCAGAAACTTTACTGCTAGAGATGACATAGCTAGTTCAGATGTCAAGTTATGAACACAGTTTAAAATTATATATATTTAGCTATTTTTCTCACCCAGTCTAGAGCACTTTCATTTAGATTTTTCTGCTGTAGGTCATTCACCCGTCTTCCTTAATTTTCTGGGTTCCATTCTGCAAACTTCGCAATTGAGCAGCTAATCTGGAACCCAGTTTAAATCTATGAATAATGTGAGATTGCATTTAAAAAAATTCTAAGGCTTAGCTTTCCTGAAGATATGATTCCCACAGGCACTGGATTGTTTAAAGAAAAAAAATAACTTTACTTATTGATTGGCTTTGGAGCCAGACTGTCTGAGGCTTTTTTACTACTAGGTTAAGGCTGACAGAATTAATGTATATGTCTGCAAGGAGACATGGAAAGAGATTCATAATTAGTTAAGGGTAAGTGAAGTTTGACATAAAGGAGGCAATCTATTATAGTACTAAGGTTCTTAGTAATGCTTCTTTTTCATTCCTTATGGGCTAAATTCTGGTTGTCCTCTTGCTCCCCCTTCTGGCCATACTTCAATGGTACCAAAAAGAAAAGAAGAAGCAGAGAACAAGATATTCAAGTTAGCCACATTTTGTCTTAATTAAACAGATAAATAACACAGAGGAGAAGCAATTTGTCTCACTGGGGTACAGGAATGGTACCATGTGCCTTACTAAAGCACTCTGGGCTTGCTGGAGACTCTTAAGAAGCATTGATGTGCTTTTTGCAAGCAAATAGGACATTGGCAAGATGCAAGCCCATTGAATTCAAAAAGGGGACTTTTCTACCATGTTTGTCCATATTTTCTCGTGCTGAAAAACAAAGAATGAAGCAGCCAGGGGTGGAGTCTTTAAACAAACCTAGTGCCTCCCAAGCTCTTGGTATCTGCTATGGTAGGAGGTGAAAATATTTCTTTGGAATATGGGTGCTACACATTCTGTAGTCACTAAATCACTGGCTCTTAAATCTAATCGTGCAGGAAGCAGCTTCACTACAGATCAGTTGAGCTAAGTCATGGCCAGGCTCCTTCCTGTCTCCTTCTTGCCCACACAGCAAATACTATTTCACTTTCAAAACAGCCCTCTGATGCTAAGGAGGGCTACTCCTCCTACCCACCTGAAAAGAAACCTGTTCCACACTCTGATGATTGTGGCTGCGGTTCAGTTTATGGCCGATGCTATGCTTAACACCACATGTTTTGCTTCCCGGGCCATGGCCTCTGCAGTGGCCTCACGTCATCTGCTGTGGCTCTGTCACTGGCAGGCGGACATGAGGCATAAGTGGCGTCTGGCTTCAGCCCCTTACAAAGGAGGGGTCCTTGTTTGGGGAGGCTCTAGAGCCACTTCTTATAGAGGACAAAGATAAAAGCAAAATTCTACCCTCAGCTTCCAGGAAAGGGGCACCCCGCACAACACTGTATACCAGAAGGCAGTCCTTTCAGGTGCAGGACTACAGTACCTCCTTTCGAGGCCATATTTATGGGTCCCCAGGTTTTAGGGTCCGGGGGGTATTGCCGGAGACAGCATCAGCAGTCTACAGATACCAGAGGGGCAACCAGATCAAGAAGCCCTTTCGGGGGGGGGGGGGAGGAGGTCGACTCTTCCACAAGTCTTAGATCCCTCCACAGTTCCATACTCACTGAGGGGCGTTTAGCCTTTTTCGCTGACCGATGGGATGAGGTTATCTTTGATGACTGGGTACGCCATATCATTAGGTCAGGCTTAGCTCTAGAATTCCTCTCCATACCCCCGCATTTCCTTATTCATTGCCCAGTGTCCCACAATCTGGACAGACAAACCCTCATGAATTCGGCAATACAACACCTCCTGGACATCAGGGCTGTCCAACTGGTTCCTGATGACCAATTACATCAGGGTTTCTATTCTATTCTTTTTGTTATTCCCGAAGCTTTGGGGGGTTGGAGAGCAATTCTAGACCTAAAATGGCTCAACTGTCACTTAAAATATTGCAGATTTAAAATGCATTTGTTGCGTTCCATTCTAGCAGGGGTGTGGGAAGGTTACCTCCTTGCGTCCATTGATTTGACGGAGACTTACCTGCAATCTCTATTCTACCTGAACACTGTAAATTTCTGAGGTTCTGTTATGGGGGGTGGCACTATCAGTACAAGGCCCTGCCTTTCGGCCTCTCCTTCACCCCCCAGGCATTCAGCAAGGTGCTGGCAGCATTGGCAGCACAACTGAGGGCTTTGCCTGTGCATGTCCAATTCTACCTCGATGATATGTTATTACAATCCAGGTCTCTATCTGGAGCAAGGCAGGACCTAGAGATAACAATATGTACCTTGAAGGCCCATGGCTTCTCTATAAACAGAGGGAAAAGTCATCTTGAACCCACTACGTGGGGGCATGGATTGATTCTGTCTCCGGGCAGGTTTTCCTGTCACAGGATAGGCAAGTGAGTATTAAACAGCTGGTTGGGGAGGTATTGAGTCAGCGCAGGGTCCCCCTGGCCACCTTGTCCCGCTTGCTGGGTAAACTAGTGTCGGCTACCAACATTGTGCCCTGGCATTGCGGGAGAGGTTTGAAGATACCACCAGGATCCAGTGGGCGGAAGCAAAATTGCAGGCTACAAGACAACAAGGGAAGCCAGTAGCTGAATACATCAGAGAGTTCTGGCGTCTGGTCAGTAAAATGAGGATGTGGCCAGAGAGGTTGGTGGTGCATTACTTTAAGGCCGGTCTTGACCAAACACTACGCCAGGCCTGCGTCTACAGAGGGTTGCCACCTAGACTGACTGCATGGTTCCAGGCCGCCAGGGAATTATCTATAGAATTCCACGAGGATAAGCCAGGAAGGGGGAGGGTTTATTCATTGCCTTAGTGCTTTGTTGGTCAGTTCGTGCTGAAGGAAGACTACAAACTGCATTTCAAACCATTTCTGTGTTTGGCTGGCTTCATTAAACCTTCGGAACCTGACACATCTATTGCAACTGATCTCGGATCGCTTCGGTTCGCCAGTTGTGGACCTATTCACCACCCCAGACAACATACAGCTCCCCCGCTCCTATGTGAGGTTTCGGATGCAAGGGGATGGAGGGGACGGATGCTCTCTGATGTTGATGGCCACCCGGACTTCTTTATGCATTTTTTCCCGCTGCCCCTGATTCCTCGGGTGTTTTGCAAGGTGATAACCGAAAAAACAGAGGTGATTCTGCTGGTCCCTCATTGGCCATGACGGCCGTGGTTCACCAACCTACAGACCTTGTCGATGGCCAGGCCCTGGAGGATCCCTCAGGCCAAGGGTGCCCTCAGCCAGGGGTCGCTGGAGCATCTGGACCCTCAGTGGCTCCAGCCGATTGTCTGGCACTTGAGCGGGACTGTCTGAGGGAGGACAATTTTTCCTCCAGAGTCATAGGCACGATCCAGGCCTCCAGGAGGCCCTTCATGATTCGCATATAAGATGCTACATGGCACAATTTCTGTAAATGGTGGGAAGCCAAGACCCTTCATCCTACAACTGCTTCTGTACTCCAGGTATTGGAATTTCTCCAAGATGGGATGGAGAAAGGACTATCACCTAATACACTGAGGAGGAAGGTAGCAGCTCTGGCCACTATTCTGACTTGGAGAGGGGACAACCTTTGCCCTATCACCCGACTGTGAGGAGGTTCATAAAGGGTGCGGTCATTTTGAGACCATCGGTGGTACACTGCTACCTCACGTGGGATTTGCCCAAGGTTTTATCAGCTCTAATGGGGGGGGGCCCTTTGAACCCCTCTGCTCTGTTGAACTGCGGTTCCTTACGTGGAAAGTTGCCTTCCTGGTGGCTATCACCTCCACCAGGAGTATCTCAGAACTGCAGGCTCTGCTACTACAGCAGCATGGGCAACACAAGCCTCTCTCGATGAGATCTGCAGGGCAGCCCCCTGGGCTTCACCTTCCCCGTTCATTACCAACTATAACAGTGGTGGGTTGCAGGCGGTATGCCCCGGTATGGGCGTACCGGAGCCTGCCTGGAGCACCGGGTACCATTCCGATATGGTGGTCCGGAGGGCCCACCCCTGCCTGAGCTCCTTACCTGTCCTTTAAGATTTTGGCACTTCCGCACATGTGCATGGCATGTACGGTGCCTGCGTGATGCTTCGCCGAGCAGCTGGAGCATCATGGAGGCTTGCTGAGGCATCGCAGGCAGGTACAACGCATGCACACGCTGTGCACGCACCACATGTTACAATGTGGGCAGCGCCGGGCCCGCTCCAACAGGTACGGTTGGAATGGGATCCGGAACCCAACACTGAACTATAAATTAGATAAATTTGCATCTGCAGAGGTGTCATTTAGCCACAGGGTCTTACAGGCTGTTCATTCTGCAGCACCTGTTCCAGATCACTCTCAGTCCCTCCCGTAGGGACAATAGGGCTTGGGTATGTCCCATGCATGGATAATATATCCACCTCTATTGAGAAAGGGCGTTGGTACTTACCTGATACACCTCTTCTAATAGGGTGGAGATAGCATCCATCCCCTCCCTTCTATGGGACTGATCTGCATTAGGCCATTCTGAAATACCCTAATTCATTGTAGAGTTTTTGTTGGCTATAACTTAATTGTTGATGAGTTATTGTTTACTAAAGTTAATGTTCGATGACACATTGAGTCTAAGTTCTTTCGCCGAAAAGCTGGGTAAGGCTAGCAACAGGGGTGTGGCTTAACTAATTTTAATCAGACTCAGTCCAATCCGAAGGCAGACAAGGTCAACCCAAGCATGGTTGCTATCTCCACCCCATTAGAAGAGGTGTATCAGGTAAGTACCAAAACCTTTTTACTCACAGTGACAATTCACCCTACAGTGCCAAACCCATACACTTTGAGTTCACCTTCGTTTTGCATGGTTAACTGTTGTGGCCCAGCAGGAGCCGTTGGAGCTGCCACCAGACTCCGACAGCGAGGGTCCCTATGAGTCAGCTCTGGAGGATGTGCAGGACCCTGGACAGGGCTCCGACTCCGAGCAGGGATCAGAGAGGCTGGTTGCCCACCAGGAGGCGCCTGAGGCATGGAGCAGTGGTGAAAGCCAAAGGGAGTGTGCTCCTGATGTCATGCCTTGGAGCAGTGGGCAGGAGACAAGGGAGTGGTTTCTGGATGCCAGGCAACGGAGAGCTGATAGACGGAGAGAACAGCTACGCATTTACAAGAGATGATTGGATTCAGGTGATCGTAATCAGGCTCCTCTCAAGGCTATTTAAGGAAGGACTTTCTGACAGTTGTTTTGCAGGAATCAACTGATCATTAGAGTTGGAGACACTCTCAAATCTATGTCGTATCTCGGCAGGCTGGATTGCTGCCAAGGTGGTATCTGGACCTTGGCAGGCTGGATTGCTGCCAATGTGTTATCTGGACCTCGGCAGGCTGGATTGCTGCCAAAGTGTTATCTGTACCTGGATTGCTGCCAAGGTTTAAACTGTATGTAAACAAAACATCTTGCAGAGACCTTGTTTCGGAGTGATTTGGTATACGAGAAGGGGGGAGTCAGAACAGTTAACTATATTGCACTTAAAGGATGCCATCTTCTCTATTTCCCTTCAAGCAGATAGCCAGAAGTGGTCTGCTTTTCTGTGGTCTGACAATGAACAGGTACAGGAGCTCAGCTATATTGGACTGTTTTACCCTAAGTATTTGAAAATAGCCCAACCATTTTTGGTGAAGCCCTTGGCTCTGATCTACTCAGGTGGAACACACCCCCTCCCAATCAGGAAGAAATAGCATTGTGTTGCAGGTCATGGTTGTCTCAAAGGTGTTTTTCAAAAGGTAATTGGACTCAAAGAATTAAAGAAGCATCTTGGATGAGAAGTGAAGCATTTTCAAGTAAAGACCAAGTTGTCTTTTGAAAAGCCCATGTGTTGCAATATACAAATGATTTATATTTAGGGGCTTTCTAAGATAGAATGAGACAGAATGTCTCAAAATGAGACAGGTGACTGCGAATAAACTAAATCCAACTTCTTTAATGCCAGTAGAAAATTCACCTGGATGGTTACCTCATGATTGCATGCAAGTTCTTGATAGGATTTACTTCATCAAACCAGATTTGAAAGATGAGCCTTTACATAATGAGAATAGTTTATTGATGGAAGCAGCTGCATCTTGGAAAGACAGTGTAAAATTTTGGGAGAGGAAGCATTGCCTTTGAATATACCATCTCAAAAGGCAGAACTTGTTGGATTAAATGTGCATTGCAATTGGCAAGCATTTTTTTTTCTTCACAGCAAATAAGCCTTTGGTGTTGTATATGGAGCTTTGTGGCAGGTAAAAGGTTTAATTATAGCAAAAGATAATTAGGTTAAATATGGAGAAGAAATATTGCAAATTTTAGATGCCCTCTGGAAGCTAAGAATGATTTACTAGTAGGATAAAGACAGATGTGTCTCTTTGGACTTGAAGGAAGCCTTCTGGAAGGAAGATCTCCAAAATCAAATTATAGAGAATCCAGTGGTTGATCAGTAGGCTGTCCGCACATCAACACAACGCCCGTTGCTGCAGACCTGAAAGTCAAAGTAGGAGATTATCAATAGAGTAAGACAGCACTTTCCTCACAACTAAACTCTGTCATTCCTTAGAACTAACCCAAACTTCTTTCCGTTTCTACATTGTATAAAAAACAGAGGGAAATGATTCCTCATCTGGTCACATAAGTTTTGAGATTGTTTCAGCACTTCTAAGTGGCTGGTGTCCTTTGGGTCACAACCAGCTCTGCCCTGATTTTCTCATTTCTCTCTTCCACCTTCCCTATGGAGATACCTACAAGTGAAGAGAAAGGACTGTCTCTGTCCAGAAAGTGCTGCAAGGGAGAAGCACAAGGCTCTGAGAAAGCCAGGCGCTTTGTTCTTAGAAGAAAGAGAAAGCCCTGGACATTCACTTCATTTGTTGTGGCTGCTGTTTGAAGGAAAAACAAAACAATAAGAAAACCAAAAGAAGGCTAGAGGGATACTTTTTCTTCTGTGTACATTCACTGTAGTTTTGAAAACCTAAACCAGCTTTCAGCAAGATCCATTATGACACTTGTAGTGATCAACCCTTGGAAACCGAGCACATAGAATAACAGGTAATCTTTTACTGACCCTTCCATCTTCACATTTTGTTCCTGGTTCAACCAATCCTTCATCTGGCCTATCTGGAAAATATCGGGCTATGCATGTCATGTTTTCATCTATGCAGAATAACCTGCCACACTTTATATCCCTGAAAAGGAAACAGTGAATTCATTGGACCCATATCATGAAGGGCTTTAAAGGTAATGACCAACTGCTTGAATTGGGCCCAGAAGCAAACTGGCAACCTGTGCAACTTGTGTAACAATGTGGTCACACATGCCATGTTCCAGGGGTGTCCAGCACTGTTAGCATCTTTGCCTTCTGTACCAGCTGTAGCTTCTAAATGCTCTGCAAGGGTAGCCCTATGCAGTAGTCCAGCTGGGACCAGGACATGAGTGATTTATTTATTTATTTATTTATTTATTTATTTATTTATTTATTTATTTATTTATTTATTTATTTATTATTCATGCTTCTAGACCGCCCCCTCTCCCAAAAGGGACTTGGGGCGGTGTACAGTCCATGCAAAATATATCAAAATACAATAAAAATTGAATATGTACAGTTGGAATGGAGGAGGTTAAAAATGGAATTAAAAGAACTGTACAAAGCAATATATATAAATATAGGATTTTGAACCCCTAAAACACACACAATAAGTTAAAAACAATACCCCTAAAATAACCAGTTAATACATTTGCCAGGAGGGACAGTTGTAATTATGCCAGGCCTGCTAATTGGAACAGGTGAGTCTTCAATTTTTGCCGGAAGGAGCGGAGGTCAGTAGTGGTTCTAATGTCGGGGGGGAGGTCATTCCAGAGGGTTGGGCCCATCACAGAGAAGGCCCTACTCCTTGGTGTCGCCCGTTGGCATTGCCTAGTGGACGGCACCAGGAGAAGTCCCTCTCTGTGTGAGCGAATTGGCCGCAGGGATGTATGTGGGAGGATGCGATCCCGCAAGTAACTAGGTCCCGTGCCATGGAGCGCTTTAAAGATGGTAATCAGCACCTTGAAACGCACCCGAAAAACCACAGGCAGCCAGTGCAGCTCGCGCAGGAGAGGTGTTACGTGGGAGTACCTCGTACTCCCCATCACAGCCCGCGCGGCTGCGTTCTGAACTAACTGCAGTCTCCGGGCGCGTCCCAAGGGCAGCCCCATGTAGAGAGCATGGGCTCTAAGAATAGAGAGCATTGCGCTAAGAATCTTGATCTCGGGTTAACCTTTACGTGTTTTTGTTTAGTTAGAAATGGAGAACCAGAAGTTTGCCCCACCTCATTAATAACTAGTTGCCCCTGACACATAACTGAAAAATCTCACAAGGTGTTTCAAGTTTTGGAGATCACAGTTCCTGTATCTCCAACTGGCTCCCTGTGATTTCCCTGTTTTTAAGGATGAAGATGGTTGACTCAGGATTCTTATCTTGTGAGCAACTAATGTATCCGTTATCCACCTGGAAAACCCTTAAAGCAGATTTAGGAGACTTTAGAGATTTTCCAGATCTCTAGCCTAAAATTCTCACAATCTCTGATCAGTGGATGACAGGGGATGATGGGAGTTGAAAGCCAAAGATTGAGGCAACTGCACTAAATATCGGAGAGGGAAATTGCCTTGAAAAATAGTTATTATTCAATTTCAATCTAATAAAAAAAATATGAGAGTAAAGAGGAAAAAAGATTGAAATAGGAATGTATAAAATAAAAAGTCCCCTTGTTTTAACAAGAAACAATGGCACAGGGGTCTGTGTGTTTGTGTAAGAGCCAAAAGAAGAATCTGGATTTATACCCATGACAAAAAGATAATGTGGCTTATTGTTTAGTTTGGACTCAACATATGGTGCAAATTTAGCCACTGTGATGTTTAAATCATGATTTATAAGTCTTTGACTTACAACCACAAACATGTGAAGAATTTCCATTTCTCAACAAGGCTGTTGGTAAGTGAGCTGCACACAATTTTATGATCTTTTTGGCATGGTTGTTAAGTGAATCACTACGATTGATAAATAAATCACATGGTTGTTAAGCAAATCTGATCCCCCCCCCCCCCGGTTTGTCTTTGATTTATTGGAAGCTGGCTGGAAGGTTGCAAATGATGAACATGTGATCTTGGGACACTACTGTACTCATAAATATATATTCGTTGCCAAGTACCCAAAATTTGGTCACATGACTATAGGAATGCTGCAACAACTGTAAGTCCAAGGGCTAGTTGTGAGTCACTTCTTGGAAGTCATTAAATGAATGGTTGTAAGCCAAGAACTATCTGTCATTTCTGATACAATCTTTTAAAAGGCAGTTTCCCAAGATGGAAAACAAAGGAAAATTAGCCATTCAGAAATTTATTCACATTTCTACATTTTTAGCCAGATGGCAGAATCATATTCCTGCAGACGTGGACCCTAAAATATTTCTTATTATCCTTATATTATATCATCATCATAGAAGGAAATAATTTAGATTGCTTACTGTGGTTCACATGGAATCTTTACACCATTTTCCCTTCTGCAGTAGCCAGAATCCTCCCCTGACAGGTTATTCTCAAAACATTCATCTGTACCCACAATTAGATCTGCAAGAGGGAGTGAGAAAACAAGACAAATATCTGAGTGTGTAACATGCCAGCAGGATAAACAAAGGCTTAAGAGATATCAGAGGAGTTGAAAAAATTATAGTTAATATTTGCTTATTTCTAAGCTACTATTTTGTAACCCATCATTTATTTAATCCTCATTATGCCTGAATCATTCTCTGTCTGATACAGTGCTATACTAAACTTCCCTATTGAATTTTATGGGCACAAAAGCTGAAGCCACTTTTATGCCACTTGCAGAAGACCATGCAGAAAATCAATGGCTGGAGGGGAATCTGAATGCAGCTTCATTCCTCTGTGTGCTCATTCTCATTTTCCAACTTTAACACTGTTGTAAAAATATCCCTGTGCTGGAATGTAATGAGGAGGGGGATCCCTGGGTGGGAGAGGTTCATTCCAGATGAGTAAGAGGCAATTCACACACCCCAGATATTACACGTGAGAGAACGAGGGTGAAGACAGACGCTCTCTAATAGTTTACAGAGTGTATTGTAGATGCAGACAGTAGAGTCCTTAGTACAGCAAGATTTTGTTTATAGGAGTGAAAGAAGAAAGAACTCAGCTTGCAAGAATTATCATATGTCATTCTTGATTTGAGGCCTGTCAATTCCTGGGTATAAGCCTTTTTGAATATAGCTGGACTACTTGCAAAAGATTGAGCTATTATCATTCTTTCGAATGTTACATCATGTTATGCTATTTAACTGACCAAAATAAAGATTTCTTTGTTTGAACGGAGATTTCCATTTTCAAAGCAATGAAGATAACAGAGCAAGTGTCGATTTATTGTCTAAATTACATCCTCCAGAAATCCAATGGATCGATTGATTATGCAAGTGAAACAATGTTCTGATTTGCAATTCGGATTCCCAATCACTATGACATGTCATCTGATCCTTCATAAACAATTTAGAGAAGGGGATAGAAGGGAACTCATCAAATTTATAGACAATGCCAAGCTGAAAGGAATAACCATCACTTCAGAAGATAGGCTTAAAATCCAGAAGGATCTCAAGAGACTTCAACCTAGAGAGACCCTATCTAACAAAATTAATTCAATGGTGAAAAAAGTTTTAAAGAGTTCTATATTTAGGCAAGAACAACCAAATCACAGGTACAGACTAGGTAATACCTGGCTTAATACTATCACTATAAGAGGGATCTTGCAGTCCTAGTGGACAATCACGTAAATATGCACCAGCAGTGTGTTGCAACTGCCCAAAATCCAACACAGTCCTAGGCTACATTAACCGAGGGATAAAATCAAGATTATGAGAAGTGTTAGTAACACTTTATAATGCTTTGGCAACACCACATTTGGAATATTGCATTTAGTTTTGTTCGCCACAATATAAAACAGATGTTGAGATTCTAGAAAGAATATGGAGAAAAGCAGCAAATATGATTAGGGGATTGGAGGCTAAAACACAAGAACAGTGGCACAAATTGGATATGTCTAGTTTAATGAAAAGAAGGACTAGAGGTGACATGATAGTAGTGTTCCAATATTTGAGGGACTGCAACAAATATAAGGGAGTCAAGCTATCTTCCAAATACCTGAAGGGAGAACAAGATCAATGAATGGAAACTAATCAAGGAGCAAACTAACCTAGAAATAAGGAGAAATTTCCCGACAAAACAATTAATCAGTGGAATGGCTTGCGTTCAGAAGTTGTGGGTGCTTCAACACTGGAAACTTTTAAAGAAGAGATTGGAAAAGGTATACAGTTTCCTGCTTGATCAGGGAGTTGGGCTAGAAGACCTCCAAGGCTCCTTCCAACTCAGTTATTCTGTTAATTTTGACCCTTTTAATTAATGACCCTGTATTTGGGCTTTCTATATGCAAAGCCTCACTGTACCACAGATCTATGGCCAAGATAAATCTCCATGCTTATTGAAAACTACCTACGTTATATGAAAAAGGGAACTTGTTTTCAGTTTCCTTTTTCAACATAAAACCATGCTGAAAATTTTGTGAATAGTCTGAAAGTCAGGAGTGATGAGTGAGAAGAATCACATCCCCCAACATCTGTTTCTTTAGTTATTGTGCCAAATGTAAACAAAATTTTAATCCTGGGATTTGAATATTCTTAGCACACAGTCCCATAATCAATTTACATTATCTCTCATTGAGATTGGCTGAGATCTTTGTCCAATTTGGGAAGGTATCCATAACCCACAAAAGACTCTTTTCTCAAAGTCAGTCTTTCCAGATTTTTTGACTACAACTGCCTTCATCTTGGACCATTGGCCATTTTCTCTAAGGATGACTGGAGCTTTAAACCAAAAGATCCGGAAGGCTCGGCTCTAAAGCCTCCAGAGAAAGAACTTTGTCTTGAAAAATTGTTCCATCTGTACAAAACCCTCAGAAATTGTAGGTGCTCCAACACTGGAGATTTTTAGAGAAGAGGTGGGAAATGGTATAAGGTTTCCTACTTGAGCAGGGAGTTGGACTAGAAGACCCCCAAGGCTCCTTCTTACTCTGTCATAGAACAGAAATGCAATCATGATTTACTATGGATACAAAGGAGAAAATCTTTGATTAATGCAATGACTGTCTTAGTCTTTTACAATAAAACTGTTCTGAAATCCTAAGGTTGACTTACCTAGATTACGAGAGGAATCAGTACATTGTTTTGCCAAGGTGGGGCATTTCCCATTGTAGCAGTAACCTTGGTTGTTTTGGCATGGTTCTCCATTCCTCTGGAGGCTATCTGTGGGACACTCAGCAGATTGGCCAGTGCAGAGTTCAGCCACGTCACAGTCATCCTTTGCTCCCCGGCATTCTGCTCCTGCTCCCTTAAACTGTGGGTGAGAATGAAAAATATTTCCAGCTCTGACTCTTTAGCGATCAAAGAGCCAATCCATGATTCACAACACATTTCAAAGCTTCCTCTTCATCTGTCTTGAGGATTACCAAGCAAGGCATTCCTGCCCTGTTACAATTGTGTGTAGTGCCTAGACGTTCTACTCTGTTCTTATTGGTTATGAGAAAATGATGGCCATGAAAAGCTCAATTCCTGAAACAAAAATTCACACATTGGCTGACCATAGAGTGAAAATCAATTGGGATGCCATGAAAAAGCAGCCACATACTAACTGCTGGACTTCTCATAATATATTTTTATTTCCTTAGATGGAAAAAAGCATTCATAGAATTTTCTGATGTGTTGAAAAAAAAAAAACGTGGCTGCCTTCTCTTGCTGTGAATCTAGGCTTGTGATGAAAATATGGACAGAACAAAATGTTTTGAGCCCCTCTGCTCAAAATGTTCATTGCAGAGTCAACTGGGATCCCATATAGAAGGAATGAGGAATTTGCACCTCTCTCTTCATGGTCCTGCAGCAACTCCAGAACGTGCAACCAAAATAACGGAATTTAGAGGTTTAGAAAAGAGGTAGAGAACTCAAGGGGGGGGGGAAGCAATTTTATTTCCAGATGTCTCCTGCACTGAAAGTCTCTGAGAGAAAAATGTCACAACATTACCAGGGACCTCTTAGAACATGGGTATCAAACTCTCCGCGTCACGTTGCCATCGTGTGAAATGTCACAACATTTTTCCCATTTGCGGAGCTGGGGTGGGCATGGTCTGTAGATGACGCATCCGGCCCAGGGGCCACCAGTTTGACACCCTCGTCTTAGAACCTTCCAGAAAGTCAGGAACTAAGTTAGGGCATCAGTCTCAAACATTGGCCACCCTTATTTAAATTGTACTTCCATGCAAACTCAGTCAAAGAACTTTTTTTTTTCAGAGACAAGATTTAACATGCAGAAAGAGTGCATTTTTGATTGAAACTCAGCTGAAATTTTGTTAAATTATCCTCCCTATGGATATGTTCAGAAGGGTCAAATAAGCTGGAAGAGGGAATAGGAATAGGTTAAAATGTTTTGATCATACTAAACAGCCAAGAGATATTACATTTTTATATGGCTAGTATGGAGCAGGTTAAAATTGCTCTTGAGTGTTAAAAATAAAGACGTCTTACTCTGCATTGCTCACAACACTCTCCAAATTCACACTCTGTCTCTTTTTTCAGCTTACAAGTTGCAGCATCGCAGCAAGCATTTTGACAATCCTGAAAACCAAAACATATCAAAGGATGTCATAGACTGTTTGGCCTGGTCTTTTTTAATTGGCCTATTTTGAAGAGGGAAACGGCATATCTACATGAAACAGACACTGGATATTTCCTATATGAAAAGGGTAAAACAAATAAAAATATTTTCATCTCCCAATTGTGAAAGCCACATATTCTAAAGCCCCCATTCCTTTCTATTCATGAGGGATTTTCTAATTTTCATGCCAGCCTTGGAGGTAGTCCAGAGAAGAAGCACCAACTTTGAATATTAACAATACTTTTATTGTAAGGTTATAGTAGCAGAATCTTTAAATTCTGAAAGTACATTTCTACCCTCTCATCTTTATGGATGAAGAGAATAGGTGGAGGTTGTTCCTCTTGAGATGTTTGCCATGCCCTGTTACTTCTGCAGGCTAATCTACTTCTTATATGACCATCAAGTATTCTTTTCCTTCTCTTTTTTTCTCTCAAGGACATTCTTACCAACCATTACATTTGTATGTAACGATATAAAGAGAACACTAAATTACTGTTCTTATAAAAATATTATTAGGGATCAGAGCATAGATTAAAGATCATACATTCTAGGAGGAAGCAGTTCAAGAAAACAGTGGGACAGATAATGTGGCCATGTCACCAAAATAGGGGTTTTCAGTAGGGAAGGATTTTGTTGGAGAGGTAAATCACCCACGTTTAAAAATACACTATCTTCCCCAAATGGTAGTGAGATACCAGTTCTTTATACTTCCACAACTGGTTCCCCATATCCAAGAAACCATTGCATACATGCATGTATATAAAGGGCACAAACCTATGCCATTCACAAACCAACCTCTTGGATGGCTCAAACCACTTAGAAAGCCAGATGATTTTTCAAGGATTTCCATTTTTGAGAAAATTTTTCAAACCACTCTTGCTGATTAAAAAAAAAACCTTACCTCAGGAGAGCCGCAGTCACATTCTTCTTCCTTCTCCACTAAGTAATTTCCACAAACTGCAGGCGTAACAATATCTGTGCTCAAGGGTTTGTTGAGAATGCATTGTGGGCTGTAATTAATAAGATATCTCCGATGTTGCTTAACACTACAAGAGCTGAAGTAATAGTGAGGTTCATCACTGCAGAGATGAAACAAAGTAAGATTAGGACATCATCTGTGTTTGGGCTAGGAACAGAATTCATTGAAAAACATATAAGATGGAAAAAGGATGGCTAATGAAAAAAATAGTGATTTTTTTCCTCTAAAGCTAACAAAGTGATTTGCTAGTGATTCTGTTCTCTAAAGCTGACAAAATGGCTAAGAGAACTATTTGTTCCCTTCATCTTACTCCCAGATTATGCTCCCTCATTGTTTTCTAAGCAAGGTCTTCTGTACAAAACACCATGAAGTGTCTAAAAAGTAATCATGATGTCCAGAAATCTTTCAGCAAGTACAGGAAAGGCTACATAGCATTCTCCATACTTCCTGACCTCATTGCCATTGCATGGAATATGAGACAATGTAGTCCTGGGGCTTTAGCAGAAGAAACCAGAAAGTGATCAATAGGGGACATGCTCACTGAGGCTACACCAAAATTACGGGGAGTTTTGCAATAGACAATTGCTGAGAAGATTCCTTCAATTTGTTTTACTTCCCTTTTCCTTTTCTTTTTCCCTCTTGAGGAAACAAAGGCTAAACATACAACTGGAACAAAATATTGCTAGTCCTTGACTTGCTACCACAAAATTTACATTGCTAAGCAAGCCAGTTGTTAAGTGAGTCATGCTCAGCATTACAACCAGTTTTGCCACTTTGTTAAATGAATCACACAATCATTAAGGGACTCCAGCTTGCTCCATTGGCTTTGCATAGGGGAAGACAGACGGGAAAATCACAAATGACGATTACATGAATGCAGGATGCTACAACTGCCATAAATACATACTGGTGTCACCAACTGCCCAAATTTTGATTCTGTGACTGGAGGGAGGCTGTAACTGTGAGGACCAGTCATAAGTCACTGATTTCAGTGTCATTGATACTTTGAATGGTTGAAAAACAAATGGTTATAAGTCAATGACTCCCTGTATGTTGCTCCCTGTTGGTTTCAGAAGAATGCAATATATGGCAGGGATATCTTCTATGTTACAAGGGGTGAGGCAGGAAAACCCCAAGGACCCTAATTCATCCTTTCCTTCCTGCTGTTGCAGGATTCATAATATCCCCCTCCCCCCATTCTGCTTCCTATTTTGGAAAGTCTTTAATGTCTAACTTGCTTTCCTTTCTTATCTATCACATATATTTTGTTTCTTGGGCTATGCTTCCTATTCTTTTTCTTTAAACTCTTGTGTTTTGAAGGAATCCACTGAGTGATGGCTATTCCATTGTTGAGAGCAGTTCTACCTTTTTAAATATGACATATTTTAACTATACATTATAAAGTGACACACAAATGACCCAAACCCTCTTTTTTTTAATAGCACCCTGATTTTTTTTCATGTTTGTAAGTCCTTAGTATATTTAATTTCACAATTAATTGCAAGTATTTAAAAATAACTTAATCGGAAAGGCATTAAAAGTGTTCCTCAATCCTTACTGTAATGTCGGAGACATAATGCATGTTTTAGCAGAGCAATTGCAGGCCTTTGTGTCATGATTAATGCCCAGATTATGACCCAGTTCATGGGCCATTGTAACTGCAATCAACCTTGTTTCTTCGGTATGATCCTGAAGAAAAGAGAATACTTTGTTTATTGTTAGTCTGCCAAGAAACTGAAAGTGAATCTAATTATTATTAACACTAAGTGTGTAAAAATGGTGATTAAGTGGAAATTTTGGGTTGAGGATATCATCTCAGAATTCCTCTAGCTAGCTCTTCGGAATGCATGTATGCCCTCCAAGACTCCAGAACATATACAAATACATCCAGAAGTCCCCGCCGCCCCGAGTCCCTTGGTGGAGAGGGTGCGGCATATAAATTAGATTAATAAAATAAATAGAAGTAAACTTTAAAGCCTGGAAGCTACAGCTCAGGAGAAGATCAAAACCTATGCATCCATTTGCTCTCTGCATTTATTTAGTTATTAAAACTGACAGGCAACTTCAGTTCAAAAATATTCAGCGGTTTTTGTGCGAGTTAGTATTTTCAGAATATTGAAGGCTGAATTCCTGAACATATTTTCAGAATATTGTAGGCCTGAAGCCCTAAACAGACTTAAGAATGAGTTGCTCTTTCTAAATAAAACAAAAATAAGAGCACATTTTGACTTCTTCTGATCCAAAAACATGATAATATATTGTCACCTTCTGATACATAGCTCATGGCATAAAAAAGCTCAATCTACAACATGTCTAGAATGCATTATGCCGAAATGCCATCAGTTGAGGCAGGACCTGGAGATGTCAAATCTGCAAATAAAGATGGATGAAAATGACGCGGATCAAAAATAAGAAAACTCTTTATTTGTAAATAGGTTATGCTTGTATATAAGTTTTCACTTGAGTACAAATAGGTAACAGGTATCCTTTCTACTAACCTGAATAATTGCTACAGAATTCTTTGAATGGCAGAGGCTGCTAACGGGAGCATATCCTATAGTTTGTCCATTGAAGTCAACGTCCCTATAAGAAAGAAAGGGATGGGGATAAAATTTATAGATAATAGAAGCACATTATGTAGTTTTAGGGCATACATAACTCTCCATGACTTTTTGCAAACCCCTCGTCCCGTCCTCAATTAATACCAATTTCTAGAATGTTAGAATTTATTTTAGGCTTAACTATGAAAACCCCAAATACATATTTATTTAACATATTTTGTGTATCAATTTAGCTCTGCAGTTTTTAAAGACTAGATGGGATTTGAAAAGGAGATTGAATGACAAGTGAAATCAACATCTGTTGCAAAAATAAAATAGAGTTTTTTTGTTTATTTTAATATTCTCCCTTGCACTTAGATCTGCCCTCCATTTAGCCCCTAACATATTTCATAAGACCAACTTCTTATGCACGTATCCTATAGTATTGCTCACAACACAATTTTTATTTGCCCAATATCTTATAGATATAAGACAACAAATGTGTCAATTTATAAATAGATTGGGTATTTTATTATTTTAGTTTATTCTTGGTTTATCTGTTGTGTGATGCACACATTCATTTAATTGATACAGAATTGGAACCAAAACATTACTCAGTTGAATGAAAAATGCATGTGTAAATACAATTAAAGCATTGCAGAATAAGCATATGAGTTTCAATTTTAAATCCAAGTTATATTTATTTATTTATTTTATTTATTTCTTGGATTTCTAAACCGCCCCCTCTCCCAAAAAGGGACTCGAATGAAAGCAAGCTGAGGTTTTGACCTGCAGTCATTCAAGGACTTCTCAAAACCAGCTCTCATCTACAAAAAAAAGAGTAGTTGACTTTGACCCAGAGATATAGTTCACATAGAGTTTAAAGTACACAGCATAGAGTGGAAAAACTGTACAAGCACTAATCTTCCCATAATCCTCCACTCCCAGACACCCCAATCCCTTTCCCACAATGAGACGTACGTGAGTAACTGAGCATTATCATTCCATTTGCGTAGCAGCAAATCTGTTTCTCTCCATGTTCCGAATAAGTCCAAAGTGACATTCACCGCTGACTGCACGTTAATCTTATCTCCGTCATTCCAAATTTCTATGCCAATCAGTGCTACATAGATTTTCAAAGGTCTTAACATCTGTCAGGTGGACATGGCAACAATCAGAAACTCAAATACAAGTAAACCCTGAGAAACTTTTCAAGATTAAAAAGCAACTGATATTGGCTTCTATGGGCAGGTGAAGAAAAAAAAAAGATCTAGGCATCAATAGAAGAGAAATCTCTGGAACTCAAGGTTGAATGGTGGAATCCTTGGTGCTCTCTGCTTTGCTTACTCAAGTAAGTTATTTAGTCAGATAATTAAATATCAACAAGGAAACCACCAAGCTCTGACAGCACTATGGACTCTATATATTGGAGAATAAGAATAATGTACATTAAGCAGGAGAAAAAAATGAAATGAAAAAGAAGCAGGTGATTATTCTCTGTAATCAGGAATAGGAGAGGAGGAGGACGAAAAGGAGATTTGACTCAGCGAACTTCCTGTTGTCTCCCTGATTCCAACAGAAATGTAAAGAAGGCTAACAGGACACTACAATACGAGTGTATCTCCTCCTAGGTACCACAATCCAACTCAAATTAAGTTCCTCTCTCCAGGTTTCTTCTCAGGGATAAGTTTCACAATCAATTGGCTGACTCTGTCCATTTTTTTCTAATGTCCAAGTTCAGAACCATTAACCACAGCCCTGAAAGAATCCAGCTACAGGTGTAGTTCTGACTGAATTCTTGCACCACTTTTGGACTTGCAACCTCTCAACACAGTGGCTGCATTCACATAAGAGGCTTATTAACCTAGTTATTGAATTAACCCATTTTCTGGGATGGCCTTACATGCTGGACACCAGGTTATGTGTTATGTAAATTCAGTGAAAATCTGGGATGGGGCTGAGAGAAGTTTAAATCCAACAAGTGAAATCATTTTTGCCATGTCTTCTTACCGTATTTACAATGTTGGCGGTTTCAAATAGTCTTGACCTTATAGCAGTACAATTGCTATTGTATTTTGTGTACTACAAAAAAGACAAAAAAGTTAAAATGAGATCATAATTATAGGAAGAAGAGAGAGAGAAGGAGGAAGACAAAGAACATATCAGTGAAAGGATCATTGAATTTGCTGATTTAGACAAAATATTACTTTTTATCCAAGCAATCCAAAGAATTCTTTTGTGCTGTTTTTTTAATCGACATTTGTGCCATTAATATATAAAAATTATTAACTTTTCAGCAGAATACATGTGCTCTCCTTCTGGTTGGAGAAAATTTTGGTCAGCCTACTGAAATGCATTCCAAAATTGGATACCGTATTTCCATGTTTAGAGAAGTGTAGCATAAGCATTCTCTACTAGACATCTTATTCTTCATGTGTTTTCAACTTGGATATACAAATGGTGTCAGGATATTTCAAAGAAATCTATATAACTGTTTAACCAGTGTGGGATAAAAATACATTTAGATGGAATCCAGGAAGAACAAATGTGCAAATTAGAGTATATTTACAAATGTCTCTTAACTTTGTAAATATTGGTTGGGTCCAATAACAAAAAGAAATATCAAAGTTTGTGATGAAGCACATGTTAAGAGAAATCCGGTTAGGATCTTTGTTAATGTCTTCAAAAATGCCCACATAAAAAGGCAGAAATGAATGCAGAATAAAAATTGAAATGATATCCAGGATACTTACCATTTTGTTGTCCACAACTATGAAAAATTCAACGTATTTTGGGGCTTGCAAGTATTCGTCTTGCTAAAAAAACCAATAAGCAAAAGGTTGTTCAGACATGTTGCTCCCAGCAGCCAACAAGAATCTTGGTCAACATCAGATAATCAGAAAACTGCTTGTTATACTCCCTGGTCAAAATCCTTGGCCTTTCAGAAATATTGGCTCTTTGAAGAAGACATTTATAGGGAAACAGTTTAGATTTTAGTACTTAGAGTAGGAGTCCCCAACCCCTGGGTCATGGCCTACTACCGAGCCTTGGAAGTGGTGGGTGAGCATTGGCATGAGCATGGGCATCTCCACTTGTACGGCCAGCAAGAAAGCATGAATGGACATGCTCCATTTGCCCAAGTGGGTGTCTGTTCCCACTGATTGCATGGAGCTGTGCACACACATGACTCCATTCAGGAGTGGGTTCCTGCCAGTTCTAACCTCTTCTATAGAAGAGGTTCCACAAATCTACAGTGCCATTTAGAACTGGTTCCAGCTCCCTCCCCCCACCCATTCACACATCATCAAGATGAAGAGCGAGAGGAGGAATTCTGGGAGTTGAAGTCCACAAGTCTTAAAGCTGTCAAGTTTGAACACCCCTGGGGGTTTTTTCTAAAGGGTTAGGGGTGCAAGGGTCTTGTAACTTGACAGCTTTAAGACTTGCACACTTCAATGCCAGAGTTCCTGAGCCAACATGACTGGAGAAGGAATTCTGGGAGTTGAAGTCCACAAGTCTTAAAGCTGTCAAGTTTGAACACCACTGGAGTTTTTTTTCCTGAAGGATTAGGGGTGCAAGGGTCTTGTAACTCGACAGCTTTAAGACTTATGTGCTTCAAATGCCAGTGTTCCTGAGCCAACATTTTGGTTGCTAAGCAAGAGCGTTGTTAAGTGAGTTTCACCACATTTTACAAATTGGCCACATCCACCTGGTCACATGGCCAGAAAGCCACTCCCACAAAGCAGGCCACACCTACAGAAGAGGTTCTAAAAAAATGTGAAACCCAGCACTGACCCCATTGCTCAGGTGGAACCATCCCCTTCACCCCCCCTCCCTGGCCAGTCTGCAAAGCTGGAAAGGTTGGGCAACTCTGAATTAGAGAATGTGCTGATAAATTTTGGAGGAAAAATTACATTTTGCAATGGATTGTCAAGAAACAAAAGTTGTCACCTTTAAAAAAAAGTTTGTCACAACATAAATCACTTTCTTTGTACTGATACCTTTGATACCATCAACCATGGTATTCCCTGGAGCAGCTTTGGGGGTTGGGAATGTAGCCTTGTGCTATCCTGGTTCACTTCCTACCTCTGCGGCTGCTCTCAGTCAGTGTTGATAGGAGGAGAGAGTTCCAGCTCTCGCCCACTGCTTTGTGAAGTTCCTCAGGGCTCGGTACTCTCTCTGCTCCTGTTCAACATCTATATGAAGCTGTTGGGTGAGATAATCTGTCACCATGGACTGAGGTATCACCAATATGCTGATGATGCTCAGCTGTATGTCTCAGCCCATGGTGACTTAAGCGATGCTGTGTCCTTCCTCTAACAATGCCTGGAGGCTGTTAGGGGTTGGATGGGGAACAACTGGTTGAAACTAAACCCTGGCAAGACCAAGTGGCTCTTGGCTTGGGGTTTGTTCGCTCCGAGAGAGCTTCCACCTTTGGTCTTGAATGGGATGGACCTACCCCAAACAGACCCTCTGCATAATCTGGGAGTTCTCCTGGACTCACTACTCCTGCTCAAAGAGCAGATGGCGATCGTGCACAGGAGGGCCTTTGTGCAACTGTGGGTTGTGCGCCAGTTATGCCCTTTACTGGACCAACAATCCCTACTCATAGTCACTCATGCCCTAGTCATTTCCTGTCTTGACTATTGCACTGCACTGTACATGAGGATGCCCTTGAAGAGCATCTAGAAGTTCCAGTTAGAGCAAAATGCAGTGGCCCACATGGTTTTGTGCAGACTCTGGTGTACACATATATCACTCTCCTGTGGGAGCTGCATTGGCTGCTGATTTGCTTCTGAGTGCATTTCAAGGTGCTGGTTATCACCTTTAAAGTCCTTCATGGCTGGGATCAGGTTATTTGAGAAACCATTTCTTGCCAGTCACATCTACCTGACCCATCTAAGCGTGTCCCAAAGGAGATACACCTGGTGGGATCCATAAGAAGGACCTTCTCAGTGGTAGCTCCCTCTCTCTGGAACATCATTCCCCCAGAGAATAGAAGGCCCCCGTTCTAATACTCTTCTGGAAGGCGCTAAAGACTTGGTTTTATCAGTGGGCCAGGGGAACCCAGAGTGGGATGGAGCCCATTAAATAGTTTGTATGATCTGCTGTCACTGGGGTGGGGGATGGGGCGTGCTTTTGTTATGATTTTATTATATTAATTTATTTGATTCTTTTTATTAGTTTTATTGTTTTAAATGTGTTTTTATATTCTGTAAGCTGCCTTGAGTCGCATGGGAAAATAGAGGGCAATACAAATTAAATAAATAATTAAACAAACAAATAATAAATAAATATGGTGTGGCATTTGTTTCCAATTAATCTGTTTTTGAATTTATGATGACAACAATTAAAGATAAATTTATATATGAATACCTAATTGTGAACAGAATTTAATAGGAATAAAAACAAGCATGTGAAGGAATCACTTTTTTAAACCTATTTTTCAAAATGATGCTCTAATGAGTTTTTCACTTTTCCTTTCCTTTCTCAAACAAAGGATCTCAACCAATCATATGAGAAACATGGCGATGTGGTCCTGCTATGTAACCAATTAGACCTTGCCTGCAATGATATCACACTATGCATCAAGGACAAGATAAGGGGAGGCAATCAGACATTCTGACCCACTGAATTCACTCTAAATGGTTAAATATTTATATCTTTCTTTTGATGTAATTTTAAAATGATTACTGAAGTATTGTTTCAGACTTCTTGGGCACAAGGAACAAGAACAACATAGTTAAAGGCTCAGAGTAGTTTCTTTATTGCTGCTCTCCTATAGACAGGAATCTTGCCGGACTAAAGTACACTCTGTGTAACCATTGGATACATCCCATGAAAGTTTTAGGGAGAATCCCTCCTAAGCTTCTTTCTGCAATCCAAGGACTCATTGCTGATCTGCCACTTATTTCCCTGGGAAAGAGCCAGGGATGGGCTTCAAAATTTTAGCAAACGGTTCTCTCCCTGGTTGCTGGATGGGCATGGGCAGGGTGGACATGGCCTAGTTGGCCTCCTGCACCATGGAGGGGGGTGTTTTTGCCCTCACTGGTCTCTGGAGGCTTTCTTTGAGCCTTCAGGGTGGCAAAAACAGCCTCCTCCGCTCTGGAGGCCATTTCTGCCTTTCCTGAACTTCCGTTAGGCCCATTTTCTGCCCATCCCGATTCTCTGTGCATGCCCTGCACTTACCTTCATCCAAAATGGCTGCGTGGGGACTCCTGGGAGAGGAGCGTGGAACCAGCTAGGAGTGGGATTTGGGGCACAGAATATTAGCTAGAGGTTCTCCCAAACCCCTGCAAACCCCAGCAGTCCACCCCCGGAAAGAGTCCTTCCCTCCTGCATTCCATTGTTATATTTCACCAGTAGAATGTCCAAATTACTCAGGAAGTATACTTATGCTAAGATCTGCATGTGTGACGGTGTATTAGTTGCTTCTTTCCCTAGGAAAAAGTATTCATGCTTTTCAGCATACAGAACTACAAGGCCAATTTGCCAATTCTAGAATGCAATTTCTCTACTTGCTCTCTGACTGTCACTTTCTTAACTCTGCCACACAAGATCCAGTTTGACTAAAGTGACTGTGAGCAGACATTGAGACTAGAACATTCAAGATAAAGGACCAATTAAACATTATGTATATAACCACAATGCTGAGGATAAAGAATTTAGAAATGGAGGCTCCTCCCATATGAATTCTATCCAATCCTCCCCCCACCCCAAGAATTTATTTTTTACTTTACATTTTAGAAACAAGTAAATGAATCCCTGTTATCTAACTATGTTATATACATGAGAGTTTAATATAAGACTTACTTCAGGAGTAAGGACTAACTGAGAGTTCATTTTGACGGGCTCATCTGATTCCCAGATATGAGTTACCCCACAGATTTTGGGGGTCTCATCTTCCTTTTCTATATGTTCAGATTTGTAGACTGCATGGGCTTCACTGTCGGAAAGCTTCAAGGGTTCAATAAGGTACATCTCCCCTTGATGCTTGAAATGTCCTCTGTAAAACAATATATAAAAGGGTGGTCACAGATGGAGAACTAATAGAAGAGAATATTGTTAGTTGAGGGATGACCTGCACTGATGATGTTACCTAGTTGGGTGATGAAATGTCTGCAAGGAAACAACTAAGCTCTGAGAGCCATTTTTAACTGACCAAGTCAACATTCCCTGTGTTTTTCAATCTAAAAACTAATTTTCAATCTTAAAACTAATTGAAATATTTATTTTCTACCCTTAGAACTCATGACACTTTCTCATGCTTCCCAAAGATACAGCTATGATGAGAAAAATACAAGAGATTGCACATACTCAATACAACCAGGAAATATCTTTATAGTATTTGTATGGAGAAAGTTTGGCATGGAATCCAATATTGTATATTTCCCAGGGTTTAAAGAAAACTAAAGTTTACAGCTACGCAAATGCAAAAGTACAACTGTTTGAAATATTCTGTTTTTCTGTAAGGGTGAAATACTTTATATTTTACACATACACACACAGACACACCTCTTGTACACTTAAAAATCTTTATTCAGCCATACATCAACAGATAAAAACCCCAAAATCAGATCCCTTTTAAAGGATAAAGAAGGGAAATATAACTATTCTAAAATATCTCAAAAGAATAAGAGGAAATACTACAATGTACTGTACATACTATAGCACTGTATTTGGCTATGGTCAAATAAATAAAATCAGATTGATCTGATAGCAATTTAAGATAAGAGTCAGGATGACCAGGATATTTAATGAAGAATGGAAATAAGAATTCTTGGCAAGCATCATTAGAACAACAACCGATCTCCGCTCCTTCCGCAGTAAACTAAAGACCCACCTGTTTTGGCTAGCCGGCCTGGCATAATTCGACAACTTTTCCACCCCTAGGTCATTTTTAATTGTCAATTTTAGTTTTTAAACTATTAATGTCATTGGGGTTTTAACCTTGTTCAGTATTGTAATTATTTATTTATTTTTTACCTCCTCTGTATGACACTGTGCTGACTGTTACTTGTGTACATCGCCCCGAGTCCCTGTGGGGAGAGGGGGCGACTAATAAGTTTAAATAAATAAATAAATAAATAAATCTGCTTAGAGAGGGCAAAGTAGAATAACATGCATAACAACCGAGTATAGCAATGAAGAATAACAAAGAGCTGAAGGCTAAAACAGATGATGAGAGATTGCAGGAACCGGGTACATCTAGTCTAGTGAAGAGAAGGACTAAGAGTGACATGATAACAATTTTCCAATATTTAAGGGGCTCCTAGGGGGATTATCTATTCTCCAAAGCACCTGAAGGTGGGACAAGAAACAACGGATGGAAACTAACCGAGGAAAGAAGCAACCTAGAACTAAGGGGATATTTCATGACAGTTGGAACAATTAACTAGTGGAAAGGTTTACCTTTAGACATTGTGGGTGTACCATCACCACTGGTTTTTAAAAAGAGACTGACAGCCACTTGAGCAGGAAGTTCGACTAGAAGACCTCTGAGGTCCCTTCCAATTCTATTATTCTATCATTCTGTTGTTCCTTTATTATGCTGTTGTTATTCTGTTCTGTCCATCGTTTATTCATTCCTCCACTGCATGGACATGGTCTCTTTACACAGGGGATCTTTTAGTGTTTTCCTTCAATAACAGCTGTTGGGAGGATGCTGAATCTGACTAATGATAAGGACCTTCTGAATATTGGGATCTTTATGCGGCTAAGATATCTAGCTGGTTGGAGAAGGGGTGCAGAGTGGATCAAGAAAGGAGACATGGGCTTGGAAGCTGCTTTAGACACACCTGATTTAGCTCCCTAGTGTCTCTACTGACTGGTAGCAGCTTGTCTTGGTATTCAACCAAGGTCTTTCTAAATTCTGCAGAAGTCACACCTAACTAATTTTCTTTAAAAAAATGATGTCCTTCATTTTAAGTTGGAGTTATGGCAACTCCAAGAACAGTATTTTATTCTTAATAGAACAAATAAAAGATGAGAGACGTTCTTACTTCAAACCATTGCATGCACTGATGACTGCAGTTGAGTCAGCTTCATTCTGGATACGTCCGTGATAATAGCAGTGATCCTGTATGGGGCCAAAAAGATCACACTGGTTAAAGCTTGTTTGTAGTATGATTTAATGAGAAGTGCAGTTCCAGCGTATTCCATAACATCAATGAAATATTAAGACAATAATTATTTAAAACATTTTGATTCAGGGGAGCAGAAGACCTGCTTAATATTGATTGTTCCAAAATGAACACAGGATAAATACAAATCTTCATAAAAACAAGTCACACTCCAGGGAGAGATACCAATTAATTGTTATTTCCTTATTATTGAGCCAACGAAATGAAAGCTTTCAGAAACATACACAGAGATATAATTCCTAACATTATCTAGAAACAGGATCCATATAGACATTACACTCAGTAAGAACAATTTGTATGAACTTTGAAGATGTTAAGCCAGAAGTAGATACATTTTGGAGACAGAGGATGCACTTTTAAATCAATTTGGGGGAAGGGGCCAATGACTTCATGAAACATGTTGGTGCTGGAGGAAAAATGTTCTGGGTCCTTTTAATGTGAGAGGTATCAAATGAATTTCTGTATAGGAGGAAAGAGAATTTCTCTAACTTTTAGTATTACAAACAAATGATTCCGCGTTTATCACAATAATCTGGTTTAAAAATGAAAATGTAGATCTTATAAACCTGATAATCAATCTATTTGTGAAACTCACTCCCCCAAATGTTTGTGTCAGCCTCTGCTTTGCTGCTTGCTTTCGGCTGCCATTGAAACGGGGAGGGGGGGAGATGATATGGTATTTGGGAGGGGAAGCTTAAGCACAGGAGTGAATGAAGAAGGGAGTGATTTTCTCACCATCTACTGCGCATGCTGCAGATAGTGGAATTGCCGCCAAGGCCAACCGTCCGGCATACCAACCTGATGATGGGTTTTGAAGCTGCAGCCCACATGACACCTATGGGGTGTGCGGATTGGACTGGGGATTGGGGTTACTAGGGGGAGGGAGTTGGGACACATATTGATATTTATGATTATACATTCTTTTGCCTCAGATCTTGCTTTGCTAGCTGCTTTCTACTCATAACTAGTAAAAGTACTCTGAATTCTGAAAAAAAATAGAGTTGAGTGGTTTCTTTCTTGGTTACTGATGGAGGCTGCCCTGACAGTTTGCTTCTAACCAGTAGGAAATAACTGGTTGATTGAAATATTTTCCTATTAATTCAATGAATAAAACAAACTGGTTTTAACGATCCATACACCCTTATATGACTATTTCAGTATGATAATTTATATATATATACAGTCCTTCTTGTTTGAATAGCCTGGTCTGGTATATGCATATTTGGAATATTGTGCACAAATATTCTTTCCATTTACTTCATAAAAGTAGGACACTCTGGATATTACCTCAACCGGAGGGTTTGTTGTAATTTGTCTGCCATCAGGGGAATAATGAGTCTCACTGTAATCTTTGGAAAAAAGTTCTCTGGAAGGAATGCAAAGAAGAAAACATCTAAGTCAGGAATTAAGTAGGACAGAGATAATTTTATAGTATTTCTATAACTACTGTATTTTAAGCCTATATTGTTGGTATGAAAGGAAAGGAGCAGGTATTTCAACCTCATGAAGATACCTGTTTAAGAGGAGCACTGAGCATACTAGATTCACCTGAAGAAAATATTTGCACCAAGGAAGCTGTGCAATTCTCTTCATCAAGGTTCAGAGGTTATATGATTGACTAGGAGAAGACATTTTGTATTGCCTCTTCTTTTTATTCTTCTGGTCTATGCAACAATTTGATGAAATTCCTTGGTCTATAAAGGAGAGCCGCATAGCTCTATTTATCTAAGAGTAAAATGAAGCAACCTCAAATAAATGGATGCTTCATACAGAAGCATGTGCCTTGAAGTTTTAAACCAATATATGGAGTCGCTTTCCACTCCTAGTGTCACAACTATGCCTTCTGACATTGCCTTCTCTTTTTCCAATCTACATGTTCCTTGCTCGTCTTCCACTTGGCTTCCATGCCAAAATGTGATCATTCAGATGCTGCCTTTGAAATCCTATATATATATATCTTAGGAAATGTTATTCAGATTGATGGGGTATCTGTGAAGCAGCATAAATAATAATTTTTAAAATTATAATTTTTCATAACTAGCCTAGGTAATTCAAGTGGTAGAAGGTTATGAGCCTTGAATGGTTCAACGTTATCTAAATTGTTATAGTCCAGCAATGTACCATAGAAAGCACGAATAAAACATTCTCAGTTCAGGGGTAAAACATAATTCACATTTTCACCAACTATATCTATTTTTCCTGTAGTGTAAAATGTAAGTTACTTTTAGTTTCCCAAACAAAGCAATACAATTATTATTTCTCTATGATTATGTCTGAGAATATACAATGTCCGTATAGTCCTAATACACTTAAAAAAACTTCTGAGTTAACATACTTATTTTTTTCCAGGTGAAGGACCACTGGCTCTCCATTCACTTTAAATTCAAATTGCATTGTATCTTCATACTTGGTCTGAAATGTAAAGAGTTCCGAGTTAATTTTATTTTTTAAAAAATAGGCAAATTAAATGTGTACCCTCTTAACAACTCTACACCTGTGTCAAATGGAGAGCTGTAGCCAAATTATTTATTAGATTTAGAGTATTTCATCAGGTGCTTGAATGGCACTATAAAATCTTAAATTAAATTAATTGTTCCTTCGTAAGTTCAAGATCTCAATCTCCAATTGAACATTTTGGTGAATGAAGTTGGGCTGGGACAGAGAGACTGACTCAAAAGTCATCCAGGGATGGTTTTGAATCTGGTTCTTAGAGCTAACCTTGAATTACAATATATACCATCTTCACCTAGAAACACAACTCCCCCTTCTCTTCAGGACAGAATAGATAAAATGTAATGGAACTTCCAGTTGTGTGTGTGTGTGTGTGTGTGTGTGTGTGTGTGTGAGAGAGAGAGAGAGAGAGAGAGAGAGAGGGAGGGAGGGAGGGAGGGAGGGAGGGAGGGAGGGAGGGAGGATGTTACTCCTGAATCTGTTGCAGCTATGAAATGATCCAAGATTAATTCCCACCTTGATCCCTCTTCCCTATACGGCTGGATGTTTCCCAACACTTTATTAGCTATAGTAACCTATTAATATTAGGAATTCTGCTCTAAGTTGCAAGGAGACTCCTCTATTTTGTGTGAATTGAGTGGCCATATAAATTTGATGAACGAGGCACATAGATAGCAGTGCAAAAATCCAGGTAATCATTAGATGGCAGCCTAGGAATACCCAAAATTATGTTGACTGGCAAGAAGTAATTTGCTGTGGTCTTTTTCTTACCTCTGGCTCAGCATTGTGAACTTCTCCTTTGGGCAATGCAGTGACTTTTTGTGGATACACTACTTCATAATCATTAACATTCCCAGATTCCAGGATTATAGAGCTCCCTTCATAAGGGGGGAAAAAGAAGAAGAAAGGTTTGGTTTACTTTGGGAAGTTATTCTACCACTCTCACATTCACAACTCAATTTGTTATTCAATTATCTTTTTTTAGTGGAACACAGCGCAGAAACCCAGGTTTTTCTTTGGGTACGCAGTTTGCTGAATGATGTTTGGCAGCTGGGAGACTATCTAGAGGCATTGCTTTGGGCAGCTGGAAAAGAAAGGTTCTGGAGTGTGAATAATCAGAAAAATAAATAAATCTCAATGAATGTGCAATTTTGTACATAAGTGATAAGGATAACATGAGAAGCTGTAAATCAGAATAGATAGAGTCACACAATTCAGTAAACCATATTACATTATGCATATGCATTAGTCAAAAAGATAGGCAAACTTAGCTCTAAATACAGCTTATTAAGAATTCCTTCCAGTTGAACTGCTACTTTGTAACAGTAATAGAGTTGGAAGGGGCCTTGGAGGTCATCTAGTCCTACCCCCTGCTCACACAGGAGACTTATACTAGGGAGTACTATACTAGCCAAACTGCCAAACTTTCTGATCAACATGCTCAGTGTCTTAGGGTTAGCTTAGGTTTAGGGTTAGAGTTAGTTAGGACTTGCCCAGGCAAGTCCCTCTGTTGCAGCGGCAGCAGGCAACAATGTGCACATACGCAGCCAACACATGGAACAGGGCAGCAATGCAGCACTTTCAAGAAGTGGAGCAGCTCCGGTAATTTTTGCTGCAAGAAGCCTGTGCAGCCGCCGTCTCTCTTTTGATGCAAGAAGCTGCAAGCATCTCACAACAATGGGGGTGAGATGGGGACTGGCAGCAACAGCTCAGGCTTGGTTTGCCTTCCCTGGCAGCCAGCCATGGGAAGAAGGTAACAGAGGTGTGTTCCTACTAGTTCAGACCAATTCGACCGAACTGGTAGTGGTTTGCCAGCCTGAGTTGCGGAAACTGGCAGTGACCGGCCATGGGAGTGGTAAGCCTGCCATGGCCCTGAACCTGTTCCCTGGTTGGCACGGCATGTTTTTTTTAAAATATTCGCTGCATGAGCAGAGCTATATATGGGCAACCGGGCAGGCGGGCATAGCGCGCATCAGACATGCATATGAGCAAGGAGAGAGCATGCACACAAAATTGCGTACCCACTGAACCAGCAGTAATACCATCAGCAACCAACTCCGGAAAGTAAGGACGTGTTGCTTGGCGAAGGGAGAGTGAGACGCCTTTGACAGATTAGTCCAGGCCTGGGCAGAAAATAGGTAGAATAGAAATTCAAACTTTTTTCCTACCGGGTTCTGTGGGCATTGCTTGGTGGGGCAGGGGGTGTCAAGTGACTGAGTGGCATGGCCATGAGTGATGTCAATCCCACTCAGTCATAGGACACCCCCCACCAAGCCACACCCACAGAACCGATAGGGAAAAACATTGAATGTCACCACTGCTTGCATCTCCCTTTATAGTGTTCTTTATAAATTATTTTTCTAATTTTGAAAGCTGCTCTCCTGGTAAGGACATTCTCCATCTTTCCTTTCTTTACAAAACACCCACTGAGGCTATCCCACTGAGCTTCTAACCCTCACTTGTGTTTGGACAACCATCTGAATCAATTGCGTATCATGATCTGTAATGATATGTGGGAATGACTTGGGAGACAAGAAGAAGAGCCACAGACTGGTCAACTGGCATGTAAAAGGTATCTCAGCCCACAGAAGGAATGAGAACATGGGGAGCATTTAGAAGCCCCCCCCCGCCCGATTTTCTGCAGAGTAAAAGGAAAGGAGGGAAGAAATCATTTAAGATAATTTAAAATCTTGCATTGAGGAAAGTTAGTATCATATTACTTGAGTACAGTTGGAAGATTCTCTATAATAACAGTAGCATTTTCTTTTGTTTGGCTGAATATTATGCTAGCTTAAATACATGATGTCAAATTGTAATTGAAAGAAAAGTAAACCGGAAAGCTCTTTATTTTTCTTTAACATTTTGCTTCCTGAATTTTTCTTGCCACAAACTCTGCCTCTCTGTCCTCTTCAGTCTTCTAATCCTTTTTTTTTAACTCATATTATTGGAAAACCTTGATGATTAAGGGGAAAAAAATCATCTATGTAACTTTAGAACAAATGTGATCTTTGAGAGCTAAGTCTCTAGAAACTGAAGTGGAACAAATTTTGGTTAAGCATCAAAAGGAAAACCATAGAAATTTGTTGGGTACCATAGACATTTAAATAAGAATCTGAAGAATGAAACCAAAGAAAACATCTTACCTTGATATGGAAAAACCGCTAAGCATATAGTTACCAAGAGAGCTTGGATCATTTTGGAGCCTGGATGGGCTGGCGGACAGGAAATCTCCTTCTGCTTCTAAGCCAACTGGAGCCCTTCTCCTGTTGACTGTGAGAAGCATGTTCTTCAGTTTCATTCATGCCCTTATAGGCGAAGGTGTTTGCTAAAGGATCTGCCCAAATTCTAGAGGGCAGTTTTCCAACAGGCTTATGCTTGTCACTCAACAATGACATCTGGAAAGCTTCTTTGAAGGCATTCCTCAAAGCAAAAGCCAAAAGGGGAGGATTAAATGCTCATATCAATGCTGTCCCTGGCTCACATGTTAATACAACTAAAGTTGGGGGCTCTTGGGCATGGGGTCTTAAATGCCAAGACTTGGTTTTCATAGTAAAGAAGCACTTTTTGAGCATCTTTTCAATATTGCTAGCATTTGTGCTAGTTGCCAGTCAGGGAGCTCAATGAGCTGACTTGTAGCCTCTGAAAAATTCAATGGTGAAAAAAGTAAGGTCCTACATTTAGGCAAGAAAAACAAAATGCACAGGTACAGTATATGTGGTACCTTGCTCAATAGTAGTAACTATGAGAGGGATCTTGGAATCCTAGTGGACAACCATTTAAATATGAGCCAGCAGTGTGCAGCAGCTGCCAAAAAAGCCAACACAGTTCTAGGCTTATCTTGGTCAAAAAGAAGAAACGTTAACAGAAAACACATCAATGTAATCTAAGAAAATTGTTGAATAAGAGCTATCTTCAAGAATCTATTATATTCTCTTGTTTTAATCTCCCAAATTTCCTCCCTGGAGCTCAAAATATACATGAGATCACTTCTCATTTTATCCTCACAGCACCAGTCTTGGGAATTAGTCTGCACTAAGAAAAGGATCATCCAAAGTCGTCCAGTGAGATGCATGGTAAACAGAGACTTAAACATGGCTATCCTGAATCCCATCCAACATCTCAATTTATATAACACTGGCCCTTGAAAAAGATACCAAAGTAAAATAAACGTTAAAATTCAATTAGAAAATCTAGGATAGACGTTGGTAGATTTGTAAATGATTCAAAGCATGCTTTGATTATTATTATTATTCCTTTTTTAAAAAATAATTTTTATTGAATGTTTTAATCTTTAAAAACAGTAAAAAAGACACAACAAGGAAAAAACACAATAAAACAAAACAGAACATACATAACAATATAGAGTAATTTTACAGCTTTCAATATTGGCTTTCCTGCCTAGCTTTTATAATTCCACCTTCTGCATTGCCCTCCTATTACTATAACCTTGTCCTATGATGTAACAAGCATAATATAAACACTTATAGTAATATTCATTATTTGTATCTCCATCTATTTGTATTCTCTATTTCCTGTTTTGGCTTCTGATTTCTAGCCACTTGTATATTTTATTCCATACATTATAGAAGTCCAATTGTTCTCTTTCTTTTAGTTCTATTGTCATTTTGTCCATTTCTGCACACTCAAGTATTTTCCTGATTGTAGTTTCATCTGAGGGTGTATTAATTTTTTTCCAATTTTGTGTGAAGGCAATCCTGGCTGCCGTGAGTATGTGTATGATTATGTATTGAGATTGTTTGTCCATTTTTTGATCCAGTAGTCCTAATAACAATGCTTCTGGTTTGAGTTCTATTTTTCGCTCAGTAATTTCTTCTAACCACTTTCAAATTTTGCACCAGTACTAGCTTGTGATGGGGCACGTCCACCACATGTGATAAAATGTTCCAGGCTTGTGATTGCATCTCCAACAATTAGGGGATAAATTTGGGTACATTTTGGCCAATCTCGCTGGAGGCAAATGCCATCTATAAAACATTTTATAGAGATTTTCTTTATAAGCTGCTGCCTTCGTAAATTTATAATTTCTTTCGCACAGTTTATCCCATTTTTCTAACTCTATATTTTTATTCCTTTTTGCAACCTAATCTTTTTTTAAAAAAAACGTTAGGCAGGGAACCTTAGAGAAGTATTTTCTCCAGGAAGTTAGTATCCTTTTCACCCCACTCATCAGTTGAGGGAAACTTCTTTACAAGGCAAGGAAAACTGTAAATATTTGTGTGGGCACAGACTTTGGAGGCTGAAAGCCCTTCTGAGTCACAACACAAATAGAAAAGAAAGGACAACAAGGTTTAACTTGTCATTTGTGACAAGAGGATGATGTTTACTATACTTGAGAAGAAATGGTTCTTTGCCAAACCACAATATTCCATAACTGGCAGCAGCCATTCCAAACACACTTATAGCATTGTTGCACTAGGATTAAAGTCTTAATTTTTTTGGAAAGTAAGCATTAAAGAAAGAAGGGCCAGATTAAAGTCTTTGGAACCATGACCATATCAGCACTATCCATAATGTGCAGTTCCATTAATATAATCATACACCTATTATCAGGTGCAAATAACCAAGAGCAATCCTAGAACATAAAAAGATTGGGTTGGAAGAGACCTTCTAGTCCAATTTCTCTCCAGGGAAGGAGACCCTATATCATTGGAGACAAATGGCTGTCCAATCTGTTCTTGGAAACCTCCAGTGTTGGAGCCCCCACAACTTCCAGAAGCAAATTGTTCCACTGATTAATCGTTCTCACTGTCAGAAAATTTCTCCTTAGTTCTAGATTGAATCTCTTTTTAATGACCTTCCACTTGTTACTTCTTGTCCAGCCTTCAGCTGCTTGGAAGAATAAATTGACTGCCACTTCTCTGTGACAACCCCTCAAGGACTAGAAGACTGTTATAATATCACCTATAGTTTCCCCCTTTGATACACAGGACATTTCTTCTTTCATCATATGGTTTAGCCTCCAGACTCCTTATTATCTTTGCTGTTCTCATCTCATCATTTTATTTTGCATCATGGTGACCATAATTAGATGTAATATTCCATGTGTGGTTTCCCCACTGCAGTATTATCATTTATTGAAATTATCCCACCTGTTTATGCAACCTAGGAGCACATTAGCCTTTTTGACAGCTGCAGCACACTGCTGGCTCAAACTTTAGTAGAGGTTCTACTAGGACACCAGGATTTCACCAGTATGTATCTGTGCATTTTGTTTTTCTTGCCTCTGTATAAAACTTTACCTTTCTGACCACTGAATTTTGCTAGATAAGGCCCAATGTTCAAATCTGTCATGGTCATTCTGAATCTTCAGCTTATCTTCCAAAGTGTTGCCTGTTCCTCTCCGCTTGGCACTGCCTGTAAATTTGATGAGTTCCCCTTCTATTCATTCATCTAAATGACTTATGACGATATTGAAGAGTACTGGGCCTAAGTCAGAATTTGGGGTACCCCATTGCATACCTCCTGCCATAGAGATATACTTCCATTGAGAACTATCTGCTAAGTGTGATTGGTCAGTCAGTTGCAATCTGGTGGTGATACTGATAATCTCACAGTGTTCAATCTTTCCTAAAGGTAGGCTGTTGTCTACTTTGTCACATGTCATACTGAAGTCTAGTAAAAAGTCTATGTCCACAGTGTTTCCTAATCCACTGATGTAGTCACTTTCCCAAAGAAAGGAATATGTTTCTTTGACAAACCCATGGTGGCTTCTATTTATTGTGGAAGGTATAGTGGGTAATCAATACTGGACTGAATTCTTACTATCGGAGATTGAACAATAGGGGGAACTGAAGTTGCAGGAACTTTGGCAGAGAGTGACTGTCATGTTGGAATTCAACACAATGCAGGCACAATTAAACAAAACCATTGAATTCAAAGCACACTGTTGCCATTGTAAAGATGAATCAACTAATGGTAAATGCTAAATTGATGCTAGAAAAGGGTCAATGAAATTCATGGAAGGCTGGGCTTGGGTCTCTTGTAGCAATGCAAGAACTCCAAACTGAGGTCACATTTAATTCCATTCTCCAGCTTTGTCTGTTCTTCTCCTACATGTATATGATTTATGGCCAAATGTTTTCTTCTTTATTTCTGGCTTATGCTTAGATTCCACCTTCCCTGCCCCACATGCCTTTATTGTTTTTATAAATAAGTCAAGGTGGTGAACATTCCTTATATTCTTTCATTGTCCTATTTTCCATAGCAACACTCTTGGTGAACCTTATGTGTTCTGTTGGGCTAACAGAGAAGCCCAAAGTCATCCAACTGGCTTTTATGCCTTAAATGGGCTCACAGTCTCCTGGTTTCTATACCAGCATCTTAACCACTATACCAACTGGCTCTTTATGACTCTGCTTGTTATTCATTTTGGTAATGGATCTCTCCCCAAATTCTAACCACCACCAACAAGGTCCAGAGATTTTCATGAGTTTTGACTGCAGCTATGGGCATCTGCAGGGAGGGTTGGTAAAAGAGTGTCAAGATGATGCCATAAAGCCATGTCTCTTTTATATTGGCAGGTCAAATGTGTGCATTCTTGACTGCCACTAATTCTAATGTTGCATAAACCGCATTATGACCCTTTACAGCTTTGGAAGATAAAATCAAAATAAACAGAGAAAGCAAAGAATTAAAAAAAAACAGATCAGGGAAGAAAATGGTTTCTTTCCACATTCTCCTTGGCATTAATCTCCTTTTAATCTACTTTAATTTCATTTTGTCTGTTTCTTTCAATCAGATGCTGTTAAGAGACAAGACGAAATAACAGTGAAACAATTATTATGCTTAACCTTTTGGTGATCAGTTGTTGTTGTTGTTGTTGTTGTTGTTGTTGGTCAATCTTTGGTGAGATTCACAGCCTTTGGGGCTGGTTTATAGCTCAACTGCTTAAGTCCTAACCAAGGACCTAAGAACTCTTAAGGTAACATCGGAGGATATAATCTGTTCCAAGTAGGGCGTCTTTTTGTAGAATCAGAATGTTCAAGTCTGATAAATTTAAAATTTCCAAATAGCGAGATAGCCCTTTGGGTATTGCTCCAAGGGCTCCAATTACAATTGAGACAACACACAATTTCTTTTCCACAGTCGTTGAACTTCAATTTGCAAGTCCCTGTACTTTGTGATAATTTCTTGCTGTTTATCTTCAATTCGTGCATCTCCAGGTATTGCAATGTCAATGAACCATACTTTTTTTCTTTTCAACTATTGTTATGTCAGGTGTGTTGTGGGCCAAGTGCCTGTCAGTCTGGATTCTGAAGTCCCACAAGATCTTGACTTTTTCATTTTCTAAAACCTTCTCAACTTGATGGTCCCAGTGGTTTTTGCTGTACTCAGATCCAAACTTTTGGCACAATTTCCAGTGAATGATCTTACCAACACGGTGATGGCATTGTAGGTAGTCAGTTTGTGAAATTTTGCTGCACCCACTGATCAAGTGGTCGACTGTCTCGTCTTTCTTATTACAGAGGTGACATTTGCTGTTGGTGGTAACATGTTGAATTTTTGCCTTCATGTAGTTTGTGGCTAAGGCTTGTTATTGAGCTGCCAAAATAAAGCCTTCTGTTTTTCAGTGCTCCAGATCTTAACCAGTTCCAAGTTAGCTTTTGGTCAGCTTTGCCTTCAATACTTTTCAAATATTGGCTATGCATAGCTTTGTTTTTCCAATTTTCAGATCGCTTCTCAATTACTTCTTTCTTATATTCAGCTTTTGACTTAGTTGTCTTTAAAAGGCCTCCTTTATTTACTTCCTTAATCATTGGTTCTTCACTTTTCTGGATTTAATCATCATCATCATCATCGTCATCATCATCATCATCATCATCATCATCATCATCATCATCATCATCATCATTATTAGGTTAATCTTTGGTGTGAGTCACAGCCTTTGGGGCTGGTTGGTAGCTCAACAGCTCGAGTCCTAACCAAGGACCTAGGAACTGTTAAGGTAACGTCGAAGGATATAAGCTGTTCCAAGTAGGGTGGTTTTTTGAAGAATCAGAATGTTCAAGTCTGATAAATTTAAAATTTCCAAATAGCGAGGTAGCCCTTTGGGTATTGCTCCAAGGGCTCCAGTTACAATCGGGACAACACATGATTTCTTTTTCCATAGTCGCTCAACTTCAATTTGCATGTCCCGGTATTTTGTGATTTTTTCTTGCTGTTTATCTTCAATTCGTGCATCTCCAGGTATTGCAATGTCAATGAACCATACTTTTTTTTCAACTATTGTTATGTCAGGTGTGTTATGGGCCAAGTGCCTGTCAGTCTGGATTCTGTAATCATTCAAACTGTGTTTTTCTTCTTCCCCAGTCTGTTTTACTTGTAGGAGTCCTCGACCACCCTCTGCTCTTGGTAGATATAATCGGTCAACATCACTTTTAGGGTGCAAAGCATGATTCATTGTCATAAGCTTCCTTGTTTTTCTGTCCAAATTGTCCAAGTCCATCTGGGTCCAGTCAATTATTCCTGCAGAGTATCGAATCACAGGTATAGCCCAGGAATTTATGGCTTTTATGATGTTTTTCTCCATTAAATTTGGACTTTAATATCTTGCGAATTCATTGAATGTACTTGGCTGAAGTTAATTCCTTGACTTTATTATGCATTAAGTCAGAGGCCTCTAAAATCCCCAAGTACTTGTAGCCTTTTTCTGGTTTTACTGCCTTTATCATTTCTTCATTCTCAAGTTCTATTCCATCATCTTCTATGACCTTGCCTGCTTTGGTTGCCATTGTTGCACATTTGTCAATTCCAAACAGCATACCAATGTCTTGGATAAATTCTTTTGTGCTTTCAATTAATAAATTCAGTTCAGCTTTTGTTTTACCAAACAGCTTCAAATCATCCATGTACATCAAGTGCGAAATTTTCAGTCCTTTCTTTGCAAGTTCATATCTACAGTTCATCTTCTTCAAAATGATTTTCAGTGGTAGCATTGAGAGTATAAAAAGTAGGGGTAAAAAGGAATTGCCCTGGAAAATAATTTCAAATTCACCCAGTTCTTCTTCATTAGCTATAAGCTTCGGTTTCCAGAGGTTCATTGAAGTTTCCATGAATTTTTGTATGTTGCTGCCAAAGATTTTCAGGCATTTCTTGATCCAGCTATGGGGAACTGAATCAAACACTTTCTTATAGTCTATCCAAGCCATGAACAGGTTGGTTCATCTTTTCTTTGAATTCTTTAGGATTAGCTTGTCAATCAGCAATCGGTCCTTTGTTCCTCTTGAATTTTTGCAGCATCCTTTCTGTTCTACAGGAAGCAAGTTATTTCTTTCCAAGTATCCGTAAATTTGGTTTGCAATGATACCAGTAAGGAACTTGTGTGTTGTTCGCAAACAGGTGATTGGCCTATAGTTTCCAGGGTCCTTTCCTTTTTCTTTATCTTTTTGGATCAAAAATGTCCTTCCAGTTGTCATTCATTCATCATTTTCAGGTGTTTTTAAGATCTGGTTCATTTGGGCTGCTAATGTTTTGTGCATACTTGTAAGTTCCTTTAGCCAGAAATCATGTAGCTCATCTGGTCCAGGTGCACTCCAATTCTTCAGTTTTCTTGACTGCCTTTGCACCATTTCTTTTGTTATTTTCACATCTTCCATTTTATGCACTTTAATAGAATCCTCAATCTGTTTGATTCATTTTGCATTTCTGTTGTGGTTCTTGTTGTTTTCCCACAAATTCTTCCAGAATTTCAGAGCTTTCTCTTTATCAGGTTTTTCATTTGTTGTTGCTCCATTTCCACTTTCTAAGCTTTTATAAAACTGGTGCTGATTTGCTCTGAACTGTGAGTTTTCCTTGAACTGAGTTACTCGGTTGTCATACCTTTTAATCTTTTCAGCAATGGCAACAACCCTCTGCTACAGCTCTTCGTTTACTACCGTAATCTCCGTATTCTCCAAATCGTATCTTGCTTCTAGGCTGCTTTTGACCTGCTTGTTCTTTAGCTGACCTTGCCTTAGGTTCTTCAAGTTGCTCAAGTCTCCACAAAATTTTTTGATCTTCAATTCCAACCGAATTTTCCACTTAGGCTTCCCCTTCTTGCCTCTTTGGTTCCTTTGTATTTTTAAACCCAATTCTTTGGTGGTTATGAAGGCTGCTACATACATCAGCTAGTTTGTTTCAGCTAATGTAGTGGTTTGAATGGTTTGCACAGCCTCATTGACCTTTTTTAGTAGCTTTCTCAATTCTTTCTGGTTCACTTGGTTCAGCTTTGGCAAACATGTTCTTTCGGCATCTTCCATTTAATACTTTATTTTCTCAGCTAATTGAGCAATATCTCTTGGTGTTTGTTCTTTAGTGTTTCCTTGTTCTTTATCTTCATCCATTTCAGCATCCTCCCTTTCTTCCTCAGTTTGCTTTTGAGTTTGCAGATCATTCTTGATGTTATTCTTCTTTGTTGGTATACTCAGACCATTACTTGCTTTCTCTTCGATTCCTATTAATTCTGCTGTAGTGAAAAATTTGTGGCTTAGAATTACACGTCTTTGATCCATTAGCCTTTGTTCACTGATATCACAATCCGTGTGGTTCACCTTCCAAATGTGATACATTCATTTTTGAAATCCACATTTTGCTTGCTCAGACTGATAGTAAGCTTTGATAATAGAGATGTTTTCTTCCCTTGTCCAGATTTTTCCCTTTTTCCCTTTTTCTTCCAGTAGCTTGTCAGCTCCATGCCCTGGTTGGCCAGCAGAGGGAGCTGAGCCCTGTAGCTCATTTTGCGCAGAATGCCAGGAGCCGTAGCATCCAACGGAACCCTTGTTAATGTGGGTGACGGTTCAGCCGGCATAAATTTCATTTTTTTTTTGTCTTCACCATATTTGAATGGGTTGTGGAACAAATTTTGTCTGGCCCTTCACCTGAGACCTGTCTGATATGGTTGCACCTGTTCAGCATAGCCCTTAGGATCATTAGAGTATGCAAGCCCCTCCACCATGACAAGGTAAAGCTCCTTGGAGGGGATTATTATTATTATTATTATTATTATTATTATTATTATTATTATTATTATTATTATTATTATTATTATTATTATTATTATTATTATTATTACAGGCTTTCCTACTGTAAAGCTATGATATTACAGTGCTGATATTATTGCTATTTTTAAGCAGCTATTGCTTATGAATACTGTGGGGTCTTCTTTTCTTGCAGACATTTCATTACCAAATTAGGTAATATCATCAATGTTATTGTTGGTTGGTTTCACAGAATATAGAATCATCGTGATGGAAGGGATCTCAGAGGTCTTGTAGTCCAATTACCTGCTGAAGTCATGAGTCTTATACCATCCTAGTCAAATCTCCAGTGAACGTTCATTCCATTGGTTAATTGTTCTCACTGTCAGAAAATTTATCCTTACTTTTAGTTTGGATCTCTCTTTAATAAGTCAATGCCCTCTTCACTATGATAGCCCCACAATTACTTTTAAGACACTTATCCTGTCCCCCTTAATCTTTCTCTTTAATATGTTAGACATACGTAGCTCCCGTAACCATTTTTTCCACTTCAGTAAAGGGTTATATCAATTCACAGAAGTCATGGAAATAATCATGTAACCTTACCTGGCACTGTCCACATTTACAAAGCTTTCATATGACTTGGGATGGCATTTCATTGCCTTTTTGGATATGGACCCAATCCTTGAAAAACAAATACAAAACATTTAGCAGAGTAAATCTCATCCATGCCAAGAACCTGTAATAATAAATACACACTCTGACATTCAGCTTTCTCATGGCAGGAATTAGAAAATAATAGGAAGACATATTTACCCTGATCACTTCTGCAAAGGAAAGATTTTAACAGAATGAAGAAGCTGTTTTCCCTGGCATTTGATGGCATCTTATAGTCTTATCTAACAGCCCAGCTCTTGATCAAAAAATAAGAATCCTAAAGTTCCCTGAATCACCAAAGCTTTTCTTAAGATTTTAGCATTTATAATTATGATTTCACAAATCAGTGTTCTTCAGATAACTCTTCAGATTTCAATTTAAAAAAGAAATAGAAGAATGCACTTTGATTCGAATTGTGAGTTCATGGGCACCTTCCCACCCTTGAAAGCAGCAAGAATCCTGCTGCCAAGTATGGTCTATCTCCCACCACTTATTGTAGTGTGTTCTACAGGGGCTTCCCTTGAAGAATATTCAGAAGCTACAGTACATCTGAAGAGTATTCGGAAGCTACAATTGGTCCAGTTTTGGTGTGGACAGTTTTGGAGGCTCCTTGGATAGCAAATGTAACACCTTGTTTCAAGAGCTGCACTGACCTGTTTCTGGGTGCAATTAAAATGCGAATTATTATCTTTAAAGCCTTTCTTTTGTCCCTCAGATAAAGCCTTAAACCTTGGCTATGCTGGCTTGTCCTCTCCAAATCCTTGGGTTTTTTGTTTATTTTTTTAGATTAAATTTTTAGTTTAATGTTCTTAGATTTATAATTGTCAAATGTTTTGTGTGTTTTATCTTTTAAGTTGCTCAGAGCTGCATTCAACCATGAGATGGGTATGAAATGAATGAATGAATAAATGAACAAATAAATGTAAAAAAAGAGACTGTCAATGGCCTAAAGCAGGGGTATCAAACTTAAGTCCCTCTTGCCAACTGATCTGGTCAGATAAAGGACCTACAGCTCCAGGAGGTAAGATGTTCCATTTGGGTGGTAAAATGGGATTTCACAGATGGCTGTGAAATCCGGAACTGCAGGAAAATAAAAAACATATATTTTTGAGTTGAGTACTTGAGTACTAAGAACCAGAGCACAAGTGAGCAGTTTTAGCACTTCTGTTTGAGAAGCTTTTTCAAATACAGAACAGAAGTAGAAGTGGAAGGATGAGGCTCTGGAAACCAACTCCTCTAGTGTCTGAAAGTACAAATCTCCCACTGTCTCCTTTGCAGTCTGAGAAACTAGGGAGGGTCCCTTCTGAGGCTCTTGCACCACCTAGTATGCACCTGTGGGCCATGTTGTCTCTTGTATTACTATTCCCTCGCTTTGCCCAGTCTTTTTCAGGGTCGTTCCCACATATCATTACTGTTTGTGATTGAAAGGACAAATTCATGTGCTCTGTCTGGAAACATATCTACCATTAATATCAGCTTGTCTCATTTAGAATTGTCAAAACCAAAGTTAGTACTATGTAATAAAAACTAGAAATGCCATCATCCCTTCCTATTCTCTTGGATCTTACCTTGGGTGTCAGCAGAACAAAGTGTGTGAAAGAAGATCTGGCACCAAAACCACAAACATTATTGACTTTATGTTGGCAAAATCCACATAACTGGTGAGCTTCATTTACTGTAGCTGTTATTGCTGCTAAAATCCTCTTGCAAAATATGCTATGAAAAAACTATCAAACATTGTTACCAATGCATTAAAATGTGTCTGACTCTAGGGGGCAGTGTTCACCTCTGATTCACAGCTGAAGAGCTTCTGTGGTCATGTGGCCAGCATGACTATATGCAGATAGAAGACAAATAAATAGCATGTATTTAAGTGTGCAGTTGAGACTCATGCACAGTAGATGTCAGGGTTGCTACACATACAAAGATTGTTTAAAAAAACACTATGATTTAAAAATCTAAATGTTTAAAACTGATGTCTTTTAATGGAGTGTAACATGCCCTGGCAGGATAACAAATGGTTTAAAACAAATCTCAGAGGAATTCCAAACAATTTAGTTAATATTCATATACTTATAACCCGTTTTATTTTACTCATCCTCATTATGCATGAAGCATTCACTATCTCATACAGTGTCACCGTATAAACTTGCTTACTGCATTTTATAGATGGAAAGCTCAAGCTGCTATTATCCAACTTGCAAAAGACCATTTGGTAAATCAATAGTTGTAGCAGAATCTAAATCCAGATTGATTACTTTATGTGCTCCTTTTCCAACATCAGGAGTGTCACAGATACATTCCTGTGCTGGAATGTAGTGAAAAAATGGTTTCCAGAAGGGATGGGGTGAAATTCAGAGTAATAAGAGGCAACTCTGTCTGGATATCATGTGTGAGAGAAAGAGGGTGAAGACAGCTCCCCTCCTCAATCTTGATTGTTCACAGGTGATATTGTAGATTGTTGCGATATGTAAATAAAACATACCTAAGTATGTTTTCACAACCCACAAAGTAAATGGTTTCCCAGGGAGGTGAGAAGTTTGCTCTAATCTCTTTTAACACCATTTAATTGATGAGCAACAGCTTTTTGCAAGTTGTGGATTCAATCTATTTGAAGTTGCAAGAATCGAGGGTTTTTTTTTCACCCCCCTCGGGTAAAGTGGCATTTGGACTATCTCTCAATCTCTGAATGGAGAGAGAGAGAGAGAGTAAATCATTGAATTACTCACTTGTACTAACTATGTGAGAAAGATTTACATCACAATTGCAAGAGGTGATTCCTGAGTTGTTTTAAAAGTTTTATCGAAACTTTGGATGCTTTGCTTCCTGGTTCCCTGTGAAAGGGGGAGCCAAGATGGCCCACTTCCATCTTCATCTTCGCTCTTATAAATGAAACTAGCCTTTCGAAACTACCTTTGAAGAAATTTCTGGCTTTATATTATTATTACCCCCCAAAGGTCTCCTGGAGCCCCTCCTGTTATGTGGTCTTTCTGGATTTGGATTATTTGATTGTCTTCTTTCGGCTTGGAACTGTGTTTGAGGATTAATTTAATTTAATTTAATTTATTAAATTTATAGACCGCCCCCTCTCCCCAAAGGGACTCGGGGCGGTGTACAGACCACAATAAAACAATATACAAACTTAGATAATTATAAATAGCCATTAAAACAAATTATATGATAGGCTGTACAGTTACAGTTAAAAATTAAAATAACCTAAAAAATCTATCCCTAAACATTTAAAATTTAAAATATAGGCTAGAGGGACACAAAAGCTACAGTTAGGCCAGGCCAGCTAAGTTAAACAGGTGGGTCTTAAGTTTTTTACGGAAGGAGTGGAGATCAGTCGTTATTCTAATGTCGGGGGGGAGGTCATTCCAGAGGGTCGGGCCCATCACCGAGAAGGCCCTACTCCTGGGCGTCGCCCGCTGGCACTGCCTAGTGGATGGCACCCGGAGGAGTCCCTCCCTGTGAGAGCGAATCGGCCGCAGGGATGTATGGGGCAGGATGCGATCCCGCAAGTAGCTAGGTCCTGTGCCATGGAGCGCTTTGAAGATGGTAGTCAACACCTTGAAACGCACCCGAAAAGCCACAGGTAGCCAGTGCAGCCCGTGCAGGAGAGGTGTTACATGGGAGTATCTGGTACCTCCCGTAATTGCCCACGTGGCCGCGTTCTGGACCAACTGCAGCCTTCGGGTGCATCTCAAGGGAAGCCCCATGTAGAGAGCATTGCAGTAGTCCAGTCGGAACATCACCAGTGCATGGGTGACTGTGCGCAGGGCGCCCCGGTCCAATAGGGGGTGCAATTGGCGCACCAAGCAAACCTGGTGGAACGCCCCCCTTGCCACGGCCGTCACATGGTCATCCATTGACAGCCGGGCATCCAGGAGGACGCCCAAATTGCGCGCCCGCTCCACGGGGGCCAGCTGTTCGCCCCTGATGGCCAGTGATGGAACCCACTGGTTGAACTGGGGGGCTGGTAACCACAGCCACTCCGTCTTAGAGGGGTTGAATTTTAGTCTGTTACTGCCCATCCAGACCCGTACGGCCTCCAGGCACCGGGACATCATTTTGACGGCCTCGTTGGGGTGGTTCGTGGTAGATATGTACAGCTGAGTATCGTCAGCGTACAGATGGTACTCAACCCCAAAACCGTGGATGATCTCACCCAGCGGCTTCATATATGTGTTGAACAGGAGAGGCGAGAGGACCGACCCCTGCAGCACCCCACAAGTGAGCGGCCTCAGGGTCGACCTCTGCCCTCCCGCCAGCATACATTGCGCTCGGCCAGAGAGGTAGGAGGAGAACCGCCGCAAAACGGTACCCCTCACCCCCAACCCCTCTAGACGGCGCAATAGGATACCATGGTCAATGGTATCAAAAGCAGCCGAGAGATCTAATAGGACCAGGATGGAGGAGCAACCCCCATCTCTGGCCCTCCAGAGATCATCCACCAACGCGACCAAAGCCGTCTCCGTGCTGTGGCCGGGCCAGAAACCGGACTGGCGTGGGTCTAGATAACCAATTTCATCCAAGTGGCGTGGGAACTGTTGTGCCACCACACTCTACAACCTTTGCCAAAAAGCAAAGGTTGGAGACAGGACGGTAGTTAGCTAATATAGCTGGATCCAGGGAAGGCTTCTTGAGTAGGGGCCTCACCACCGCCTCTTTTAAGATGGCTGGCAAGAACCCCTCTCTCAAGGAGGCGTTGACTAACTCCTGGAGCCAGCCTCGTGTGACCTCCCAGGATGCCAGTACAAGCCAGGAGGGACACGGGTCCAGTAAACATGTGGTGGCTCGCAGTCGACCACGCAACCTGTCCATATCTTCGGCAGTAATAGAGTCAAACTCCTCCCAAGATGGTACCTCAAGACTCGCCTCTGGCATCCCTCCTAGCCCACTGCAGGGGACCCACTCGCTGCGGATCTGAGCGATTTTGTCCCACAGATATTCCCCAAATTCCTCTGCTCTACCCTGCAAAGGGGCTTTCCACGGCCTCTGTGAAAGAAGGGAGCGGGTCACCCGAAACAGGGCAGCAGGGCGGTTGTCTGTGGACGCAATAAGAGTGGCACAATATCGACGCTTGGCCACTCTTAATACCACAAGGTAGGTCCGTAAATAGGCTCTTACCTGTGTTCGGTCAGATTCAGAGCGTGAAGATCTCCATCTGCTCTCTAGGCGTCTCTTGTGGCACTTCATCACCCTCAGCTCCTCGGAAAACCAAGGGGCCTGGGTGGATCGCTGCCGCAGGAGAGGCCGCAAAGGCGCAACCTTTCACTTCTGGGCTTGTCTGCTTCCACGGCATCACCCAGCTGCGCATTCCACAGACACCATTTCTTTTATACAATACAATAGTAGAGTTAGAAGGGACCTTGGAGGTCTTCTAGTCCAACCCCCTGCCTAGGCAGGAAACCCTATACTGTTCCAGACAAATGGCTATCCAACATCTTCTTAAAGACTTCCAGTGTTGGGGCATTCACAACTTCTGGAGGCAAGCTGTTCCACTGATTAATTGTTCTAACTGTCAGGAAGTTTCTCCTTAGTTCTAAGTTGCTTCTCTCCTTGATTAGTTTCCACCCATTGCTTCTTGTTCTGTCCTCAGGTGCCTTGGAGAATAGCTTGACTCCCTCTTCTTTGTGGCAACCCCTGAGATATTGGAACACTGCTATCATGTCTCCCCTAGTCCTTCTTTCTCTTAAGCTAGACATACCTAGTTCCTGCAACCGTTCTTCATATGTTTTAGTCTCCAGTCCCCTAACCATCTTTGTTGCTCTTCTCTGCACTCTTTTTAGAGTCTCCACATCTTTTTTACATCGTGGCGACCAGAACTGAATGCAGTATTCCAAGTGTGGCCTTACCAAGGCATTATAAAGTGGTATTAACACTTCACGTGATCTTGATTCTCTCCCTCTGTTGATGCAGCCTAGAACTGTGTTGGCTTTTTTGGGAGCTGCTGCACACTGCTGGATCATATTTAAATGGTTGTCCCACTAGAACTCCAAGATCCCTCTCACAGTTACTACTATTGAGCACGGTACCACCTATACTGTCCCTGTGCATTCCGTTTTTGTTGCCTAAATGTAGAACCTTACTCTTTTCACCATTGAATTTCATTTTATTAGATAGTGCCCAATGTTCAAGTTTGTCAAGATCCTTCTGTATCTTAAGCCTATCTTCTGGAGTGTTGGCTATTCCTGCCAGCTTGGTGTCATCTGCAAATTTGATGAGTTCCCCATTTATTCCCTCATTTTGTATAAGACTTACACTCATCTCTGAACTTAACAAATGGGGCCCAGAAAACCACCTCCTGGCAAGACAGCCTCGGTGCCCACTTCCTCCACATCCAGCCCAATGACTCAACAGACAAAAATTTCATCATTCTTACAACAAGAAGGGACTGGAAAGAGTTCAAAGAACTTATCTGTTACCCAAATGTTCCAGGCTCTTATGAAGGGTCAAGATGAATTGAAAAAAAGATGTGGCAGACTTTAAAGAACAGCTCAGAGATGTAGAGCAGAATTGGAAGAGAATTGGAAAATTTCATGGTAAAAATGGAACTTGAAAGAATGTCCCTTTTTCTCAGATTCCAGAACCTACCGGAGAGAGAAGATGAAGATCTTAAGGATACTATGTGTACAATCTTAGCAGAATATATTAATAGAGATAAAGAATAGTTGCGGTGGGATATGGACCTGGTTTACAGGATCAATTCAGAATATGCCAGAACACATAATGTTCCAAGGAAAGTACATGTTAAATTTCTCAGGAAGACCACGAGGGATGAGGTTTTGGGGGCCCAAAGGGGGGGGGACCACTAAAATATAAAGATAAAGAAATTGTTATTCTTAAACAAATTCCCCAAAAAATAAGAGATAAGAGGAGGAAGTATTCCTCCTTATCAAAGAAATTATATAACAAAGGAGTTTGTTTAGATGGTTATTGCCAGAAGGAATGTTGATCTTCTGGGAGGGAAATAGAATTACAATCAATACAGTTGTGGAGGCAGAGGCCTTCATGAAAAAACATAGTGCCCTCCTAGAGGACAAAATCATAAGAGGTAGTGAAAAACGTGACAATACACAAGATATGATTGAGGGAGGGGCTGTGGCTCCGCCAGAGGACAGGGGTGAGGGAGCAATATTGAAAAGACTCAGGTCACAAAAATAAATGTATTTGAAATATTATTATAATTGTTGATATATTAGAAAGTGGCAAAAGAGATGATTGAACATATGGTTGATACAATGTATAACAGGATGCTGTTTCTGCTTATCTTTTATCTTTTGTTTTTTCTCTGTAAAAGTTGTGAGATTTGGAGAGATTTCTACCTACAGCACGATTTAGCTGCCAAAATTTTTTGTATATCCACCTATCCTTTCCTACAAATGTTTAAAAACCAATAAAATTCTTTAAAAAACAAGAAATGGTTTCCCAGAAGGGATGGGGTGAAATTCAGAGAAGTAAGAGACAACTCTGCTTGGATATCATGTGTGAGAGAAAGAGGGCTCAGCTCCCTGCCTCCACTCTTGATTGTTCACAGATGATATTGTAGATAGTTGAGATATGTAAATTAAAACATACCTGAGTATGTTTTCAAAACCCACAAAGCAATGGTGGAAGATTGTTGCACTTATGGGAATTCATGCTCTGACATAACTACTGAATATTTGGGAAGATTTGCTGCTAGAGATGAGGTAGCTACTTCAGGTGGCAGGCTTTGAATGTAGTTTGAAATTATATTTATTTAGCTAACTTTCTCACCCAGTCTTGAAAACTATCATTTAGATTTTTCCACTGTAGGTAACTCATCCATGATTTTTTAATTTATGGGCTTCATCCTGGAAACTTTGCAATGAGACATAGTCTGGTACCCAGTTTAAATGAATAATGTGATATTACATTTTAAAAAAAAACCTTTCTAAAGCTTTGCTTTCCTGAAAATATGATTTTCCACAGCGATGGATTATTAGAAAAAAGGAACTTTACTTATTGATTGGTTTTCGTGCCAGACTGTCTGAGGATTTTGTACTGGATTTGAGAATTATGTCTTCACTTACAGTGACAATGCACCCTACAGTATCAAAGTGAAACATTTTCAAGGAAGAACCAAAGTCCAGTTGCCTTTTGAAAAGCACACGTGTTGCAATATGGGAAAGATTTATATTTTGGGGCTCTTTCTGAGCTAGAATGAGACAGGTGACTGTGAATAAGCTAAATCGAACTTCTTTAATACCAGTAGATATTTCACCTGGAAGGTTTAACTCATGATTGCATGCATGTTCTTGATACGGTTTACTTCATCAAACCAGATTTGAAAGACGAGCCTTTACAAATGCAGAATGAGAATAGTTTATTGATGGAAGCAGCTACATCTTGGAAAGCCAGCATAAAATTTTGGGAGAAGAAGCATTGCCTTTCAATACACCAGCTGTGCATTGCAATTGGCAAGTGGTAAAATGGCCATTTTTCTTGACAGCAAATAAGCCTTTGGTGTTGAATGTGACCATGGAGCTTTGTGGCAGGGAAAAGGTGTGATTGTAGCAAAAGATAATCAGGTTAAATATGGAGAAGCAATATTGCAAATTTTAGATGCCATCTAGAAGCTAAGAATGATTTACTAGTAGGATAAAGACAGATGTGTCTCTTTGGACTTGAAGGAAGCCTTCTGGAAGGAAGATCTCCAAAATCAAATTATAGAGAATCCAGTGGTTGATCAGTAGGCTGTCCGCACATCAACACAATGCCCGTTGCTGCAGACCTGAAAGTCAAAGTAAGAGATTATCAATAGAGCAGGGGTGTCAAACTCAGGGTTGTGTTTGACCTTTTTTTTTGGGGGGGGGCAGAATAGGTATGGCCAGGGTGGGTGTGGCCAGCTCAACATCACTTTTGCTGGGTTTGCCTGTGGTGGCTTGAGCACTCTGCCACAGAAAACAGGCTCCCAAGCTCCATTTTTGGCTGCAACAGCCTCCTGCAACACTTTGCCAGCAGAAAAGGAGTTTGGACCTCTGTTTTTGCTGGCAGAGGCACCGTGGGCAAGTCCATCACTGTTTCCAGGGCAGCCCTGTGGGGCAGATTTAAGCAGCATGTGGGGCGGATTCAGCCCCTGGGCCTTGAGTTTGACACCCCTGTAATAGAGTAAGACAGCACTTTCCTCACAACTAAACTCTGTCCTTCCTTAGCACTAACCCAAATTTCTTTCAGGTTCTACATTGTATCAAAAGACAGGGTGAAGTGATTCTTGATCCTTTCACATAAGCCTTGGGATCACTTCAGCACTTCTAAGTGGCTTCATTGAACAGGTGACCTTTAGGTCACAACCAGCTGTGCCCTGATTTTCTCATTTCTCTCTTCCTCCTTCCCTATGGAGATACCTACAAGTGAAGAGAAAGGATTGTCTCTGTCCAGAAAGTGTTGCAAGGGAGAAGCACAAGGCTCTGAGAAGGCCAGGCACTTTGTTCTTAGAAGAAAGAAACAGCCCTGGACATTCACTTCATTTGTTGTGGCTGCTGTTTGAAGGAAAAACAAAATAATAAGAAAACCAAAAGAAGGCTAGAAGGATACTTTTTCTTCTGTGTACATTCTCTGTAGTTTGGAAAATCTAAACCAGCTTTCAGCAAGATCCATTATGACACTTGTAGTGATCAACCCTTGGAATCCGAGCACATAGATTAGAGGTAATCTTTTACTGACCCTTCCATCTCCACATTTTGTTCCAGGTTCAACCAATCCTTCATCTGGTGTTTCTTGAAAAAGTTTAATTCGGCATTCTATTATGTTTTCCCTTGTGCAGTATAACCTGCCACACTTTACATCCCTGAAAAGGAAACAGTGAATTCATTGTAATTAAAAAGAATGGAGTAATGAGAGGATGTTCATTTGCTTATCTCTACAGTGACTTACAATATAATAAAAAAGTTAGAAATTACTAAAAACAATTATAATTAGAATAAAAGCTAAAAACTAAGATAATGGGCAGCCTGGGGGTGAGAATTGCCTCTTCCTGGTCAGCCACCCCCAACGTAGCAGGCCCATGTTGTGGACGCAGGCCAAGGGGCAGAGCTAGGTTCATAGGCTGTTCTGGGAGGCCAGAATTCTGGGGGGCAGATCTCACTTCTGATAAGAAAATATTGCCAAGCAGAGAAGGCTTTGCTCCTGCACCTGGACAGCCAAAATTCTTTGGCTGACAGAATCTGAAGCAGGCACTTTCCACCGAAGGACTGGGGCAGGTCAATCCCAACAAGGTAAGGCAATTTGACCAATATCTTGGACCTATTTCATAAAGGGCTTTAAAGGTAATGACCAGCTGCTTGAATTGGGCCCAGAACCAAACTGGCAACCTGTGCAACTTGTGTAGCAATGTGGTCACACATGCCATGTTCCAGGGGTGTCCAGCACTGTCAGCATCTTTGCCTTCTGTACCAGCTGTAGCTTCTAAATGCTCTGCAAGGGTAGCCCTATGTAGTAGTCCAGCTGGGACCAGGACATGAGTGATTGCGCTAAGAATCTTGATCTCGGTTTAACCTTTATGTGTTTTTGTTTAGTTATGGAGAACCAGAAGTTTGCCCCACCTCATTAAGTACTAGTTGCCCCTGACAAATAACTGAAAAATCTCACAAGGTGTTTCAAGTTTTGGAGATCACAATTCCCTGTATCTCCAACCGGCTCCCTGTGATTTCCCTGTTTTTAAGGATGAAGATGGTTGACTCAGGATTCTTATCTTGTGAGCAACTAATGCATCCGTTATCCACCTGGAAAACCCTTAAAGCAGATTTAGGAGACTTTAGAGATTTTCCAGATCTCTAGCTTAAAATTCTCATAATCTCTGATCAGTGGATGACAGGGGATGATGGGAGTTGAAATCCAAAGATTGAGGCAACTGCACTAAATATCGGAGAGGGAAATTGCCTTGAAAAATAGTTACTATTCCATTTCAATCTAATAAAAAAAATATGAGAGTAAAGAGGAAAAAAGATTGAAATAGGAATGTATAAAATAAAAAGTCCCCTTGTTTTAACAAGAAACAATGGCACAGGGCTCTGTGTGTTTGTGTAAGAGCCAAAAGAAGAATCTGGATTTATACCCATGACAAAAAGATAATGTGGCTTATTGTTTAGTTTGGGCTCAACATGTGGTGCAAATTTGGCCATTGAGATTTCTAGATCATAATTTATGACTAAATGCAATTCATAAACTCATCAACCAGGGTTTGTGCAGTAATATGCAGGGTAAACAAGCTGGGTGATGCCATCCCAAAGAGAGAAGCTGATTATAGCCTAGTCCTTAACTTATGACCACAAATGCATGAAGAATTTCCATTTCTGAACAAGGCTGTTGATAAGTGAGCTGCACCCAATTTTATAATCTTTTTGCCATGGTTGTTAAGTGAATCACTACAATTGCAAAATAAATCACATTGTTGTTAAGGAAATCTGATTTCCCCCATTGTCTTTGATTTATTGGAAGCTGGCTGGAAGGTCGCAAATAATGAATATGTGATCTTGGAACATTGCGCCAAACCAAGCACCCAAATTTTGGTCACATGATTATAGGAATTGGGCAACAGTTGTAAGTGCAAGGGCTAGTTGTGAGTCACTTCTTGGAAGTCATTAAATGAATGGTTGTAAGTCAAGAACTATCTGTCATTTCTGACACAATCTTTTAAAAGGCAGTTCCCCAAGATGGAAAACAAAGGAAAATTAGCCAGTCAGAAATTGATTCACATTTCTACGGTTTCAGCCAGATGGCAGAATCATATTCCTGCAGATGTGGACCCTAAAATATTTCTTATTATCCTTATATTATATCATCACCATAGAAGGAAATAATTTAGATTGCTTACTGTGGTTCACATGGAATCTTTACACCATTTTCACTTTTACAGTAGCTATCCTCATTCCCCTTGCGGTTATGTTCAAAACAATCATCTTCAGACACATTTATATCTGCAAGAGGGAGTGAAAAACCAAGACAAATACATGAATGTATAACATGCCAGCAGGATAAAGAATAATTTAAGAGATTCCAGAGGATTAAAGAAACTATAGTTAATATTTGCTTATTTCTAAGCTACTATTTTGTAACCCATTATTTATCTAATCCTCATTATGCCTGAATCATTCTCTATCTGATACAGTGCTACATTAAACTTCCTTATTGAATTTTATGGGCACAAAAGCTGAAGCCACTTTTATGCCACTTGCAGAAGGCCATACAGAAAATCAATAGCTGGAGGGGAATCTGAATGCAGCTTCATTCCTCTGTGTGCTCATTCTCATTTTCCAACTTTAACACTGTGGTAGAAATATCCCTGTGCTGGAATGTAATGAGGAGGGGGATCCCTGGGTGGGAGAGGTTCAGTCCAGATGAGTAAGAGGCAAGTCACACACCCCAGATATTACACGTGAGAGAACGAGGGTGAAGAGAGACGCTCTCTAATAGTTTACAGAGTGTATTGTAGATGCAGACAGTAGCGTCCTCAGTTCAGCAAGATTTTGTTTACAGGAATGAAAGAAGAAAGAACTCAGCATGGAAGAATCATCATGTGTTATTCTTGATTTGAGGCCTGTCAATTCCTGGGTATAAGCCTTTTTGAATATAGCTGGACTACTTGCAAAAGATTGAGGTATTATCATTCTTTGGAATGTTAAATCATGTTATGCTATTTAACTGACCAAATAAAGATGTTTGTTTGAACTGAGATTTCCATTTTCAAAGCAATGGAAATAATCCAGCAAGTGTCCATTTATTGCCTAAATCACATCTCCATAAATCCAATGGGTCGATTGATTATGCAAGTGGAACAATGTTCTGATTTGCAATTTGGATTCCCAATCACCATCACATGTCATCTGACCCTTCATAAACAATTTAGAGAAGGGGACAAAAGGGAACTCATCAAATTTACAGACAACAACAAACTGACAGGAATGGCCATCACTCCAGAAGATAGGCTTAAGGTCCAGAAGGATCTCGAGAGACTTCAACACTCAACCCTATCTAACGAATGAAATTTAATGGTGAAAAAAGTTTTTAAAAGTTCTATATTTAGGGAAGAACAACCAAATTACAGGTACAGACTAGGTAATACCTGGCTCAATACTATAACTATAAGAGGGATCTTGCAGTCTTAGTGGACAATCACTTAAATATGCACCAGCAGTGTGTTTCAACTGCCCAAAATCCAACACAGTCCTAGGCTACATTAACAGAGGGATAAAATCAAGATTATGAGAAGTGTTAGTACCACTTTATAATGCTTTGGCAACACCACATTTGGAATATTGCATTTAGTTTTGTTTGCCACAATATAAAACAGATGTTGAGATTCTAGAAAGAATATGGAGAAAAGCAGCAAATATGATTATGGAATTGAAGGCTAATGAAGAACTTTTATGTCAGAAAAATCAATCAGTGGAATGGCTTCCCTTCAGAAGTTGTGGGTGCTTCAACACTGGAAGTTTTTAAAGAAGAGATTGGAAAAGGTAGACGGTTTCCTGCTTGATCAGGGAGTTGGGCTAGAAGACCTCCAAGGCTCCTTCCAACTCAGTTATTCTGTTAATTCTGACCCTTTGAATTAATGACCCTGAACCTGTATTTGGGCTTTCTATATGCAAAGCCTCACTGTTCCACTGATCTACGGGCAAGATAAATTTCCATGCTTACTGAAAACTACCTACCTTATATGAAAAAGGGAACTTGTTTTCAGTTTCCTTTTTCAACATAAAACAATGCTGAAAATTTTATGAATAGCGTAAAAGTCAGGAGTGATGAGTGAGAAGAATCACATCCTCCAACATCTGTTTCTTCAGTTATTGTGACAAATATAAACAAAATTTTGATCCTGGGATTTGAATATTCTTAGCACAAAGTCCCATAATCAATTTACATTATCTCTCATTGAGATTGGCCTCAGATCTTTGTCCAATTTGGGAAGGTATCCATAACCCACAAAAGACTCTTTTCTCAAAGTCAGTCTTTCCAGATTTCTTGACTACAACTGCCATCATCTTGGACCGTTGGCCATTTTCTCTAAGGATGACTGGAGCTTTAAACCAAAAGATCTGGAAGGCTCGGCTCTAAAGCCTCCAAAGAAAGAACTTCATCTTGAAAAATTGTTCCATCTTTACAAAACCCTCGGAAATTGTAGGTGCTCCAACACTGGAGATTTTTAGAGAAGAGGTGGGAAATGGTATAAGGTTTTCTACTTGAGCAGGGAGTTGGACTATAAGACCCCCTCCTTCTTACTCTGATATATGCAATCATGATTTACTATGGATACAAAGGAGAAAATCTTTGATCAATGCAATGACTGTCTTAGTCTTTTACAATAAAACTATTTTTGAAATCCTCTGGTTGACTTACTTGGCACATTGCTAAACAAAGCACGACATTTTTTTTGCATGGTGGGGCACATCCCATTGTAGCAGTAACCTTGGTTGCTTTCGCATGGTTCTCCATTCCTCTGGAAGCTATCTGTGGGACACTCAGCAGATTGGCCAGTGCAGAGTTCAGCCACATCACAGTCATCCTTTGCTCCCCGGCATTCTGTTCCTGCTCCCTTAAACTGTGGGTGAGAATGGAAAATATTCCCACCTGTCATTCTTTAGCTGAAGAGATCGGAGTCAAACTATGATTCATGACACATTTCAAAATTTCCTCTTCGTCTTCATGAGGATTACTAATCAAGGCATCCCTTGCAAAAATTGCCATTTTGCAATTGTGTATTGTGCCTAGAACAAGTTGCAGCCTGTCTTCTTCGCTACGGAAAAATGATTGCAATGAAAGGCTCGATTTCTGAAACACAAGACTACATATTGGCTGACCATGAAGTGAAAATCAATTGGGCTGCCAAAGGTTAATTGATGAACTTCTCATGATATATTTTTATTTCCTTACATGGGAAGAAGCATTCCCAGAATTTTCTGTGTTGCTGAAAAATGTCTTCTCTTCCTATGAATCTGGACTTGTGATGAAAATATGGAAAGAACAAAATGATTTGGGACCCTCTGCTCAAAAGGTTCATTGCAGAATCAACTGGGATCCTATATAGAAGGAATGAGGAACTTGCATCTTTCTCTTCAAGATCCTGCAGCACCTCCAGAATGTGCCACCAAAAAAACTGAATTTAGAGAGCAGGTAGGGAATTTAAGGAGGGGGTGGGAGAGAAGCAATTTTATTTGCAGAAATCTCTTAAACCTATTTCCATCCTAAAAATCTCAGTGAGAAAAATGTCACAGCATTACCAGAGACCTCCCAGAACCTTCCAAAAAGTCAAGGAGCTAAGTTAGAGCATCAATCTCAAACATTGGGCACCCTTATTTAAATTGGACTTCCATGCAAAGTCAATCCAAGAACAAATGTATTATTTTCAGAGATTTAATGTACAGAAAGAGGGCATGTTCGATTAAGACAAGTCTGAAATATTGTTACATTATCTTCCCTATGGATATGTTCCTAAGGGTCAAATAATCTGGAAGAGGGGATAGGAAGAGGTTAAAATGTTTTGATCATAGTAAACAGCCAAGAGATATTACATTTTTATATGGCTAGTATGGAGCAGGGTAAAATCTCTCTTGGTGTTAAAAATAAACAAGTCTTACTCTGCATTGCTCACAACACTCTCCAGCGTCACACTGTGCCCCAGGTTTCAGCTCACAAGTTGCAGCATCGCAGCAGGTACTTTGACAAGCCTGAAAACCAAAACATATCAAAGGATGTCATAGAGTGTTTGGCCTGGTCTTTTTTAATTCATCTATTTTGAAGAGGGAAACTGTGAAGGAAAAAGATATGTCTGTGATGGGTTCCCTCTTATGGGTTGAAGCTAGCAAATGCACAAACAATTTGTTATTGTAAACAGTTGATGGCATATCGATGTGAAACAGACTTCTCTGATATCTCTTACGTGGAAAGTATAAAACAAATAAAAATATCCTCATCTCCCAATTGTGAAGGCCACATAATCTAGAGACCCCATTCCTTTCTTATTCATGAGGGATTTTTTAGTCTTCATCCCAGCCTTGGAGGTAGTCCAGAGAAGAACCACCAACCATGAACATGAACACTACCTTTATTGTAAGGTTACAGTAGCAGAATCTTTAAATACTGAAAGTATATTTCTACCCTCTCATCTTTATGGATGAAGAGAATGGGTGGAGGTTGTTCCTCTTGAGATGTTTGCGTTGTCCCATTGCTTCTGCAGGCTAATCTACTTCTCATATGACCGTCAAGTATTCTTCTCCTCCTCCTTTTGTCTCTCAAGGACATTCTTACAAACCAGTATATGTGTATTTAACAATATAAAGAGAACACTTAAGTACATTACTGTTCTTATAAAAATATTATTAGAGATCAGAGCATAGATTAAAGATAATAAGTTCTGGGAGGAAGCAGCTCAAGAAAATAGTGGGACAGATAATGTGTCCATGTCAACAAAATAAGGGTTTTCAGTAGGAAAGGATTTTGTTGGAGAGGTAAATCACCCATGTTTAAAAATACAATGTCTTTCCCCAAATGGTAGTGAGATACCAGTTCTTTATACTTCCACAACTGGTTCCCCAAATCCGAGAAACCAAAGCATATATGCATGTATATAAAGGGAACAAACCTATGACATTCCCAAACTAACATATCCGATGGCTCAAACCACTTAGAAAGCCAGATGATTTTTCAAGGAGAAAAAATTTGAAATCACTCTTGTTGATTTAAAAAAATTACCTCAGGAGAGCCACAATCACATTCTTCTCCCATCTCCACAAAGTAATTTCCACAAACTGCAGGTGCAACAATATCTGTTTTCAAGGGTTTGTTGAGAATGCATTCTGGGAGTTTTGAAGTTAGAAACGTCTTGTATTGCTTAAGACTACAAGAGCTGAAGTCATAGGTAGGGATACTACTGCAGAGATGAAACAAAGTAAGATCAGGACATCATCCATATCTGAACTAGGAACAGAATTCATTGCAAAAACATATAAGATGGAAAAGGGATGGCTAATGAAGAAATACAGTGTTTTTTTCTGTAAAGCTAAATAAGTGATTTGTTAGTGATTCTTTTCTCTAAAGCTAACAAAATGGCTAAAATAATTATTTGTTCCCTTGATCTTATTCCCAGATTAGGTTCCCTCAGTTTTATTTCCACCAATTTACTTTTCTTTTTTAACCAAATAAATTTTCAGTGAGAACTCCAAGGGATATTAGTTGATTGAGCTTCTTTTTGTCTTTGAGTGGACTGCCTTTCATTTTCATTTTTAGTCAGCCTCTCTGTGGAAGGACAATAATATAATTGAAGGGAAAACAGTGGAAATGTGTTTTTCTTTTCTTCTTTTGGAGACTTTTTATAGCAATGAATACTTTGAGGCAAATGGAGAGGTAAGTATACTAAGTCTCTATTTGCCTTAAACTATTCATTGTTGATTTCTTTTGCTGAAAGGGTCATAATATCAGCAATGTCACTATGAAACTGTGTACTTAAATAGATGCAGATATAGTATCATAAGCCCACCCAAACACCTTCCTAATGTTAATACAAATCAATAGTGTTGTGTACCAAGAGCGTCCACCAGCAGGTGGCGCTGGCCCGCTTCCCCCTGATTGGTCCAGCTGAGCTAAATTCTTGGCGGGATAATCCTTGTCCTCCTATTGGTTACCGGTCTGACAGCTGTCAGTATAAATAGCTGTCAGCCGGTCTGTTGTTGTTCTGTTCCTGTCAGAGTTGTGTTAATAAACAGTTGATGGTTCAGCAGCCTCCTCGTCCTTATTACCTCAGAACTTAAAAAATAGGAACATCTTCATTGGCCCTCAAGTTAGGGCTGAAACAAGAACACAAAGACAATCTGCAGGTGGTCATTAAATTGACAAGATGGTCTTCTTTCAAGGTCAAAATTGCGCCAGACCCATTTCGTGGCGTTCATTGCACAACATTGTTTTCTAAGCAAGGTCTTCTGTACAAAACACCATGAAGTGTCTAGAAATATTAAAAAGTAATCATGATGCCCAGAAATCTTTCAGTAAGTACAGGAAAGGCTACATAGCATTCTCCATACTTCCCGACCTCATTGCCATTGCATGAAATATGAGACAATGAAGTCCTGGGGCTTTAGCAGAAGAAACCAGAAAGTGATCAATAGGGGACATGCTCACTGAGGCTCCACAAAACTCTTAGGCAAAGATTATGGGGAGGTTTGCAATAGACAATTGCTGAGAAGTTTCCTTCAATTTGTTTGGCTTCCTTTTTCCTTTTCTTTTTCCCTCTTGATGAAGCAAAGGCTCAACATGCACCTGGAACAAAATATTGCTAGTTCTTGACTTGCTACCACAGAATTTACATTGCCAAGCAAGCCAGTTGTTATGTGAGTCATGCTCAGTTTTATAACCAGTTTTGCCACTTTGTTAAATGAATCACACAATCATTAAGGGACTCCAGCTTGCTCCATTGGCTTTGCATAGGGGAAGACAGCTAGGAAAGTCACAAATGATGATTACATGAATGCAGGATGCTCCAACCACCATAAATGCACACTGGTGTCACCAACTGCCCAAATTTTGATTCTGTGACTGAAGGGAGGCTGCAATGGTTTCAACTGTGACGACCAGTCATAAGTCACTGTTTTCACTGCCATTGTAACTTTGCATGGTTGCTAAACAAATGATTGTAAGTCAATGACTACCTCTATGTTGCTCCCTGTTGATTTCAGAAGAATGCAATATATGGCAGAGATATCTTCTATATTACAAGGGGTGAGGCAGGAAAACCCCAAGGACAGTAATTCATCCTTTCCTTCCTGCTGTTGCATGGTTCAGAATAATCTCATCCCCCCACCAATTCTGCTTCCTATTTTGGAAAGTCTTTAAAGTCTAACCTGCTTTCCTCTGTTATCCATCACAGATATTTTGTTTCTTGGGCTATGCTTCCTATTCTGTTTCGTTAAACACTTGTGTTTTGGAGGAAGCTACTGAATGATAGCTACTCAATTGTTGAGAGCAGTTCTACCTTTTTAAATAAAACACATTTTAATTACAAATGTGACACACAAATGACCCAAACCCTCCTTTTTTAATAACTCCCTGACTATTTCATTTTTGTAAGTCCTTAGTATATTTAATTTCACAATTAATTTCAAGAATTTCAAAATAACTTAATCGGAAAGGCATTAAAAGTGTTCCTTAATCTTACCTTATGGTCGGAGACATAATGCATTTGTCAGCAGAGCAATTACAGGCCTTTGTGTCATGATTAATGCCCAGATTATGACCCAGTTCATGGGCCATTGTACTTGCCATCAAACTTATTTCTTTGGTATAATCCTAAAAAAAAAAGAGAATACTTTCTTTATTGTTAGTCTGCCAAGAAACTGAAAGTGAATCTAATTATTATTAACACTAAGTGTGTAAAAATGGTGATTAAGTGGAAATTTTGAGTTGAGGATATCATCTCAGAATTCCTCTAGCTTGCTCTTCTGAATGTATGTATGCCCTCCAAGACTCCAGAACATATACAAATACATCCAGAAGTAAACTTCAAAGCCCGGAAGCTACAGCTCAGGAGAAGATGAAAACCTATGCATCCATTTGCTCTCTGCATTTATTTAGTTATTTAAACTGACAGGCAACTTCAGTTCAAAAATATTCAGCGGTTTTTTGTGTGAGTTAGTATTTTCAGAATATTAAAGGCTGAATCCCTGAACAGTACAAATGAGTTGTTCTTTCTGAATAAAAATGACCTTATTGAGCAAACAAGTTTAGGATTACCTCATATTGCTTGAATTCTGCTTCTTAAGAAACAAAACTTTATGAGTTTTGTGGTATAAGTTTTTTTTATTGCCATGTCTCTCCATTCTTTCTATGTGAACAAAAAAGGAAGCTTTTTTGTTTCTCAATAAATTCATAGCATCACCTTAACTAATATAGTTTTCTTGTAGAGTCTTAAAATATTGGAGTTTTTTTTCTTTTTAAGTAGATTTAGTATTCCCTCATTTTCTCAATGCACATTAATTCAATCTTATGCAATCTAGATCCTAAATTTCTTGGAAAAAGAAGGGTGATTCATGTTTGTCATTAGGATTGCTAAGAATATTGTTCAGAATCATTATTTGGGAATGTTGTAATCCGATGTGACCTGCTCATTTGCCAATCAGAGCACAGTTAGACTATTCCAGAAACATTATAATGTATTGTCGCCTTCTGATATATAGCTCATGGCATACAAAAAGCTCAATCTACGTGTCTAGAATGCATTGTGCCAAAATGCCATCAACTGAGGCAGGACCTGGAGATGTCAAATCTGCAAATAAAGATGGATGAAAATGACTTGGATCAGAAATAAGAAGATGCTTTATTTGTAAAGAAGTTATGCCCATATATAAGTTTTCACTTGTTTACAAATAGATAACAGGTATCCTTTCTACTAACCTGAACAATTGCTGTGGAATCCATCGACTGGCAGAAGGTGCCCATGTAACCTAATCCTACAGTTGGTCCATCAAAGTCAATGTCCCTATAAGAAAGATGGAGAGATTTTCTTCATTATCAGAATGAGAAGAAAAAAACCATTAAAATAGTATTATGAGAAACTGTATGATAAGGAGAACATTCTGGAAAATAAAGTACAACATTATTTGGAACAATCTGAACTCCCTAAAGTACCAGACACAGTTAAAGATATGTCCAGTGAACGAATAACCATGACGGAATTGACAGAAGCACAAATACAACACAAATATAAAAAGGCAACATTAAAAATAAAAAATAAATGGTTTTCTGCCTGGATGGTCCTCTGTTATGAGCCGAAGGACAGAAAGGGGGAGTAGTGAGCTCCCTCCCATATTAGGGCATACCAAGGGTTGTAACACACGTGTGTGTGTGTGTGTGTGTGTGTGCGTGCGTGCGTGCGTGTGTATGTATATTGCTAAGCATTCATTTAATTGATGCAGAGTGGGAACCAAACCAGCTCTCATCTTAAAAAAAAAGTAGTTGACTTTGACCCAGAGATATAGTTCACATATGGTTTAAAGTACACAGCATAGAGTGGAAAAGCTGTACAAGCACTAATCTTCCCATAATACTCCACTCCCAGACAACCCTCCCCCTTTCCCCACAATGAGACGTACGTGATTAACTGAGCATTATCGTTCCCTTTGCGCAGCAGCAAATCTGTTTCTCTCCATGTTCCAAATAAGTCCAAAGTGACACGCGCCGCTGACTGCACGTTAATCTTATCTCCGTTGGACCAAATTTCTGTGCCAACCAGTGCAACATAAATTTTCAAATGTTTGAACATCTGTCAGATGAACATGGCAACAATCAGAAACTCAAATACAAGTAAACCTTGAGAAACCTTTCAAGATTAAAAAGCAACTGATATTGGCTTCTATGGGCAGGTGAAGGGGGAAAAGATCTAGGCATCAATAGAAGAGAAATCTCTGGAACTCAAGGTTGAATTGTGGAGCCTTTCCCCTATATATTGGGGAAATAATAATAATAATAATAATAATAATAATAATAATAATAATAATAATAATAGTTGTTGTTGTTGTTGAAGATAAACAGCAAGAAAAATTCACAAAATACCGGGACTTGCAAATTGAAGTTGAGCGACTGTGGAAAAAGAAATAATGTGTTGTCCCAATTGTAATTGGAGACCTTGGAGCAATACCTAAAGGGCTACCTCGCTATTTGAAAATTCTAAATTTACCTGACTTGAACATTCTGACTCTACAAAAAACCACCCCACTTGGAACAACTTATATCCTCCGACATTACCTTAAGAGTTCCTAGGTCCTTGGTTAGGACTCGAGCTGTTAGGCTACCAACCAGCTCCAAAGGCTGTGAATCTCACCAAAGATTAACCACATAATAATAATATAACAACAACAACTTGGAACAACATAAATTTAAGAAGATACTTGGTTGATATGTAACATGTCACATGTAACATGTAACAGTGATACCCATTGTCATCAGAGCACTTGGTACTGTGTCCAAGAACTTTACAAAACACATAAAGAAATGGCAGCTGCTTGCAATAACACCAGTGGAACTGCAAAAACCCGCGCTACTAAGAACATCATATATTTTAAGAAGGTACTTGGTTGATACCTAGGACGCTGGCAGCAACCCATATCAACCATCAGTGCCAGTCAATGGTATTTGTGATGCGTTTTTGAATGTTCAGTTTACTAAGTTTCATGTGTAATGAATAAAAGTTTATAATAATAAGGATAATATAATAATTATCAAAGGATAAAAAGAATCAGTTGATTATGCTCTATAATCAGGAACAGAAGAGGAAGAGGACTAAAGAGAGGAACCTAATTAACTCATCTTCTAGTTCTCTTTACCTGATTAAGTGTGTTATGTGAACTCAGTGAAAATCTGGGATGGGCCTGAGAGAAGTTTAAATCCAACAAGTGAAATAATTTTTGCCATGTCTTCTTACCGTATTCATAACGTTGGCAATTTCATATAGTCTTGTTCTTATAGCAGTTAAATCGCTCTTGTATTTTGTATACTACAAAAAAGACAAAAAAGTTAAAATGAGATCATAATTATAGGAAGAAGAGAGAGAGGGAGGAAGACAAAGAACATATCAGTGAAAGGATCATTGAATTTGCTGATTTAGACAAAATATTAATTTTTATCCAAGTAGTCCAAATAATTCTTTTGTGCTGATTTTTTAATCTACATTTGTGCCATTAATATATCCAAATTATTAACTTTTCAGCAGAATACATGGGCTCTATTCCTGGTTGGAGAAAATTTTGGTCAGCCTACTGAGATGCTTTCTTAAATTGGATACCATATTTCCATGTTTAGAGAAGTGTAACATACTAAGCATTCTCTACTAGACATCTTATTCTTCATGTGTTGTAAACTTGGATATATAAATTGTGCAGGAATGTTTCAAAGAAACCTATATAACTGTTAAACCAATGTGGGATAAAAATAAATTTAGATGGAATCCAGGAAGAACAAATGTGCATTAGAGTATATTTACAAATGTCTCCTAACTTTGTAAATATTGGTTGGGTCCAATTACAAAAAGAAATATCAAAATTTATGATGAAGCACATGTTAAGAGAAATCTGGTTAGGATGTTTATTAATGTCATTGAAAATGCCCACATAAAAAAGGCAGAAATGAATGCAGAATAAAAATTGGAATGATATCCAGGATACTTACCATTTTGTAGTCCACAACTATGAAAAACTCAACGTATTTGGGGGCTTGCAAGTATCTGTCTTGCTAAAAAAACAAAAACCAATAAGCAAAAGGCAGTTCAGACATGTTGCTCCCAGCAGCCAACAAGAATCTTGGTCATCATCAGATAATCAGAAAACTGCTTGTTATACTCCCTGGTCAAAATATTTGGCTTTTCAGAAAAATTGGCTCTTTGAAGAAGACATTTATAGGGAGACAGGTTGTTTAAATTTTAGCACTTAGAGTGAGGGTCTCCAACCTTTGGGCCATGGCCCACTACCAGGCCTTGGAAGTTGTGGGCGAGAATTGGCATGAGCATGTCCATCTCCACTTGCATGGCCAGCAAGAAAGCATGGATGGACATGCTCCATTTGTCCAAGTGGGTGCATGTACATGACCCCCATTGCTCACATAGAACCATCCCCTTTCTCCCCCTGCCAGTCCGCAAAGCTGGAAAGATTGGGCAACTCTGACTTAGCGAATGTGTTGATAAATTTTTGAGGAAAAATTACAGTATGCAATGGATTGTGAAGCAATAACAAAAGTTATCACCTTTAAAAAAAGTTTGTCACGACACAAATCACTTTCTTTGTATTAATATGGTGTGACACTTGTTTCCAATTGATTTGTTTTTGGTATTTATGATGCCAACACTTAAAGATAAATTTATATATGAATACCTAGTTCTGAACAGAATTTAATAGGAATAAAAACAAATGTGAAGGAATGGTTTTCTTTGACCTATTTTTCAGCCTGTCAAAATGATACTCTAATGAGTTTTTCACTTTTCCTTTCCTTTCTCAAACAAAGGATTTCAACCAATCATATGAGAAACATGGCGATGTGGTCCTGCTATGTAACCAATTAGACCTTGCCTGCAATGATAGCACATTATGCATCAATGACAAGATAAGGGGTGGCAATCAGACATTCTGACCCACTGAATTTACTCTAAGTGGTTAAATATTTATATCTTTCTTTTGATGTAATTTTAAAATGATTAGAGAATGAATCCCTGTTCTCTAACCATATTATATACATGAGAGTTTAATATAAGACTTACTTCAGGAGTAAGAACTAACTGAGGGTTCATTTTGACGGGTTCATCTGATTCCCAGGTATGAGTTACCCCACAGATTTTGGGGGTCTCATCCTCCTTTTCTATATGTTCAGATTTGTAGACTGCATGGGCTTCACTGTCGGAAAGCTTCAAGGGTTCAATAAGGTACATCTCCCCTTGATGCTTGAAATGTCCTCTGTAAAACAATATATAAAAGGGTGGTCACAGATGGAGAACTAATAGAAGAGAATATTGGGGATAAGAGGAGGACAATCTATTCTCCAAAGTATCTGAAGGCAGGACAAGAAACAATAGATGGAAGGGGAAATTTCCTGACAGTTGGAACAATTAACCAATAGAAAAGTTTACCTTCAGACAATGTGGGTGCTCCATCACCACTGGTTTTTAAAGAGAGATTGACAGCCATTTCTCCAGAATGATATAGATCTTGTACTTGAGCAGGAGGTTGGACTAGAAGACCTCTACGGTCCCTTCCAATTCTACTATTCTATCATTCTGTTCTTCCTTTATTACTCTGTTGTGATTATCTTATGTTCCATCATTTCATTTATTCCTCCACTGTATGGACATAGTCTCTGTACAAAGGGGATCTTTTTGTGCCTTCCTTCAATAACAGCTGTTGGGACAACATTGAATCTGACTAATGATTTTGAATTGTGGGGTCTTTATGTGGCTAAGATATATAGCTGATTGGAGAACGTGTGCAGAGTGACTCAAGGAAGTGTTTCTGGGTAGAACTGAAAAGTCTGCTTGTCTCTTCCTGTAGACATTCTAGCAAGGTATGCAATCTGAACCTTACTTATCTTCTCTACCTGTAACATCAACTCCTATATACAAATGGGAAATGGGCTCGGGAGCTTCTTTAGACAGACCTGATTTAGCTCCCTAGTGTCTCTATTGGCTGGCAGCAGCTGTTCTTGGTATTCAACCAAAGTCTTTCTAAATTCTGCAGAAGTCTTGGATCACACCCAACTAATTTGCAAGAATAACTGATGTCCTTCAACTTAATTATGACATCTCCAAGAGGAGCATTTTATTCTTAACAAAATAAATAAAATAAAAGATAAGAGACTATCTTACTTCAAGCCATTGCATGCACTGATGACTGCAGTTGAGTCAGCTTCATTCTGGATGCGTCCATGATAATAGCAGTGATCCTGTATGGAGGCAAGAGGACTACATTGATTAAAGCTTGTTTGTAGTGTGATTTGATGAGCAGAAGTGCATTTCCAATTTATTTCACCACATCAATGAAATATTAAGAAAGCAATTATTCAGAACATTTTGATTCAGGGGGACAGAAGACCTGTTTAATATTGATTGTTCCAAAATGAACATAGGCTAAACACAACTCTCCATAAAAACAAGTCACACTGCAGGGAGAGCCCCATCTTGGTAAAATGCTAAAACTTCTGTTCTATTTGCAACACACAAATAGAAAATGTGTTGTTGAAATTACAAGCCTTTTTCTCCATCAACCTTGTCTTCTTGGAGATCAACTCTGGTGATGAACCAAGGATTTGCTGAACAAACTTTCAGACTTGATGATTGTCCTACATTCTGAAAGCGTACCATAATGTATTAAAAATTCCACATTAACTAATGATAACAATTAATTGTTATTCCCTTGAGCCTGCATAATGAAAGCTTTCAGAAATTTACACAGAGATGTAATTCCTAGCCTCATCTGGAAGCAGGGTCCATGTAGACATTAAAGTCAGGAGATTTCTGTTACACACTCAGTAGGAACAATTTGTATGAACTTTCAAGATGCTAACCCAGAAGTAGATTATTTTTGGAGACAGAGGATGCACTTTTATATCAATTTGGGGGGAAGAAGCCAAGGACCTAATGAAGCACTGGTCAAAGGGGCCTTGATGAGATTATAGTACTTGAGACTTCTCAGGAAACAACAACTGAATGAAAAACTGCTGGTGACCTTCTAGTGCTGCACCATAGAGAGTATTATAACTTACTACACCTGTAGTAAGGATCAAAGTGAATTCCTTTCATTTTTAGTATTATAAACAAATGATTCTGAATTTATCACAGTAATCTGCTTTAAAAATCAAAATGTAGATCTTATGAACCTGATGTTCTCATGATCAATCTATTTGTGAAACTCACTCCCCAGAATGTTTGCTTTTAACCAGTAGGAAAGAACTGGTTGATTGAAATCTTGCCCTACTAATTCAATGAATAAAACAAACTGGGTTTAACAATCCATACATCCTTATATGAATATTTCGGTATAAGGTACTTTATAGATGTACACTTCTTGTTTAAGTAGCCTGGTCTCGTACTTACGTATTTGGAATATTAGTGCTCAAATATTCCTCTCAATTTATTTCCTAAAAAGTAAGACACTCTGGATATTACCTCAACCGGAGGGCTTGTTGTAATTTCTCTGCCATCAGGGGAATAATGAGTCTCGGTGTAATCTTTTGAAAAAAGTCCTCTGGAAAGAATGAAAAAAGTGAATATCTATGTCAGGAATTAAGTAGGACGGAGATAACTTTATAGTATGTCTACAACTACTGTATTTTAAGCTTATATTGTTTGGTATCAAAGGAAAGGAACAGGAGTTTCAATCTGAAGAGGACACCTATTTAAGAGGAGCGCTGAACATACTAGATTCGCCAAAGGAAATAGATTTGCACCAAGGAAGTTGTGCAATTCTCTTCATCAATGCTCAGAGATGGTATGATTGACCAGGAGCAAACATTTTGTATTTCCTCTTCTTTTTATTCTTTTGGTCTATGCAACAATTTGATGAAACTACTTGGTCTATTAAGGAGAGCCACATAGCTCTATTAACTTAAGAGTAAAATGAAGCAACCTCAAAGAAATGGATGCCTTGACGCTTCATACAGAAGCATGTGCCTTGACGTTTTAAGCCAATATATGGAGTCACTTTCCACTCCTAGTGTCACAACTATGCCTTCTGGCATTGCCTTCTCTTTTTCCAGTCTACATGTTCCTTGCTAGTCTTCCACTTGTAGCCCTGCTTGGCTTCCATGCCAAAACGTGATCATTCAGATGCTGCTCTTGAAATCTGGATAGCCTTTTAAACAAAGCAAATGGGGGCACTAGAATTTCTAAAGCACACGTTAGAATTTAGTATGAAATCTCTCCAGCAGTACAAGATAAATTGACACAGAAATGCCCATATATAGGGGAATTTCTTTATAGCCTGTACTTAATAATAAAGGCAATATACATTTAGAGGCACATATAGCATGGTCTATGGAGATTCTCAGTCATCCAGAAGCAAAATAAAATCTTTTCGATATAGAATGCTCAAAAGTAAAATACATTGTAAAATCAAAGCCAGGCAGTCACTCTCAATGCACCAGCTATGTATCTCGGTCTTAATACTAATATTACATTGCACTAGGACTTCAGGGACTTCCAATGTTTACAGTACAGTGACAGCCATACTAATTTCAATGGTGATGTTTTCGGGGTAATGAAAATGATACACTTTCTTTTAGCAGTGTTAGTAGTTTATTTACATGTGAGAAATCCAACCTAGAATTAAGAGAAATTTCCTGACAATGAGAACAATTAATTGATTGAGAAATTGTGGGAGTTCCGTCACTGGAGGCTTTCAAGGAATGATTGGACAGCTATGGAATGGTATCGTCTCCTGTTTGAGGAGGGGGTTGGACTAGAAGGCATTTAAGGTTCCTTCCAACCAGGGGTGGGCTCCTGGGGGTTCGCAGCCACCACTGTCCTATAGTATAAAATTTAATTTAGTTTTAGTTTCCCAAACAAAGCAATACAATTATTATTTCTCCAAGATTATGTCTGAGAATATACATTTTCCATACAGTTCTAGTAAAGTTAAGAGAACTTCTGAGTTAACATACTTATTTCTTTCTAGGTGAAGGACCACTGGCTCTCCATTCAGTTTGAATTCATATTGCATTGTATCTTCATACTTGGTCTGAAATGCAAAGAGTTCAGAGTTTATTTTTTAAAAATAGGCAAATAAAATGTGTACCCTCTTAACAACTCCACACCTCTGTCAAATGGAGACCTGTAGCCAAATTATTTATTAGATTTAGAGTATTTCATCTAGTGATTGAAGGGCACTATAAAATCATAATTTAAGTTAATTGTTCCTGCGTAAGTTCAAAATCACATTCTCAAATTGAACATCTTGGTGAAAGAAGGTAGGCTGGGACCAGTGATGGTCTTGAATCTGGTTCTTAGTCTTAACCTTGAGCTATAACTACTATACCATCTTCACTTAGAAACACAATTTCCCCTTCTCTTCAGAACAGATAGATAAGATTTATTGGAGGGAGAGAGAAAAGGGAGATCTGTTGCAGCTATGAAATGATTCAAGGCTAAGTCCCTGCTCGATCCCTCTTCCCTATACGGCTGGGTGCTTCCCAACACTTTATTAGCTATAGTAGCCTATTAAAAAATCCTGGTAATAATTAGACGGCAGCATAGGAATATCCAAAATTATGTTGACTGGCAAGAAGTAATTTGCTGAGATCCTTTTCTTACCTCTGGCTCAGCATTGTGAACTCCTCTTTTGGGCAATGCAGTGACTTTTTGTGGATACACTACTTCATAATCATTAACATTCCCAGATTCCAGGATGATAGAGCTTCCTTCATAAGGAGGGGGGAAAGAAGAAGAAAGGTTTTTATTACATTGGGAAGTTATTCAACCATTCTCACATTCACAACTCAGTTTGTTACTCAATTATCAATGAAGAATGGAATCTTTTTCTAGTGGAAGAGACCACACAAATCGAGGTGTCCACCGGGTATGCAATTTGCTGAATGATGATTGACAGCTGGGAGACTATCTAGAGGCATTGATTTGGGCAGGTGCAAAAGAAAGATTTTGGAACATGAATAATCAGAAAAATAAATAAATAAATCTCACTGAATGTGCAAGTTTGTGCACTGAGTGATAAGGATAACACAAAAACTTTGAATTACAATAGTCTGATTCACACAATTCAGTAAACCATACTACATTATTAACATTTTGCTTCCTGAACTTTTCTCGTCACAAACTCTGTCTCTTTGTCCTCTTCAATCTTCTAATTCTTTTACTCACATTATTGGAAAATCTTTTCTTCAAATTGAACATGCTTTTCTTCTGAGGATATTAGGACTTTTCTTTCTCAGGATCTATTATCTTGACAAAATGTAACAAATACCAGAAAACCATCTACATAACTTTACAACAAATGTGATCTTTGAGAGCAAGAACTCTTTTGCTCAGTCTGTCGAAATTGAAGTGGAGCAAATTTTGGTTAAGTATCAAAAGGAAAACCATAGAGACTTGTTGGGTGCCACAGACTTTTAGCAGTAAGAATCTGAACAAGGAAACCAAAGAAAACATCTTACCTTGATATGGAAAAACCGCTAAGCATATAGTTACCAAGAGAACTTGGATCATTTTGGAGCCTGGATGGGCTGGCGGACAGGAAATCTCCTTCTGCTTCTAAGCCAACCTGAGCTCTTCTCCTGTTGACTGTGAGAAGCATGTTCTTCAGCTTCATTCACGCCCTTATATGTAAAGGTGTTTGCTAAAGGATTTGCCCAAATTCTAACTTGTAACAATATGACGGGAGGGCAGTTTTCCAACTGGCTTAGTGCTTGTCACTCCAACAATGACATCTGGAAAGCTTCTTTCAAGGCATCCTTCAAAGCAAAAGCCAAAAGGAAGAGGATTAAATGCTCATATCAGTGCTGTCCCTGGCTCACATGTTAATACAGCTAAATTTAGGGCCTCTTGGGCATGGGGTCTTAAATGTCAAGAGTTGGTTTTCATAGTATTCTGTGAGTAAGAGCACTTTTTCAGCAATCTGGCATTTTTTCAATATTGCTCGCATTTAGTGCTGGTTGCCAGTCAGGGAGCTCAATGAACTGACTAGTAGCATCTGAAAAATGATGTTATTTTGGGATAGACTGAATCCATGTCAATGCATTGACCTAAGGAACCCCTGATTTCACTACAGGGGAAAAAACCCTCTATGCCATAATAGATTTCTCCCTTTGTAGAGAACTCAAAAACATTTGTTTTCCCTTAGGGAACTCTCCTTTTGTTTACACCTTTAGGCAATTTTGGGAGAAAGAGAAGCCACAGTAGAAACAGCAGCTTCATTCCAAGAGGACAAAGGCAAAACAACCTTCTCTTCATTTAGAAACAATGAGTTATTTGAGCCTTTGAAACTCTCTTTGGTGACCAGCTTCTTTTCTTTCAGAATTTCTGCCCTTACCATCACCAGATCTCTTCTCCTGCAACGAGACCAAACTAATTAAAATTGTAAAGCTGTTGGGGGAAGAGCTATAAAAGTAGCTCAAGCCACATCTTATGCTGAATTTAACCTTTCTGTTTTTAAGGGAGGATAAATGATAAACCAGTATTACAATGTATGCACACTTCTGCAAATATAGTCTGCTTTTAATGCTTTTCTTATCTCAGTTTGATGCTGAATCTGTTCTAAAATTTATAAATTCTTCTCTAATAATAGAAAAAAGGAAGAAATGCTTTCTCTTTCAGTCATCTTAAAAATGAGTTACTCAATGAGCTTTCTTGAAGTGAAAATGTGGTTCCGTTTTAGAGTAACAGGTCAGTAGACTAGGAAAATTCTCTATCATCACATACTTTTTCCCTATGATTGTTATTCATTTCCAAATTACTTAGATTAATTCTGTCTAAATTATTATTGTCTGATCTCTGTTTTCCTTTCTCTGAATGTGGCCACATTTGCTTTATTACTTTTAAAATATGCTGTGTTTTGACTACACATTTATTTTTCATTTATTTAAAGATAATTTTAGCAAAATTGTCTTTCCTAGAACTGGAACTTGTCCTTCTCCTTTTTATGAATTGACTATAAGAAGTTTCAACGACTTCTTATGTCAATGATTATAAGAAGTTTCTTGACTGATTGATAATTAACCACTCCATAAGCCAATATTCTGGACAAATGATTTTAGCTGTTCATCAAATCAACACATGAAAAATTAGTTTCTAACACTTTTGTCTAACACACTCCCTAAATGTATCATTTTCAAATTTTTCTTTAAAAAGTTTTTAGTTTTTTTTCTACATCTCTTCTTCTACATTCTGGGTTATGCTCCTTCGTCTCCTAAAATCACCATTTATTTTTTTTCTTTTACCTCCATTATGAAAAGAAATTTTATATAGCAACTTTTGTTCAGTAATTCACTAGCTTAGTCAAAAAAAAAGTTTTCTACATGCATTTTATTTAAGTAGGTGAATATATGTATAGGTATATATATTCTATGCATACTAATTTTTCTTTCAGAATATTTTGTCTTTTCTTTACTAATAGTCCCTTAGACTTCCAGATAATTCTAATCAACTGGGTATTTCCCAGAAGCCCTAAGCAGTGTCGCCAACATATCTAGATTTTAATTTAGCAGAATTTGGAAGTCTTAGGGATAGTACCATCTCTTCTACAAACTGCATAGGGATTTATTGCCAAATTTGCAACTTCAAGAACCCTTCAGCCCATTTTGCTGATGTAGCAGTTCTTGTCTAAGTCAAAGTTATCTCTTGCGCCACTCTTATTGACCCACCACATGTTTAATGGACCCGTGTCCCTCCTGGTTGGTACTGGCATCTTGGGAGGTGACCCGAGGCTGGCTTCTGGGCCTGGTGAATGCCTCATTGGGTGAGGGATCCTTACCAACCGCCTTGAAAGAGGCGGTGGTGAGGCCCTTACTTAAGAGGCCTTCGCTCGACCCAATGGAGCTAGCTAATTATCGTCCAGTCTCCAACCTTCCGTTTCTAGCGAAGGTTGTTGAGAATGTGGTGGCGCAGCAGTTTCCACGACACCTGGGCACAGCACAGAGACAGCCTTGGTCGCGTTGATTGATGATCTCTGGAGGGCCAGAGATAGGGGTTGTTCCTCTATCCTGGTCCTATTAGACCTCTCGGCGGCTTTTGATACCATCGACCATGGTATCCTATTGCGCCGGTTGGAGGGGATAGGAGTCGGAGGTACCGTTTTGCGGTGGTTCGGCTCCTACCTCTCCGACCGGAGGCAATGTGTGTTGACAGGGGGACAGAGGTCGACCCCGAGGCCACTCACTTGTGGAGTGCCACAGGGGTCGGTCCTCTCGCCTCTCCTGTTCAACACATATGTGAAGCCGCTGGGTGAGATCATCCGTGGTTTTGGGGTTGAGTATCATTTCTACGCTGATGATACTCAGCTGTATATTTCAACTCCAAACCACCCCAACGAGGCTGTCGAAGTGATGTCCTGGTGTTTGGAGGCCGTCGGGGTCTGGATGGGGGACAACAGACTTAAACTCAACCCCTCCAAGACTGAGTGGCTGTGGCTACCGGCACCTCGGTTCAGCCAGCTGACCCCATCGCTGGCCATAGGGGGCGAACAATTGCCCCCTGTGGAACGGGCGCGCAATTTGGGCGTCCTCCTTGATGCCCGGCTGTCAATGGATGACCATGTGGCAGCCGTGGCAAGGGGGGCGTTCCACCAGGTTCGCCTGGTGCACCAATTGCGCCCCCTACTGGACCGGGATGCCCTACGCACGGTCACTCATGCGCTGGTGACGTCCCGCCTGGATTACTGCAACGCTCTCTACATGGGGCTGCCCTTGGGACGCGTCCGGAGACTGCAGTTAGTTCAGAACGCAGCCGCGCGGGCTGTGATGGGGAGTACGAGGTACTCCCACGTAACACCGCTCCTGCGCGAGCTGCACTGGCTGCCTGTGGTTTTCCGGGTGCATTTCAAGGTGCTGACTACCATCTTTAAAGCGCTCCATGGCACGGGACCTAGTTACTTGCGGGATCGCATCCTCCCACATACATCCCTGCAGCCAATTCGCTCACACAGGGAGGGACTTCTCCTGGTGCCGTCCACTATGCAATGCCAGCGGGCGACACCGAGGAGTAGGGCCTTCTCTGTGATGGGCCCAACCCTCTGGAATGACCTCCCCCCCGACATTAGAACCACTTCTGACCTTCCGGCAAAAACTGAAGACCCACCTGTTCCGATTAGCAGGCCTGGCATAATTCAACTGTCCCTCCTGGCAAATGTATTATATCTGGTTATTTTAGGGATTTTTTAATTCACTGTATCTGTTTTTAAGGGTTTAACTTATAATATATTGCTTTGTACAGTTCTTTTAACTGCATTTTAACCTCCTCCAAGTCAACTGTCAACTGTACATATTTAATTTTACTGTATCTTGTTATATTTTGTATGAACTGTACACCGCCCCGAGCCCCTTTTGGGAGAGGGGGCGGTCTAGAAGCATTAAATATTATTATTATTATTATTATTATTATTATTATTATTATTATTATTATTATTATTATTATTATTATTATTATTATTATTATTATTTGCATTTCTATATAGTATCATGCATGCCATTCTTTAGAACAAGAATCTATAGTACATCTCAATGATCTGTTTGTTCTTTTCAATTATATTAGAAAGTGAACTTCTTGTGATTCCTTTATTACAGGTATCAATCATAAATTCTTCTGTGCTTTGAACACAACAAATGCTCTTGGTTATTTGTGTTTGATAAATGATAAATTCTCAGGAATCCCTTCTTGAACTACTCTGCACACTTTCTCCAACCAGTCAAATGTCTTAGTGATACAATATCCCAAAATTCAGTAGGACATTTTCTCTAGCACAATTCAATCCCCCCCCCCCCACAGCAATTACTGAAGGAGAATACCAAAAATCCCCTTCAAAAACAGTGTCCATGTGTTAGAGAAATAATTAAAATCGATGGAACATGTTATTCTATATTATCCTCTCTATGCAGATGTTTGTCAATAATTATTATTTCTATTCTTTATTAAATAATCTGATCATTCTGATTTGGTTTATTTCAAGATGGTATTGTTGGATCAATCTGATTTTATTTCCGTGCCAAGTACTGTCCTATAATTTGTGCAGAATGCCATATTTACTCTAATCTTTTTTTTTAGATATTTGAGAACAAATATATATTTTTTCTTTTTACCTGTTTACCTGTGATTTTTGTGTTATATTTGCTGATCTATTTTTATATATTGCCATAATCTAGGAGCTATTATAAACTCAATCAAATTATATGATCTTGGTCAAAAAGAAGAAACATTAACAGAAAACACATCATTGCACACTAAGAAAATTGTTGCATAAGAGCTATCTTCAAGAATCTATTATATTCTCTTGTTTTAATCTCCCAAATTTCCTCCCTGGAGCTCAAATAGTACATGAGATCACTTCTCATTTTATCCTCACAGCACCAGTCTTGGGAATAAGTCTGCACTAAGAAAAGGAACATCCAAAGTCATCCAGTGAGATATGCATGGTAAGCAGAGACTTAAACATGGCTATCCTGAATCCCATCCAACATCTCAATTTATATAACACTGGCCCTTGAAAAAGATATCAAAATAAAATAAATGTTAAATATCAATTAGAAAATCTAATATAGACGTTGGTAGATTTGTAAATGATTCAATGCATGCTTCGATTCTTCTTCTTCCTTTTTGCAACCTAATCTTTTTTTTTAAAGGTTAGACAGGGAACCTTAGAGAAGTATTTTCTCCAGGAAGTAAGTATTCTTTTCACCTCACTCATCAGTTGAAGGAAACTTCTTTACAAGGCAAGGAAAACTGTAAATATTTGTGTGGGCACAGACTTTGGAGGCTGAAAGTCCTTCTGAGTCACAACACCAATAGAAAAGAAAGGACATGGTTTAACCTGTCATTTGTGACAAGAGGATGATGTTTACTATACTTGAGAAGAAATGGTTCTTTGCCAACCACAATATTCCATTACTGGCAGCAGCCATTCCAAACACACTTATAGCATTGTTGCACTAGGATTAAAGTCTTAATTTTTTTTGGAAAGTAAGCATTAAAGAAAGAAGGGCCAGATTAAAGTCTTTGGAACCATGACCATATCAGCACTATCCATAATATGCAGTTCCCATAATATAATCATGCACCTATTATCAGGTGCAAATAACCAAGAGCAATCCTAGAACATAAAAAGATTGGGTTGGAAGAGACCTTCTAGTCCAATTTCTGTGCAGGGAAGGAGATCCTATATCATTGGAGACAAATGGCTGTCCAATCTGTTCTTGGAAACCTCCAATAATGGAGCCCCCACAACTTCCAGAAGCAAATTGTTCCACTGATTAATCGTTCTCACTGTCAGAAAATTTCTCCTTAGTTCTAGATTGAATCTCTTTTTAATGACCTTCCACTTGTTACTTCTTGTCCAGCCTTCAGCTGCTTGGAAGAATAAATTGACTGCCACTTCTCTGTGACAGCCCCTCAAGGACTGGAAGACTGCTATCATATAACCCCTAATCTTCCCCTTTGTTACACAGGACATGTGGAGTTCCCTCTTCTTTCATCATATAGTTTAGCCTCCAGACTCCTTATTATCTTTGTTGTTCTCATCTCATCTTTTTATTTTGCATCATGGTGACCATAATTAGATGTAATATTCCATGTGTGGTTTCCCCACTGCAGTATTATCATTTATTGAAATTATCCCACCTGTTTATGCAACCTAGGAGCACATTAGCCTTTTTGGCAGCTGCAGCACACTGCTGGCTAAAACTTTAGTAGAGGTTCTACAAGGACACCAGGATTTCACCAGTATGTATCTGTGCATTTTGCTTTTCTTGCCTCTGTATAAAACTTTACCTTTCTGACCACTGAATTTTGCTAGATAAGGCCCAATGTTCAAATCTGTCATGGTCGTTCTGAATCTTCATCTTATCTTCCAAAGTGTTGGCTGTTCCCCTCAGCTTGGCACTGCCTGTAAATTTGATGAGTTCCCCTTCTATTCATTCATCTAAATGACTTATGAAGCTGGTGAAGAGTACAAGGCCTAAGTCAGAATTTGGGCTTCCCCATTGCATACCTCCTGCCATAGAGATATACTTCCATTGAGAACTACCTGCTAAGTGTGATTGGTCAGTCAGTTGCAATCTGGTGGTGATACTGATAATCTCACAGTGTTCAATATTTCCAAAAGGTGGGCTGTTGCCTACTTTGTCACATGTCATACTGAAGTCTAGTAAAACTATGTCCACAGTGTTTCCCTTATCCACTGATGTAGTCACTTTCCCAAAGAAAGAAATATGTTTCTTTGACCAACCCATGGTGGCTTCTATTAATTGTGGAAGGTATAGTGGGTAAGCAATACTGGACTGAATTCTTACTAACGGAGATTGAACGATAGGGGGAATTGAAGGTGCAGGAACTTTGGCAGAGAGTGACTGTCATGTTGGAATTCAACACAATGCAGGCACAATTCAACAAAACCATTGAATTCAAAGCACACTGTTGCCATTGTAAAGATGAATCAACTAATGGTAAATGCTAAATTGATACTAGAAAAGGGTCAATGAAATTCATGGAAGGCTGGGCTTGGGTCTCTTGTAGCAATGCAAGAACTCCAAACTGAGGTCACATTTAATTCCATTCTCCAGCTTTGTCTGTTCTTCTCCTACATCTATATGATTTATGGCCAAATGTTTTCTTCTTTATTTCTGGTTTATATTTAGATTCCACACACACACACACACACACACACACACACACACACACACACGCCTTTATTACTTTTATAAATAAGTCAAGGTGGTGAACATTCCGTATATTCTTTCATTGTCCTATTTTCCATAGCAACATTGTTGGGGAACCTTATGTGTTCTGTTGGGCTAACAGAGAAGCCCAAAGTCATCCAACTGGCTTTTATGTCTTAAATGGGCTCACAGTCTCCTGGTTTCTATTACCAGCATCTTAACCACTATACCAACTGGCTCTTTATGACTCCGTTTGTTATTCATTTTGTTAATGGATATCTCCCCAAATTCTAACCACCACCAACAAGGTCCAGAGATTTTCATGAGTTTTGACTGCAGCTATGGGCATCTGCAGGGAGATTGGTAAGAGAGTGTCAAGATGATGCCATAAAGCCATGTCTCTTTTATACTGGCAGGTCAAATGTGTGCATTCTTGACTGCCACTAATTCTAATGTTGCATAAACCTCATTATGACCCTTTACAGCTTTGGAAGATAAAATCAAAATAAGCAGAGAAAGAAAAGAATTAAAGAAACAAATCAGGGAAGAAAATGCTTTCTTTCCACATTCTCCTTGGCATTAATCTCCTTTTAATCTCCTTTAATTTCATTTTGTCTGTTTCTTTCAATCAGATGCTGGTAAGAGACAAGACAAAACAACTGTGAAACAATTATTATGCTTAACCTTTTGGTGATCACTTGTTGCTGCTGGTAGTTAATCTTTGGTGAGATTCACAGCCTTTGGGGCTGCTTGATAGCTCAACACCTTAAGTCCTAACCAAGGACCTAGGAACTGTTAAGGTTGGAGGATATAAGCTGTTCCAAATAGGGTGGTTTTTTGTAGAATCAGAATGTTCAAGTCAACTAAATTTAGAATTTCCAAATAGCGAGGTAGCCCTTTAGGTATTGCTCCAAGGGCTCCAACTGCAATTGGGACAACACATGATTTCTTTTTCCACAGCTGCTCAACCTCAATTTGCAAGTCCCGGTATTATTATTATTATTATTATTATTATTATTATTATTATTATTATTATTATTAATAATAATAATAATAATAATAATAATAATAATAATAATAATAATAATAATAATAATAATAATAATAATAATAATAATAATAATAATAATGCAGGCTTTCCTACTGTCAAGCTATCATAATGGTGATATTACTGCTATTTTTAAGCAGCTATTGCTTATTAATACTGTGGGGTCCTTTTTGCTTGCAGACATTTCATTACCAAACGGTAATATCATCAATGCTATTGTTGGCTGGTTTCACAAAATATGGAATCATTGTGATGGAAGGGACTCAGAGGTCTTGTAGTCCAATTATCTGCTGAAGTCACGAGTCGTATACCATCCCAGTAAAATCTCCAGTGAATGTTCATTCCATTGATTAATTGTTCTCACTGTCAGAAAATTTATCCTTACTTTTAGTTTGGATCTCTCTTTAATAAGTCAATGCCCTCTTCACTAGGATAGCCCCACAATTACTTTTAAGACACTTATCCTGTCCCCCTTAATCTTTCTCTTTAATATGTTAGACATACGTAGCTCCCGTAACCATTTTTTCCACTTCAGTAAAGGGTTATATCAATTCACAGAAGTCATGGAAATAATCATGTAACCTTACCTGGCACTGTCCCCATTTACAAAGCTTTCATATGACTTGGGATGGCATTTCATTGCCTTTTTGGATATGGTCCCAATCCTTGAAAAACAAATACAAAACATTTAGCAGAGTAAATCTCATCCATGCCAAGAACCTATAATAATAAATACACACTCTGACATTCAGCTTTCTCATGGCAGGAATTAGAAAATAATAGGAAGACATATTTACCCTAATCACTTCTGCAAAGAAAGATTTTAACAGAATGAAGAAGGTAAATCTGAAGAGTTATCTGAAGAATACTAATTTGTGAAATCATAATTATAAATGCTAAAATCTTAAGAAATGCTTTGGTGATTATTTATTTTTATTTTACTGCTGTCCTCTGCACAAGGTGATGGCTTTTTTCCCTGGCATTTGATGGCATCTTATAGTCTTATCTAACGGCCCAGCTCTTGATCCAAAAATAAGAATCTTAAAGTTCCCTGAATCACCAAAACTTTTCTTAAGATTTTAGCATTTATAATTATGATTTCACAAATCAGTGTTCTTCAGATAACTCTTCAGATTTCAATTTAAAAAAGAAATAGAAGAATGCACTTTGATTCGAATTGTGAGTTCATGGGCACCTTCTCACCCTTGAAAGCAGCAAGAATCCTGCTGCCAACTATGGTCTATCTCCCACCACTTATTGTAGTGTGTTCTACAGGGGCTTCCCTTGAAGAATATTCAGAAGCTACAGTACATCTGAAGAGTATTCGGAAGCTACAATTGGTCCAGTTTTGGTGTGGACAGTTTTGGAGGCTCCTTGGATAGCAAATGTAACACCTTGTTTCAAGAGCTGCACTGACCTGTTTCTGGGTGCAATTAACATGCTAATTATTATCTTTAAAGCCCTTCAGGCCATGGATCTAGGATATCTACAGAATCATCTTTCCCTAAAACCTTCCCCACTCACGCTGCTGCAGGTCTTTCTGCCAAGGAATTTCAGCTGGTGGGATCCGGAAGAAGAACGTTTTCTGCCATTGCTCTTCACCTTTAGAACATTTTGCCACAGGAGATAAGATTCACTCTCTTTCTTTTGTCCCTCAGATAAAGCCTTAAACCTTGGCTATGCTGGCCTGTCCTCTCCAAATCCTTGGGTTTTTTGTTTATTTTTTTAGATTAAATTTTTAGTTTAATGTTCTTAGATTTATAATTGTCAAATGTTTTGTGTGTTTTATCTTTTAAGTTGCTCAGAGCTGCCTTCAACCATGAGATGGGTATGAAATGAATGAATGAATAAATGAATAAATAAATGTAAAAAAAGAGACTGTCAATGGCCTAAAGCAGGGGTATCAAACTTAAGTCCCAAGGGCTGGTTCTCTTGCCAACTGATCTGGTCAGATAAACAACCTACAGCTCCAGGAGGTAAGATGTTCCATTTGGGTGGTAAAATGGGATTTCACAGATGGCTGTGAAATCTGGAACTGCAGGAAAATAAAAACAGATATTTTTGAGTTGAGTACTTGAGTACTAAGAACCAGGGCACAAGTGAGCAGTTTTAGTACTTCTGTTTGAGAAGCTTTTTCAAATACAGAACAGGAGTGGAAGGATGAGGCTCTCGAAACCAACTACTCTAGTGTCTGAAAGTACAAATCTCCCACTGTCCCCTTTACAGTCTGAGAAACTAGGGAGGGTCCCTTTGGAGGCTCTTGCACCACCTAGTATGCAGCTGTGGGCCATGTTGTCTCTTGTATTACTATTCCCTCGCTTTGCCCAGTCTTTTCGGGGTTGTTCCCACATACCATTACTGTTTGTGATTGAAAGGACAACGTCAAATTCATGTACTTTGTCTGGAAACATATCTACCATTAATATCAGCTTATCTCATTTAGAATATTCAAAACCATAGTACTATGTAAATGCCATCATCCCTTCCTATTCTCTTGGATCTTATCCTAGGTGTCATCAAAACAAAGTGTGTGAAAGAAGATCTGGCACCAAAACCACAAAATTTATTGTCTTTATGTTGGCAAAATCCACATAACCAGTGAGCTTCATTTACTGTAGCTGTTACTGCTTCTAAACTCCTCTGGCCAAATATGATATGAAAAACTATCAAACATTGTTACCAATGCATTAAAATGTGTCTGACTCTAGGGGGCAGTGTTCACCTCTGATTCACAGCTGAAGAGCTTCTGTGGTCATGTGGCCAGCATGACCATATGCAGGTAGAAGACAAATAAATAGCATGTATTTAAGGGTGCAGTTGAGACTCATGCACAGTAGATGTCAGGGTTGCTACACATACAAAGAACTTTTTTAAAAAACAACAACAACTATGATTTAAAAATCTAAATGTTTAAAACTGATGTCTTTTAATGGAGTGTAACATGCCCTGGCAGGATAACAAATGGTTTAACAAATCTCAGAGGAATTCCAAACAATTTAGTTAATATTCATATACTTATAACCCGTTTTATTTCACTCAACCTCATTATGCATGAAGCATTCATTATCTCATACAGTGTCACCGTATAAACTTGCTTATTCCATTTTATAGACAGAAAGCTCAAGCTGCTATTATCAAACTTGCAAAAGACCATTTGGTAAATCAATAGTTGTAGCAGAATCTAAATCCAGATTGATTCCTTTATGTGCTCCTTTTCCAATATCAGGAATGTCACAGATACATTCCCGTGCTGGAATGCAGTGAAGAAATGGTTTCCCAGGGAGGTGAGAAGTTTGCTCTAATCTCTTTTAACACCATTTAATTGATGAGCAACAGCTTTTTGCAAGTTGTGGATTCAATCTATTTGAAGTTGCAAGATTGGAGGTTTTTTTTTTTTCACCCCCCTCGGGTAAAGCGGCATTTGGACTATCTCTCGATCTCGGAATGGAGAGAGAGAGAGTAAACCGTTGAATTACTCACTTGTACTAACTATGTGAGAAAGATTTACATCACAATTGCAAGAGGTGATTCCTGAGTTGTTTTAAAAGTTTTATCGAAACTTTGGATGCTTTGCTTCCTGGTTCCCTGTGAAAGGGGGAGCCAAGATGGCCCACTTCCATCTTCATCTTCGCTCTTATAAATGAAACTAGCCTTTCGAAACTACCTTTGAAGAAATTTCTGGCTTTATATTATTATTACCCCCCGAAGGTCTCCTGGAGCCCCTCCTGTTATGTGGTCTTTCTGGATTTGGATTATTTGATTGTCTTCTTTCGGCTTGGAACTGTCTTTGAGGATTAACTTTCACTTCTGGGCTTGTCTGCTTCCACGGCATCACCCAGCTGCGCATTCCACAGACGCCATTTCTTTTGTATAAGACTTACACTCATCTCTGAACTTAACAAATGGGGCCCAGAAAACCACCTCCTGGCAAGGCAGCCTCGGTGCCCACTTCCTCCACATCCAGCCCAATGACTCAACAGACAAAAATTTCATCATTCTTACAACAAGAAGGGACTGGAGAGAGTTCAAAGGACTTATCTGTTACCCAAATGTTCCAGGCTCTTATGAAGAGTCAAGATGAATTGAAAGAAGAGGTGGCAGACTTTAAAGAACAGCTCAGGGATGTACAGCAGAATTGGAAGAGAATTGGAAAATTTCATGGTAAAGATGGAACTGGAAAGAATGTCCCTTTTTCTCAGATTCCAGAAACTACCGGAGAGAGAAGATGACGATCTTAAGGATACTATGTGTACAATCTTAGCAGAATATATTAAGAGAGATGAAGAATAGTTGCGGTGGGATATGGACCTGGTTTACAGGATCAATTCAGAATATGCCAGAACACATAATGTTCCAAGGAAAGTACATGTTAAATTTCTCAGGAAGACCACGAGGGATGAGGTTTTGGGGCCCCAAAGGGGGAGACCACTAAAATATAAAGATAAATAAATTGTTATTCTTAAACAAATTCCCCAAAAAATAAGAGATAAGAGGAGGAAGTATTCCTCCTTATCAAAGAAATTATATAACAAAGGAGTTTGTTTAGATGGTTATTCCCAGAAGGAATGTTGATCTTCTGGGAGGGAAATAGAATTAGAATTAATACAGTTGTGGAGGCAGAAGCCTTCATGAAAAAACATAGTGCCCTCCTAGAGGACAAAATCATAAGAGGTAATGAAAAAGGTGACAATACACAAGGTATGAGGGAGGGAGGGGCTGTGGCTCCGCCAGAGGACAGGGGTGAGGGAGCAATATTGAAAAGACTCAGGTCACAAAAATAAATGTATTTGAAATATTATTATAATTGTTGATATATTAGAAAGTGGCAAAAGAGATGATTGAACATATGGTTGATACAATGTATAACAGGATGCTGTTTCTGCTTATCTTTTATCTTTTGTTTTTTCTCTGTAAAAGTTGTGAGATTTGGAGAGATTTCTACCTTCAGCACGATTTAGCTGCCAAAATTTTTTGTATATCCACCTACCCTTTCCTACAAATGTTTAAAAACCAATAAAATTCTTTAAAAAAAAAGAAATGGTTTCCCAGAAGGGATGGGGTGAAATTCAGAGAAGTAAGAGGCAACTCTGCCTGGATATCATGTGTGAGAGAAAGAGGGCTCAGCTCCCCGCCCCCACTCTTGATTGTTCACAGGTGATATTGTAGATAGTTGAGATATGTAAATTAAAACATACCTGAGTATGTTTTCAAAACCCACAAAGCAATGGTGGAAGATTGTTACACTTATGGGAATTCATGCTCTGACATAACTACTGAATATTTGGGAAGATTTGCTGCTAGAGATGAGGTAGCTACTTCAGATGACGGGCTTTGAATGCAGTTTGAAATTATATTTATTTAGCTAACTTTCTCACCCAGTCTTGAGAGCTATCATTTAGATTTTTCCACTGAAGGTAACTCACCCATCTTTCTTAATTTCTGGGCTTCATCCTGGAAACTTTGCAATCAGACAGATAGTCTGGTACCCAGTTTAAATGAATAATGTGATATTACATTTTTTTTAAAAAAAACCTTTCTAAGGCTTTGCTTTCCTGAAAATATGATTGCCACAGCGATGGATTATTAGAAAAAAGGAACTTTACTTATTGATTGGTTTTGGTGCCAGACTGTCTGAGGATTTTGTACTGGATTTGAGAATTATGTCTTCACTTACAGTGACAATGTACCCTACAGTATCAAAGTGAAACATTTTCAAGGAAGAACCAAAGTCCAGTTGCCTTTTGAAAAGCACACGTGTTGCAATATGGGAAAGATTTATATTTTGGGGCTATTTCCGATCTAGAATGAGACAGGTGACTGTGAATAAGCTAAATAGAACTTCTTTAATACCAGTAGATATTTCACCTGGAAGGTTTAACTCATGATTGCATGCATGTTCTTGATACGGTTTACTTCATCAAACCAGATTTGAAAGACGAGCCTTTACAAATGCAGAATGAGAATAGTTTATTGATGGAAGCAGCTACATCTTGGAAGCCAGCATAAAATTTTGGGAGAGGAAGCATTGCCTTTCAATACACCAGCTGTGCATTGCAATTGGCAAGTGGTAAAATGGCCATTTTTCTTGACAGCAAATAAGCCTTTGGTGTTGTATGTGACCATTGAGCTTTGTGGCAGGAAAAAGGTGTGATTGTAGCAAAAGATAATCAGGTTAAATATGGAGAAGCAATATTGCAAAATTTAGATGCCATCTAGAAGCTAAGAATGATTTACTAGTAGGATAAAGACAGATGTGTCTCTTTGGACTTGAAGGAAGCCTTCTGGAAGGAAGATCTCCAAAATCAAATTATAGAGAATCCAGTGGTTGATCAGTAGGCTGTCTGAACATCAACACAATGCCCGTTGCTGCAGACCTGAAAGTCAAAGTAAGAGATTATCAATAGAGCAGGGGTGTCAAACTCAGGGTTGTGTTTGACCTTTTTTTGGGGGGGGCAGAATAGGTATGGCCAGGGTGGGTGTGGCCAGCTCAACATCACTTTTGCTGGGTTTGCCTGTGGTGGCTTGAGCACTCTGCCAGAGAAAACAGGCTCCCAAGCTCCATTTTTGGCTGCAACAGCCTCCTGCAACACTTTGCCAGCAGAAACGGAGTTTGGACCTCTGTTTTTGCTGGCAGAGGCACCGTGGGCACGTCCATCACTGTTTCCAGGGCAGCCCTGTGGGGCAGATTTAAGCAGCATGTGGGGCGGATTCAGCCCCTGGGCCTTGAGTTTGACACCCCTGCAATAGAGTAAGACAGCACTTTCCTCACAACTAAACTCTGTCGTTCCTTAGCACTAACCCAAATTTCTTTCAGGTTCTACATTGTATCAAAAGACAGGGTGAAGTGATTCTTGATCCTTTCACATAACGCTTGGGATCACTTCAGCACTTCTAAGTGGCTTCATTGAACTAGGTCACAACCAGCTCTGCCCTGATTTTCTCATTTCTCTCTTCCTCCTTCCCTATGGAGATACCTACAAGTGAAGAGAAAGGACTGTCTCTGTCCAGAAAGTGTTGCAAGGGAGAAGCACAAAGCTCTGAGGAGGCCAGGCATTTTGTTCTTAGAAGAAAGAAAAAGCCCTGGACATTCACTTCATTTGTTGTGGCTGCTGTTTGAAGGAAAAACAAAATAATAAGAAAACCCCAAGAAGGCTAGAGGGATACTTTTTCTTCTGTGTACATTCTCTGTAGTTTGGAAAATCTAAACCAGCTTTCAGCAAGATCCATTATGACACTTGTAGTGATCAACCCTTGGAATCCGAGCACATAGAATAACAGGTAATCTTTTACTGACCCTTCCATCTTCACATTTTGTTCTAGGTTCAACCAATCCTTCATCTGGTGTTGCTTGAGAATATATTAATCGGCATTCCCCTTTGTTTTCACTTGTGCAGTATAACCTGCCACACTTTACATCCCTGAAAAGGAAACAGTGAATTCATTGTAGTTAAAAAAAATGGAGTAATGAGAGGATGTTTATTTGTTTATCTCTACAGTGACTTACAATATAATAAAAAAGTGAGAAATTACTAAAAACAATTATAATTAGAATAAAAGCTAAAAACCAAGATAATGGGCAGCCTGGGGGTGAGAATTGACTCTTCCTGGTCAGCCACCCCGAACGTAGCAGGCCCATGTTGTAGACGCAGGCCAAGGGGCAGAGCTAGGTCCATAGGCTGTTCCGGGAGGCCAGAATTCTGGAGGCAGATCTCACTTCTGATAAGAAAATATTGCCAAGCAGAGAATTCTTTTCTCCTGCACCTGGACAGCCAAAAGTCTTTGGCTGACAGAATCTGAAGCAGGCACTTTCCACTGAAGGACTGGGGCAGGTCAATCCCAACAAATAAGGCAATTCGACCAATATCTTGGACCTATTTCATAAAGGGCTTTAAAGGTAATGACCAGCTGCTTGAATTGGGCCCAGAAGCAAACTGGCAACCTGTGCAACTTGTGTAACAATGTGGTCACACATGCCATGTTCCAGGGGTGTCCAGCACTGTCAGCATCTTTGCCTTCTGTACCAGCTGTAGCTTCTAAATGCTCTGCAAGGGTAGCCCTATGCAGTCGTCCAGCTGGGACCAGGACATGAGTGACTGCGCTAAGAATCTTCATCTCGGGTTAACCTTTATGGGTTTTTGTTTAGTTATGTGTCAGGGGCAAGAACTAGTTGCCCCTGACACATAACTCAAAAATCTCACAAGGTGTTTCAAGTTTTGGAGATCACAATTCCCTGTATCTCCAACCGGCTCCCTGTGATTTCCCTGTTTTTAAGGATGAAGATGGTTGACTCAGTATTCTTATCTTATGAGCAACTAATGCATCCGTTATCCACCTGGAAAACCCTTAAAGCAGATTTAGGAGACTTTAGAGATTTTCCAGATCTCTAGCTTAAAATTCTCACAATCTCTGATCAGTGGATGACAGGGGATGATGAAAGTTGAAATCCAAAGATTGAGGCAACTGCACTAAATATCGGAGAGGGAAATTGCCTTGAAAAATAGTTATTATTCCATTTCAATCTAATTAAAAAAAATATGAGAGTAAAGAGGAAAAAAGATTGAAATAGGAATGTATAAAATAAAAAGTCCCCTTGTTTTAACAAGAAACAATGGCACAGGGGTCTGTGTGTTTGTGTAAGAGCCAAAAGAAGAATCTGGATTTATACCCATGACAAACAGATAATGTGGCTTATTGTTTAGTTTGGGTTCAACATGTGGTGCAAATTTGGCCATTGTGATTTCTAAATCATGATTTATGGCTAAATGCAATTCATAAACTCATCAACCAGGGTTTGTACAGTAATATGCAGGGTAAACAAGCTGGGTGATGTCATCCCAAAGAGAAAAGCTGATTATAGCGTAGTCCTTAACTTATGACCACAAATGCATGAAGAATTTCCATTTCTGAACAAGGCTGTTGATAAGTGAGCTGCACCCAATTTTATAATCTTTTTGCCATGGTTGTTAAGTGAATCACTACAATTGCAAAATAAATCACATTGTTGTTAAGGAAATCTGATTTCTCCCATTGTCTTTGATTTATTGGAAGCTGGCTGGAAGGTTGCAAATAATGAACATGTGATCTTGGAACACTGCGCCAAACCAAGCACCCAAATATTGGTCACATGACTATAGGAATGGGGCAACAGTTGTAAGTGAAAAGGCAAGTTCTAAGTCACTTCTTGGAAGTCATTAAGGAATGGTTGTAAGTCAAGAACTATCTGTCATTTCTGACAAAATCTTTTAAAAGGCAGTTTCCCAAGATGGAAAACAAAGGAAAATTAGCCATCCAGAAACTGATTCACATTTCTACGGTTTTAGCCAGATGGCAGGATCATATTCCTGCAGATGTGGACCCTAAAATATTTCTTATTATCCTTATATTATATCATCATCATAGAAGGAAATAATTTAGATTGCTTACTGTGGTTCACATGGAATCCTTACACCATTTTCCCTTCTGCAGTAGCCATAATCATTCCCCTTGCGATTAATTCTAAAACATTTATCTGGAGACACATTTATATCTGCAAGAGGGAGTGAAAAACCAAGACAAATACATGAATGTATAACATGCCAGCAGGATAAAGAATAATTTAAGAGATTCCAGAGGATTAAAGAAACTATAGTTAATATTTGCTTATTTCTAAGCTACTATTTTGTAACCCATTATTTATCTAATCCTCATTATGCCTGAATCGTTTTCTATCTAACCAGCTACATTAAACTTCCTTATTGAATTTTATGGGCACAAAAGCTGAAGCCACTTTTGTGCCACTTGCAGAAGACCATGCAGAAAATCAATGGCTGGAGGGGAATCTGAATGCAGCTCCATTCCTCTGTGTGCTCATTCTCATTTTCCAACTTTAACACTGTTGTAGAAATATCCCTGTGTTGGAATGTAGCCTAAAAGTCAGGAGTGATGAGTGAGAAGAATCACATCCCCCAACATCTGTTTCTTCAATTTTTGTGCCAAGTGTAAAGAAAATTTTAATCCTGGGATTTGAATATTCTTAGCACACAGTCCCATAATCAATTTACATTATCTCTCATTGAGATTGGCCCAGATCTTTGTCCAATTTGGGAAGGTATCCATAACCCACAAAAGACACTTTTCTCAAAGTCAGTCTTTCCAGATTTCTTGACTACAACTGCCATCATCTTGGACCATTGGCCATTTTCTCTAAGGATGACTGGAGCTTTAAACCAAAAGATCTAGAAGGCTGAGCTCTAAAGCCTCCAAAGAAAGAACTTCGTCTTGAAAAATTGTTCCATCTGTACAAAACCCTCAGAAATTGTAGGTGCTCCAATGCTGGAGATTTTTAGAGAGGACGTGGGAAATGGTATAAGGTTTCCTACTTGAGCAGGGAGTTGGACTAGAAGACCCCCTCCTTCTTACTCTGTTATATGCAATCATGATTTACTATGGATACAAAGGAGAAAATCTTTGATTAATGCAATGACTGTCTTAGTCTTTTACAATAAAACTATTTTTCAAATCCTCTGGTTGACTTACCTGGCACATTGTTAAACAAATCACGACATTGTTTTTGCATGGTGGGGCATGTCCCATTGTAGCAGTAACCTTGGTTGCTTTCGCATGGTCCTCCATTGCTCTTGAAGCTATCTGTGGGACACTCAGCAGATTGGCCAGTGCAGAGTTCAGCCTCATCACAGTCATCCTTTGCTGCCCGGCACACTGTTGTTGCGCTCTTAAACTGTGGGTGAGAATGGAAAATATTCCCACCTGTCATTCTTTAGCAGCAAAGATCAGAGTCAAACTATGATTCATGACACATTTCAAAATTTCCTCTTCGTCTTCATGAGGATTTCTAATCAAGGCATCCCTTGCAAAAAATTGCCATTTTGCACTTGTGCATTGTGCCTAGAACAAGTTGCAGCCTGTCTTCTTCGCTACGGAAAAATGATTGCAATGAAAGGCTCGATTTCTGAAACACAAGACTACATTTGGCTGACCATGAAGTGAAAATCAATTGGGCTGCCAATGGTTAACTGATGAACTTCTCATGATATATTTTTTATTTCCTTACACGGGAAGAAGCATTCCCAGAATTTTCTGTGTTGCTGAAAAATGTCTTCTCTTTCTATGAATCTGGACTTGTGATGAAAATATGGAAAGAACAAAATGATTTGGGACCCTCTGCTCAAAAGGTTCATTGCAGAATCAACTGGGATCCTATATAGAAGGAATGAGGAACTTGAATCTCTCTCTTTATGATCCTGCAGCACCTCCAGAATGTGCCACCTAAATAACTGAATTTAGAGCTTTAGAGAGCAGGTAGGGAATTTAAGGAGGGGTGGGAGAGAAGCAATTTTATTTCCAGAAATCTCTTAAACCTATTTCCATCCTAAAAATCTCAGTGAGAAAAATGTCACAGCATTACCAGAGACCTCCCAGAACCTTCCAAAAAGTCAAGGAGCTAAGTTAGGGCATCAATCTCAAACATTGGGCACCCTTATTTAAATTGGACTTCCATGCAAAGTCAATCCAAGAACAAATGTATTATTTTCAGAGATTTAATGTACAGAAAGAGGGCATGTTCGATTAAGACAAGTCTGAAATATTGTTACATTATCTTCCCTATGGATATGTTCCTACGGGTCAAATAATCTGGAAGAGGGGATAGGAAGAGGTTAAAATGTTTTGATCATAGTAAACAGCCAAGAAATATTACATTTTTATATTTATAATATAAAGGTTAAAATTGCTCTTGGTGTTAAAAATAAATAAGTCTTACTCTGCATTTCTTACAACACTCTCCAGCGTCACACTGTGCCCTAGGTTTCAGCTTACAAGTTGCAGCATTGCAGCAGGTACTTTGACAAGTCTGAAAATGAAATCATATCAAAGGATGTCATAGAGTGTTTGGCCTGGTCTTTTTTAATTGGTCTATTTTGAAGAGGGAAACTGTGAAGGAAAAAGATATGTCTGTGATGGGTTCCCTCTTATGGGTTCAAGCTAGCAAATGCACAAATGGTTTGTTATTGTAAACGGTTGATGGCATATCGATGTGAAACAGACTTCTCTGATATCTCCTATGTGGAAAGAATAAAACAAATAAAAATATCCTCGTCTCCCAATTGTGAAGGCCACATAACCTAGAGACCCCATTCCTTTCTTATTCATGAGGGATTTTGTAATCGTCATGCCAGCCTTGGAGGTAGTCCAGAGAAGAAGCACCAACCATGAATATTAACCCTACCTTAATTGTAAGGTTACAGTAGCGGAATCTTTAAATACTGAAAGTTTATTTCTAACACCCCCCCCCCCCATTCTTATGGACCAAGAGAATGTGTGGGAAGTGTTCCTCTTCAGATGTTTGCCATGCCCTGCAGGCTAATCTTACACACTTATATGACCATTGAGTAGATTTTTCCTCCTCGTCTCTCAAGGACATTCTTACAAACTATTACATTTTTAGTTAACAATACAAAGAGAACACTTCACTAAATTACTGTTCTTTTAAAAATATTATTAGGGATCAGAGCATAGATTAAAGATCATAAATTCTAGGAGGAAGCAGTTCAAGAAAATAGTGGGACAGATAATGTGGCCATGTCACCAAAATAGGGGTTTTCAGTAGGGAAGGATTTTGTTGGAGAGGTAAATCACCCATTTTTAAAAATATAACGTCTTCCCCAACTGGTAGTGAGAAAACCGTTCCTTATTCTTCCACAACTGGTTCCCCAAATCCAAGAAACCATTGCATACATGCATGTATATAAAGGGCACAAATCTATGCCATTCACAAACCAACCTCTTGGATGGCTCAAACCACTTAGAAAGCCAGATGATTTTTCAAAGGTTCCCATTTTTGAGATTTTTTTTTTCAAATTACTCTTGTTGATTAAAAAAAAAACCCTTACCTGAGGAGAGCCACAGTCACATTCTTCTCCTACTTCTACAAAGTAATTTCCACAAACTGCAGGTGCAACAATATCTGTTCTCAAGGGTTTGTTGAGAATGCACTGTGGGAGGTTATTAATAAGATATCTTTGATGTTCTTCATAACTACAGTGGCTGAACTGAAAGGAAGGTAGAAAACTGTAGAGATGAAATGAAATAAGATCAGGACATCATCCACATTTGGACTAGGAACAAAATTCATTGCAAAACCATATAAGATGAAAAAGGGATGGCTAATGAAGAAATATTGCTAAGGGGTACAAAGAGAACTCTTTGTACCCCTTGATCTTACTCCCAGATTATGCTCCCTCAGTTTAATTCCACCAACTTTCTTTTCTTTTTTAACCAAATAAATTTTCAATGAGATATTATGTAGTTGATTGAGCTACTTGTGTTTGAGTGGCCTGCCTTTCATTTTCATTGTTAGTCAGCCTCTCTGTGGAAGGACAATAATATAATTGAAGGGAAAACAGGTGGAGTTTTGTTTTTCTTTTCTTCTTTTGGAGGGATAGTAGTTTTTATTACAATAAAATCTTTGAGGCACATGGAGAGCTAACTATACTAACTCTCTATTTGCCTTAAACTATTCACTGTTGATTTCTTTTGTTGAAAATGTCATAATATCAGCGATGTCACACTGACCTCTGAAACTGCGTACTTAAATAGATGCAAACACAGTATCATATGCCCACCCAAGCAGCTTCCTAATGTTAATATAAACATTGGCCCTCAAGTTAGGGCTGGAAACAAGAACACAAAGACAATCTGCAGGTGGTCATTAAATAGACAAGATGGTCTTCTTTCAAGGTCAAAATTGTGCCAGACCCATTTCGTGGCGTTCATTGAGCAACATTGTTTTCTAAGCAAAGTCTTCTGTACAAAACACCATGAAGTGTCTAAAAAGTAATCATGATGCCCAGAAATCTTCCAGCAAGTACAGGAAAGGCTACATAGCATTCTCCATACTTCCTGACCTCATTGCCATTGCATAGAATATGAGACAATGTAGTCCTAGGGCTTTAGCAGAAGAAACCAGAAAGTGATCAATAGGGGACATGCTCACTGAGGCTACACAAAAATTACGGGGAGTTTTGCAATAGACAATTGCTGAGAATATTCCTTCAATTTGTTTGGCTTCCCTTTTCCTTTTCCCTCTTGATGAAGCAAAGGCTAAACATGGACCTGGAACAGAATATTTCTAGTCCTTGACTTGGTACCATAGAATTTCCATTGTCAAGCAAGCCAGTTATTAAGTGAGTCATGCTCAATATTACAACCACTTTGTTAAGTGAATCACAAAGTCATTAAGGGGCTCCAGCTTGCTCCATTGGCTTTGCATAGGGGAAGACAGCTAGGAAAGTCACAAATGACGATTACATGAATGCAGGATGCTACAACCGCCATAAATACATACTGATGTCACCAACTGCCCAAATTTTGATTCTGTGACTGAAGGGAGGCTGCAATGGTTTTAACTGTGACGACCAGTCATAAGTCACTGTTTTCACTGCCATTGTAACTTCGCATGGTTGCTAAACAAATGGTTGTAAGTCAAAGACCTATAGGTTGCTATCTGTTGATTTCAGAAGACTGCAATATATGGCAGAGATGTAACATATCTTCTATCTTTCAAGGGGCAAGGCAGGAAAATCCCAAGGACACTAATTGTGTTTAACTCCCTGACTATTTCATTTGTGCAAGTCCTTAGTATATTTAAGTTAACAATTAATTGCAATTCTTTAAAAGTGGCTTGATTGGAAAGGCATCAAAGGTTTTCTTCAATCCTTACCCTAGTGTTGGAGACATAATGCATGAGTCCGGTTGGCAAGCACAGGCATTTGTGTCATGATTAATGCCCAGGTTATGACCCATCTCATGGGCCATTGCAGATGCAATAAGACTTGTTCTTTTGCTATGATCCTGAAGAAAAGAGAATGCTTTACTTATTGTTAGTCCATCAAGAAACTGAAAGTGAATCAAATTATTATTAGCACTAAGTGGCTAAAAATGTGACTAAGTGGCACATTTTAAGTCAAGGGTACCATCTCAGAATTCCTCTAGCTAGCTCTTCTGAATGCATATATGCCCACCAAGACTCCAGAACATACACAAATACCTCCAGAAGAAAACTTTAAACCCCAGAAGCTACAGCACAGGAGAAGATCCAAACCTATGCATCCATTTGTTGTCTCATTCATTTAGTTACAAGCAACTTCAGTCCAAAAATATTCAGCATTTTTTTGTTCAAGTTAGCATTTTCAGAATATTGAAGGCTGAAGCCCTAAACAGACTTAAGAGTGAGTTGCTCTTTCTGAATAAAAAAAATGTCCTTATTTCGCAAACAGGTTTAGGATTACCTCATACTACCCACATCATAACTCTGCTTTTTAAGAAACAAAACTTATACATTCTTTCTATGTGAATAATAAACTAGGTTTACTGTATCACCTAAGTTGTAAACTGATGCTGTATCACCTAAGGTGATGCTGTAAACTTAGTTTACAGCATCACCTTAACTAATATGGTTTTCTTGCAGGATCTTAAAATACTACACTTTTTTAAAAAGTAGATTTAGTATTACCTCAATTGTCAATGTACCTTAATTCAATCATATGTGATCTAGATCCTAAATTTCTTGGAAGAAAAGAGGAGTGATTCATATTTGTCATTATGATTGCTAAGAATATTGTTCAGAAGCATTATTTGGGGGGTATTGTAACTTGATTTGACTTGCTCATTTACCAATCAGAGCACAGTTTCACTCCTCCTGATCCAGAAACATTATAATATATTGTCACTTTCTGATATTTAGCTCATTACATACAAAAAGTTCAATCTACAACATGTCTAGAATGCATTGGGCCAAAATGTTATCAATTGCGGCAGGACCTGGAGATGTGAAATGCACAAACAAATATGGATGAAAATGACATGGATCAAAAATCAGAAGACACTTTATTTGTAAAGAAGTTATGCCTATATATATATAAGTTTTCACTTGAGTACAAATAGGTAACAGGTATACTTTCTACTAACTTGAACAATTGCTGCAGAATGCTTCGACTTGCAGAAGCTGCTCACGTAACCTAATCCTACAGTATCTCCATTGAAGTTAATGCCCCTATAAAAAAGAAGGAGAGGTGGATAAAATTTATAGAAAATAGAAGCACATTATGTAGTCTTAGGGCATACATAACTCTCCATGGCTTTTTGCAAACCTCTCATCCCGTCCTCAGTTACTACCAGTTTTCAGAATGTTAGAATTCATTTTAGGCTCTAGTCTCAGATGCCATTTAGCTAAGTAGAACTTTTAAACATATTCATGATGTATATGTATATGTATATGTATATGGATATGGATATGGATATGGATATGGATATGTATTTGTGTTACAACCCCTGGTATGCCTAAATATGGGAGGAAGGTCACTACTCCCTCTTTCTGTCCTTCGGCTCATCACAGAAGACCATGCAGGCAGAAAACCATATTTTTATTTTTAATGTTGCCTTTTTATATTTGTGTTGTATTTGTACTGATAAATAAAGTACAGAGTGGGAACCAAAGCATTACTTAATCAAATTGAAAATGAATGTGTAAGTACAGCCAAAGCATAGCAGGATAATCATTTGAGTTTCAATTTTAAATCCAGGTGAAATGAAATGAAGCTGAGTTTTTGACCTACAATCATTCAAGGACTTCTCAAAACCAGCTCTCATCTACAAAAAAAAATAAAAGTGGTTGACTTTGACCCAGAGATATAGTTCACATAGGATTTAAAGAATACACCATAGAGCGGAAACTCTGTGCAAGCACAAACCTTCCCATAATCCTCCACTCCCAAACTCCCCCACAATGAGACGTACGTGAGTAACTGAGCGTTATCATTCCTTCTGCGTGGCAGCAAATCTGTTTCTCTCCATCTTCCAAATAAGTCCAAAGTGACATTCGCCGCTGACTGCACGTTAATCGGATCTTGGAGGGACCACACTTCTATGCCAATCAGTGCTACATGAATTTTCAGAAATCTGAAAATCTGTCAGGTGGACATGGGAGCAATCAGAAACTGAAATGCAATTAAACCTTGAGAAACCTTTCAAGGTTAAAAGGCAACTAACATTGGCTTCTATGGACAGGTGAACAAAATAGATCTAGGCATCAAAAGAAGAGAAATCTCTGTAGCTCAAGATTGGATTGTGGAGTCCTCGGTGCTCTGAGTTTGCTACTTTGCTTACAGAAGTAAGTTCTTTAGTGAGATAATGAAATGTCTGCAAGGAAACCACCAAGCTCAGACAGCAATAAGGACTCTATATATTGGGGAATAAGAATAATGCACATTAAGCAGAATAAATAAATAAAATGACAGAAAGAAGCAGGTGATTATTCTCTGTAATCAGGAATAGGAGAGGAGGAGGACGAAAAGGAGATTTGACTCAGCGAACTTCCTGTTGTCTCCCTGATTCCAACAGAAATGTAAAGAAGGCTAACCAGGACACTACAATACGAGTGTATCTCCTCCTAAGTACCACAATCCAACTTAAATTAAGTTCCTCTCTCCAGGTTTCTTCTCGGGGATCAGTTTCACAATCAATTGGCTGACTCTGTCCATATCTTTCTAATGTCCAAGTTCAGAACCATTAACTGCAGAATTCAAAGAATCTAGCTATGGGTGTCCTTCTGACTGAATTCTTACAACACTTTTGGAATTGCAGCCTCCCAACACAGTGCCTTTATTCACATAAGAGGCTTATTAACCTAGTTACTGAATTAACCATTTTCTGGGATGGCCTTAAATGCTGAATCACCTTGCTGGCCGAATGATGTAACCTCACTCGAAGCCACACAAGTTAGCATTCTTATAGAAGTCCATCTCCTAGCTCTCTTTAACTGGTTACGTGTGTTGTGCGAACACAATGAAAATCTGGGACGGGGCAGAGAGAAGTTTAAATCCAACAAGTGAAATAATTTTTGCCATGTCTTCTTACCACATTTAAATAATTGATAATTTCATATATTCTTGTTCTTATAGCGGTGTAATTGCCGGTGTATTTCCTGAACTACAGAAAAGACAAAAAAGTTAAGATGAGATCATAATTATAGGAAGAAGGGAGAGAAGGAGGAAGACAAACAACATTTCAGTGAAAGGATCATTGAATTTGCTGATTTAGACAAAATATTACTTTTTATTCAGTCCAAAGAATTCTTTTGTGCTGATTTTTAATCTACATTTCTGCTATTAATATATTCAGATTATTAATTTTTGAACAGCTTACATGTGCTCTCCTCCTGGTTGGAGAAAATTTTGGTCAGCTTACTGAGATTCTTTCTTAAATTGGATGCCATATTTCCACGTTTAGAGAAGTGTAACATACTAAGCATTCTCTACTAGACATCTTATTCTTCATGTGATGTCAACTTGGATATACAAATTGTGCAGGAATGTTTCAAAGAAACTGTAGAACTGTTTAACAAACTTGCGATAAAAATAAATTTAGATAGAATCCAGGAAGAACAAGTGTGCAAATTAGAGTATATTGACAAATGTCTCCTAACTTTTTAAAATATTGGTTGGGTCCAATAACAAAGAAATATCAAAGTTTACGATAAATCACATTTAAGAGAAACCCAGTTCGGATGTCTCTTAAGGTCTTCAAAAATGGCCACATTAAAAAAGGCAGAAACAAAATATGGAATGATATCCAGGATACTTACCATTACGTTGTCCACAACTATGAAAAGCTCAATGAATTTTGGGGCCTGCAAGTATTTTTGTTGCTAAACAGAACAATAAACAAAAGGCAGTTCAGACATGTTGCTCCCAGCAGCCAACAAGAATCTTGGTCATCATCAGATAATCAGAAAACTGCTTGTTATACTCCCTGGTCAAAATACTTGGCCTTTCAGAAACATTGGCTCTTTGAAGAAGGCATTTATAGGGAGACAGGTTGTTTAAACTTTAGCACTTAGAGTGAGGGTCTCCAACCTTTGGGCCATGGCCCACTACCAGGCCTTGGAAGTTGTGGGCAAGCATTGGCATGAGCATGTGCATCTCCACTTGCATGGTCAGCAAGAAAGCATGGATGGACATGCTCCATTTGTCCAAGTGGGTGCATTCACATGACCTCCATTGCTCACATAGAACCATCCCCTTTCTCCCCTGCCAGTCCACAAAGCTGAAAAGATTGGGCAACTCTGACTTAGCGAATGTGTTGATAAATTTTTGAGGAAAAATTACAGTATGCAATGGATTGTGAAGCAATAACAAAAGTTATCACCTTTAAAAAAAGTTTGTCATGACACAAATCACTTTCTTTGTATCAATATGGTGTGGCACTTGTTTCCAATTGATTTGTTTTTGGTATTTATGATGCCAACACTTAAAGATAAATTTATATATGAATACCTAGTTCTGAACAGAATTTAATAGGAATAAAAACGAGCATGTGAAAGAATCGCTTTCTCTGACTTATTTTTGAGCCTGTCAAAACGATGCTCCAATGACTTTCTCACTTTTCCTTCCCTTTCTCAATCAATCATATGAGAAACATTGTGATGTGGTCATGTAACCAATTAGACATTGCCTCCAATGATATTGCTATGCATCAAAGACAAAATAAGGGGAGGCAATGAGACATTCTGACCAATTAAAGTCCCTCTAAATTGTGAAAGAGCTATATCTTTCTTTTGATGCAATTTCAAAATGATTACTTGAGTATTGTTTCAGACTTGTTGGGCACAAGGAACAAGAACAACATAGTTAAAAGCTCAGAGTAGTTTCTTTATTGCTGCTCTCCTATAGATAGGAATCTTGCCAGACTAAAGTACACTCTGTGTAACCATTGGATACATCCTGTGAAAGTGTTAGGGAGGAATCCCTTCTGAACTTCTTTTTGCAATCCAAGGATTTATTGCTGATCTGCCACTTATTTCCCAGGGAAAGAGCCCTTCCCTCTTCCATTCTACTGTTAGATCTGACTACTAGAATGCTCAAATCACACAGATCTTGCTTCTTTCCCTAGGAAAATGTTTTTATGTTTTTTTCAGCATACAGAACTACAAGGCCAAATTGCCAATTCTAGAATGCAATTTCTTTTCTTGCTGTCTGACAGTCACTTTCTTAACTCTGCTGCACAAGATCCCGTTTGACTAAAGTGACTGGGAGCAGACATTGAGACTAGAACATTCAAGATAAAGGACCAATTAAGGACCAATTAAACATAATGTATATAGCCACAGCTTGCTGAGTATAAAGAATTTAGAAATTGAGGGTTCTCCCTTATGAATTCTATCTAATCACCCCCCCCCCCAAGAATTTCTCTTTTACTTTACATTTTAGAAACAAGTGAATGAATCCCTGTTCTCTAACCATATTATATACATGAGAGTTTAATATAAGACTTACTTCAGGAGTAAGGACTAACTGAGAGGTCATTTTGATGGGCTCATCCGATTCCCAAGTAGTCTGGGTTACCCCACAGGTTTTGGGGGTCTCATCCTCCTTTTCTATATTTTCATATTTGTAGACTGCATGGGCTTCACTGTCGGAAAGCTTCAAGGGTTCAATAAGGTACGTCTCTCCTTGATGCTTGAAATGTCCTCTGTAAAACAATATATAAAAGGGTGGTCACAGATGGAGAACTAATAGAAGAGAATATTGTTAGTTGAGGGATGACCTGCACTGATGATGTTACCTAGTTGGGTAATGAAATGTCTGCAAGGAAACAACTAAGCTCTGAGAGCCATTTTTAACTGACCAAGTCAACATTCCCTGTGTTTTTCAATCCCTTCTTAAAACTAATTGAAATATTTATTTTCTATCCTCACTTTCTCATGTCACTTTCTCATGCTACCCAATGATACAACCATCATCAGAAAAATACAATACATTGCACATACTCAAAACAGCCAGGAAATATCTGCACAGTATTTGCATGGAGAAAGTTTGACATGGAATCCGATATTGTATATTTCCTAGGTTTTTTTTTTTAAAAAAAAATAGTTTCTAGCTACACAAATGCAAAACGTACACACTCATACACATATAGATATATATGAATAGAAATAGAATAGAACAGAACAGAAAATAACAGCGGAATAGAGCAGAGCAGAGCAGAAATCTTTATTGCCGAAATGTGATTGGACTCACAAGGAATCTGCGGTTCATAAGCTCTCATTGTACATAAAAAGCTATGAGTGATAAACCATAATCATAGTCAGCGGTGGGATTTAAGTAATTTAACAACTGTTTCTCCTAATGACTGGTTGGGTAGGTGTGGCTTGGGAGGGTCACATGACTGTGTGGGCATAGCCAACTCAATGTCACTCACGGCAAGGTGGGATGGCAATTTCCTACATACCATTCCAAGCCCCTTCCCCACCCCCTCTTGGACTGACTAAATAGAAGCCCATTTAAAGATCACGGCTGTCAGCTGAGCCTGACTGGTGCATGATGGAAAAAGGAGGCTAGGGGGAAAAGAGAGAAGGACTGCCCCATTTTCCGCCCCATTGAGCTGTTTGGCCTGACCCGGATGAGGATGGGGAGGTGGAGGGAAAAAGCACTTGATCCATACATACTCACCTGCATGACAGAGAATATCTCTTCCAGCTCGCCGGTTCGTGCATTCGGAGCTTGAGGAGCAGATTATAAGCCATGAAGTCTGTCTGCTGTTGCTCCAAGCCCGGCCCTGGCTACAGACATCGTCCAATTTTCTTCCAGTGCTCATGCAGGGAACCCAGGGAGCTTAGTAACAACATATTGCATGCTTTTCACTCCAAGGAGCCCGGGCTGGGCGGAAGAGTGGTCCTGCTGAACAAGCTCCAACCATTGCTGCTGCTTCAAGCCTGGGTTCCCTGCATGAGCGCTGGAAGTCCTTCCCTGCCCAGTCAGACTGTGCACCCCTCTTGCTCCGGTCACTGATTCCCCCAGGACCCCACGTGCACAACCCCCCAAAATTTTAAATAATTAGAGCCACATGGAGGCCAGGCGCACTCACTTTTCCCCTCTATGAGTGGCCTTGGAAAAGCCCACCCTCTTAATCAGACTCCCTTTCTTCCAGCACTAGTGCAAGGAACCCAGGCAGCTTAGTGGCAGCATATTACAGGCTTTTCACTCCAAGCAGCCTGGGCTGGAAAATGCTGGAAAATGCATGGGTAGGGCAGAGGAGTGGTCCTCTTTAACAAGCTGGCCTGCAGCCACTGCCGGCGCGAGAAGCCTCCAGCCCCCGGTCTTTTTTGGCATGAGAAGCCTGCAGACACCGCCTCTTTGTCGGGGCAAGAAGCATGCAGCTACCCTCATGCCAGCAAAGAGGAAGCCGCTGGAGGCTGCTCACTTTGGTAAAGAGGCAGCAGCTGCTGCAGGCCACTCATGCCAGCAAAGAGGGAGAGGCTGCAGTCCGCTTGCATCAGCAAAGAGGCAAAGGAAGGCTCACCAGACAGGCAGGTGGATGGGCTGGGTGGGAGGCATTGGAGAATGGCGAAGGAAGGCTTGACAGGCAACTGGGCCATGTGAGAAGCTAGGGCAAAGAAAGGCAAGTGGTCTGGGCTGCGGGGACCATGTGGTCGAGACTAGTGAGCTAGCAAGTGAGGGAGACAGAGAGAAGGAGCTAGTGTACTGTAGCTAAGACGGGTGAGGCGAGATAAGGGGTGACTGGGAGGGGCATGATGGGCGGGGCTAGCCAGTAGTTCTCCAAACTGCAAAATCTGAATCCCACCTTTGATAGTCACCATAAAAATAAATTCATCATAAATCATAAAATGTAACACTTAGTGACAGTAAGATGCTAAATAAGCAATCAACACAAATTGTAGTAGTAAACTAAATAAAACAATATAAATCATAAAGATGCAAGGAACAAAGTTATAGTCATAAATAGAAAAGGAGATAGGTAATAGGAGAGAATATAGCAATGTAGAATAACATGAATCACAATGCAGAATAACAAGGAGCTGGGGGCTAAAACATGATGAATGGTTGCAGGAACCGGGTACATCTAGACTAATGAAGAGAAGGACTAAGAGTGACATGATAACACTTTCCAATCTTTAAGGGGCTAAGAAGGACAATCTATTCTCCAAAGTACGTGAATGCAGGACAAGAAACAACGGATGGAAACTAGTCAAGGAAAGAAGCAACCTAGAACTAAGCAGAAATTTCCTGACAGTTTGAAGAATTAACCGGTGGAAAGGTTTACCTTCAGACATTGTGGGTGTTCCATCACCACTGGTTTTTAAAAGGAGATTGATAGCCATTTGTCCAAAATGATATAGTTTTCCTACTTGAGGAGGAGGTTGGACTAGAAGACCAACAAGGCCCCTTCCAGGTCTGTTATTCTATCATTCTGTTCTTCCTTTATTATTCTGTTGTTATTCTGTTATGTTCCATCACTTCATTTATTCCTCCACTGCATGGACACAGTCTCTGTACAAAGGGGAACTGCTTGCCTCTTCCTGTAGACATTCTAGCAAGGTTTGCAATCTGAAGCTTACTTATCTTCTCTACCTGTAACATCAGCCCCTATATACAAAGAATATATGGGCTGGAAGCTCCTTTATGCAGACCTGATTTAGCTCCCTAGTGTCTCTACTGGCTGGCAGCAGCTGTTCTTGGTATTCAACCAAAGTCTTTCTAAATTCTGCAGAGGTCTTAGATCAAACCCAACTAATTTGCATGAATAACTGATGTCCTTCAATTTAATTATGACATCTCCAAGAGGAGCATTTTATTCTTAACAAAATAAATAAAAGATAAGAGACTATCTTACTTCAAGCCATTGCATGCACTGATGACTGCAGTTGAGTCAGCTTCATTCTGGATGCGTCCATGATAATAGCAGTGATCCTGTATGGAGGCAAGAGGACTACATTGATTAAAGCTTGTTTGTAGTGTGATTTGATGAGCAGAAGTGCATTTCCAATGTATTTCACCACATCAATGAAATATTAAGAAAGCAATTATTCAGAACATTTTGATTCAGGGGGACAGAAGACCTATTTAATATTGATTGTTCCAAAATGAACATAGGCTAAACACAACTCTCTATAAAAACAAGTCACACTGCAGGGAGAGCCCCATCTTGGTAAAATGCTAAAACTTCTGTTCTATTTGCAACACACAAATAGAAAATGCGTTGTTGAAATTACAAGCCTTTTTCTCCATCAACCTTGTCTTCTTGGAGATCAACTCTAGTGATGAACCAAGGATTTGCTGAACAAACTTTCAGACTTGATGATTGTCCTACATTCTGAAATTGTACCATAATGTATTAAAAATTCCACATTAACTAATGCTAACAATTAATTGTTATTCCCTTGAGCCTGCATAATGAAAGCTTTCAGAAATTTACACAGAGATGTAATTCCTAGCATCATTTTTAGTATTATAAACAAATGATTCTGAATTTATCACAGTAATCTGCTTTAAAAATCAAAATGTAGATCTTATGAACCTGATGTTCTCATGATCAATCTATTTGTGAAACTCACTCCCCAGAATGTTTGCTTTTAACCAGTAGGAAAGAACTGGTTGATTGAAATCTTGCCCTACTAATTCAATGAATAAAACAAACTGGGTTTAACAATCCATACATCCTTATATGAATATTTCGGTATAAGATACTTTATAGATGTACACTCCTTGTTTAAGTAGCCTGGTCTGGTACTTACATATTTGGAATATTAGTGCTCAAATATTCCTCTCAATTTATTTCCTAAAACTAAGATACTTTGGATATTACCTCAACCAGAGGGCTTGTTGTAATTTCTCTGCCATCAGGGGAATAATGAGTCTCGGTGTAATCTTTGGAAAAAAGTCCTCTGGAAAGAATGAAAAAAGTGAATATCTATGTCAGGAATTAAGTAGGACGGAGAAAATTTTATTGTATGTCTATAACTATTGTACTTTCAGCTTATATTGTTTGGTATCAAAGGAAAGGAACAGGAGTTTCAATCTGAAGAGGACACCTATTTAAGAGGAGTGCTGAAGATACTAGATTCGCCAAAGGAAAGAGATTTGCACCAAGGAAGCTGTGCAATTCTCTTCATCAATGCTCAGAGATGGTATGATTGACCAGGAGCAAACATTTTGTATTTCCTCTTCTTTGTATTCTTCTGGTCTATGCAACAATTTGATGAAACTACTTGGTCTATTAAGGAGAGCCACATAGCTCTATTAACTTAAGAGTAAAAGGAAGCAACCTCAAAGAAATGGATGCTTTGAAGCTTCATACAGAAGCATGTGCCTTGACGTTTTAAGCCAATATATGGAGTCACTTTCCACTCCTAGTGTCACAACTATGCCTTCTGGCATTGCCTTCTCTTTTTCCAGTCTACATGTTCCTTGCTAGTCTTCCACTTGTAGCCCTGCTTGGCTTCCATGCCAAAACGTGATCATTCAGATGCTGCTCTTGAAATCTGGATAGCCTTCATATTTAAACAAAACAAAAGGGGGCACTAGAATTTCTAAAGCACACATTAGAATTTAGTATGAAATCTCTCCAGTGGTACAAGATAAAGTGACACAGAAATGCCCATATATAGGGGAATTTCTTTATAGCCTGTACTTAATAATAAAGGCAATATACATTTAGAGGCACATATAGCATGGTCTATGGAGATTCTCAGTCATCCAGAGGCAAAATAAAATCTTTTCGATATAGCATGATCAAAAGTAAAATACATTGTAAAATCAAAGCCAGGCAGTCACTCTCAATGCACCAGCTATGTATCTCGGTCTTAATACTAATATTACATTGCACTAGGACTTCAGGGACTTCCAATGTTTACAGTACAGTGACAGCCATACTAATTTCGACGGTGATGTTTTGGGATAATGAAAATGATACACTTTCTTTTAGCAGTGTTAGTAGTTTATTTACATGTGAGAAATCCAACCTAGAATTAAGAGAAATTTCCTGACAATGAGAACAATTAATTGATTGAGAAATTGTGGGAGTTCCATCACTGGAGGCTTTCAAGGAATGATTGGACAGCTATGGAATGGTATCGTCTCCTGTTTGAGGAGGGGGTTGGACTAGAAGGCATTTAAGGTTCCTTCCAACCAGGGTTGGGCTCCTGGGGGTTCGCAGCCACCACTGTCCTGTAGTATAAAATTTAATTGAGTTTTAGTTTCCCAAACAAAGCAATACAATTATTTCACTTGGATTATGTCTGAGAATATACATTTTCCATACAGTTCTAGTAAAGTTAAGACAACTTCCGAGTTAACATACTTATTTCTTTCTAGGTGAAGGACCACTGGCTCTCCATTCACTTTAAATTCATATTGCATTGTATCTTCATACTTGGTCTGAAATGCAAAGAGTTCAGAGTTTATTTTTAAAAATAGGCAAATAAAATGTGTACCCTCTTAACAACTCCACACCTCTGTCAAATGGAGAGCTGTAGCCAAAGTATTTATTAGATTTGGAGTATTTCATCTAGTGATTGAACGGCACTATAAAATCTTAAGTTACATTAAACGTTCCTGCATAAGTTCAAGATCTCATTCTCAAATTGAACATCTTGGTGAATGAAGGTAGGCTGGGACAGAGAGACTGACTCGAAAGTCATCCAGTGATGGTCTTGAATCTGGTTCTTAGTCTTAATCTTGAGCTATAACTACTATACCATCTTCACTTAGAAACACAAATTCCCCTTCTCTTCAGAACAGATAGATAAGATTTAATGGAGAGAGAGAAAAGGGATGAGTGAGATCTGTTGCAGCTATGAAATGACTCAAGGCTAAGTCCCTGCTCGATCCCTCTTCGCTATATGGCTGGGTGCTTCCCAACACTTTATTAGCTATAGTAGCCTATTGAAAAATCCAGATAATCATTAGATGGCAGCCTAGGAATACCCAAAATTATGTTGACTGGCAAGAAGTTATTTGGTGAGATCCTTTTCTTACCTCTGGCTCAGCATTCTGAACTTCTCCTTTGGGCAATGTAGGGACTTTTTGTGGATACACTATTTCATAATCATTAACATTCCCAGATTCCAGGATGATAGAGCTTCCTTCGTAAGGAGGTGGGGGGAGAAGAGGAAAGGTTGTTATTACTTTTGGGAAGTTATTCAACCATTCTCACATTCACAACTCAGTTTGTTACTCAATTATCAGTGAAGAATGGAATCTTTTTCTAGTGGAACACAGCACAAAAATCCAGGTTTTCTTTGGATATGCAATTTGCTGAATGATGATTGACAGCTGGGAGACTTTCTAGATGCATTGATTTGGGCAGGTGCAAAAGAAAGATTTTGGAATGTGAATAATCAGAAAAACAAATAAATAAATCTCACTGAATGTGCAATTTGTGCACTGAGTGATAAGGATAACATGAGAAATTATAAATTACAATAGTCTAATTCAAAAAATTCAGTAAACCATACTACATTATTAACATTTTGCTTCCTGAACTTTTCTTGTCACAAACTCTGTCTCTCTGTCCTCTTCAATCTTCTAATTCTTTTACTCACATTATTGGAAAATCTTTTCTTCTGAGGATATTAGGACTTTTCTTTCTCAGGATCTATTATCTTGACAAAATTTAACCAATACCAGTAAACCATCTATATAACTTTACAACAAATGTGATCTTTGAGAGCAAGAACTCTTTTGCTCAGTCTGTCGAAACTGAAGTGGAGCAAATTTTGATTAAGTATCAAAAGGAAAACCATAGAGACTTGTTGGGTGCCACAGACTTTTAGCAGTAAGAATCTGAAGAAGGAAACCAAAGAAAACATCTTACCTTGATATGGAAGAACCACTAAGCATATAGTTACCAAGAGAGCTTGGATCATTTTGGAGCCTGGATGGGCTGGTGGACAGGAAATCTCCTTCTGCTTCCAAGCCAACCTGAGCTCTTCTCCTGTTGACTGTGAGAAGCATGTTCTTCAGCTTCATTCATGCCCTTATATGCGAAGGTGTTTGCTAAAGGATTTGCCCAAATTCTAACTTGTAACAATATTACTGGTGGGCAGTTTTCCAACTGGCTTAGTGCTTGTCACTCCAACAATGACATCTGGAAAGCTTCTTTCAAGGCATCCCTCAAAGCAAAAGCCAAAAGGAAGAGGATTAAATGCTCATATCAGTGCTGTCCATGGCTCACATGTTAATACAGCTAAATTTGGGGCCTGTTGGGCATGGGGTCTTAAATGCCAAGAGTTGGTTTTCATAGTATTCTGGGAGTAAGAGGCACTTTTTCAGCAATCTGGCATCTTTTCAATATTGCTCGCATCTGGTGCTGGTTGCCAGTCAGGGAGCTCAATGAGCTAACTAGTAGCATCTGAAAAATGATGTTATTTTGGGATAGACTGAATCCATGTCAATGCATTGATCTGAGGAACCCCTGACTTCACTATAGGGGAAAAACCCTCTATGCCATAATAGATTTCTGCCTTTTTAGGGAACTCAAAAACATTTGTTTTCCTTTAGGGAACTCTCCTTTTGATTACACTGTTAGGCAATTTTGGGAGAAAGAGAAGTCACAGTAGAAACAGCAGCTTCATTCCAAGAGGACAAAGGCAAAACAATCTTCTCTTCATTTAGAAACAAGGAGTTATTTGAGCCTTTGAAACTCTCTTTGGTGACGAGCTTGTTTTCTTTCAGAATTTCTGCCCTTACCATCACCAGATCTCCTCTCCTGCAATGAGACCAAACTAATTAAAATTGCAAAGCTGTTGGGGGAAGAGCTATAACAGTAGCTCAAGCCACATCTTATGCTGAATTTAACCTTTTTGTTTGAAGGGAGGATAAATGGTAAACCAGTATTACAATGTATGCACACTTCTGCAAATACAGTCTGCTTTTAATGCTTTTCTTATCTCAGTTTGATGCTGAATCTGATCTAAATATTATAAATTCTTCTCTCATAACAGAAAAAAGGAGGAAATGCTTTCTCTTTCAGTCATCTTAAAAATGAGTTACTCAATGAGCTTTCTTGAAGTGAAAACGTGGTTCCGTTTTAGAGTAATTGAAGAGAAAAGAGATTAAGAAATCCGAATCCCATGATCGAGTTCATTCTTCATAGCTGCTACTCAACTAAACAACCTCATTCTTCCCATTAATTTGTATCTCTGTATCTCTATATTTTGCTCCTGAAGAAGAGATCATCACTCACAGGTCAGTAGACAAGGAAAATTCTCTATCATCACATACTCTTTTCCCTACGATTGTTATTCATTTCCAAGTGATTTAGATTAATTCTGTCTAAATTATTATTGTCTGATCTCTGTTTTCCTTTCTCTGAATGTGGCCACATTTGCTTTATTACTTTTAAAATATGCTGTATTTTGACTACACATTTATTTTTCATTTATTTAAAAATAATTGTCTTTCCTTGAATTGGAACTTGTTCTTCTCCTTTTTATGAATTGACTATAAGAAGTTTCAATGACTTCTTATGTCAATGACTATAAAATTTTTTTGACTGATTGATAATTAACCACTCCATAAGCCAATTTTCTGGACAAATGATTTTAGCTGTTCATCAAAACAACACATGAAAATAAGTTTCTAACACTTTTGTCTAACACACTCCCTAAATGTATCATTTTTAAATTTTTCTTTAAAAAGTTTTTAGTTTTTTTTCTACATCTCTTCTTCTACATTCTGGGTTATGCTCCTTCGTCTCGTAAAATCACCATTTATTTTTTCTTTTACCTCCATTATAAAAAGAAATTTTATATAGCAACTTTTGTTCAGAATTCACTAGCATAGTGAATATTTTTTTTCTACCTGCATTTTATTTAAGTAGGTGAATATATGTATAGGTATATATATTCTATGCATACTGATTTTTCTTTCAGAATATTTTGTCTTTTCTTTACTAATAGTCGCATTGACTTCCAGATAATTCTAATCAACTGGGTATTTCCCAGCTGCCCTAAGCAGTGTCACCAACATATCTAGATTTTAATTTAGCAGAATCTAGAAGTCTTAGGGATAGTACCATCTCTTCTACAAACTGCATAGGGATTTATTGCCAAATTTGTAGCTTCAAGAACCCTTCAGCCCATTTTGCTGATGTAACAGTTCTTGTCTAAGTCAAAGTTATCTCTTGCATTTTTATACAGTATCATGCATGCCATTCTTTAGAACAAGAATCTATAGTACATCTCAATGATCTGTTTGTTCTTTTCAATTATATTAGAAAGTGAACCTCTTGTGATTATTTTATTACAGGTGGCAATCATAAATTCTTCTGTGCTTTGAACACAACAAATGCTCTTGGTTATTTGTGTTTGATAAATGATAAATTCTCAGAAATCCCTTCTTGAACTACTCTGCACACTTTCTCCAACCAGTCAAATATCTTAGTGATATAAGTATCCCAAAATTCAGAAGGACATTTTCTTTAGCACAATTCAATCCCTCCCCCACAGCAATTACAGAAGGAGAATACCAAAAATCCCCTTCAAAAACAGACAGTGTCCATGTGAGAGAAATAATTAAAATCGATGGAACATGTTATTCTATATTGTCCTCTCTATGCAGATGTTTGTCAATAATTATTATTTTTATTCTTTATTAAATAATCTGATCATTTTGAATTGGTTTATTTCAAGATGTTATTGTTGGACCAATCTGATTTTATTTCCGTGACATAGCCAAGTACTATCCTATAATTTGTGCAGAATGCCATATTTACTCTAATCTTTTTTTTTTTAGATATTTTAGAACAATTATATATTTTTTTCTTTTTACCTGTTTACCTGTGATTTTTGTGTTATATTTGCTGATCTATTTTTATATATTGCCATAATCTAGGAGCTATCATAAACTCAATGAAATTATATGATCTTGGTCAAAAAGAAGAAACATTAACAGAAAACACATCATTGCACACTAAGAAAATGTTGCCTAAGAACTATCTTTAAGAATCTATTATATTCTCTTATTTTAATCTCCCAAATTTCCTCCCTGGAGCTCAAATAGTACATGAGATCACTTCTCATTTTATCCTCACAGCACCAGTCTTGGGAATTAGTCTGCAATAAGAAAAGCAACACCCAAAGTCATCCAGTGAGATGCATGGTAAGCAGAGACTTAAACATGGCTATCCTGAATCCCATCCAACATCTCAATTTATATAACACTGGCCCTTGAAAAAGATACCAAAATAAAATAAATGTTAAAATTCAATTAGAAAATCTAGTATAGAGGTTGGTAGATTTGTAAATGATTCAATGCATGCTTCGATTCTTCTTCTTCCTTTTTGCAACCTAATCTTTTTTTTAAAGGTTAGACAGGGAACCTTAGAGAAGTATTTTCTCCAGGAAGTTAGTATCCTTTTCACCCCACTCATCAGTTGAAGGAAACTTCTTTACAAGGCAAGGAAAACTGAAAATATTTGTGTGGGCACAGACTTTGGAGGCTGAAAGTCCTTCTGAGTCACAACACCAATAGAAAAGAAAGGACATGGTTTAACCTGTCATTTGTGACAAGAGGATGATGTTTACTATACTTGAGAAGAAATGGTTCTTTGCCAACCACAATATTCCATTACTGGCAGCAGCCATTCCAAACACACTTATAGCATTGTTGCACTAGGATTAAAGTCTTAATTTTCTTGGAAAGAAAGCATTAAACAAAGAAGAGCCAGATTAGAGTCTTTGGAACCATGACCATATCAGCACTATCCATAATGTGCAGTTTCCATAATATAATCATGCACCTATTATCAGGTGCAAATAACCAAGAACAATCCTAGAACATAAAAAGATTGGGTTGGAAGAGACCTTCTAGTCCAATTTCTGTCCAGGGAAGGAGATCCTATATCATTAGAGACAAATGGCTGTCCAATCTCTTCTTGGAAACCTCCAGTGATGGAGCACCCACAACTTCCAGAAGCAAATTGTTCCACTGATTAATCGTTCTTACTGTCAGAAAATTTCTCCTTAGTTCTAGATCCAATCTCTTTTTAATGACCTTCCACTTGTTACTTCTTGTCCAGCCTTCAGCTGCTTGGAAGAATAAATTGACTGCCACTTCTCTGTGACAGCCCCACAAGGACTGGAAGACTGCTATCATATAACCCCTAATCTTCCCCTTTGTTACACAGGACATGTCTTCTTTCATTATATGGTTTAGCCTCCAGACTCCTTATTATCTTTGCTGTTCTCATCTCATCATTTTATTTTGCATCATGGTGACCATAATTAGATGTAATATTCCATGTGTGGTTTCCCCACTGCAGTATTATCATTTATTGAAATTATCCCACCTGTTTATGCAACCTAGGAGCACATTAGCCTTTTTGGCAGCTGCAGCACACTGCTGGCCCATACTTTAGTGGTGGTTCTACTAAGACACCTAGATTTCACTCACAGTTGCTAATGTTGAGCCAGGTATCACCTAGTATATATCTGTGCATTTTGTTTTTCTTGCCTATGTATAAAACATTACCTTTCTGACCACTGAATTTTGCTAGATAAGGCCCAATGTTCAAATCTGTCATGGTCGTTCTGAATCTTCAGCTTATCTTCCAAAGTGTTGCCTGTTCCTCTCCGCTTGGCACTGCCTGTAAATTTGATGAGTTCCCCTTCTATTCATTCATCTAAATGACTTATGAAGATATTGAAGAGTACTGGGCCTAAGTCAGAATTTGGGGTACCCCATTGCATACCTCCTGCCATAGAGATATACTTCCATTGAGAACTACCTGCTAAGTGTGATTGTCAGTCAGTTGTAATCTGGTGGTGATACTGATAATCCCAGAGTGTTCAATCTTTCCGAAAGGTAGGCTGTTGTCTACTTTGTCACATGCCATACTGAAGTCTAGTAAAAAGTCTATGTCCACAGTGTTTCCCTTATCCACTGATGTAGTCACTTTCCCAAAGAAAGAAATATGTTTCTTTGACAAACCCATGGTGGCTTCTATTTATTGTGGAAGGTATAGTGGGTAAGCAATACTGGACTGAATTCTTACTATCGGGGATTGAACAATAGGGGGAACTGAAGTTGCAGGAACTTTGGCAGAGAGTGACTGTCATGTTGGAATTCAACACAATCCAGGCACAATTCAACAAAACCATTGAATTCAAAGCACACTGTTGCCATTGTAAAGATGAATCAACTAATGGTAAATGCTAAATTGATGCTAGAAAAGGGTCAATGAAATTCATGGAAGGCTGGGCTTGGGTCTCTTGTAGCAATGCAAGAACTCCAAACTGATGTCACATTTAATTCCATTCTCCAGCTTTGTCTGTTCTTCTCCTACATGTATATGATTTATGGACAAATGTTTTCTTCTTTATTTCTGGCTTATGCTTAGATTCCACCTTCCCTGCCCCACATGCCTTTATTGTTTTTATAAATAAGTCAAGGTGGTGAACATTCCTTATATTCTTTCATTGTCCTATTTTCCATAGCAACACTGTTGGGGAACCTTATGTGTTCTGTTGGGCTAACAGAGAAGCCCAAAGTCACCCAACTGGCTTTTATGCCTTAAATGGGCTCACAGTCTCCTGGTTTCTATACCAGCATCTTAACCACTATACCAACTGGCTCTTTATGACTCCGTTTGTTATTCATTTTGGTAATGGATCTCTCCCCAAATTCTAACCACCACCAACAAGGTCCAGAGATTTTCATGAGTTTTGACTGCAGCTATGGGCATCTGCAGGGAGATTGGTAAGAGAGTGTCAGGTAATCAAGCCATGTCTCTTTTATATTGGCAGGTCAAATGTGTGCATTCTTGAGTGCCACTAATTCTAATGTTGCATAAACCTCATTATGACCCTTTACAGCTTTGGAAGATAAAATCAAAATAAGCAGAGAAAGCAAAGAATTAAAGAAACAAATCAGGGAAGAAAATGGTTTCTTTCCACATTCTCCTTGGCATTAATCTCCTTTTAATCTCCTTTAATTTCATTTTGTCTGTTTCTTTCAATCAGATGCTGTTAAGAGACAAGACGAAACAACAGTGAAACAATTATTATGCTTAACCTTTTGGTGATCAGTTGTTGTTGTTGTTGTTGTTGGTTAATCTTTGGTGAGATTCACAGCCTTTGGGGCTGCTTGATAGCTCAACAGCTTAAGTCCTAACCAAGGACCTAGGAACTCTTAAGGTAACGTCAGAGGATAAAAGTTGTTCCAAATATGGTGGTTTTTTGTAGAGTCAGAATGTTCGAGTCAAGTAAATTTAGAATTTCCAAATAGTGAGGTAGCCCTTTAGGTATTGCTCCAAGGGCTCCAATTACAATTGGGACAACACATGATTTCTTTTTCCATAGTCGCTCAACCTCAATTTGTAATTCCCAGTGGTGGTGGTATTATTATTATTATTATTATTATTATTATTATTATTATTATTATTATTATTATTATTATTATTATTATTGCATCAACAGAATTGTATCACAGCGGCCAGTTGTTTCGCCGGATTTGGCATTGATTACTAGTCGGGCCCCACCCAGGGGCCTAGGACGTCGTAACGTATTTTCGTAATATGTGTGCGGATCCAAGCAGTGCGGCCTTTTGCATTTGACTGATGGTGATTTTGTCAATTTTTAACTGTTTTAAATGTAATTCCAGTGCTTTTGGAATAGCACCCAGTGTGCCGATTACCACTGGAATTACCACTGCTGGTTTGTGCCATAATCGTTGAATTTCAATTTTTAAGTCCTGGTATTTTGCGATTTTTTCATATTCCTTCTCGGCGACCCTGCTATCACCTGGTATTGCGATGTCTATGATTGTAACCTTATTTTTCTCAACCAGGGTGATGTCTGGTGTATTATGCGCCAGTATTTTATCCGTTTGTATGCGAAAATCCCACAAGATCTTGACCATCTGACCCTCAACGACTTTTTCAGGCTTATGTTCCCACCACTTTGTTGCTGTTTTAATGTTGTAATTTTTGCACAAATTCCAGTGGATCATTTGTGCCACTGAATTGTGCCGCATTTTATAGTCAGTCTGCGCGATTTTTTTACAGCAGCTGAGTATGTGGTCAACAGTTTCATCAGCCTCTTTGCAAAGTCTACATTTGGCATCATCAGAGGATTTTTTATTTTTTTATTATTATTATTATTATTATTATTATTATTATTATTATTGTTGTTGTTGTTGTTGTTGTTGTTATTATTATTATTATTATTATTATTATTATTATTATTATTATTATTATTGATGCAGGCTTTCCTACTGTCAAGCTATCATAATGCTGTTATTACTGCTATTTTTAAGCAGCTATTGCTTATGAATACTGTGGGGTCCTTTTTGCTTGCAGACATTTCATTACCAAACTAGGTAATATCATCAATGCTATTGTTGGCTGGTTTCACAAAATATAGAATCATCGTGATGGAAGGGACCTCTGAGGTCTTGTAGTCCAATTACCTGCTTAAATCACGAGTCTTATACCATCCTAGTCAAATCTCCAGTGAATGTTCATTCCATTGATTAATTGTTCTCACTGTCAGAAAATTTATCCTTACTTTTAGTTTGGATCTCTCTTTAATAAGTCAATGCCCTCTTCACTAGGATAGCCCCACAATTACTTTTAAGACACTTATCCTGTCCCCTTAATCTTTCTCTTTAATATGTTAGACATAAGTAGCTCCCGTAACCATTTTTTCCACTTCAGTAAAGGGTTAGATCAATTCATAGAAGTCATGGAAATAATCATGTAACCTTACCTGGCACTTTCCACATTACAAAACTTTCATATGACTTGGGATGGCATTTCATTGCCTTTTTGGATATGGTCCCAATCCTTGAAAAACAAATACAAAACATTTAGCAGAGTAAATCTCATCCATGCCAAGAACCTGTAATAATAAATACACACTCTGACATTCAGCTTTCTCATGGCAGGAATTAGAAAATAATAGGAAGACATATTTACCCTGATCACTTCTGCAAAGGAAAGATTTTAACAGAATGAAGAAGGTAAAACCCTTATTTATATTTTACTGCTGTCCTCTGCACAAGGTGATGGCTTTTTTCCCTGGCATTTGATGGCATCTTATAGTGTTATCTAATGGCCCAGCTCTTCATCAAAAAATAAGAATCCTAAAGTTCCCTGAATCACCAAAGCTTTTCTTAAGATTTTAGCATTTATAATTATGATTTCACAAATCAGTGTTCTTCAGATAACTCTTCAGATTTCAATTTTAAAAAGAAATAGAAGAATGCACTTTGATTCGAATTGTGAGTTCATGGGCACCTTTCCACCCTTGAAAGCAGCAAGAATCCTGCTGCTAACTATGGTCTATCTCCCACCACTTATTTTAGTGTGTTCTACAGGGGCTTCCCTTGAAGAATATTCAGAAGCTACAGTACCTCTGAAGAGTATTCGGAAGCTATAATTGGTCCAGTTTTGGTGTGGACAGTTTTGGAGGCTCCTTGGATAGCATATGTAACACCTTGTTTCAAGAGCTGCACTGATCTGTTTCTGGGTGCAATTAAAATGCTAATTATTATCTTTAGGCCATAGATCTAGGATATATGCAGAATCATCTTTCCCCAAAGCTTTACCCACTCACACTGCTGCAGATCTTTCTGTCAAGGAATTTCAGCTGGTGGGATCCAGAAGAAGAACGTTTGCTGCCACTGCTCATCCCCTTTAGAACATTTTGCCACAGAAGATAAGATTCACTCTCTTTCTTTTGTCCCTCAGATAAAGCCTTAAACCTTGGCTAACTGGCCTGTCCTTGCCAAACCCTTGGTTTTTATTTTTATTTTTTTAGATTAAATTTTTAGTTTAATGTTCTTATATTTATAATTGTCAAATGTTTGTGTGTTTTATCTTTTTTTTAAATGTGTGTTTTATCTTTTAAGTTGCTCAGAGCTGCCTTCAACCATGAGATGGGTATGAAATGAATGAATGAATGAATAAATAAATAAATAAATGCAAAAAAAAAAGACTGTCAAAGGCCTAAAGCAGGGGTATCTTGCTTAAGGGTAACTTAAGTCCCAAGGGCTGGTTCTGGCCTGCAGGGTGCTTAGATCTGGCCCACGGGGCTGAGGTGGATATAATGAAGGACCAGCCCTTGGTGCCTCTGCCAGTAAAAATGGAGCTCATGAGGGCTGTGTGTAGCCCCCTCAAACTCCATTTTTACTGGTAGAGGATTGCAGGAAGTTGTTGCAGGCAAAAATGGAGCCCAGGAGTCTGCTCAAGCCGTCACAGGCGTCCCCTGACACAAGTGATGTCATGCTGCCCACCCACCCCCTGCCCCACCCCCAAAGTCAAACACAACGTTGATGCAATGAAATTGAGTTTGGCACCCCTGGCCTAAAGCCTATTTCTAGATGTGTTGGCTGATTAGGATTTGGGAAAGCTACAGTTCTGGAAGATTGTAATCTAAAACATCAGAATTATGTTTGAGAATATTGAAGACTAGGTTGAACATAACCGTCGGAGTCACTGAGGTACTTTAACAGGCTTTATTTAACAGAGAACACAAGTTCAGAATAAAACGACAACTTCAGCACCTTGCCCTGCTTGACAGCTATTTATACAGGAGCTGTCAAGCAGGGCAGTCAATAGAAACCCTTTCACTCCGGCACGTATAAACTAATAGGTGCGAGTCTTTGGTTGCCGGGCTGTCAGTCATAAATCGAGGACTTGTGGCCGGTCGTAAGTCAAGACCAGTTTTAGCAACAATTAGCAATTGGATCAACCTAACAGAGGATAGAATATTGAATATTGAGGGTTATGATTTGGTATATGGCTGGCATGCTTACTTAATATATGACAAGAAGGTTGATAAGATCTTTAAAAGTCATATTTTAAGGAATGCCTTACTGCGTGTTTGGAAAAAATATCAATATAGGTTAAACGACAAAATATCTATGGGGCGGTTGCCTAGATATGCTATAGAGAATATAAGTATAGAACAAAAACAAGATCTAGCTACATATGTAGAACTCCTTAATATGGATAGAGGTACGCTGTAGTTGAAATCTTTGAATGTATTAAGAGATAAAAGGGTTCCAGTATGGTCAGTTACAGGCTAGATGGAAAAAAGACCAGAAATCCGGTATTATCCACAGTGAGGATAACTTGATAAAACAAATTAGGGATCAGGGTCCAATGCATATAAAAAGGTTGTTCAATGTATTGATAGAAATAGACTCAGAAACAGAATTAGTTAAAGATTGTATCAAATCAAATCAAATCAAATTTTATTTGATTAGCCGCACCCTCTCCAGAAGGACTCGGGGCGGCGTACAATTAAAACACATAAAAATATACAAATATAACAATACATAAACATATATAGATACATGTGCAAGGAGGAGGTGAACAAATGAATAAAATAGCATTAAAATTCCAATTTAAAATGGGCACAAAATTTTGAGGAACCAATAATGATGGAAATATGGGAAGAGATTTGGGTAAGAAATGTAAAATTTACACAAGTTCAGAACCTGAGAGAGAATTTCTATAAGATGTTGTACAGATGGCATTTAGATCCAAAAGGCTAGCCTGTTTGTATCCGAATTTACAATCTTAATGTTGGAGATGTGATTGTTTTAATGCCACGTACTACCATATTTGGTGGACTTGTAAAAAAGTTAAAGCATTTTGGATAAAAATATGGTGGGTTATTCAAAATATGTTGAAAAAGAGGATAAAGTTTACACTCTAGTTGTTTTTGTTAGGTATAGTTTCAGACTGTACTGTCATAGAGACTAACCTGATCTTGAACCTAACGACGGCAGCAAGATTGTTGGTGGCGCAATACTGGAAGAAGGAAGAGTTGCCTACTATCCAAGAATGGACGTTAAAAGTAGCAAACTTAGCAGAGATGGCCAAAATTGCAGCGTATTTCAAGGATCATTCGGATGAGAAGTACAAGCTGGATTGGACAAGATGGATTGACTATATTCAAAACAAGTACCGGACTAAAAAATTTCAGTTAGCTTATGAATGAAGGCATAAAGAACACTACAATTTATTCAAAGTTAGTTTAATAAAGGAGGCATTAAAGCATAAGAATAGTAACAAGTTAAAATTAGTTAGCTTAGGTTAGCATATGGTTGTTAAATGTTTATACCCTGTATTTTGCTCTGGGAGGTCGGGGGGAGGGAGGGCGGGAAGAGGGAAGGGTAAGGGGGTGATAATTGTAAATTTTATTTTAAAAAATGTAATAAAAAAAATATAAAAAATCGAGGACTTGTGGCCGGTCATAAGTCAAAGACCTGTCAGAGAGTAAATCCTTCCATCTTGATTGTCAAGGGGGTTGATTAGTTGAGAATACTCAAGCTTTTGGAGTCAAATATTGATTGACTTGGTACAAGGTGGAATTAGGGGAAAACAATGCGATATAACCAGATAAAGGCTAATTTAATTCTGCGCAAATTCAAGTAATTAAATGGAATTCATAAGATCATTGCCCCTTCTATCAAATTATAAAATGCAGGGGGGGGAATCAAAATGAAGGTCATTAGTGGCTACATCTGGCAGTTGTGAAACTGAGCCTACAATTCAAGGAGAATTAGTTTGTGAAAAGGTTTCTCTGCCATGATCATTTTTTAAAGAAATATTGCTTCATTGGTGCATTTACTTAGCAGTAGTTCCTGTTGAGTTCAATAGGACTTAACGATGAGTAAAAACGTGTGCAGAATCATCATCTTGGAATTGAAGTTAAGAGGACTACGAGCTATTGCTATTTCTTTTTTTGTAAATAATTTTATTGGTTTTAAAACATTTATGGGGAAAAGGTTAAAAGGTACATAGAAAATTTTGGTAGCTCCCATGTTAGTAGTAGAAATCCCCGCAAATCTCACACTTTTACAATTTTAAAAATAACATATAAAAGATAAGCATAAACAGAATTCTTACTTTATATCAACCGTGTGTTCAATCATCTCTTACTTTGTCACTTTCTAGTATATCAACAATTACAATAATATTTCAAATGCATTTATTTTTGTGACCTGAGCCTTTTCGATGAGCTATTTCTATTTCTTGAGGAATACCTGAAGTCATGAAAACCTCTTCCACAATTCACTAGGCTTTGCCATTGTTGTGAATATACAGCTAGCTTATATATTACAATTATTCCATGCCTCAGTGTCATCATTTTACAAGACAGACTCAGAAGTTTTATCTGATCCATTGCAGTTTGAAAATCTTCAAAGCCACAGAAGACGAGTAGAATACAAATACAAATACAAATTTTATTTGATTAGCCGCACCCTCTCCAGAAGGACTCGGGGCGGCGTACAATTAAAACACATACAAATATACAAATATAACAATACATAAACATATATAGATACATGTGCAAGGAGGAGGTGAACAAATGAATAAAATAGCATTAAAATTTCAATTTAAAATCCCTCAATTACAGTACAAAATACACAATTAAAAACCCGTCAGGAGCGATATGATAAAACTATGGTTGAGCCAGGCCAGCTACTTGGAAGAGGTGGGTCTTAAGCTTTACGTGGAAGGAGCGGAGGTCAGAGGTGGTCCTGATATCAGGGGGGAGGTCATTCCACAGGGCTGGGCCCATCACAGAGAAGAACAGCAAAGGTAAAGAAGGGGGTTTAGAAAAAGTCTATCTGCATCAGCATGATTATTCACACATACCCCCTTTTTTGTAATTTTGATTCAAAGAAGTTTGAATGATCTTGGGGCTCATTAAAGACCACCAGAAGGTCTGCAAAATGAGAAATGCTATAGACTATTTTGATTACCTTCTTACCTTTATTGCCCATTTCAAACTGCAAGGAATAAAACCAGAAATTTCCCTTGATATTGTAGGTAGCCCCCAACATATGATCACAATTGAGCCACAAATTTGCTAAATGAATTTTGCCCCATTTTATGACCTTTCTTGCCTCAGTTGTTAAGTGAATCATTGCAATTGATAAGTTAGTAACCTGGTTGTTCAGTGAATCTGGTTTCCCCATTGATGTTGCTTATCAGAAGGTTGCAAAAGGGGATCGCATGATCTTGGGACACAGAAACGGTCATAAGTATGAAACAGTTGGCAAGCATCTGAATTTTGATCACTTAACCATGGGGCTGCTGGAAAAGGTTGTAACTGAAAAATGTTCATAAGTCACTTTCTAAGTGCCCTTGTAACTTTGGTCACTAAAGGAACTGTTGTAAATCAAGGACTACCTGTGCTGTTCTTTAGCGTAGGAGAATAATGTTCAAGGGCCACCCTTCTTATACTACTTGTAGAAGAAGACACACTGAAACTATTCCAACATCCAGAAAAAGTGAAATATTGCAGTAAAAATTATTTCCAACAATTTTCTTTCTGAAAAGTATTTGTTCTTTTTATATTGAAATGAGATTCTTTCAACAATTAATAGAAAGCAATTAGGTAATCAATTTCTATTATCCAGATAAATAACTGGGATACATCAACAGTTTCCCAGTGCTAATGACAGTAAGGAACCAGTGATCATCAAAGGATGACTGGGAAGATGGAGGAAGGCTCGTCATTTTTTTTTACCTCCCCAGTGATGCTGCTGAAGATGGGAGGACAGATGATAAGCCCTGGTGGGCAGTGCTTACAATGCAGTACTACAGGCTGTTTCTGCTGACTGCTTGCAATTTGGCAGTTCAAATCTCACCAGGATCAAGATTGACTCAGCCTTCCATCCTTCCGAGGTGGGTAAAACAAGGACCCAGATTATCAGAGCAAGAGGCTGACTCTGTAAACTGCTTGCAGACGACGGTAAAGCACTGTGAAGTGATATATAAGTCTAAGTGCTATGGCTATTGCTACAAGAAAGGAATCAAGGCTATGCCAAAATGGCTTTTACATATATGGAAATTGTCAGGGAATTGTGCAGCAGGTGTCATGCTAAATAAATATAGTTTACATCTATGTATACAGAAAATTATATAGTCAGGCAAACAGGAGCCTCATGAGGTAAATCACACAAGGCACACAGAAGAAAAAGGCGGTTAAAAAGGGAGACTCCCCCTCCCCCTTCACCCCCATAGCAACCAATCACAGTGCAGATTGCCTCACACAAGAGCAATCAGTTTTAATTGTGTGCTGTGGCTCACTATGCAACCCCACTAAAGTAGAATAAAATATGGATTAAAATATAAGAATGAAGACGTGGCATAAAAGGGACAGTTGGAAGCTTGCTTAAAGGGACAGGGAAATGTCATCAGCCTTCAACCACAACATGTTCCAGCAAATGTCCCTATGTCAAAAGTCCAAAACCACAAGGTTCAATTAAAGTTCGTTAATGGCACATAGTCCATACCTGCAACAAAAGGAGAAGTAAGACCCCCATCTCCTTATAAGGCTTTTTCCTCAAGGTAACCAATAAGAAATGAGTAAAGTGTTTCCGTGTTACGCTGTCTTTGAGAATGTATAAGAATGCGTGCATCAATAATAAAGATTCTTCAGAATTTGCAATGTTAGCCATGGGCTAACGTTTCTGAACCTGGCTGCCAAATAAACTTTTCCTGTATCCTGAGAAGTCTAAGCCTGTCATTTTCTGCAACTCCACAGCTCCAGTTACTGAATTTTAATGTCTTAACAAAAGCAAACAAAGATACACTTCTGAATAGGAGACTAATCTCTGTAGCATCAAACAAGTCAAGTGGCCTTCAGAGGAAATAGTTTCCCATCCCTGCAGGAAGTTCAAGGATTGCCAATTAGATGCCATTTGAGAGGAATGATGAACACTCCAGAATCTAATGTGTATTGTCAAATACATTCATGGTAGCGCAACATCATCTTCATCGTAAACTTTACCATGTTGTTAAGAATGGAGTTGATACATTCAAGGCAATCTGATTTAGGACTATGAGAACCTGATATCCCTCAGTTCCAAATTATAAGACACTTGAAGTTTTTATATCACTTTTTAGCATGAAAGAAAGATGAACACTAGGAAGAGATGGAATGTGTGCTTTTAAATAGCATCTTGTTGCTAAATGTTGCAGGTGGTAGCTTTAACTGACCAAGTGAGTTACTCTTGCCGACTGATCTAGTCAGAGACAGCACCTAATCCTTCAGGAGATAAGCTGTTCCATTTGGGTGATAAAATAGGATTTCACAGATGGCTGTGAAATCTGGAACTGCAGAAAAATAAAAACAGATATTTTGGAATCGAGTACTTGAGTACTAAGAACCAGAGCACAAGTGAGCAATTTTAGTACCTCTGTTTGAGAAGCTTTTTGCACTACAGAACAGAAGTGGAAGTGGAGAGATGAGGCTCTGGAAAACCAAGTCCTCTAATGTCTGAAAGTACAAATCTCCCACTGTCTCCTTTGCAGTCTGAGAAACTAGGGAGGGTCCCTTCTGAGCCTCTTGCTCCACCTACTATGCACCTGTGGCCCATATTGTCTCTCATGTTACTGGCTCTGCCCAGTCTTTTTCAGGGTCGTTCCCACTCTTTCTGATTCAAAAGACAATGTGAAATTCATGTCCTCTGTCTGGAAACATATCTACCATTAATATCAGGTTGTCTCATTTAGAATTTTCAAAACCAAAGTTAGTACTATGTAATAAAAACTAGAAATGCCATCATCCCTTCCTATTCTCTTGGATCTTACCTTGGGTGTCAGCAGAACAAAGTGTGTAAAAGAAGATCTGGCACCAAAACCACAAAGATTACTGACTTTATGTTGGCAAAATCCACATAACTGGTGAGCTTCATTTACTGTAGCTGTTATTGCTTCTAAACTCCTCTGGCCAAATATGATATGAAAAATTATCAAACATTGTTACCAATGCATTAAAATGTGTCTGACTCTAGGGGGCAGTGTTCACCTCTGATTCACAGCTGAAGAGCTTCTGTGGTCATGTGGCCAGCATGACTATATGCAGATAGAAGACAAATAAATAGTATGTATTTAAGGGTGCAGTTGAGACTCATGCACAGTAGATGTCAGGGTTACTACACATACAAAGATTGCTTAAAAAAACACTATGATTTAAGCTCAAGCTGCTATTATCCAACTTGCAAAAGACCATTCAGAGTAATAAGAGGCAATTCTGCCGGGATATCATGTATGAGAGAAAGAGGGTGAAGGCAGCTCACCCCCCACCACTCTTGAGTGTTCACAGATTATTGTAGATTGTTGAGATATGTAGATAAAACATACCTGAGTATGTTTTCACAAACCACAAAGTAATGGTTGAAGATTGTTGCACTTATGGGAATTCATGCTCTGACAGAACGACTGAAAATTGGGGAAGATTTGCTGCTAGAGATGAGGTAGCTACTTCAGGTGGCAGGCTTTGAATGCAGTTTGAAATTATATTTATTCAGCTAACTTTCTCGCGCAGTCTTGAGAACTACCATTTGGATTTTCTTTTTCACTGTAGGTTATCCATTCCTCTTTCTTACTTTCTGGGCTTCATCCTGGAAACTTTGCAATGGGTACCAGACTGTCTGGTACCCAGTTTAAATGAATAATAAAAAAAAAACTTTCTAAGGCTTTACTTTCCTGAAAATATGATTGCCACAGCGATGGATTATTAGAAAAAAAGGAACTTTACCTCAGGCAGCGGATAAGCCTCAACAGGCACAGGGTCAGTTGTCCCTGCTGATGTCTCCTGGTGACAGGCTTCATAGGGAGGCTCCTATTAACCCTATTTTCCCCATTGATGTCTCAAACATATGGGGGATTTCTCAGGAACCTCTGGTTTCTATGCCTGACAGAAGTGTTATGCTACCACCTACGGTCCAGAGATTGGACTCTCTCCCTTCCACCTCTGTGGCACCACACCTGGGCCTGACACCTCCAGTACTCCTACCAAATTTTCAGGAGTTAATTGCCAGCGCCATCTCACAGGGCATCACAGCAGGCATACAACAGAGGGAGGCCCTTTCCCAGAGACAGGTTCCTGCTACAGCCCTCCCAATACCAACACCACCCACAGTGGCTACAACCACTGACCTGGTGGCTTCTGACCAGGAGGATCAAGAGCTAACCTCTGAATCAGAGGAAGGTGAGCTCAAAGAGGCCGAGCTCTCTGAAGATGAAGGAAGGGAGACTGACCAAAAGACCTCTTCAGGACTCTTCCCTCCAGCTCTCTTTTCCTCCCTGCTTGTAGAAGAAGTCACTCTGAAACTATTGCAACATTCAGAAAAAGTTAAATATCACCGTAGAAATTATTTTGGAAAATTTTCTTTCTGAAAAGTATTTGTTCTTTTTATATTGAAATGAGATTCTTTCAACAATTAATAGAAAGCAATCAGGTAATCTGATTTCTACTATCCAGGTGAATAGTAGTTTAACCGGGATACATCACCAGTTTCCCAGTGCTAATGACAGTAATAAACCAGTAATCATCAAAGGATGACTGGGAAGATGGAAGAAGACTCATCATTTATTTTCCTCCCCAGTGATGCTGCTCAAGATTGGAGGAGAGATTATAAACCCTGGTGGGCAGTGCTTACAATGCAGTACTGCAGGCTACTTCTGCTAACTGCTTGCAAATTGGCGGTTCAAAAAATGTGGTTTTCTATCTGCATGGTCTTCTGTGATAGGCCGAGGGACAGAAAGAGGGAGTAGTGACCTTCCTCCCATATTTAGTCATACCAGGGGTTGTAACACAAATACACACACACACACACACACACACAGACAGACAGACAGACAAACAGACAGACAGACAGACAGACAGATAGATAGATAGATAGATATAGATACATAGATACATAGATACATATATATATTCTTTTACAAACCTCTGGTTCATGGTCCATTTCCCTTTTCTTTTTGCTTTCCCTTTCCACTTAACTATTAATGGGTTATGAACTGACCAAATATTTGGGGTTATTTCTATTTCTTCTATGTCTTTCTCCATTTCCAGATCCATCCACACCATGTCAATCCTGGACCATGAATTGTGAGGACTGGAAAAGAAAATGTATTGATTTTTTTTATTTTTTATTTATTTATTTGACTTATCAGTCGCCCCCTCTCCGCAAAGGGACTCGGGGCGACGTACAATCCAAAACAAATATACAGATGTGGCATGGAGGAGGTGACATCAATGCTTAACAATTAAGATTCCAATTAAAAGCCACTAGGTTAAAATAAATAACAATAAATTAAAACAGTTAAAATAATTTAAAACCACAAAATTTACATTTACCGTAATTAAAATTGCCAGGGAGGTTAGAAAGTTCTAGTTTAAGCCAGGCTGGCTAGTTGGAACAGGTGGGTCTTGAGTTTTGTGCGGAAGGAGCGGAGATCGGTCGTTATCCTGATGTCTGGGGGTAGGTCATTCCAGAGGGCTGGGCCCATCACAGAGAAGGCCCTACTCCTGGATGCCACCCTCTGACACTGTCTGGTGGACAAGACCCGGAGGAGTCCCTCTCTGTGAGAGCGAATTGGTCGCAGGGATGTATGGGGCAGAATGCGATCCCCAAATAGCTAGGTCCTGTGCCATGGAGCGCTTTAAAGATGGTAACTAACACCTTGAAGCGCACCCGGTAGACCACAGGGAGCCAGTGCAGCTCGCGCAGGAGAGGTGTTATATGGGAGAACCTCGTTCTCCCCATAATTGCCCGCGAGGCCACATTCTGGACCAGTTGCAGTCTCCGGGTGCATCTCAAGGGGAGCCCCATGTAGAGAGCATTACAGTAGTCCAGGCGGGACGTCACCAGTGCGTGAGTGACTGTGCGGAGGGCATCCCGGTCCAATAGGGGGCGCAATTGGTGCACCAGGCGAACCTGGTGAACGCCCCCCTTGCCACGGCTGCCACATGGTCTTCCATAGACAGCCGGGCGTCTAGGAGGACGCCCAAATTGTGCGCCCGCTCCACGGGGGCCAGTTGCTCGCCCCCGATGGCCAGCGATGGAATACACTGGTTGAACCGGGGGGCCGGAAGCCACACCCACTCCGTCTTGGAGGGGTTGAGTCTGAGTCTGTTGTCTCCCATCCAGCCCCTTACGGCTTCCAAACACCGGGACATCACTTTGACGGCCTCGTTGGGGTGGTTTGGGGTGGAAATGTACAGCTGTGTATCATCAGCGTACAGGTGGTATCCCACCCCAAAACCACGGATGATCTCGCCCAGCGGCTTCATATATGTGTTGAACAGGAGAGGCGAGAGGACCGACCCCTGTGGCACCCCACAAGTGAGCGGCCTCAGGGTCGACCTCTGCTCCCCTGCCAACACACATTGCGTCCGGTCGGAGAGGTAGGAGCAGAACCACCACAACACGGTGCCTCCTACCCCCAACCCCTCCAGCGCGCGCAGTAGGATACCATGGTCGATGGTATCAAAAGCCTCTGAGAGGTCTAATAGGACCAGGATAGAGGAACAACCCCTATCTCTGGCCCTCCAGAGATCATCCACCAACGCGACCAAGGCCGTCTCTGTGCTGTGCCCGGGCCGGAAGCCAGACTGGTGCGGGTCTAGATAATCAGATTCCTCCAGGTGACGTGGGAACTGCTGAGCCACCACGCTCTCTACAACCTTCGTTAAAAAAGGAAGGTTGGAGACAGGATGATAATTTGCTAGCTCCATTGGGTCCAGAGAAGGCTTCTTGAGCAAGGGCCTCACAACTGCCTCTTTCAAGGCGGCTGGCAGGAAACCCTCACTCAATGAAGCGTTCACAAGTCCCAATAGCCAGCCTTGTGTAACCTCCCAGGATGCCAGCACAAGCCAGGAGGGATACGGGTCCAATAAACACGTGGTGGCTCGCAGTCGCCCACGCAACCTGTCCAAGTCCTCGGTGGCAACAGAGTCAAACTCCTCCCAGCATGGTCTCTCAAGACTTGCCTCGGACGTCCCCCCTGGAACACTGAAGGGGGCCCATTCCCTCTGGATATGAGCGATTTTATCCTGCAGGTATTCCCCAAATTCCTCTGCCCTGCCCTGCAAAGGGGGCTCCCGCTGCCTCTGTGACAAGAGGGAGCGGGTCACCCGAAACAGGGCAGCAGGGCGGTTCTCTGCGGACGCAATAAGAGTGGCACAATATCGACGTTTGGCCACTCTTAATGCCACAAGGTAAGTCCTTAAGTAGGTTCTTACCTGTGTTCGGTCAAATTCGGAGCGAGAGGATCTCCATCTGCTCTCTAGGCGTCTCTTGTGGCGTTTCATCGCCCTTAGCTCCTTGTTAAACCAGGGAGCCAGGGCGGTTCGTTGCCACCGGAGAGGCCGCAAAGGCGCAACCCGGTCTAAGGCCCCGGCAGCCGCACTATTCCATGCAGCCACCAAGTCCTCCATCCGGGAGCGGGTCCGGTCCACAGGAAGTGGCCCAAGCTCCGTCTGGAACCTATCCGGTTCCATCAGACGCCTGGGGCGGAACCATCTAGGACAATCTGGTTCCGCCTCCCCGTGGCGGGGGGTAGCGCCAGGGAAATCGAGCTGGAGAAGTGAGTGATCTGACCATGACAGGGGCGTGATGGCTAGATCACTCGTCCACTGGTCGGAGACAAACACAAGATCCAGTGTGTGGCCTCCCTCGTGTGTGGGGCCCTGAATTACTTGAGTCAGATCCATGGCTGCCATGGAAGCCATGAACTCCCGAACTGCCTCGGATGCTTCTCCCATCGACGGCAGGTTGAAATTCCCCATAACTAAAAGTTTGGGGGTCTCAACCGCCATCTCAGTGATCCGCTCGAGGAGTTCGGGCAGGGCCGCTGATGTATAGCGAGGAGCCAAGTATACAATCAGCAGGCCCAGCTGTCTCCCTGGGCCCCATCTCATGCCTAGAGACTCACACCCTGATATCTGCGGCACAGTGAATTCTCTCGGTTCCAGATTCTCCAGATTTTTCTGTGGGTTAGCTTCTCTCCATATAACTCTTAGAGTCAATTCTTGGGTCATTTCAAAAAATGAATCTGGTAGTATTCTCCTTTGATGAATTCCCCCCCTGTTTTATAATCTTTTTGGGAGGGGGTATACTACTGCATTGAAATCCCCAATTAAACATATATTCTCCAATTCCAATTCTACTATCTCTCTATGTAATTTGCTATGATATTCCTTTTGATTGTTATTTGGTGCAGATATGACAGCTAATAATACTTGTTTTTGTTTTCTTTTATCCTAGGAAGACTGTGGAAGATGGAGGAATGAATTTTTAACACCTAACTGTAAATCACTTCTGTTTGGACTTTGTTTGGCAAGATACACCCCGAGTGGAGACCGAATCTATTATATTTAATTCAACAACAGTTGTTCAGAAATGGCATTAAGAAACAAGCATAGATGCTTGATCCAGGGCAAATTATTTTCAACTTTTGGGAGAAATAGATAGGATGCCATGGCAAACCTTCTACAACTCGATTCCAACAGTTTGTTAATAGAAGGATTTAGAACATTAATCTTGTCTTTTTTATTCTTCTTCCTGTTAACAGTTTTGTAATTAATATCATACATAGAAAATAGATCAACAATTTGCAAATAAATATACTAGTTTAATAGCAGGGGGAGGGGGGATGTTTCGCAAAGGGCAGAAAAACTACAAACCTTCATTTGAACGAAATAAAAATTAGAATTAAAAAAAAACTGGTGGGTCAGTTTACTCACAGTGACAATTCACTGTAGAGTGCCAAATCCTTATACTTTGCTGTCTGACTTCACCTTGGTTTTTCTTGGTTTATTCTATTGCTTTTTCTGGCAGTTCCTGGCAGCTACCTCTCCCTGGTGTTCATGGACTCCCATATTTCTCGCTGGGAGAAAGAGCTGCTGAAGAAACTTCATCTGCTAGGTTTTACGGAGGATGCCTTAGGAAACTATGACCTCAAGGATGGCCAATTTAGGATAGTCCAAATGCTTGTGGACATTGATTTACAATATCTACGAGCCAGAGCCAACAAAACTTGCTCCCCCCTGACTTTCAACCAACTTAATAACTATGGATTGAGGATGGCTTCCTATTTTTATACCCTAACCATTCCCAAGTATAGAAGAGCTTTTTCCCTAGTTTGCTTCAATGTCTTGCCCTCAGCACTTTTGGATGGTCATTTTAAGAGGCTCCCGATTAACGAGTGGCTGTGCCCTTGTGACAGAGCTGAATTTGAGACAGCAGAGCACGTCCTTCTATTTTGCCCCATGTATAGTGTGGACAGATCTAGTTACTATCTCTTCTTGAAATCGTCCCTTCTAGACCTGATAGCTGTGATTTGTTTGTATATTGCCTTGGGGGTGTCTCCTCATACATCATCTCTCAGGTTTCCAGGTTTTTCTTGAGAGCACTATAACCATTAGAGGAGAGCGCTGTAACCATTAAAGGAGAGCGCTGTAACCTCCCTTAGTTGGGCTTTTGGTGACTGGCTACTATGATGCTATGATCAATTCTCCTGTGTCTCTTTTGTAGTGGTCGTGTTTTGGTCTGTGATTGTAAATTAAGTTTTATTATTATTGCACTTCAAGGATGACCTCCTCTCTTTTCCCCTTCAAGCAGTTAGCCAGAGGTTGTTTGCTTTTCAATGGTCTGAGAAGGAACAGGTGGTGGGGACTCAGCTGCACTGGACTTTCTTAACCAAAGGCTTTGAAAATAGCCCAACTGTTTTCAATGAAGCGCCTGTTTCTGATTATCATCTCTTCCTCCTCCTCCTCCTCCTCCTCCTCCTCCTCCTCCTCCTCCTCCTCCTCCTCCTCCTCCTCCTCCTCCTCCTCCTCCTCCTCCTCCTCCTCCTCTTCCTCCTCCTCCTCCAGTGCTGCTGACTTTTGTCCAAACCAGTCCCTTAGATTCTGAAGCCATGATGTTCTTGTTCTGCCTGGACCTCGTTTGCCTTCAATCTTTCCCTGGGGGATTGTGAAGGATGTTGTATTTTTCTGGGTGTCGCATCACATGTCCAAAATATTCTAACTTTCCCTTTTTTTGCTTTTGCTTTTGCTTTCTGATCTACTTAGATGGAAACTCTTCCCTATCCAAACCAGGAAGAAATGTTGCCATATGTGGATTATTTATTGTTAGGGGCTCTTTTTAAAACAATGTGAACAAGATGCTATCAACCTTTTGAATTTTCTGGGTGACTGAATCAGATAAACCCAGCCTCTTTAATGCCAGTAGATAATTCACCTGATGATTTACCATCTCATGATTACATGCAAATTCTTGTTGCGGTTTACTTCTGAAGATTTGAAAGACCAATCTTTATAAAATGCAGTGTTTGAATTGTTTATTGATGAAAGCAGTTACATCTTGGAATCAGCATGAAATTTCGCAACAAGAAGCATTGCCTTTGGATATTCCAGCTCAAAAGGCAAGTTGAAATAAAACATGATTTACAATTGGCAAAGGACAAAATGACCAATTGACATTAAATATGCTTCTGATGTTGGACATACCCCTGGAGCTCTGTGGTAGGAAAAAGATTTAATTGCAGCAAAAGAGAGTTGGATTAAATAGGGAGAAGAAATATTTTAGATACCATCAAGAAGCTAAGAGTGATTGATGATTAGAATGAAGGTAAATGGTTCCTTTGGACTTAAAGGAAGACTTCTGGAAGGAGGATCTCCAAAATCAAATTTGAGAGAAGCTAATAGTTCATGCAAAAACTGTATTTATGTCAACACACTTCCCGAGGTCACAGACCTGAAAGTCAAAGTCAAAGATTATCAATACAGTAAGACAATGCTTTCCTACACAACTAAATAAAACCAAAATATTCAATAATCTTTGTTCAGTTTATATATTGTGTATTATATATTTATACTATACTTTATAAAAAGACAAGGGGAAATGATTCCTGATCCTTTAACATAAGCTTTCAAATTGCTTCACCACTTCTAAGGGGCTGCATTGAACTGGTGACCTTTGGATCACAACCAGCTATGCCCTGATTTTCACATTTCTCTCTTCCACCTTCCCTACAAGTGAAGGGAAAGAACTGTCTCTGTCCAGAAAGTGTTGCAAAGGAGAAGCACAAGGCTCCGAGACGGCCAGGCACTTTGTTCTTAGAAGAAAAAAACAGACATTCAACTTATTTGTTGTAGTTGTTGTTTGAAGAAAAACAAAACAAAAACAAAAAAGGCTAGATGGATATTCTTCTTCTACTTAGATTCACAGAAGTGTGGAAAATCGAGACTAGCTGTCAAAATCATCCATTCCAAAATTATTTTAGTGATCACCCCGTGGAATCAGACTTTAGATCACACAAATTAGAGGTAATCTTTTACTAACCTTTCCTTCTCCACATGTTGTTATTGGATCAACCATTCCAATGTCTTCAAGTACTTCATGATAGCTGCCTTTGCATGAACCAAACAAGATATTTTCTCCAACTGAAGGTGTTTCTGTACCACCTGTGCAGTAGAGTCTGCCACATTTTATATTCCTGGAAAAGCCAATTTGTTTTCATTAACAAGAATTCATCGGAGGCAGGGCCGAAGTCGCGACGATACAGCATACAATCTCAATGCTCTGGGATTGCAGTTGACACTTTTGCCACTGGTGGGTCCAAATGGACCTAAACTGTCCCACAGAGATGGTGAACAGGAAGAATATGTCTTGCTGATCTCAGAGACATTGCAAAGTCCCTGATTGATCCAAGAGAAAGTCTTCAAGCTGGTGACAAAAAATCCAGCCATTTGGTTGATGAAGTTGGCTCCAAAATGGGAGGATATGGAAAGAGAAAGTGTTTCCAGCTGGTGAGGAAATTTTATTGTTTTAAGAGTGACTGCCTATAAAAAACTTAAAATAATTTAAATTGGAGAACAGAAGAAATAAGTGGCGGAATTAAATTTGGAATGGTTTTTGACGGGGTTATCTTTTTTCTTTCTCAATGCTAACTTCATGGATGGAATTTATGTAAGACCTTTAAAACGAACAGACTAAGCTTCCTCTCTTCTATTTTCCTTTTTTCATTACTCTCTGTAACCTATGGTCTAAAACTCATCTGTCATTACTGTGGAGGTTTTTTTAACTCATTTAAGAATTGGACTTTCTCTTCAATTTGAAATACAAAAAGACACTTTCTTTTTAAAAAGGAAAGAATTTGCGGCATTGTGGCTAACACTGCGGAAATTAGGCTTTGTGTATCGGAAACAAAACACATTTACTTTTTTTCACGGACTATCTCGGCTGGTACCTCAAGGTCTTATTGCATGTTTACAGAGAGAGATAAAAAGAAACAGATGTTCCTTTGAGGTATTTCTAACCAGAGAGCGGTGATTAAAAGCTACTAAATTAGAATAACAGTGTTTACATAGTTGAAAACAATGGTGCCATCTCAGCTGGAGAAAGAGGCTTTAAGTCTGCAAAATATATTTTCAGAAATATAGAAACTATCAAATACACATGAGAGGATTGAGCAGAAGTTGGATGATTTAGTCCATTTAACAGCAAAGTATGACGGGGAAGTTGAAGACATTCATCAAATGGAGAAAGTGGCAGTTAAAATTCAAAAAAAAAAATGAAGAGGAAAATGATTATAAAGAAATTAAAACTGTTGATATTTATGATGATTGGTTCATCTCTGAAAATGGAAAGAGTGGAATATTGAAAGAGGAATTAAATGGAGGGGAAACTTACTCCAGATGGCAAAATACAGAAGAAGAAAAAATAAAAGAATTTATGGACCTAAAGAGAGAAATCTTTTCAGCAATAGTTTTGATAACACCACTGACAATTATAGATAAGCTGATTGAGGAAACAGAAGAAGGGCATCGAAATTACAAGAGAGACCGTATAAGCAAAGAGCTGCTAAGAGGAGTCCATACAAAGTTGATTAAAGAGAAGATAAGAGGACTGATACCACAAACAGCAGAAGATATGAGATTGCCTCATTATTGGAAAGATACAGGTTGATAGATGGAAGAATATAACTTAAAACTAGCTAAACTTAGTGAAATTTAGTGATAATAGATATAGTTAAACAAATAATTGATAATGATGATAATGTATACTATGTGTAGTGTCGTGATAAGTAATAATGGGATATGAATATTGAATGGTACCAATGAAAGGAAGATTAGAAAACATTTTGGATTAAATATAAAGATAAATAAATAAATAAGTAAGTAAGTAAGTAAGTAAGTAAGTAAATAAATAAATAAATAAATAAATAAATAAATAAATAGATAGATAGAACTAAATTAGATATAGTTAAGTTTTGAATATTAGGGGGAAATGTAATAATATACAATATAGTTAAATAAAGGAGGGATAATGATAATAAGTTATATATAGGCATGGGTACAACATAAGGAAATTGAATGTAAATTGCAAATAATGATTTGGAAAGAAGGATTAGAAAATTTTGTTATTGAATATTATGGATGTTTAACTAGAGTAGAACATAAAGATTTAGTGTTATTGGAGGATTTTAGAAATAGCAAATGAAATGCTAGTATGTGGTTATGTTTTAAATCTTGATATATTTTATGATGAAGGACATTTAAACAATTATAGTCAAATGTAAATGGAGGTATGATGATGGTAACATGTATAAATATCTGAATTAAAACACTTGAGTTAATATGAATTATGCTTGATGACTGTGGAAGAGATGCACGAAAGCCTTTTGTAACCAACTGATACACTTTCTACAGTATGCAAAAAAAAAGAAAAGATTTTATGTGTTGTGTTTGTTTTGAAAACAAAATAATAATAAAAAAATTATTTAAAAAAAGAATTCATCAATGAGAGATCTGTTCCTTTCTCATTTGCAAACAGTTAAATTAATTACTTAATTAATTTGCAAGCTACCTTTCTCACTAATACAAAGACTCTGGGCAGCTTTCAATATAATAAAATGTCAACAAGTGTTAAAAAGAAAGGATTAAAATTAGAATAAAAGATGAAAACTTAAAAATCAAGATGATGGGCAGGTTGGGAAAAGAATTTTCTCTATCTGGTCAGCCATCCTCAACCTAGCAGTCCCATGTCAGGCCTAGACCAAGGGACAGAGCCAAGCTTTGTCCCATTAGGCCAGAACTATGGGGGCTGACCTCACCTCTGATGGGAGAATATGGGTGGGGGGAGGGAGGACAGAAGAAAAGGCTCTTCTTTTGGACCCTGCCAACTGAAAGGTTTGGCTGACTGGATCTGAAACAAGAAGGACTAGTGTGGATTAGTCCCAAAGGGCTAAGATGGTTCTTCAGCCCTCATAAATACAAGTTGGTTACCATGTGCCCAAATTTCTTTCACATGACTATAGGAACATTGTGACAGTCCTAACTGCAAGAACCAGTTGTAAATGACTTTTTTCAGTGCTGTTGTAACTCGGAATAGTCACTGAACAAATAGATATAAGTCAAGAATTACCTTTTCTTTCTCAGTCAATCTTTTAAAAAGAAAGCCTCCTATTATAGCCCACTTGTGCTCTTTCTTGAAACCCAAGGTGGAAAACACAGGAAAATTAGCCATTCAGTAATAGGCTCACACTTCTGTTGTTTTAGCGGGTGAGAGAGTTAGCTTCCCACAGATGTGGATCTGAAAACATTTCTTATGTTATCCTTCGATTGTATCATCATCCTAGCGGGAAATAATGTAGAATGCTTACTCTGGTTCACATGGAATGTTTGTATCGTTTTCCTTTCTGCAGTAGCCATATTTATCGCCATTCCTGTTATTCTCAAAACATTCATCTGGAGCCACTTTTGCGTCTGTAAGAGGGGAGTGAGGAACCAAGAGAGGAGTGAGGAACCAAGACCTGAGTGTGTCACATGGCAGCAGGACTCCCATTCACCCCCAGTTGCCACCTGACCCTTTTAATTAAAATTATATTTGAGACATTCTATAATCGATATGCAACACCTCACTGCACCACCCATGGATAATCAATATAATTCTCCTGTTTCCAGAAAAATATATCTTTTATTTGAAAAGGAGGAACTAGATTTCAGCTTCATTTGGGGATAGTCTGCCATTAAAATCCTGAGCGATCAGTGGCAAGAATCACATCCCCAATGCCTATTTTATTAAACCAAATGTAAAGAAAATTTCAATCACAGAGTTTTAATACTCTTAGCAGATAGTCCCATATTCAATCTCCATTATCTCTGATTCAGAGAAGTAGAAAGTGATGGATCAAACAGTTGCCCTAATTAACTCTTAGAAAAACAAGGGAATATGGATAAACCTTTAAGCATATGAGAGGTTCTTGGTGTTATTCTTTGTGCTTTTCCAGGAATTTTGACTTACTTCACGATGCCCATTGTGACAAAGAATATTGAGCAATGATTTTGAGCTGTTGCTGTAATATACAACATGGCAGTCTATTAATGGCATATACACAGCTACAGTTCACATACATATTCTCTCATATCTTTGTCCAATTTAGGAATGTAGTAAGAATCCCCCCCCCCCCAAATCCTTTGGCTGAAGCCCATCTCTCCAGATGGACCATTGGCCAGGTTCCCTAGGGATGATTGGACCTAAACCGTAAGATCTGGAGGACTGAGCTCTAACCCCTCCATAAAAAAATATTGGAAAATTATGTCACTTGCACACATAGACACAAAAGAACAGAAATGGATCATTTATTATGGCCAATTGTTCAATAGTAAAGATTGCCTAACTTGTTTTTTACAATGCCATAATTCTGAAATCCTAAGGTTGACTTACCAGGCCCCCAGAGAGCAGTACATTGGTTTGCCAAAGTGGGGCAGTTCCCCCTGAAGCAGTAACCTTGGTTGTTTTGGCATGGGTGTCCATTCTTTTGAAAGCGATTGATGGGACACTCAGCAGATTTTCCAGTGCAGAGTTCAGGTAAGTCACAGTCATCTCTTGCCTTCCGGCATTCTGCTCCTGCTTCTTTAATCTGTGGGTGAAGATGAAAATCACTTCCAGCTATAATGCCTTAGGGCTAAAAGAGCTAAACCACAATTCACAACACATTTCAAAGCTTCCTCTTCATCTGTCTTGAGGATTACCAAGCAAGGCATCCCTGCCATGTTATAGATGGGCTCCATGAATTTAGATGTTGTGTATAACGCCTAGAAGTCCCAGCCCTATTTGCAGTGAGAAAATGATCACCATGAGATGCAAGTGCTACATGTTGGCTGACCATGAACATCAATGAAAACTCAATGGGCTCTCATGAAAATCAGCAGAACATTAATTGATGAATGTGTGCATGGTATATTTTCATTTCCTTACATGGGCAGAAGCATTCATAGAATTTTCATGCCATGTGCTGAAAAATAGGTGGCTGATTTCTGTTGGTATGATGGAAGTATAACAATAAGGTTTTGGACCCTCTGTTGAACAAGTTTATTACAGAGTCAACTGGGATCCCATAAAGAAGGAAAGAGAAACTTGCATCTCTCTCTTCATGGCCCTCCAGCCCCTTCAGGAGGTACCACCAGAATAGCTGAATTGAGGGCTGTGGAGAGGAGATGGAGAATGTAAGGGTTGTAAAAGAAGTAATTTGACCTCTAAAAGTTTCCAGAATCCATTTCTGCCTTTAAAATCTCAGAAAGAAAAATGTCAAAGCATTACTGGAGACCTCCTTCAACCTTCCAGAAAGTCAGGAAACTGAGTTAGGACATCAGTCCTAAACTTTGTCCACCCTTATTTAAATTGGGTTTCCATGCAAACTCAAAGAAGAATATGAATTATTTTCACAGACTTGATGTAAGATGCCAAAGGAATGCAATTTAGACTGAGACAATGGTGTTATTTTGTTAAACTGTCCTCCCTATGGATATTTTCATAAGGGTCAAATAAACTGGAAGAAGGGATGGGAATAGAATTAAAATGCTTTTGATCACAGTAAGCAGAGAGATCACATTTTCATATTAGTAGTAAGGAGCAGGATAAAATCCCTCCTAGTGTTATGAATATAAAAGCCTTACCTGGCATTTCTCACAACATGCCCCTTCTGCACACTTTGCTCCAGGTTTCAGTTTACATGTTGCAGCATCACAGCACTCATTTGCACATTCCTGAAAATCAAAACATATGAAATGACATCATAGGGTTCACTTCCTAGTCTCTTTTAATTGGTCTCTTTTGAAGAGGGAAAAGGATACTTCTGTCATGTGTTTCCTTTTATGGGTCCATGCTGGCAAATGAATGTGACAAAGAACAGCCTGGGGGTTTGTTATTGCAAACGGCTGATAGCATAGCTACATGAAAGATACTTATCGGATATTTCCTATGTGAAAAGAATAAAACAAATAAAAATATCCTCACCTCCTGATTGTAAAACCTTCATAATCTGCCATCCTAATCTCTTCCTTATTCTGAGCCATTTTCTACTCAGGATGCCAGCCTTTGGAGTTGTCCAGAAAAGATTCACCAACCATGGGTATTAACACTACCTTTATTAACAGTGTCTTTCATGCCTAGAAATAGGTTTCTCCCCATTTATCTTTAGAGTGGGGAGAAAATGGGTTGAAGTTATTCTTCTTGAGATGCTTGCCATGCCCCAATTGCTTCCACAGGTTAAGGTGTAGGAAGCAGCTCAAGAAAACTGTGAGACAAATCATGTGAAGTAATAATGTGAAGTAATGTAAGGGTTTTCAGCAGGGAAGGATATTCTTGCAGTGATAAATCAGCTGTTTTTAAAACTGAATTGTCTTCCCAACAGAGTAGCAAGGTATCAAGTCTTAACCTCTACAACTGGTTTCCCAAATCGAAGAAACCAATTCACACATCCATGAACATTGAGGACGTACACCTATGCTACTCACAATCCAACCTCTTGGATACCACTTAGAAAGCCAGATGATTTGGCAAGGATTCCCATTGTTGAGAAACGTCTTGGAATTATCCTTATTCATTAAAAAAAGAACTTACCTCTGGAGTGCCACAGTCACATTCTTCACCCTCCTCCACATAAGAATTCCCACAAACTGCATTTTGAAGAATATCTGTGTTCAAGGGTTTGTTGATAACACATTGTGGGGTCTCAGTCATCATATAGTCCTCATAATCCATTAAACTGCAAGAGCTGAACTGCAGGGCAAGTTCGTCTCTGTAAAGGTGAAGAAAAGATCATGACATCGTCCATATTGGGACAGATACATAATTCATTGCAAAAGCATATAAGATAGGGAAAAATGATTCATGAACAAATGCAGTGATTTTTCTCTAAAGCTAATAAAATAACTAAGATAACTCTTTGTACCCCTGTATCTAACTGCTAGATTATGCTCTTTCAGTTTTAACCCCATTAACTTTTTTTTTCTTTTTTAACAAAACAAAATTTTCAATCAGAACTCCATGTGATGTTAGTTGCTCAGGCTACTTCTTGTATCTAGTATGCTGCCTTTCATTTTCATTTTTAGTCAGCCTCTCTGTGGAAGGGCAGTAATATAATTGAAGGAAAAACAGTGGAATTTTTCTTTTCTTATATTGTTTCATTTTTATAACAAATGAATGTTTTAAGGCAAAGGAAAAGTTAATATATTTATTGGACTGTTATACTCAAAATCCACCTGAGCCTTCTATAATTTCATAAACGCCAAACTTAAAGACTCATAGGTAGGTACCTACGCTTATAGGTAGGAAGATGGGCATCTTGGGAGTGGAGTCTTCAGTGCCCAGTCTCTCTTCTGCCCCCATGAAAATCATACCCCACCCCACCCCTCTAGTTAAATATGCAAAGGGTGATAGGGTTTGTTTTAAATGGATTAAAAGCTATCAAAATCCGAGTGGAAGTGAGGATTGCCGCCAGCGGGAACCACCCAAAAATGTGACACACAGATTGGGTGGGCCTACATTCGGAGTATAAGATGCACTCAGATTTCCATGCTCTTTTTTTGGTAAAAAGTTGCGTCTTATACTCCGAAAAATAAGCTGTGTGTCAGAATGGTTACGCAATTGGTAACTCCAAATCTCAACTCACAAATGCTCTGTCCTACACATTGGCAATAAAAATCAGAACACCAAATACAAATTGGGTGGAAATGACCTTGTAGATGACCCTCTCTCTGTCAATGACCTAGGAGACCTCATCTCAAACGATCCAAGCCCTGGAACCCATTGTAACAGCCAAAAAAGCTTTAAAAGTTGTTAACCTAATTTTGGGAAGCTTCTTCTCCAGCAACATTGTAGTGGTAACTAGTGCATACAAAATGTTTGCTAGACCAATTCTCAAATACAGCTCATCTGCCTGGAACCATGCTGTAAATCAGACATTAATAAGATCAGGTGGGTCCAGAGGTATTTCACGACATTGTAGTGGTAACTAGTGCATACAAAATGTTTGCTAGACCAATTCTCAAATACAGCTCATCTGCCTGGAACCATGCTGTAAATCAGACATTAATAAGATCAGGTGGGTCCAGAGGTATTTCACGAGAAAAGCACTCCACTCCTCTACTCGGAATAGAATCCCTTATGACACCAGGATCAAAATTTTGGGCTTGGAAAAACTGGAACTGCACCGCCTGCAGTCGGACCTAAGCATAGTACACAAAATTGTCTGCTACAATGTCCTACCTGTCAATGACTGCTCTATCTGACTCCATTATTACACCCTGTAAACTGCACAGCTTCAACCTTAAACTATCTACCATGGACCTCACCCCATGAGGTTGCAGTAGACAATTCCTGATAACTTAGCAACTTCACTTCACTTCTTTCCTGTCTTTTCCTCCTCTCCTCTCCTTTCCTTTCTTCCCATTCCATCCCATCCTCTTCCCCTTCCCTTTTCTTTCTTATTGAAATAAAGCCTAACCACGGAACAGCAACAAAACACAGGTAGTCCTCAATGTACAATTACAAGTTGTTAAGCGCAGCACTGGAGATGTTATTTGAATCACACAGTCATTAAGGGACTCCTGCTTCCTTCACTGACTTTGCATATCGGAAGACAGCTTGGAGGGTGGCACATGATGGTCTCATGAGATGCTGCAACCATCATAAATACATGCTGCCTTCCAGGCACATGCCTTTTGATTCTGGGACTGAGGGGAGGCTGTGACAGTTGTAACTGCAAGGACCAGGTTACAGTCAAGGACTACCTGTACATTGCTACCTGTTGATTTCAGCAGGCTGCAATATATGAGCGAGACAGAACATTTCTCCTGTCTTGAAAAGGGGTTGAGGCAGGAAAAGATGCTACTTTATCTCTTTCTTCCACCTGTTGCCTGGTTCAGAATCATTTTATTCCATTCTGCTTATAACTTCTTCCCACTGTAGGAAAGTCTTTACTGACTTCTTCTATTTATCTATCATAATTATTAATCTTTGTTTTCTTGGCTATGCTTCCTGTTGTGGGCCAGCAGGAGCCGTTGGAACTGCAACCAGACTCCAACAGTGAGGCGCCTGAGGCATGGAGCAGTGGTGAAAGCCAAAGGGAGTGTGCTCCTGACGTCATGCCGTGGGGAGGAGACAAGGGAGTCGTTCCTGGATGCCCGGCAATGGAGAGCTGATAGACAGAGAGAACAGCTAAACAGTTACAGGAGCTAATTGGACTCAGGTGATCGTAATTAGGCTCCTCTCAAACTATTTAAGGAAGGACTTTCCGGAAGCTGTTTTGCAGGATTCAACTTATTTACTGGAGCTGGAGACGCTCTCAAGTCTGTGTTATACCTCGTTAGGCTGGATTGCTGCCAAGGTATTGTCTGTACTGGATTGCTGCCAAGGTGTTATCTGTACTGGATTGCTGCCAAGGTTTAGTCTGTGTGTAAGTAAATCATCTTGCAGAGACCTTGTCTCGGAGTGCTTTGGTATAAGAGGAAGGTCAGAACAGCTTCCTATGCTATTTCTCTAAACTCTTGTGCTTTGGAGGAAGCTACTGATGGATGGGTCTTCAATTGTTGAGAGCAGTCTGATCATTTTAAATACAACCAATTTTAATTACACGTGGTGAAGTGACACACATATGGCCAAACCCCACTGTTGTGTAACTCTCAGACCATTTTATTTTTTAAGCTCTTAGCATCCTTCCTTTAACATTTAATTGCAACTATTGAAATGTAATTTGATTGGAAAAACATTATTATTTTTCCCCCTGAATACTTACCCTCCCGAAGCAGCCATAATGCATGGACCACCCTTGCAAGTGCAGGAATTTGCATCATGCTCCATGCCCACATTATGACCGATCTCATGGGCCATTGTAGACCCAACCAAACTAACATCTTCGGAATGATCCTGAAGAAAAGAGAATGCTTTGTTTGTTTTTAGTCTGCACGAAATCAAAAGTGAATCCATCTAGCACTGAGCTAACAACTTTGCTCAAGCACTTTCTAACGAGTTAGAAAAATAGTTTAATAATTTGCAAAGCTGTGATTGTATTTCCTGGGGGAAAAAACAGTTTCTTTGTTCAAATAGCAAAAGCTCTTAGACTTATCACTTCATGATGTTTTACAGGACTTTCTAAACAGTTTACAGAGTCAGCACATTGGGTCGTCATTTTACCAACCTCAGAAGGATGGAAGGCACCCTTGAGGCAGCCAGGATCAAACTCCTGGCAGTGGGCAGAGCATGCCTGCAATAATGCATTGTAAGCACTGTTCCACCACAGCTTGTAAGAAACTTTCAAAGCAAGAAGGTTTACTCTTTTTTCCATTTAGTAATTTAGAGATTATATGCCTGTATATAAATTTTCATTAAGCCAAACTTGTAATGGGTATAACTTCTACCAACCTGAACAATTCCCACAGATGTCCAAGAATCACACATGCTTCTAAGGGGAGCGTATCCTAAATTTCCTCCATCCATCTCAACACCCCTATAAGAAAGCAATGAGGAGGACAAAGTTCATAGAAGATGTACAGTGAAAACCCCAAACGTGGGTTTCTTTAAAAAATAAGTTTCTTCTATCAATTTAGCTGTGGTGTTATTAAAGATTAATTGAGCTTGGAAAAGAAGATTGAGTGATAACTGAAATAAATACTTGTGGGAAAATAAAATGAATTATTATTTTATTTTATATTCACTTTGTTTTGCTCTCCATCTGAGGATTGCTCATAACAGAATTGTTATTTGTCCAATATATTATAGCTGTAAGCCAATACATTTATCAATTTCAAGTGTTACCCAATGTTTTATTTTTTTAATTTATTCTTGGAGATCTTCACCAATTTAGTTCAAATAATTATGTTAATTAGGCCCATAATTGATATTAATTGACTTGGCTTTCTTCATTTTTTCACTTGAAGTTTCATTCTGAGAACATTTGGAGGAAATGCTGCTATTATAAACCAAGAAGTCTGGTTTGTTACTGATAAATATTGGAAATGGGAAGAAAAATAGATCCTGGCTTTCTTCTAGCTTCTAACTACATCGTTCTACATATGCCAAAAGACCATTTTTGTGACTTTCAAAGCAGAGATTAAAGTTCTCTGGGCCACAGGTAGCTCCCTCCGTCTTCTAAAATATTGACATCTAGACGCACTTTAAAGTTGTCATTAAAGTTGTTAATCATTTGAGTTTCAATTTAGACTCGGGTGAAATGAAATCAAGCTGGGTTTTTGACCTGCAACCATTCAAGCCCTGCTTAAGACTAATTCTCGTATAAGAAAAAAATGGTTGATTTTGACCCAGAATATAATTTGCACATGGTTTAAGGCATGCAACCCAGAGAGGAAGTTCTGTGCAAACACTAACTTTCTCATAATCCTCCACTCCCTGCCCCCCTCTTTCCCTCTCTCCACAATGAGACATACGTGAGTAGCTGTGTGTTGTCATTCCTTTTGCGTTTCAGCAGATCTGTTGCTCTCCATACTGCAAAGGAGAACAAATTGTCCTCTGTTGCACTGACCACAATCTTATCTCCGTCGCACCAAATTTCTAAGCCAATCAATACTACGTGAATTCCCAAAGCTTTATAAACCTGTCAATGAACACAGCATCAATGAGAAACTCAAACAGAAGTAAACTGTGAGAACCATTTCAAGACCGAAAGGCAACTCACATTGGCCTCTATGGGACAATGAAATTTGGGAATCAATAAAAGAGAATCAATGAAGCTCAGGGTTGAACTGGGAGGAGGGACTCCTTGGTGCTCTCGGAGCCTGGTGGTTTACTTGATGTTTAGTCAGGTAACAAAATATCTGCAAGGAAACCACCAAACTCAGACAGCATCGAGGACTCCACATATTAAAGAACAATAAAAATTATTAAGCAGAAGAAATAAATAAAATGATAAAGAAGAACAAGGTTATGATTCTCTTTAATCAAGAACAGAAGAGGAGGAGGAGGAGTAAAGGGAGATTTCACCCATTGATGTTCCCATTGTCTCCCTGATTCTAACTGATGATCAACAGTGAAGATGTCAACAAGGCTAATAGGATAGAAGCAGAGACAATATGAGTGGATCTTCTCCTAAATGCCACAATCCAACTCAAACTGGGTTCGCCTCTCCTGCTTTCTTCTCAGGGATCATCTTCGTAATCAGTTGAGTTTGGACTAGGCTTACTCTGTCCATTTCTGCCTAATCTCCAAATTCAGAAGATTGACCACAGCCCTGAAAGGATCTAGCTACAGAGATGTAGCACTGATTGAATTCTTGCAACAGTTTTAGACTTACATCCTCCCAACACAGTGGCTGTATTCACATAAGAGGCTTATTAACCTAGTTACTAAACTAACCCATTTTCTGAGTTAGGCTTCCATGCTGAATCACCAGCTTACCAAATGATGGAGTTTTGGTGCACTCAAAGCCAGAAAAGTTAGCATTCTTGTAAAAGTCAGTCTCCTGAGTCACCTTATCTCATTAATTTTGTTGTGTGAATAAAATCCCAAAACAGAAAAAAAAATTGCCAAGTTTTCTTACCACATTTATAAAGTTGATCATACCAAACGTCCTCTTCCTTATAATAGTGGTGTTGCCGCTGTACTTATTGAACTACAGAAAAGACAAAAAAGCTAAGAAGAGACCATAATTATGGGATTGAAGGGATTGAGGATGAGAGAGAAATAAAATTGTCAAGGAAAGAAAGAGATTTTTAAAAAATAGAATTTGCTGATTTGGACAAAATAGTTTTATATCCAAGATGTCCAATGATTTCTTTTCATTTCTGATTATTTTTCAACCTACATTTGTGCCATTAATATATTAATGTTATTAATTTTTCAGCACCCTACATGGTATTTCCTCCTGGTTGGAGAAAATGTTGGTCAACCTACTGAAATGCTTTCCTTAAATGAATGCTATATTTCCATGTTCAGGAATGTGTGAGATAATCATTATTTACTATCCAGGTGATTCTTCATGTATTGTCAACTTGGACAATTAAATTCCACCCTCTCCCTCACCTTCACCATTGTCTAGTCTGTGGAAAGGGCATCCCCACATAACATTTCCCAAAGCAAGAATGCTTTTATAAATTACCTTTCCAATCAACTTCCTCCGTCCAATGTAATGAAACAAATTTGAAAATGTTTTAAAATTATAGTACTAACTAAGCAGTATTGGGGACAAGGAGCACCACTAAGCTGAATAACACATGAAGGAATCTTTGCAAATTTGCAAGATGTATCAGGTTTGATGGGAAATCACTGAATTCACAAAAAAATCATATTATATCTCCACAGTGAAATATGTTTTATTGCAGAATAAAGAGCCTATATTTTTGCAGTCAATAACTTCATAACAGAATATCACTAGTCACCCTGCTAAGGAGGAGGAACCTGAATTTTAATGACATCAACCTGAGACCAATTTCCTTGAAAATTGCGTGGATAAAATTTTCCCTTTTGCAATAGTATAAAGGGGAAAGCTTAAACTGATGTCTGGGAATTCATGGTCTATTTTTCAGCTCATGAATCTTTTTTTTTTTTTTTTTTTTTTTGCTGGGGAAAAAAAATTTGCACATAGTCAGAGAAAGCCAAAAAGAGTTATTTTACTGCAAATGCTGCATTGCTGCAAAAGAGATTGGTTAAGTCAAATGTGGATCTTTCTTCTCTGTTAGCCAAGGATTAGCTTCTATTCGAGAAATAGATTTAATATGGTGGGGGAAAAGATTTAATTTGAGAGATACTATGAACATTAACACTGTATAATTATGATTTCTTGAAACAATCTATTGAAATTCGGCAAAAAAATGAAATTCACACGGGCACAGGTACACATAAGGAGGAAATCAATTTCAAATGTGTATATTAATAAAAATAAATCAATTTTTTCTGCTCAGGAAACTTATCTTAAAATTGCATCTCAAGCAAAAGTATAAATAAAAAAAATATACTGGCAGGCATGGATGACAAAATATATATTTATATCTAAATAAAAACCTACTTGAATGTAATAGTTTTGAAATAAAAGAAAAAATAAGGAAAAGTAAAACACCCAGATTTGCCTATCTACCCACTAATTCAAAATTCTCCTCGTGAATTTTAAAATGCTAGATTGACCAAGTAGAAGAAATGTATGATGATTCCCTTTTACTCTTTTCTCCATTTCAAAATTTCATTTATCTTCTCTGTATTCAATTCCCTGATCTTGGCATTTCTGAATAAAATATAATTAACATTTAGATGGAGTCCTGGGAGGACTAATGTGCAAATTAGAACGTAGTTAAATGTCAAAAATCTCTTAAACATTTGACTGTAATAACAAAAATGATTATCAAAGTTTATTATAAAGCACATTTTAAGATGCACTCCAGTTTGAATGTTATGTAAAAAAAGACAGAAAGAAAAATCTTTGCACAATGCAGAAAGAAAATGAAATGCTATCCAGGATACTTACCAATGCATTGTCTGCAACTATGTAAAGCTCAATATATTTTGGATCTTCCAAGAAGTTATTTTTCTAAACAGAACAGTAAACAAAAAATTTTTTTAGACATGTTACTCCCTGCAGCCAACAGGTCATCATATAGTCAAAAATCTGCATGTTTTACTTCCAGGTCAGAGTCCTTGGAGTTTCAGAAATATTAGGTTCTTTTTGAAGAAGACATTTATAGAGAGAGATTTTGTCATGGCATGAAATATTTCCTTTGTACATAATGTAGCATGGCATTTGTTTCCAATTGCATCCATTTTGGCATAGAAACAAGCAAATGAAGAAATCACTTTTTGGACCTATTTTTCAGCCTGTCAAAATTTCTGCTACTTGTATTTCCCTGGGAAAGAAAAAGCCCCTCCCTCCTGAGTTCCTGTGGCATCGTCCACATTAACCTACCCAAACTGCTCAGGAACTACCCTTATGGCTAAGATTTGAACCACATGAAGTGCATTACTTCCTTCTTTCCATAGGAAAATGTATCCGTGCTTTTTCGGCATATGGAACTGCAAGGTCAGATTGCCAATTCCATGGGGCAATTTCTTTCCTTGCTGTCTGACAGCCACCTTCTTAACCCTGTTGCACAAGATCCAGGTTGAATAAGGTGACCATGACCTGACATTGAGACTAGAACATTCAAGATGTGAAGGTGACTACAAAACATAAGGACAGCTTGCCATAAATACTAAAGCCATCAATCAAGCCTTCAAGTCTTCATAATCAATTCTGGCGATTGCATTCGCATTTTGGGATTGCACTGTAACAACTACTATTGCTCCAAGACTATCACATTTTAACAAAAGAAGTCGAGGTTTTGAACGTCCGGATATGTTTCATCCAGTTTCAATTTCTGCCACCAAATGAAATTAGAAACTGTGATTTTAGATGCAATATTTTGTCTTCAATTTTATTCTGCCTCCAATAATGGAGGAAAACATTGGGAATATGAGGATTATCTGTGACCAGATTCAATTTATTAGTTTTGATTCCATCATTACTTCAATCTAACTAGATTCAAATCAAATTGGAAAATTGAGACAAGATTATGATTATTAGGTCTTATTAGACATCTCAACACATTGTTTTAACATTTCAGAGAGTTTCTCCCCTATCCCAAGTCCTCTATGCATGCATAAAAGTGGCATCCAATTTGATCATTTGATTACTTTTTAAAAACTGATTTACAAAGTTAAGATTCAATTAAATCCATTTTGAACCAACTCTCCAAACTAAATTTGCATGATCGTGGAAAATGTTATATATCTGGAATATGTATTTTATTTTCATTAAATTTCCATCTTATTCTTCAGCATGGCTGAAATGGAATTTCAGAAATGGAGGTTTCTTTCCTATGAATTCTTTCTAATCACTTCCAGAGAAATTATCTTTTGCTTTACATTTTAGAAACAAATAAATGTATCCCTGTTCTCAAACCATGTTATATACTTGAAGGTTAATGAGACTTACTTCTTCAGGAGTAGTAGATAATTGAGAGGCCTTTTTGATGGGTCCATTTGATTTCCAACTGGTGCTGGTGACCCCACAGATGTTGGGGGTCTGATCCTCTTTTTCTACATTTTCATATTTGTAGACTGCATGGGCTTCACTGTCAGAAAGCTTCAAGGGTTCAATAAGGTACGTCTCACCTTGATAGTTGAAATGTCCTCTGTAAGAAAAATTGTAGGCTCTTTATGAATAGGATGATTAAAGGTGGATAATCAATAAAAGACAATTTGTATTTCAGGGCTAAACTGCACTAATGATGTTACCTACTTGGGTAACAAAATGTCTGCAAAAAATCAATACACAGAGTGTACGGGACCCCTAATGGATAACCAATTGTTAACTAACCAACTCAACGTTCTCAATCTAACCATGAAATATCTGCACAATATTTGTATGAAGACTAAACCTGTTTGAAAGATTCAATTTTTACGTAAAATTTTATTTCATAAAATTATGATATGCTGCAGTATCAATGCAATATCAGGGGTTTTCAGTCCTAATGTATAGAATGTGAAGGATGTTTGTGTTTTATTTTTATAATTATAATGTACGAGGTGCAATGACAATAAGGTAAACTTAAACTTAAAATATTATATGCCATATTTACGATACACACACACACACACACCAAATATTTTAATTTAATTTTAGGTAATAAAATAAAATTTTATACAAAAACTGAATCTTTCAAACAGGTTTAGTTTGCAATGCAGAGAACAACATGAATAAAATCCAGACTAAGAGTGCAGAAAAACAGGGAGCTGGAGGCTAAAACATATGATGAATGATGGAGATAATGAAGACAAGAACTATGGGTGACATAATAACAATTGTCCAATATTTAAGAGATGTCACAAAGAGGAGGGTAACTTATTCCCCAAAGTATCTTAAGGGCAAGACAAGAAGTAACAGAGAAACTTAGCAAACTTATCAACCAATGAAGCAACCTAGAACTAAAAAGAAATTTTATGACAGTGAGAACAATTAACTAATGGAATTAACTAGTGCCTCCTAGTGGAAATTGGTGGAAGCATCACTGCAGGCTTTTAAGAAGAGATTGGACAACTATTTCTCCAGAATGGTGGACAAGAAGACCTCGAGGTTCCTTCCAACTATGTTTTTCTATCATTCTGTCATTCTCTTGTTATTCTATTCTGTTCCAATGTTTTTATTAGTCCTTCTTTGTATGGACACAGTCTCAGCTCAAATGTTTTTTTTTGGGGGGGGGGGTTAGTTTGGGGTGGGTTTTTTTGTATTTTCCTTCTGTTGGAAACACTTTCTAGCAAGGTGCACAATCTGAAACCTACCTATCTTTTTTCCCCCTGCAACAACCGCTCCCATATACAAAGGAGACATGGACTTTAAAGCTCATCTAGACAGATCTGATTTAGCTCCCTACTGTGTCTACTGGCTGGCAGCAGCTCTCTTGGTATCCAAAGTCTTTATGAATCCTGCAGATATCTTGGATCACACCCAATTGCTTTGCATGAAAAACTGATGCTCTTTTTTAATATGACAATTCCAAGAGCAGTAATAATATTTTCATTCTTAATAAAATAAACAAAAGATAAGACACTATCTTACTTCAATCCGTCACATGCATTGATGACTGCTGTTGAGTCAATGTCATTCTGGATGCGTCCATGATAGTAGCAGTGATCCTGTATGGAGGCAAGAGGACTACAATAGTTAAATCTTGTTTGCAGTGTGATTTGATGAGCAGAAGTGCAATTCCAATATATTCCACAACATTAATGAAACTATGAGCAATAAGCACCTTGTTCAAAATATTTTGATTGAGGAGGACAGAAAATCTGCTTTGAATTGATTATTCCAAAATGAACATAGGATAAACACAAGTCTCCATCAAAGGAAGTCACACTGCAGGGGGAGTATCACTGGTGGCAAAATGCTAAGAAACTTTGGAAAGACGCTCAACAAAGGACTATAAAATGTTCTGTTCAAGTATGAAGCCCATTTCTCAACCAACTCTTCTTATTGGAGGTCAACCCAATGCTGCACCACAGGATTTGCTGAAGAAACTCTCAAACTATGTACTAAACTCTTATCATAATGTAGGAAAAACTCCACATTTATTAATGTTACCAATTAATTGTTATTTCCTTGAACCCACACAATAAAAACTTTCAGAAACACATCAAAGATATAAATATGCTACAGTAAAACTATGTAAAAGATGCACATATAACCAGGAAGACTCCATCTGGTGTTGAAATTTGATTCCTAGCATCTTCTAGGACAGTGGTGGGCAACCTTTTTTTTCAACTGAGCCAAATCTCACCAAAACCACGATTGAAATTTATTTTGAGAGCCACACTTTTAAAACCGAAAATACATAGGATGGTACACTGTTTTTAGTTTCAATAAACTCTGGCATTTGAAGCACGCAAGTCTTAAAGCTGTCAAGTTACAAGATCCTTGCATCCCTAACCCTTTAGGAAAAAAACCCCAAGGGGTCTTCAAACCTGACAGCTTGAAGACTTGTGGACTTCAACTCCCAGAATTCCTCCTCCAGTCATGTTGGCTCAGAAACTCTGGCATTGAAGCATGCAAGTCTTAAAGCTGTCAAGTTGCAAGACCCTTGCACCCCTAACCCTTTAGAAAAAAAACCCAGGGTCTTCAAACCTGACAGCTTGAAGACTTATGGACTTCAACTCCCAGAATTCTGAGAATTGAAGTCCACCAAGGGCATCAATCATATTAGCCCAGGGATCTGCAAAATTGGCTCTTAAGACTGGTGGACTTCAACTCCCAGAATTCTGAGAGTTGAAGTCCACCAAGGGCATCAATCATATTAGCCCAGGCAGGGATCTGCAAAATTGGCTCTTAAGACTGGTGGACTTCAACTCCCAGAATTCTGAGAATTGAAGTCCACCAGTCTTAAAACAGCAACTTTGCAGACCTCTGTGTTAGCCCAAAGCCTGGCGCTGGGCGGGCCTTGCTCCCCCATTGGTGGAGCCCCAGGAAGCGAGGAGGGAGAAAAAGAGACGGAGGCAAGGAGCTTCTCCCCCCCCCCCACACAAAAATCTTATCAGGGAGCCGGCGGGCAGTAGCAAATTAGCTGATCACGCAGCGTGATCGGCTAATTTGCTACTGCCCGCCCGGCTCCCCGGTTAGATTTTTGCTGGGAGGAGGCGGGGGGGGAAGCTCCTTAGCCTGCGTTTCTTTTTCTGCCTCCTCGCTTCTCGTCCCCGCCCGACTTCAGGATCCTCCCGAATCATTGTGGATCGAAAAGAAAAAAGGGAAAGAGGCGCTTGTTTTGAAGTGCCCGAGAGGAGGGAGGGGAGCGGGCGCTTCAAAACAAGCGCCCCTTTCCCTTTTTTCTTTTCGATCCACAATGATTAGGGAGGATAATAATCCGGCACACAGAAGAGCCGCATTAAAATGTGTAAAGAGCCGCTTGTGGCTCGCGAGCCGCGGCTTGCCGACCACTGTTCTAGGAGAAGTGTCATGTAGAAATTAAAACCCACAGATTTCTGTTACAACCAAGAAAAGAGTAGTTGGTATGACCTTTGAAGATACTAAGTCACAAGTGGACAATTTTTGGAAGCAGAGGATTCACTTTTAAATCAATTTTGGTGGAGGTGGCAGTGGATCTAACGAAGCATGTTACTGCTGTGATATAACAGCTGGTGGGGTCAGGCTCTGTCTGATTTTAATATGCATATTTGGAATATGGTGCTCAAATATTCCTCTCAATTTATTTCCTAAAACTAAGACACTCTGAATATTACCTCAACCGGAGGGCTTGTTGTAATTTCTCTGCCATCGGGAGAATAATGAGTCTCGGTGTAATCTTTGGAAAAAAGTCCTCTGGAAAGAATGCAAAGAAGACGTTACTTAGCAAGCATTATTTATATTAGGAATTAAGTAGGAATTTAAGAGGCAATTGCATATTCAGTCTACAATTACTGTATAATGGCATTTTAAGGATATTGTTTGGTGTCAAAGGTGGTTTCATGACTGATGCTCCAACATTTACGCTCTGATATAAACTGAGCAGCAATATCAGGGTGTTAGGAAGCATACAGATTGATGCATTGTCTGTGGAGCATCATTCATGCATAAGTAATCATTTTAAAATCTATGTAACAGACGTGGAGTGATGGTGACAGGAGTCTCTGCCCACCCACCTGAATGCTTTTGCGTATGTGCAGAAGTGTCATGCATGCACAAGAAAACCAGTAGTAAAAATAATGGAAACGCACCACTGCTCTGTAACATTTCATAATTAGCTTGATAATTCAAGGTCCAGAGGTTTATGAGCTTTGAGTGGCTCAGCTTTATTTAGAATTGTTACATTCAAGCAGAGTAGCAGTGAAAGCAGGAATATAAAATTCTCAGTTTTGGGCTAAGACTTAATTAATTGATTCAAATAAATATATCTACTTCACTGATATAGTAACATTTAAACTAAATTTCCCAAACTTAGCAATACAGATATTATTTCTATAGAATTATGTCCAAGGATATACATTTTTAACCTTCTCTTAGCAAAGTTAAGAGAACTTCTGAGTTAACATACTTATTTTTTTCTAGGTGAAGGACCACTGGCTTTCCATTCATTTTAAATTCATATTTAATGGAATCTTCATAGTTCACCTGAAATGCAAAGAGTTCAGTGTTCATTTTTAAAAAACACAAACAAAAAGACAAATAAAATGTGTACCTTCTAACAGATTAATAGAGTTGGAAGGGACTTTGCTGCAGGTCATCTAGTCCAACGCCCTGCCCAAACAGGAGACCCTACATCTGCCTCTACCAAGGATCAAACTCACAACCTCCTAATTGTTAGGACAAGAGCTCCATCTCTAGGCCACAGCAGCAGGTGCTGAACTTTTAGTGCCTGTTAGGACTTAATACAATACAATAGCAGAGTTGGAAGGGACCTTGGAGATCTTCGAGTCCAACCCCCTGCCTAGACAGGAAACCCTATACTGTTTCAGACAAATGGCTATCCAACATCTTCTTAAAGACTTCCAGTGTTGGGGAATTCACAACGTCTGGAGGCAACTTCTGTTCCACTGATTAATTGTTTTAACTCTCAGGAAATTTCTCCTCAGTTCTAAGTTGCTTCTCTCCTTGATTATGGTTTCCACCCACTGCTTCTTGTTCTGCCCTCAGGTGCTTTGGAGAATAGTTTGACTCCCTCTTCTTTGTGGCAACCCCTGATATATTGGAACACTGCTATCATGTTTCCCCTAGTCCTTCTTTTCATTAAACTAGACAGACCCAGTTCCTGCAACTGTTCTTCATGTTTTAGCCTCCAGTCCCCTAATCATCTTTGTTGCTCTTCTCTGCACTCTTTCTAGAGTCTCAACATCCTTTTTACATCATGGTGACCAAAACCGAATGCAGTATTCCAAGTGTGGCCTTACCAAGGTAGTCTTAACACTTCACAAGATCTTTGATTCTATCCCTCTGTTGATGCAGCCTAGAACTGTGTTGGCTTTTTTGGCAGCTGCTGCACACTGCTGGCTCATATTTAAATGGTTGTCCACTAAGACTCCAAGATCCCTCTCACAGTTACTACTATTGAGCCGGGTACCACCTATACTGTAGCTGTGCATTTCATTTTTGTTGCCTAAATGTAGAACCTTACTCTTTTCACCATTGAATTTCATTGTATTAGATAGTGCCCAATGTTCAAGTTTGTCAAGATCCTTCTGTATCTTAAGCCTGTCTTCTGATCAATTCAACACCTGTGTCAAATGGGGAGCCATAGCCAATTCATTTTTAGATTTGGAATATTTCATCTGATGCTTGAAAGGCACTGTAAAATCTTCTTAAATTAAATTTAACTTTCTTGCATAAGTTCAAGACCTCCTTCTTTAATTCAACATCCTGACGAATGAGGTTTGGCTGGGACATAGAGACTGAGACAAAAGTCATCCAGTGGCTTCCATGGCTGAGGATATACTGGTATCTAGTCTTTAGTTCCAACTCTCAGCTGTAACTACTACATCATCTTCACCACTTCTATATTTTAAAGTGATGCATTCTGGGAAGCTAGAAAGGATATTTTCATATCTCACGGTTCTCAATTGTCAAAGCTGCCCATCATCTTTTATGAAAAATGAGTCAAGACCATAAAAAGAAAGAACTCTCTTGAAGTTACCCATTAATAGTAACTTTGTGTCAGGCACAAGTGACCAGATTTATATGTGTAGAGTTTAAACTAACAGTTAGATAGGTTCCATGGAACTTTGTTTGTGTGGTGTGTTTCAGTCCTGGGTCTGTTGCAATTCTGCAATGATTCAAGGCAAATTCCCTGCTTGATCCTTCCCCCCTGTCTGTCTAGGCATTTCCAAACACTTTATGATAGTAACCTATTCGCGTGATGAAATTTTAATATTTTAAGTTGCCAGGAGTCTTCTCAATTGTGTGCAATTGGTCATATGTTGTGGTCATATACTGTAAATCGGTTTAATAAATAAATTTGTAGGCACATACTGCATTTTTTGGAGTATAAGTTGCACTGGAATATAAGACACACAATGGTTTTGAAGAAGTAAATTTTTTTAAAAAGTTTTTGCACTCTGCGGGCATCCCAAACCTTTTGCACACCTCATTTTTTTGCAAAAAAAGTACAGGGATTGCAGAGACTTTGGAAGGCTTGTAGAGTACTCCTGAGGGTTGTGGGGGGGGGGGGAGTGAGCAAAAGTGGCCTTTTGTTTCTTGTTTTTGCCCTCCCCAAGAGCACTTTGCAAGCCTCCCAAAACCTCTGCACATACATTTTTGCAAAGAGCGGGGTTTTGGTATACAAAAATGTTGCATTCAGTATAGAAGATGCACCCAGATTTTCACTCTCTTTTTTGAGGAAAAAGGTGTGTTTATACTCTGAAAAATACGGTAGATTGCAATGCAAAAATTCAGATGATAGATAGATGGCAGCAAAGGAATACCAAAAGCTCTGTTGGCTGACAACAAGTATTTATCCTGAGGTAATAATTCTGCCCAGTAGAATTCTTCGCTCCCATGAAAAATTAGGGCTGTATAAATTTCACTGAAACCATGTTAAGTGCAAATCTTGATATAGGTATGCATGGAGTTTTTCTCAGACTTCTGCAATTTGGCAGATTTTTAATCAAAGTGAAATTGATTTTCAGAAGTTTAAAGTCTTACGAGACTTATTGTATGTCATCTTTACTTACAGCTTTCTGTATAAATCCATCTATGAAATTATTATTCATAAGGTCTTTAAGGGTTGGACTAGGATTAGATCCAATCTAAAGATGAAACAGGTGATCAGTCCAAATTATAACCTTCTCCCATCATCACTTTTCACATTCTATGAACTTTGACAAATATGTGATTTTGTAGTAATTTTCCTTTACAAAACAGAACAATTTTAACTTTAAAATGGCCAATAAATATAGTGGGAGTTTCAGGGACATTTGTCCTAAGAACCACATGGCAAAATTGTGAAAGTAGTAGAGTTTTAATTCTAACTTTGCTCAATATAAATCTGGAGCAAAATTTAGGGTCAGGTTTATCAATAAATTAGTTGATGCAATGAAGATTATTTCTTACCTTATGCTCACGCTGCTCAATTTTATTTTGGGGCAATGGAGGGATTTTTTGTGGATATACTACTTCATAATCGTTAACCTTCCCAGCTTCCAAGATTATAGAACTCCCTTCACAAGAAAAGGAAAGAAAAGTTCTACCATTTTCACATCTAGAACAGTTATTCAGTTATCAGTGAGGAATGGAATCCTTTTCTGGTGGAGCATAGTACCAAAATTCAGGTTAATTTTTTGCGTATGAAATTTGCTAATTGGTGTTTGATAACTGGGAGTCTAACTGGAGACATTGCTTTGGGAGGGCCAAAAAGAAACATGTCAACCACTCAAATAAATAGCAAAAGGAAAAGAAATAAAATTCAACCATTGTGTATGCTTCTGCATGGAGTGATGATGAGTGCTGGAGGATAACATGGGAAACAGGATATCACAATAGTCTGATTCACACAATCCAATAAACCAGGCTATATTGTGGTCTAGCATATTCATTAGTGAGGCAGCTAGGCAAACCTAGTTTATTATCGAAATGCAGATGATTAGGAATTCTTTTCAAGAATAATACACTACTTACAAGATGAAAGAGGAAACATACAATACCGAAATGAGGGGAAAAATGTACAGAATTTTTTCGAGAAACTATACAGCAAAGAAAACATATTGCACGACAACATCAAACAATACTTAAATAAAAAAGAATCTAAATGAAATTGAGGAAGAAAGAAGAGAAATCTAAACAAAAAAAATTCACAATGATGGAATGAAAAGAAACACTGAGGAGACAAAAACATAATAAAACACCGGGCCCAGATGGTATACCTGTAGAATTTTATAAAGCCACACAAGACCAGATAGAAACAGTGATCTTAGATTTATTTCATGAAGCACTTATAGAAGCGAAGCTACCAAAATCATGGAGGGAAGAATATATAACATTGATACCCAAAGAAGATTCGGACTATCAACAAATAAAAAATTACAGGCCAATTTCTTTACTGAACGCAGACTATAAAATCTTTACATCAATAATGTCAGAGTGAATAAAAAAAAACTATTAAATGAAATCATTCACACAGATCAAAACAGCTTCTTACCAAAACACCAGTTAAAAAAATAATATGAGGATAATTATAAACACACTAGAATACTATGAAGAGAATCCAGGGAAACCGGTTTCACTGGTCTTTTTAGACACCAAAAAGACCTTTGTCAATTTAAATTGGCAGTTCATTATCACACAGTTAAAAATGATGAGATTTGGAGAAAACTTTATAAAGATGATAGAATAAATATATTTGGCCCAGACAGCAGAAGTGATAATAAATAGTGACACTACAGAAGAATTTAAAATATGGAAAGAAGTGAGACAAAGATGTCCATTATCACCTTTATTATTTATATTAACACTGGAAGTTCTATTAATAGAAGTTAGAAACAATCAAGAAATAATGGGATTAAAGATAAAAAAGAGGAATATAAAACACAGACATTCACGGACAATATGGTATTTATATTAGAGGAACCATTAAAATCAGAAATTAAATTAATCAAAAAAATAGAGGAATTTGGTAGGGTAGTGGGACTTAAAATGAACAAGAACAAAACAAAGATCATTCCGAAGAATTTCACCAAAAAAAAAAAAAGCAAGAATTAGAGGAAAACATGGAAATGCAGATAATAAAAAAAGTAAAATATTTAGGAATTTGGCTGACGGGAAAATGCTTAACTATTAAGTAAGATAATTACAATAAAATGATTCAGAAAATTAAGAAGGATTTGAAAAATTGGAGGAAACTACAAATATTATTAATGGGAAGAATCACTATTGTAAAAATGAATATCCTACCAAAAGTCATATTTTTATTTTAAATGGTACCAATTAGCCTAGGGAAAAATGTTTTCATATATTTAAATAAACTAATTGCACAATTTATCTGGCCAGGAAAAAAAACCATAAATTAAATTAAAATTGTTTCAGGACAGTAGAGAAAAAGGAGGATTTGGACTTCCTGATTGGGCGCTTTATTATCAAGCAGCAACTCTTACTTGGATAAGGGGCTGAATCAATCTAAAAAAACCAGAAGATTACTAACAATAGAAGGTTACAATTTGGAACGGGGTTGGCATGCCTTTATCTGGGATGGGAAGGATAAAACCCACAGCTATTTCCAAAAAACATTTAATTAGAAAAGCTCTACTTCAAATATGGTTAAAAATTAAAACAAAACATTAAAACAAAATTCCAATCTGGCTATCCACCATGGAAGCTCTGATATACCCGAACATATTGGACATCAACAAGCTAATAAGATATGAAGAAATATTAGATAACTAAGAAAGACTAGAAACAAGACAAGAATTGAAAGACGAGGGAATAGATATAGGCTGGTGGCCGTATTTACAAATACAGCAAGGTATAAAAAAGACAGAGAAAGGGATGGATTTTATAAGGAGCCACAAGAACTGGATAAAATTCTACAGGGAACCTTTTCCGGATTGCTGGTGGCGGAGGTGTGGGCCCATCACCCCCTTCTCAGCAAGCAAGTCCGGGGAAGTCCTTTGCGCTGGCGGGAAAAAGTCTTCACTCATTCCCTGTTGCAGCACGCCCCAATGCAAAAAACGCTGAGATCGGCGCGCTTGGGACTGCTGCTGCGATGTCCAGGGAGGCTAAACCAAGGCGCGTGCATCTTCCAACCACTTTTGTGGCTTCCCGGAGCACCAAGAACCTTCGCGCTCTTCTCCGCACTCTCATCGGCTCCTCGCAACTGCAATAGATGTTCAGAAGTGGCGGGGGCTGTCACGCTTGAAACCCAATCCCCATTAGCGCCAAAAGCTGCTGCGCCAGCAAAGAGCTTACTCACCTCCTTGGCAGGCAGCAATAGAGAGCCAAGGGCTCTCTATAGGGCTCTTAAAGGCATGGTGCAGATGGGGGGGGGACAAACGGACCAGCAGCGACCAGATGGGCGGGGCCTGGGGGAGCGATCGAGGGGGTGTTGGAACCAGTTCTAAATGGCACGCTAGATGTGGAACCGGTTCTAAACGGCACACTAGATGTGGAACCTATTCTAGCGAACTGGTTAGAACCGACAGAAACCCACCCCTGGATTGAGGACTACCTGCCTCTGATCTTTGCTGGTTCTCCCAACACTATGATTGGGAATGACTTGGGAGCCAGAAGGAAGAGACTGCTTAACTGGCATGTCAAAGGTATCTCAGCCCACAGAAGGAAGGAGAACATGGGAAGCAGGTGAGAAGGGACCCTCCCTGGTTTTCTGGAGAATGAAAAGGAAGGAGGGAAGAAATAATTTAAGATAATTTAAATCTTGCATTGAGGAAAGTCTCAGATTGGCTTCAGTACCATTGGAAGATTCCCTGAAGATAACAAGAAGTGGTCTGCTCAATATTATGCAACTTTAATGACATGGTGTCTAATTAACCTAGTAGAAGAAAATTAAAACTGAAAACACTTTAAAAAACATTTTACTTCCTGAATTTTTCTTTTTTTCTTTCAACAACCTCTGTCTTTCTGTCTTGTTCAGTCTTCTACTCCTTTTTTACTCACATTACTGGAAAATATCCCCGACTTGAACATACTTTTCTTTTGAGAATGTTAGGTCTTTTCTTTCTTGGGATCTGTTTGCTGCTTGACAAAATTTAAGCAAATACAAAAAAAATCTATTCATTCATTCATTCATAACAAATGCAATCTTTGGGAGCGTTCTTTTGGCAAATCTGTAGAAACTAAAGTTGAGTAAAGTTTGGTTAATCATCAAATAATAACCATAGAAATCTGTTGGATGAAATAGCCTTTCAGTAGTAAGAATCTGAATGAGAAAACCAAAGAAAACATCTTACCTTGATATGGAAAAACCGCTAAGCAGATAGTTACCAAGAGAGCTTGGATCATTTTTGAGCCTGGAGTTGGCTGATGGTCAGGGAATGTCTGCTTTAAAAGCTAACTTGAGCTTTTCTCCTGTTGACTACGAGAAGCAAGTAACTTCATTCATGCCCTTATATGACAAGGTGTTTGCTAAAGGATTTGCACAATATCTGAGTTGCCACCATACTATTGGAGGGCATGTTTCCAACTAACTTAGTGCCAACTGTTACACATGGAAGGGTTCTTTGGAGACATCCCTCAAAGGTGGGGGGGATAAGTGGTTAGAGGAGAGCTCTCCCTGACCTGCAGGTTTCTGCAACTAAATTTGGGTGCCTTTGTGCATGGGGTTTAAATGTCAAGAGTTGGTTTTTGTGATATTTTTTGTACAAAAGGCATTTTTGGACAATTTAGCATCCTTTCAATATTGCTAGCATTTAGTGTTAGTTACGAATCATGAAGCTCAATGAGTTGACTTGTTGGCTGTGAAATATTGTGGGAAAGATTGACTACATGTCAAGACATCCCTTACTTCACTGCAGGGATATAAAATATTTATGCCATATTAGATATTTCAGTTTTTAAGAGACCCCAGAGCCTTTTTATAACACTTCTACAAGCCCCTCCATTTTCTGAAACAGACAATTCATGTGTAGGTGGTGCAAATTTCAGCTGGCATAACATGCCTTCAAAGTGGGAATAGTCAATGGAACGGCTTGCCTTCAGAAGCGGTAGAGAACTGGAGGTTTTTTTTAAAAGACAGCCATTATCTCCAGCATGGTGCAAAGCCTCCGGGTTGGACCGAGTATTGAACTAGAAGAAGTCCAAGGTTCCTTCTAACTCTGTTTTTCTGTATCCTTTAAAGGGTTTTTGAATGGGAACTATGAGATAAATCTCTGGCAAAGGAAAATAACCTTCTCTTCATTTAGAAACATGGACGTATATGAATCTTTGAAACAATCTTTGGTGCCCCAGTTGGCCCAGTCTTTCAGATCTTCTGCCATTACCCTCATCAGCAGACCTCTCTAGCAATAGCACCAGACTCCTGAAGAAAAAATCATCACTCACATGCTGATAGACAATTCTGATTCTGAGTCTCCTTTATAATAATTGTTATTCATTTCCAGGCAGTTCAGATTAATTCTGTTCAGATTTTTATTGTCTGACCAACAAATTTCCTGTTCTATGAATGTGACTACATATTACTTTACTATGTGTAAAATATGTTGTTCTTTGACTAGATCCATTTAATTAGTATAATATTTAATTTTATTAACATTTTATTTGCTAAAGTTAGGATATTTTTTTCTTTCTTGAGTTGTCAATCATAAGTAAGCTTATTGACTGACAATAATTCTAAGATAATAATTCCATAAGCCAATTCTCTGTGTAAATTATTTTCGGTTGTTCATCACATAGGGAAAAAAATGGCTCCTTGCCAAACCACAATATCCCATAACTGGCAGCAACCATTTCAAATACACTTATAACTTTGTTGCACTAGGATTAAAGTCTTATTTTTTTTGGAAAGCAGGTATGAAGGAAGAAGGGCCAATTGAAATCTTTGGAACCATGACAAGTCCCTGGCGACCTCTGAATATCAGCATTGTCCACAATGTGCAAGTTCCCGTGATAAAATTATGCACCTATTGTCAGGCAGAAATAACAGAACAATTGTAAAGCATAGAATAATAGTGTTGAAGGAGAACTTGGAGGTCTCCTAGTCCAATCCTCCCTGTCCATGGCAGAAGATCCTATACCACTCATGACAAATGTCTGTTCAGTCTCTTCTTAAAAACCTCCAGTGATGCTTCATCCACAATTTATAAAGGCAAGCCATTGCACTGATTAATTGCTCTCACTGTCAGGAAATTTCTCTTTAATTCTATGCCAACGAAGCATATAGGGAATAGTCTTTGTTTATGGCTACTTTTTTGAGGCTCTAAAAGCCATGGCGGTGCAGTGGTTAGGCTACTTCTGGTAACTGCCGGCTGCAGTATTTTGGCAGTTCAATTCTCGAACTGGTTGACTCAGCTTTCCACCCTTCCGAGGTCAATAAAATGAGGAGCCAGATTGCTGGGGGCAATATGCTGACTAGGTAAACTGCTAGGAGAGGGCTGTAAAGTCCTGTGAAACGGTATATGAAACTGCTGTTAGTCACTTCATCAACAAAAGCAAAAACGTTTGTCTGGCATGATCTGCTTTTTACAAACCCATGCTATTCGTTGTAGAGATAATTAGTGAGTCGACTGTAATGGACTTAGGTAAAGGTTTTCCTGTGACAGTGTCCATCTCCATTTCTTGGCCAAGGAAATGAAATGACTAGAGGAGGTTGAAGTTGTAGGAATGAAATTCTTCTGAAAATGGGTGACCGTTATGATTCATATGATTTATTCGTATGGATCACCAGAATTTTTCACCTTCTCCAGGCTTCAGGAAAGCCTCTGGAGGCTGATGAGAGAGAAAAACAACTTCAACCAGAAGTTCATTCCCAAACTTCCAGTTGGGCTGTTGGGGCCATTTTTCACCCTCCCCAGGTTGAGGAAAGTCTCTGGAGGCTGGGGAGGGTGAAAAATGGCTCCAATGGACCAACTGTAAGTGGTCCGTATTTCTGCTATGTATTCAAAATGGACAGTGAGGGGTGTGTGTGAGAGAGAGGGGGGGAGTCACTCCTTGCCTGGCCTAAGAAGGTAAAGGCGACAGTGGGGTAGGGAGTCTCGCTGTGGGTGCGGCTGGAAATCTCTGCCATAGAGGGTGGTACAAGAAGTGGTGCAAGGAGTAGCACAGTCTCCGCTGCCTGGAGTGAGGCAATGGTGCTGTTGTGGCAAGGCGGGACAGTGCCGGTGTCTGAAGTGGTGGTGGTGATGGCCAGAGCCTTAATGCAAGAGTGAAGTGCCTCTGTACTTGACTTTGTTCAGTGAGAGCATTAAACCTTCATTGTGGTACATTTATGCTCAAGGCAATCCTTGCCTCCCACCACTTCAGTCTTGGAGCTGTAAGCCACATCTGGGAAGCACTGCGATGGAGAGAAGTGGCTGGGTTTGATTCTCCAGCGCCTCATTTCTTGCTGTGTGTTGCTTCCCCACAGTCAGGGTTTTTAAAAAGATTTTTCTAGCAGGAAACGGTGGGCAGCTACTTCTGTTCTTTGTTGGTGCAGCTGGGCACGCATGGCTTGGTCATTTGTGGAGATGTGTGACTTGCTCTCTGCTGTGAGACACTAGCCTGCTGTGTTCACTGCCATGGCTGCCTCATAGCCTGCCCATTGACCTGATCTGTGTTGCTGCCGCAGCTGCTGTTGCTGCCCCATGGCTGAAGTGGTCTGCCTGCTGCTCTCGCAGTGCCTTGCGCTGGACAGTGAAATTTAGTGCACTTCACAATGGGGGAGACAGGGACCCCTTCTCCTCCTCCTGGAACCCATTATGACACGGAGCCCCAATGTGACTCTGGCCCACTCGCCCCTCGCAACAGCAGTGGCGGCTGTGGCTTTGATTTCAATGGGAGCACTTGGGACCCAAGACAACTGTTGAATGGTCATAGACCCTGTGTTAGCGTTCTAAATACCATGCAGAATTAAATCATTGTCCAAGGCAAAGTTATCCTTAAAGGTCCAATTTATTCGTACAGGCAAGTTAGCACGTCTATGGAATTCCAACACTGATTTTCTTCTTGGAATTCCACCCAGTTGAAAGTTCATGATCTATCCCCACACCCCATAATCCATCACATGTTCCAATCATCATCTTCCACGCTGGCATCTACACCCCTCTGCTTCGAGGTCAGGTGTCGAGGTGCGGAGACAAAAGATGACCCTGGCTTCTATAAAAGAATGACAACATACATTCCACAATCCTACTCCTTTCTATTCCCCCCTCCCAACTACTACGCTAATGAAACACATAGGAAATTATAAGAAAGTGTGGCAGGCCAAAGATTCTTAAAGGAACCTCTGCAGGCCTGACACCCTCGGTAGGGGAGTCTTGAAGATTCCATTTCCCTGTGGGAATGGACTGAAAGTCATCTGACTTCCTCTTGGACATTTGTTTCCTGAAACATTCCTGGGTTTTAACTTCCCATTTCGAATCTATTGTTTTACTTTACTTTATTTTTAAAAGTTGCCCAGCTGGCTGAACGTTAATTCATTTTAACCTCCCATGTTTCCTGTGCTCTGTTATCTACCATTGCTAAGTTACACAAAGGAACAATGTATTCGATTACAGAAAAGCAAATGTGGCTGATATGTGAAAAAAGACTGTTCCATAACATGCAATCCCTAGTTGAAAGCTTTTCCTTAAGTTTGGATAAAATGATAATGGCTTCAGAAAATATCCAGGAGCATGAAGATCTGGATAAATTAGATTCACAAAAGAAATGTCATTTGAAAGCAGCAGATTCGTTAGAAATAAATATGGATTGTACAGACTTAGAACTGAATTTATTGCACATGTCTCTCTGAAGTTGAACCTTGCATTTTTTTCCCCCAACAATGGGAATCTGACTGAGTGGAGAAGCAATATATTGGTTTCCTTAGGGGGATTGAAGATGATTAGGGAATGAGTTTATCATACTTAACTGAAAAAAACAATTTCATCTGGACTTTTTTGGGAAACTTTGGAAATTGAATTTATTATATTTTACCAGACAATGATTGATAAAATATGGTATTAAGAAACAAACGTGAATATTTGATCAAGGATGGATCACTGTTAACTCTTGGGATGATTTGGGACAAATAAGATACGGTAAATTTTCTACGAGTTGATCTCAACAGCAGTTTGTTAACAGAGAGTTTTGAAACTTTAATTTTGCTTTTTATTAATGTTGTTCTTCTTGCTAATTATTTTGTAATTAATATAGTATATATTTTAGTTGTCTCTGTCACTTTGACTACAATCCCATTGGCTCAGTTGTGGTGTTTTCCTTTTTTTTTTTTGTCGTTATTTTTACGTGTTGCTTTATGACCATGAACACATTTTCTTTAAAAAAAAAAGGGGTTGATGAGCTGATAATGGCTGTGGAAAATAGGCAGAGGAATATATTTTTGGTTAAAGATCGATAATAAAAGTTACAGACCAAGAGATATCTCCACATCTGGAGAACTGAACTGTGTCTCTTTGAGGTTTAAGCCTACATACCCTTACAATACTAGGAGATTGACTGAATGGGAAAGTGACAAATTCTTTTTTTCCTATGAAGACTGAGGAAGATGGGGAAATCAATTTATAACATCTAACTGTAAATCACTTCTGTTTGGACTGTGTTGGCAAGATATACCCAGAATGGAGACTGAATCTATTATATTTAATTCAACAACAATTGTTCCAAGTTTGCATTAAGAAAGAAGTGTGGATATTTGATCCGGAGCAAATTATTCTCAACTTTTGGGAGAGATAGATAGGAGAGATAGGATGCCATGGCGAACCTTCTACAAACTGATTCCAACAGTTTGTTAACAGAGAGATTTGAAACATGAATCTTGTCTTTTTTCATTTTTCTTCCTGTTAACTATTTTATTATTAACATAATATATACAAGATAGATCAACAAGATAGATTTTGAAGCCATGATGTTCTTCTGCCTCGACCTCATTTCACTTCAATCTTTTCCTGGAGGATTAAGCGAAGGATACCGTATTTTTCCAGGTATCGCATCACATGTCCAAATCTTTCTGACTTTTTTTTTTTTTGCTTTAGCTTTAGTTTTCTGACCTACTTAGATGAAAATTCTCCTCCCCTCCAAAACCAGGAACAAACGTTGCCATATATGGAAACTTTAATGTTAGGGTCTCTTTCTGAAAAAGAATGTGAACAAGATGCTAACAACCTTTTGAATTTTCTGGGTGAGTGAATAAGATAAGCCTCTTTAATGCCAGTAGATAATTCACCTGATTATTTACCATCTCATGATTGCATGCAAATTCTTGTTGTGGTTTACTTCTGAAGATTTAAAACATCAACCTTTATAAAGTGCAGTGTTTGAATTGTTTATTGATAAAAGCAGTTACATCTTGGAATCAGCATGACATTTTGGAAGAAGAAGCATTGCCTTTGGATACACTGGCTCAAAAAGCAGAATGTTGCATTAAAACATGATTTGAAATCGGCAAAAGACAAAAATGTAAATGTGCCTTTGATTTTGGACATACCCCTGGAGCTCAGTGGCAGGGGAAAAAATTAATTACAGCAAAAGAGAGTGAGATTAAATAGGTAGAAAAAAATATTTTAGATGCCATCTAAAAGCTAAGAGTGATTGATGATTAGAATGAAGGTAAATGGTTCTTTGGACTTGAAGGAAGACTTCCAGAAGTACGATCTCCAAAATCAAATTTGAGAGAAGCTAATTGTTCATCCAAAGGCTGTCTATAAGTCAACACACTTCCCGCGGGCGCAGACCTGAAAGTCAAAGTCAATTACCAATACAGTATGACAATTCTTTCCTACACAACTAAAATTTGTCATTCCCTAGAATAAAACCAAAATATTCAATAATCTTTGATCGGTTTATATATATATTCAGTATTTCTAAGTGGCTTCATTGAACTGGTGCCCTTTAAGTCACAACCAGCTCTGCCCTGATTTTCTCATTTCTCTCTTCCACCTTCCCTATGAAGATACCTACAAGCTAAGAGAAAGGACAGACTCTTAGTGGTCTGCCCAGAAAATGCTGTGAGGGAGAAGCACAAGGCTTTGAGAAAGCCAGGTATTTTGTTCTTAGAAGAAAGAAACAGACACTCAACTCATTCATTGTAATTGTTGTTAGAAGGAAAACAAAACAATTAAAAAAAAGAAGGCTAGGTGGATATTTTTCTTCTACTTAAGATTCACAGAAGGGTGGAAAATTGAGACTAGCTGTCAAAATCATCCATTCCAAAATTATTTTACTGATCACCCCTTGGAATCAGACTTTAGAGCACACAAATTAGAGGTAATCTTTTACTAACCTTTCCTTCTCCACATTTTGTTATTGGATCAACCATTCCAATATCTTCAATTATTTCAAAATAGCTGCCTTTGCATGAACCAAAAAAGATCTCAAGTCCAACTGTAGGGAACTTTGTGCCACCCGTGCAGTAGAGCCTGCCACATTTTACATTCCTGAAAAAGTAAATTCATTTTCATTAACAAGAAAGCATCAATAAGCGGTCTGTTGCTTTCTCATTTGCAAACTGTTTCATTAATTAGTTAATTAATGTGCATGCCACCTTTCTCATTAATACAAAGACTCTGGGCACCTTTCAATATAATAAAATGTCAAAAAGTGTTAAAAAGAAAGAATTAAAATTAGAATAAAAGATGAAAACATAAAAATGAAGATGATGGGCAGGTTGGGAGAAGAATTTTCTCTATCTGGTCAGCCATCCTCAACGTAGCAGTCCCATGTCAGGCCTAGACCAAGGGACAGAGCCAAGCTTTGTTCCATTAGGCCAAAACTGTGGGGGCAGACCTCACCTCTGATGGGAGAATATGGGAGGGGGGAGCGAGGACAGAAGAAAAGGCTCTTCTCTTGGACCCTGCCAGCTGAAAGGTTTGGCTGACTGCGTCTGTAACAGCAAGGACTTGGGTGGATTAGTCCCAAAGGGCTAAAATGGTTCCCCAGATACCATGGGTTCATATTAAAATGGGCTTTAATGGTAACAACCAACACCTTGAATTGGACCCTGAAGCAAAGTGTCAATCTGTGCAGATCATGTAACAAGGGTGCCACGTGTGCCATGTGAGGGGCCTCCAGAACTATTGACACCACTGAACTCACTACCAGTTGTACCTTCCAAGGATTCTTCAAGGGTAGCCCTACGCTGCAATCCAAAGACCAGGGCCTGAGTGACTGTGTTAACAGGCAGTTGATGATCTTGGAGTATGTATGTGATATATTTTTAATTAAAGATTGAGAACCAGATGTTTGCTCAGCCTCAAAATGAACTGGGTTAAGTTTAACACATAAGTGAAAAATCTCAAGAAGGGTTTCAAAGTTGTGAAAAAAATAACAGAGAAACAGGGTTCGTGTGTCTCCAACTAGTTCATGTGGTTTCCCTGTTTTTTGGTTCTGTATGTGAACATAGTTTGAGTAAGGATTCTAATCTTCAGAGCAAGTAATGATTTGTGATCCACCTGGAAAACTCCCAAAGCAGATTTCAGAGCTTGGTTTTTCCAGATCTCTATTTTAACATTTTCATAATCTATGACCAGTGCATAGCTGGGGATGATGGGAGTTGAAATCTAAAGGTAGCAGAAGCCACACTAAACATTGGAGAGTGAAATTGCTCAGATAAGTGGCTATTATCCCATTTCAATTTAAGGACAAGAAGGAGAGAACAAGGGAAATAAGACTGAAGTTGTGATGGACAAAATAAGGACTGCCCTTATTTTAGTAGGAAGATTTGTTGAGTAAGATTTAGAGGCAGAAAGCCAACTGAAAGATAATGAGCTTTATTGTTCAATTTGTGTTCAATACGTGGTGCAAATTTAGCTATTGTAGTTTTTAAGTCATGGTTTCATATCTAAGTGCAATTCAGCCAACCAGCTTTATTCTGAGTGATATCAGCCCAAAGACATAAGTTGCTTATAGTGGTAGTTCTTGGTTTATGAGCACAACTGGGTCCAGAACTTTCGTTGCTCAGCAAGGCTGCTTTTAAGTGAGTTGCACCCAATGTTACCACTTTTTGGGCATGATTGTTAAGTGACTCACTACAATTGTTAAGCCAATCCGACTCCCCCGTTGATTTTGCTTATTGGAAGCTGGATGAGAAAATCGCAAACTGGGGTCATGTAACCTTGCCACATTGCAGCCCTCATGTTGGTTGCCAAGTGCCCAAATTTCTTTCACTTGACCATAGGAATATTGTGACCGTCCTAAGTGCAAGGACCAGTTGTAAATCAATTCTTTCCGAGTTGTTGTAACTCGGAATAGTCACTGAACAAATAGATTTAAGTCAAGAATTACCTTTTCTTTCTCAGTCAATCCTTTAAAAAGAGAGCCTCCTAATATAGCCCACAGGTGCTCTTTCTTGAAACCCAAGGTGGAAAACACAGGAAAATTAGCCATTCAGAAATTGGCTCACACTTCTGTTGTTTTAGCGGGTGATAGAATTAGCTTCCCACAGATGTGGACCTGAAAACATTTCTTATATTATCCTCTGATTGTATCATCATCATAGCGGGAAATAATTTAGAGTGCTTACTCTGGTTCACATGGAATGTTTGTATCGTTTTCCTTTCTGCAGTAGCCATATTTATCGCCATTCCTGTTATTCTCAAAACATTCATCTGGAGCCACTTTTGCGTCTGTAAGAGAGGAACCAAGAGAGGAATGAGGAACCAAGACCTGAGTGTGTCACATGACAGCAGGACTCCCATTCAACCCCAGTTGCCACCTGACCCTTTTAATTAAAATTATATTTGAGACATTCTATAATCTATGTGCAACACCTCACTGCACCACCCATCCATGATCAATATAAATCTCCCGGTTTCCCATTCCCAGAAAAATATCTCTTTTCTTTGAAAAGGAGGAACTTGTTTTCAGCTTCATTTGGGGATGGTCTGCAATTAAAATCCTGAATGATCAGTGGCCAAAATCATATCCCCAATGCCTGTTTTATTGTAATGTAAAGAAAATTTCAATCACAGAGTTCTAATACTCTTAGCAGAGAGTCCCATATTCAATCTCTTTTATCTCTGATGGAGAAAAGCGGAAAGTGATGGATCAAACAGTTGCCCTAATGAACTCTTAGAAAAACAAGGGAATATGGATAAACCTTTAAGCATATGAGAGGTTCTTGGTGTTATTCTTTGTGCTTTGCCAGGAATTTTGACTTACTTCACGATGCCCATTGTGACAAAGAGTATTGGGCAATGATTTTGAGCTGTTGCTATAATATACAACATGGCAGCCTATTAATGCCATACACAGACCTACAGTTCACATGCATATTCTCTGAGACCTTTGTCCAATTTGGGAATGTCCATCACTCCAGATTTCTGGTCCACAACTGCCATCATCTTGGACCATTGGCCAGGTTCTCTAGGGATGATTGGACCTAAGCCAAAAGATCTGGAGGGCTGAGCTCTAAAGCCTCCAAAGAAAGAAATTCATCTTGGAAAATTATGCCACTTGAACACATAGACACAAAAGAACAGAAATGAATCATTTATTATGGCTAATTATTCAACAGTAAGGATTGTTTTACTTTTTTTTTTTCAATGCCATAATTCTGAAATCCTAAAGTTGACTTACCAGGCCCCCAGAGAGAAGTACATTGGTTTGCCAAAGTTGGGCAGTTCCCCCTGTAGCAGTAACCTTGGTTGTTTAGGCATGGGTGTCCATTAGTTTGGAAACGATTTATGGGACATTCAGCAGATTTTCCAGTGCAGAGTTCAGGTAAGTCACAGTCATCTCTTGCCTCCCGGCATTCTGCTCCTGCTTCCTTAATCTGTGGGTGAAAATGAAAATCACTTCCAGCTATAACTTCTTAGGGCTAAAAGAGCTAAACCACGATTCACAACACATTTCAAAGCTTCCTCTTCATCTGTCTTGAGGATTACCAAGCAAGGCATCCCTGCCATGTTACAGATGGGCTCCATGAATTAAGACGTTGTGTATAACACCTAGAAGACCATGAGCATTATTGAAAGTGAATTAGCTCTCATGAAAAATCAGCAGAATATTAATTGATGAACTTGTGCATGGCATATTTTCATTTCCTTACATGGGCAGAAGCATTCATAGAATTTTCATGCCATGGGCTGAAAAATAGGTGGCTGATTTCTGTTGCTTATGATGGAAGTATAACAATATGGTTTTGGACCATCTGCTGAACAAGTTTATTACAGAGTCAACTGGGATCCCATAAAGAAGGAAAGAGAAACTTGCACCTCTCTCTTCATGGCCCTCCAGCCCCTTCAGAAGGTGCCAACAGAATAGCTGAATTGGGGGCTGTGGAGAGGAGATGGTGAACTTAAGAGCTGTAAAAGAAGCACTTTGACCCCTAAAAGTTTCCTGAATCCATTTCCACCTTTAAAATCTCAGAAAGAAAAATGTCAAAGCAAGACCTCTTAGAACCTTCCAGAAAGTCAGGAAACTGAGTTAGGGCGCCAATCCCAAACTTTGTCCACCCTTATTTAAATTGGGTTTCCATGCAAACTCAATCAAAGAAGGATATGTATTATTTTCACAGATGTGATTTAAGATGCCAAAGGAATGCATTTTAGACTGGTTTCTGATATTTTTTGGATTTATATGCCGCCCTTCTCCCAAAGGACTCAGGGTGGTGTACAACATTAAAAAACACATATCACAAAAGTTAAAAGGAAATTAGATAAATATCCAAAAAAACAAACCCAATTAATATGACAATAACATTAAAAAAATTAGATAAAATTAACAGGCCAGGCCGGCTTGCTGGGAAAGCCAACTTTTTAGGGCGCGTCGGAAGGCCTGGAGGTCAGGGATTATGCGAAGCTCCGGGGGCAGCTCATTACAGAGGGAATGCATTCCCACAGAGAAGGCTCTCCCCCTTGGGGTCACCAGCCGACACTGTCTGGCCGATGGCACCCTGAGAAGGCCAACTCTGTGGGATCATACTGGATGGTGGGAGGCTACTGGTGGCAATAGGTGGTCTCGTAGGTACCCTGGGCCTAAGCCATGAAGCACTTTAAAGGTCATAATTAATACCTTGAATTGCAACCGGAAAACAACCAGCAACCAGTGCATGCCGCCTAAAAGGGGTGTAACATGGAAGTACCTAGGTACCCCCATGATAACCCGCGCGGCTGCATTCTGGACCAGCTGAAGCCTCCAGGTGCTCTTCAAGGGCAGCCCCATGTAGAGAGTGTTGCAGTAGTCCAGGTGAGAAAGGATGAGGGCATGAGTGACTGTGCACAGAGCATCCTGATCCAGGAAGGGGTGCAACTGATGTACCAGGTGAACCTGGTAAAAGCCCCCCCTGGTCACAGCCATCAGGTGTTCTTCTAAACTAATCCGCATATCCAGGAGGACTCCCAGATTGCAGGCCCTCTCTGAGGGGGCTAAAATTTCTCCCCCTACAATCAAAGATGGGACAAGATGCACAAATCGGGATGATGGAAACCACAGCCACTCAGTCTTGGAGGGATTGTGCTTGAGCCTGTTCCTCCCCATCCAGATCCGCACAGCCTCCAGGCATCGGGACATCACGTCGAGGGCATCATTTGGGTGGTTTGGGGTAGAGATGAAAAGTTGGGTATCATCAGCATATTGATGATACCATACCCCAAAACCATGGATGATCTTGCCCAGCGGTTTCATATATATGTTGAACAGGAGGAGTGAGAGAACCAACCCCTGGGATACCCCACAAGTGACGCGCCTGGGGGTCGATCCCTGCCCTCCAGTCAACATGAACTGCGACTGATCCGACAGGTATGAGGAGAACCACTGTAAAACGGTGCCCCCCACTCCCAACCCCTTGAGTCGTCGCAGTAGGATACCAAGGTCAATGGTATCGAAAGCCGCCGAGAGGTCTAATAGGACCAGGACAGAGGAGCAGCCCCTGTCCCAGGCCCGCCAGAGATCATCGATCAACGCGACCAATGCCATCTCCATGCTGTACCCAGGTCTGAAACCCGACTGAAATGGATCCAGGTAGCCAGCTTCATCCAGGTACTGGGGAACCTGACGTGCTACCACACTCTCGACAACCTTTGCTACACAGCAAAGGTTGGAGACCGGACGATAGTTGGCTAAAGAGGCTGGGTCCAGGGAAGGCTTCTTAAGGAGGGGCCTCACCACTGCCTCCTTCAAGGCAGTGGGAAAGAACCCTTCTCTCAATGAAGTGCTGGTAATTGCCTGGAGCCAGCCTCGTGTCACCTCCCGGGAAGCCGAAACTAACCAAGAGGGACATGGGTCCAGCACACAAGTGGCAGCACTGAGTCTCCCCATAATCCTGTCCATACCCTCGGGGGCCACAGGGTCAAACTCATCCCAGATTGTCTCCACAAGATTCATCCCCGTCGGCTCGCCCGAATCTACCCAGTCAGAGTCCAAGCCTGTACGGATCTAAGAGATTTTATCCTGCAGATACTGAATAAATTCTTCAGCCCTACCCTGCAAGGGGTCTTCTCCAGTTCCTTGGTTAAGTAAGGAGCGGGTGACCCTAAATAGGGTGGCTGGGCAGTTATCTGCGGATGCGATAAGAGCGAAAAGATGTTGCTGTTTTGCTGCTTTTATCACCACTAAGTAGGATTTAATATGAATTCTTACTAGTGTTCGATCAGATTTGGACCGGCTGGCCCTCCAGCCACTCTCTAGGCGTCTCTTCTGGCGTTTCGTCTCCCAGAGCTCCTCGGTAAACCAGGGAGCCACCGGGGATCGACACCGGGTCAAAGGCCACAAAGGCACAACACAATCCAAGGCCCCAGTGGCCGCCCTATCCCAGGCTTCAAATAGGGCTTCTGTCGAGTTGTGAGCAAGGGATTCAGGAAAAGTCCCAAGCTTCATCAGGGTCCATCAGGCGCCTGAGGCGGAACCATCTAGTCGGTTCTGCCTCCCTGCGGCGAGGGGTAGCAGTATGGAAGTCAAGCCTGATGAGGAAATGATCAGACCATGACAAGGGTTGAATAGAAATATCTCCTAAATTTAGATCATTCATCCACTGCCCAGAGACAAAAATCAGGTTGAGCATGTGCCCCTCATTATGGGTGGGGTCTTGAATTAACTGAGTTAGGTCCATAGCCATCATGGAAGCCATGAACTCCTGAGCTGACTCGGATGTCTCGCCAATGGAAGGCAGACTGAAATCCCCCAGGACCATAAACCTGGGGAAATCAACCGCCAATCCAGCTAACACATACAGCAGCTCTGGTAGGGCCGATGAAACGTAGCAGGGAGACAGGTACATAACAAAAAGGCCCACCTGAGTGCCAAGGTCCCACTTCACAAAAAGGGACTCACACCTGCCTTTCTGAGGCACAATGACCTCCTGAGGTCTGAGATTTTCCCTAATAACCCCCACCCCCCCCCCCCCCGCCCCTGCCCTGGGCTCTTGGCTGGTGAAATGCCAGGAAGCCTGGTGGGCATAGTTCGCTAAGGGGAACACCCCCCTCATGGCCCAACCAGGTCTCCGTAATGCACACCAGGTCCGCTCTACCCTCTTGTACGAGGTCATAAATGAGGGGAGCCTTATGTACCACGGACCTGGCACTAAGCGACACCAGCCAGAGACCAGGGTCCTGTAATCCCGAGCACCTGGGGGTGCGAGAAGGGCGATGAGGGTCCGAACACGTGATGGCTCTTAAACAGCAAATCTGCGTCCTCCGAACATAATTTGGCCCTCGGCCCCAACTATATCTGCCTCTCCCACCAACAGTAGACTGGGACAATGCTAAAATAGTCGACTGAGACAATGCTAAAATTTTATTAAACTGTCCTCCCTATGGATATTTTCATAAGGGTCAAATAAACTGGAAGAAGGGATGGGAATAGAATCAAAATGCTTTTGATCACAGTAAGCAGAGAGATCACCTTTTCATATTAGTAGTAAGGAGCAGGATAAAATCCCTCCTAGTGTTATGAATATAAAAGCCTTACCTGGCATTTCTCACAACACGCCCCTTCTGCACACTCTGCCCCAGGTTTCAATTTACATGTTGCAGCGTCACAGCACTCGTTTGCGCATTCCTGAAAACCAAAACATATGAAATGACATCATAGGCTTCACTTCCTGGTCTCTTTTAATTGGTCTCTTTTGAAGAGGGAAAAGAATATTTCTGTCATGTGTTTCCTTCTGTGGGCCCATGCTGGCAAATGAATGAGACAAAGAGCAGTCTGGGGTTTGTTATTGCAAACAGATGATGGCATAGCTACATGAACCATCTGATATTTCCTATGTGAAAAGAATAAAACAAATAAAAATATCCTCACCTCCAAATTGTGAAGACCACATAACATGCCATCCTAATCTCTTCCTTATTCTGAGCCATTTTTTCTACTCAGGATGCCAGCCTTTGAAGCTGGCCAGAAAAGATTCACCAACCATGAGTATTAACACTACCTTTATTAACAGTGTCTTTCATGCCTAGAAATATGTTTCTCCCCATTTAAGGGTTTTCAGCAGGGAAGGATATTCTTGCAGTGATAAATCAGCCGTTTTTAAAACTGAATTGTCTTCCCAACAGAGTAGCAAGGTATCAAGTCTTTACCTCTACAACTGGTTTCCCAAATCCAAGAAACCAATTCACACATCCATGTACATTGAGGATGTACACCTATGCTACTCACAATCCAACCTCTTGGATACCACTTAGAAAGCCAGATGATTTGGCAAGGATTCCCATTTTTGAGAAACTTCTTGGAATTATCCTTATTCATTAAAAAAATAACTTACCTCTGGAGAGCCACAGTCACATTCTTCGCCCTCCTCCACATAGAAATTCCCACAAACTGCATTTTGAAGAATATCTGTGTTTGAGGGTTTGTTGATAACGCATTGTGGGGTCTCAGTCATCATATATTCCTCATAATCCATTAAACTGCAAGAGCTGAACTGCAGGGCAAGTTCCTGACTATAAAGGGGAACCAAGATTAGATCATGACATTGTCCATATTGGGCCAGGTAAAGAATTCATTGCAAAAGCATATAAATGCCAAGGGAGGGAGAATGATTTATGAACAAATGCAGTGATTTTTCTCTAAAGCTAATAAAATAATTAAGATAACTCTTTGTACCCCAGTATCTTACTGCCAGATTATGCTCCCTCACTTTTAATTCCATTAAAAAATATCTTTTTTAAGAAAATGAATTTTCCATCAGAACTCCATGTGATGTCAGTTGCTCAGGCTACTTCTTGTATCTAGTGTGCTGCCTTTCATTTTCATTTTTAGTCGGCCTCTCTGTGGAAGGACAGTAATATAATTGAAGGAAAAACAGTGGAATTTTTCTTTTACCCGAGCTGAACCTCTAAGCATCATCTATGAACAAGCTCCTTGCCCAATCTATTGTCATTAGCCATGGTCATACCTATCTTTACAAAGGGAGACCCTAGCCCAGTAGAAAATTACAAACCAATCTCATTGTGATACATAGCATGTAAAGTCATGGAATCAATTACAAACGAATCCATCACCCTCCACTTATAATATACTACAATAGCAGAGTTGGAAGGGACCTTGGTGGTCTTCTAGTCCAACCCCCTCCCTAGGCAGGAAACCCTATATCATTTCAGACAAATGGCTATCCAACATCTTCTTAAAGATTTCCAGTGTTGGGGCATTCACAACTTCTGGAGGCAAGCTGTTCCACTGATTAATTATTCTCGTTGTCAGGAAATTTATCCTCAGTTCTAAATTGCTTCTCTCCTTGATTAGTTTCCACCCATTGCTTCTTGTTCTACCCTCAGGTGCCTTGGAGAATAGTTTGACTCCCTCTTCTTTGTGCAATCCCTGAGATATTGGAACACTGCCATCATGTCTCCCCTAGTCCTTCTTTTCATTAAACTAGACATACCCAGTTCCCACAACCGTTCTTCATATGTTTTAGTCTCCAGTCTGCTAATTATCTTTGTTGCTCTTCTCTGCACTCTTTCTAGAGTCTCACATCTTTTCTACATCGTGGCAACCAAAACTGAATGCAGTATTCTAAGTGTGGCCTTACCAAGACATTATGAAGTGGTATTAACACTACATGTGATCTTGATTCTATCCCTCTGTTTATGTAACCTAGAACTGTGTTGGCTATTTTGGTAGCTGCTGCACACTGTTGGATCCTATTTAAATGGTTGTACACTAGGACTCCGAGATCCCTTTCACAGTTACTAGTATTGAGCAAGGTACCACCTATACTCTACCTGTGCATTTCATTTTTCTTGCTAAATGTAGAACCTTACTCTTTTCACCATTGATTCCCTCATCCAAATCATTGATGAAGATGTTGAAGAGTACTGGGCCTAAAACAGAGCCTTGGGGTACTCCACTGCATGCTTCCCTCCATGTAGATGCAGTTCCATTGAGGACTACACATTGAGTGTGGTTGGTCAGCCAATTATGAATCTATCTGGTGGTGATACTGTCTAACCCACATTCTTCTACTTTATTTAGTAGTAGGTTATGGTCTACCTTATCAAATACCTTACTGAAGTTCAAGTAAACTATATCGAAGGCATTCCTTTAGTCCACTAATTTTGTCACTTTGTCAAAAAATGCAATAACATTAGTCTGGCATGATCTGTTTTTGACAAATGCATGTTGGCTTTTGGCTATTACTTTGTTTACTTCTAGGTGTTCACTAATTCATTGCTTGATTATTTTCCAGAATCTTTCCTGGTATTGAGGTCAGGCTAGAGACAAGCAACCTGCTTTCTAACAAGCAATTTGGTTTCAGGAAAAAATTGTCTTGTAATCTGCAACTTTTACACTGCAGAAATATTTGGACCATATATCTTGACCATGGTAAAGCAATAGACACAACTTACATAGACTTCTGCAAAGACTTTGATTCAGTGGTACACGACAAACTAGTATTAAAACTAAGCACTTCTGGCATTTCTGGATCCATGAACAAGTGGATAGCCACGTTCCTGTCAAACACTCACTGAGACTATACAATAATCTTACATAAAGGTCATGGGCGGAGGGGTTGCAGTAGACAATTCCTGAGAACGTAACTTAACAACTTCACTTCACTTCTTTCCTGTCTTTCCCTCCTTTCCTCTCCTCTCCTTTCCTTTCCTTTCTTCCCATCCTCTTCCCCTCCTCTTTTCTTTCTTGATGAAATAAAGCCTAACCACAGAACAGCAACAAAATACAGGTAGTCCTCAATGTACGATCAAAAATTGGAGATGTTATGTGAATCACACAGTCATTAAGGGAATCCTGCTTCCTCCATTGACTTTCCAGCCACCTGCATTTTGACTCCAGGACTAAAGGGAGGCTGTGACATATATAACTGTGAGGACTAGGTTGCAAGTCGAAGATTACCTGTACATTGCTACCTGTTGATTTCAGCAGGCTGCAATATCTGAGAGAGACAGAACGTGTCTTCTGTCTTGAAAAAGTGCTGAAAAGGCAGGAAAGGATGCTAATTTATCTGTTTCCCCCAACTGTTGCCTGGTTCAGAATCATTTTATTCCATTCTGCTTATAACTTCTTCCCACTGTAGGAAAGTCTTTACTGACTACTTCTTCAATCTATCACAGTTATTAATATTTGTCTTCTTGGCTATGCTTCCTATGCTATTTCTCTAAACTCTTGTGTTTTGGAGGAAGCTACTGATGGATGGCTCTTCAATGGTTGAGAGCAATCCTATCTTTTTAAATACAACCAATTTAATTTCACATGATAAAGTGACACATATATGGCCAAATCCCACTGTTGTGTAACTCCCTGACCATTTTACTTTTTAAGCTCTTAGCATACTTACTTTAACATTTAATTGCTACCATTTAAATATAACTTGATTGGAAAATTTTTTAATTATTTTCCTGAATACTTACCCTCCTGCAGCAGCCATAATGCATGGACCACCCTTGCAAGTGCAGGAATTTGCATCATGGTTCATGCCCAGATTATGACCGATCTCATGGGCCATTGTAGCCGCAACCAAACTTGCAACCTTGGAATGATCCTGAAAAAAAGAGAATACTTTATTTGTTTTTAATCTGCAAGAAATCAAAATGAATCCAGCTATTACTAGCATTGAGCTAACCCCTTTGCTCAAGCACTTTGCAATGAAAAATCTAAGAGCTAGAAAAAGAGATTAATACTTTGCAAGGCTGTGATTGTATTTCCTGAAAAAAACAGTTTCTTTGTTCAAAGAACAAGCAATAGCTCTTAAACTTATTTACCCCTTCAGGATGTTCTACAGCACTTTCTAAACAGTTTACAGAGTCAGCACATTGCCCCCAACAATTTGGGTCCTCATTTTACCAACCTCAGAAGGATGGAAGGCACCCTTGAGGCAGTCAGGATCAAACTCCTGGCAGTGGGCAGAGCATGTCTGCAATAATGCATTGTAATCACTATGCCATCACAGCTTGTAAGAAACTTTCAAAGCAAGAAGGTTTACTATTTTTTTCCATTTAGTAACTTAGAGATTATATGCCTGTATATAAATTTTCATTGAGTCAAAACAGGAAACCAGTATAACTTCTACCAACCTGAACAACTCCCGTAGATTTCAGAGAATTACACATGCTTCCAATGTGAGCATATCCTAAAGTTCCTCCATTCATCTCAACACCCCTATAAGAAAGCAGTGAAGGGGACATAGTTTATAGAAGCTGGAATCATAATCTAAAGCCTTGGGGCCTATAGAGCCTTCTGTGGCTTTTTGTGAACCCCTAATCCCGTCAGTTTTCAGGACGCCATAATTCAATTTAGCCTCTACCCACACAAACCATTTAACCAACCAGATGAGATGCTTGGATGGTGTTAGCCTTAGTTAGGTTGGGGAAAGGAGTTAACACATTGTCTGAATCCAGCCCATATGGGATTAATTCATATTCCATGTACAGTGAAAACCCCAAACGTGAGTTTCTTTAAAAAAATAAGTTTCTTCTATCAATTTAGTTGTGGTGTTATTAAAGATTAATTGAGCTTGGAAAAGAAGATTGAGTGATAACTGAAATAAATACCTGTGGGAAAATAAAATGGATTATTTTTATTTTATATTCACTTTGGTTTGCTCTCCATCTGAGGATTGCTCATAACAGAATTGTTATTTGTTCAATATATTATAGCTATAAGCCAATACATTTATCAATTTCAAGTGTTCCCCAATATTTTATTATTTTAATTTATTCTTGGAGATCTTCACCAATTAAGTTCAAATAATTGTGTTAATTAGGCCCATAATTTTTCTTAGATATCAATTGATGTGGCATTCTTCATTTTTCCACTCGAAGTTTCATTCTGAGAACATTTGGAGAACATGCTGCTATTATAAACCAAGAAGTCTCAAAAATCATTTGGTTACTGATAAATATTGGAAATGGGAAGAAAAATAGATCCTGGCTTTCTTCAAACTTCTAAGGACATCATTCTACATATGTCAAAAGACTTTCAAATTCTCTGGGCCACAGGTAGTTTCCTCTCTCTTCTAAAGTGTTCACATCCAGACACTCTTTAAAGTTGTCATAAAAGTTGTTAATCATTTGAGTTTCAACTTAGATTCAAGTGAAATGAAATCAAGCTGGGTTTTTGCCTGCAACCATTCAAGCCCTGCTTAAGAATAATTCTCGTATAAGAAAAAAATGGTTGATTTTGACCCAGAATATAATTTGCACATGGTTTAAGGCATGCAACCCAGAGAGGAAGTTCTGTGCAAACACTAACTTTCTCATAATCCTCCACTCCCTGCCACCCTCTTTCCCTCTCTCCATAATGAGACATACGTTAGTAACTGAGCATTGTCATTCCTTTTGCGCTTCAATAGAACTGACTCTCTCCATGCTGAAAAGGAGTCCAAATTGTTGTCCTCTGATGCATTGACCACAAATTTATTTTCGCTGGACCAAATTTCTATGCCATCCAATGTTACCCAAATTCCCAAAGCTTTATAAACCTGTGGGGTAGACATGGCATCAATGAGAAACTCAAACAGAAGTAAACTTTGAGAACCATTTTAAGACTGAAAGGCAATGGACTATGAAAGGCAATGCCTCTATGGGACAGTGAAATAGAAAAGATTTGGGAATCAATAAAAGAGAATCTCTGAAGTTCAGGATGGAACTCGGAGGAGGGAGTCCTTGGTGCTCTCTGAGCCTGGTGGTTTACTTGATGTTTAGTCAGGTAACGAAATATCTGCAATGAAACCACCAAACTCAAACAGCATCGAGGACTCCACCTATTAAAGAATAATAACGAATTATTAAGCAGAAGAAATAAATAAAATGATAAAGAAGAACAAGGTTATTATTCTCTTTAATCAAGAACAGAAGAGGAGGAGGAGGAGTAAAGGGAGATTTCACCCACTGATGTTCCCATTGTCTCCCTGGTTCTAACTGATGATCAACAGTGAAGATGTCAACAAGGCTAATAGGATAGAAGCAGAGACAATATGAGTGGATCTTCTCCTAAGTGCCACAATGCAACTCAAACTGGGTTCCTCTCTCTCCTGCATTCTTCTCAGGGATCATCTTCGTAATCAGTTGAGTTTGGACTAGGCTTACTCTGTCCATTTCTGTCTAATCTCTAAGTTCAGAAGATTGACCACAGCCCTGAAAGGATCCAGCTGCAGAGACGTAGCACTGATTGAATTCTTGCAACAGTTTTAGACTTGCATCCTCCCAACACAGTGGCTGTATTCACATAAGAGGCTTATTAACCTAGTTACTAAACTAACCCATTGCCTGAGTTAGGCTTTCATGCTGCATCACCAGTTTACCAAATGATGGAGTTTTGGAGCACTCAAAGCCGGAAAGGTTAGCATTCTTGTCAAAGTCAGTCTCCTCAGTTGTTTTACCTCATTACTTTTGTTGTGTGAACACAATGAAAATCTGCATTGGGGGAGGGAGAGGCTTAAATCCAGAAGCAGAAAAAAAAACTTTTGCCAAGTTTTCTTACCACATTTATATAGTTGACCATATCAAATATCCTTATCCTTATAATAGTGGTGTTGCGGTTGTATTTATTGAACTACAGAAAAGACACAAAAGTTAACAAGAGACCATAAATTATGGATTGAAGGGATTGAGGATGAGAGAGAAATAACATGTCAGGGAAAGAAAGGGATTTTTTTTTAAAAAAATTAAATTTTCTGATTTAGGCAAAATAATACTTATATATCCAAGCAGTCCAATGAATTATTTTCATTTCTGATTATTGTTTAGCCTACATCTGTGCCATTAATATATTATGTAATTAATTTTTCAGCACCACACATGGTGTTTCCTCCTGGTTGGAGAAAATGTTGGTCAGCCTACTGAAATGCTTTCCTTAATTGAATGCTATGTTTCCATGTTCAGGGATATGTGAGATAATCATTTACTATCCATCTAATTATTTGTGTTGTCAACTTAGACAAATAAATAGTGCAGGAATGTTTTGGAGAAATCCACAAAAGCTGAATTTAAATGACATCAGCCTGAGACCAATTATCCTTGAAGAGAGCTTGCATAAAATGTTCCCTTTTGCAATAGTACTAAAGGGGAAAGTTTAAACTGGTGTCTGGGGATTCATGGACTATTTTTGAGCTCATGAATGTTCTTTGATTTCGCTGGGGAAATGTGCACATATTCAGAGATGGCCAAAAGGAGTTATTTTACTGCAAATGCTGCATTGCTGCAAAGGAGATTGGCTAAGTCAAATGTGGCTAATTCTTCTCTATTAGCCAACGGTTAGTTTCTATTCGAGAAATAGATTTAATTCAGTGGGGAAATAGACTTCATTTGAGTGATACAATGGACATTAACAGTGTATAATTATGATATCCTGGAACAATCTATTTATTGAAATTCAGTTAGAAATTGAAATTCACACATACATAGGCAACATAGGGAGGAAATCAATTTCAAATATTTCATATATTCATAAAAATGAATCAAAATATTTTCTGTTAGGGAAATTTTAAAATTGCATCTCAAGCAAAAGTATAAATAAAAAAATATGCAGGCAGGCATGGATGACTATATATATATATATATATATATATATATATATATATATATATATATATATATATATATATATATATATATATATATATATATATAAACCTACTTGAATGTAATAATTTTGAAATAAAAGAAAAAAATAAGGAAAAGTAAAACACCCAGATTTGCCTATCTACCCACTAATTCAAAATTCTCCTTGTGAATTTTAAAATGCTAGATTGACCAAGTAGAAGAAATGTATGATGATTCCCTTTTACTCTTCTCTACATTTCAAAATTTCATTTATCTTCTCTGTATTCAATTCCCTGATCTTGGCATTTCTGAATAAAGTATAATTAAAATTTGGATGGAGTCCAGGAAGAACTAATGTTTAAATTAGAATGTAGTTAAATATCAAATGTCTCTTAACCATTTGAGTGTAATAACAAAAAATCATGAAAGTTTATCATAAGGCACATTTTAAGATACAATCCAGTTTGAATGTTATTTGAAAAAAGACAGAAAGAAAAATGTGTGGACAATTCAGAAAGAAAACGAAATGCTATCCAGTATACTTACCATTGAATTGTCTACAACTATGAAAAGCTCAAGATATTTTTGGACCTCCAAGAAGTTATTTTGCTAAACAGAACAGTAAAGAAAAGATTGTTTAGATACAGTATGTTACTCCCTGCAACCAACAGGTCATCAGATAGTCAGAAATCTGCATGTTTTACTTCCTGGTTAAAGTCCTTGGAGTTTAAGAAAGATTGTTTTTTTGAAGAAGACATTTATAGAGAGGGATTTTGCGATGGCATGAAACATTTCCTTTGTACATAATGTAGCATGGCATTTGTTTCCAATGGCATCCATTTTCAGAATTTTATGGTGCCTACCTTTAGAATTAAATGTGTGGATGTGTGTATATATATAGCTAGTATTGCCCTGGGAAAGAAAAAGCCCCTCCCTCCTGAGTTCCAGCGTCATCGTCCACATTAACCTACCCAAACTGCTCAGGAACTGCCCTTATGGCTAAGATTTGAACCATATGAAGTGCATTACTTCCTTCTTTCCATAGGAAAATGTCTCCATGCTTTTTCAGCATATGGAACTGCAAGGTCAGATGGCCAATTCCATGGGGCAATTTCTTTCCTTGCTGTCTGACAGCCATTTTCTTAACCCTGTTGCACAAGATCCAGGTTGAATAAAGTGACCATGACCTGACATTGAGACTAGAACATTCAAGATGTGAAGGTGACTACAAAACATAAGGACAGCTTGCCATAAATACTAAAGCCATCAATCAAGCCTTCAAGTCTTCATAATCAATTCTGGTGATTGCATTTGCATTTTGGTATTGCACTGTAACAACAACTATTGCTCCAAGACTATCACATTTTAACAAAAGAAGTTGAGGTTTTGAACGTCCGGATATGTTTCATCCAGTTTCAATTTCTGCCACCAAATGAAACTAGAAACTCTGATTTTAGATGCAATATTTTGTCTTCATTTTTTTCTGCCTCCAATAATGGAGGAAAACATTGGGAATATGAGGATTATCTGTGACCAGATTCAATTTGTTAGTTTTGATTCAAAAGTGGCATCCATTTTGATCATTTGATTACACTTTTAACTGATTTACAAAGTTAAGATTCAGTTAAATCCATTTTGAACCAAATCTCCAAACTATGTTTGCATGATAATGGAAAATGTTATATACCTGGAATATGCATTTTCTGTTCATTGAGGTTCCATATTTTATTGTTCAGCATGGCTGAAATAGAATTTCAAACATGGAGGTTCCTCTCCTATGAATTCTTTCTAATCAGTTCTAGAGAATTTATATTTTGCTTTTTAATTTGTAAACAAATAAGTGTATTCCTGTTTTCAAATCATGTTATACAGTATACTTGAGGTTGAATATGAGACTTACTTCTTCAGCAGTAACGGACATCTGAGAGATCTTTTTGATGGACTCATTTGATTTCCAACTGGTGCTGGTTACCCCACAGATTTTGGGGGTCTTGTCCCCTTTTTCTACATTTTCATATTTATAGACTGCATGGGCTTCACTGTCAGAAAGCTTCAAGGGTTCAATGAGGTACATCTCACCTTCATGCCTGAATTGTCCTCTGTAAAAAAAAAAGTAGACTTTTTTAGGAATAGGGTGATTAAAGGTGGATAATCAATAGAAGGCAATATTTGTACTTCAGGACTGAACTTCACTAATGATGTTACCTACTTGGGTAATGAAATGCCTGCAAAAAATCTAATGAATTATTATTATGAGTTATCCCTCGATGGATAAACAATTCTTAACTAACCAAGTCAACATTCTCAAATTAACCATGAAATATTTGTACAATATTTGTATGAAGACTAACCCTATTTGAAAGATTCAATTTTTACGTAAAATTTTATTTCATAAAATTATGATATTCTGCAGTATCAATGCAATATTAGGGGTTTTCAGTCCTAATGTATAGGATGTGAAGGATGTTTGTGTTTTATTTTTATAATTATAATGTACAAGGTGCAATGACAATAAAACATAAAAATATTTATGTCATATTTACAACACACACACACGCACAGACACACACACACACGACCCAAATATTTTAATTTAATTTTAGGTAATAAAACAAAATTTTATACAAAAAATGAATCTTTCAAACAGGTTTAGGTTTACATGTCAAACTCTCTCCATACAAATATTGTAGAGATACATCGTGGTTATACTCAGAATGTTAACTTTGTTCTTGTACGTATGTATGCATGCATGCAATGCAATGCAGAGAACAACATGAATAAAATCCAGACTAAGAGTGCAGAAAAACAGAGAGCTGGAGACAAAAACACATGATGAATGATGGAGGTAATGAAGACAAGAACTATGGGTGACATAATAACAGTTGTCCAATATTTAAGACGATGTCACAAAGAGGAGGGTAACTTATTCCCCAAAGTATCTTAAGGGCAAGACAAGAAGTAACGGAGAAACTTAGCAAATTGTCAACCAATGAAGCAACCTAGAACTAAAAAGAAATTTTATAACAGTGAGAACAATTAACTAGTGGAATTAACTAGTGCCTCCTAGTGAAAATTGGTAGAAGCATCACTGGAGTTTTAAGAAGATATTGGACAACTATTTCTCCAGAATGGTGGACAAGAAGACTTCGAGGTTCTTTCCAACTCTGTTTTTTCTATCATTCTGTCATTCTCTTGTTATTCTATTCTGTTCCAATGTTTTTATTAGTCCTTCATTGTATGGACACAGTCTCAGCTCAAATGGTTTTTTTTTTTTTGTTAGTTTGGGGTGGGGTTTTTTGTATTTTCCTTCTGTTGGGAGAGCATTGAATCTGCTTAAGGGTGAAGTGTTTCTGAATTTTGGAATCTTTAAATGACTAAGTTATCTACATGGTTGGAAAAGGTGGGAAGAATTGCTCAAGAAGGTGTTTTTGGGCAGAACTGAAAAGTCTCCTTGTCTCTTCTTGTACACTTTCTAGCAAGGTGCACAATCTGAAACCTACTTATCTTTTTTTCCCCTGCAACAACCGCTCCCATATACAAAGGAGACACGGACTTTAAAGCTCATCTAGACAGATCTGATTTAGCTCCCTACTGTGTCTACTGGCTGGCAGAAGCTCTCTTGGTATCCAAAGTCTTTATGAATCCTGCAGATATCTTGGATCACACCCAATTACTTTGCATGAAAAACTGATGCTCTTTTTTTAATATGACAATTCCAAGAGCAGTAATAATATTTTCATTCTTAATAAAATAAACAAAAGATAAGACACTATCTTACTTCAAGCCGTCACATGCATTGATGACTGCAGTTGAGTCAATGTCATTCTGGATGCGTCCATGATAGTAGCAGTGATCCTGTATGGAGGCAAGAGGACTGCACTGGTTAAACCTTGTTTGCAGTGTGATTTGATGAGCAGAAGTGCAATTCCAATATATTCCACAACATTAATGAAACAATGAGTAATAAGCACCTTGTTCAAAATATTTTGATTGAGGAGGACAGAAAATCTGCTTTGAATTGATTATTCCAACATGAACATAGGATAAACACAAGTCTCCATCAAAGGAAGTCACACTGCAGGGGGAGTATCACTGGTGGCAAAATGCTAAGTAACTTTGGAAAGACACTCAACAAAGGACTATAAAATGTTCTGTTCAAGTAACAAGCCCATTTCTCAACCAACCTTGTCTTATTGGAGGTCAACCCAATGCTGCACCACAGGATTTGCTGAAGAAACTCTCAAACTATGTACTAAACTCTTATCATAATGTAGGAAAAACTCCACATTTATTAATGTTACCAATTAATTGTTATTTCCTTGAACCCACACAATATAAACTTTCAGAAACACATCAAAGATATAAATATGCTACAGTAAACCTATTTCTGAAATCTGTAGAAGCAAAGTATGGATATTCAAAACAAAAGATTTTTCATCTATCAGTGTCATAGGGTTTAAAAAGCAAAGTAGATCATCTGAACTTGATGTTCTCATACTAAACCTATGTAGGGCTCACTCCACAAAATATTTGCTTTTAATCAATAGGGAAGAACTAAAATATCGCCCTATTCATTCAATAAGTAGAACAGACTGGGTTTTAACAACCCACACATCCTTAGAGATCATGCTCAATATAAGACATGTCATCCATGTACAGCCCCACTTGTTTGAATAGCCTGGTCTGAGATATGCATATTTGGAATATGGTGCACAAATATTCTTCCCAATTAATTTCATAACAGTAAGATGCTCTGGATATTACCTCAACCGGAGGGCTTGTTGTAATTTCTCTGCCATCGGGAGAATAATGAGTCTCGGTGTAATCTTTGGAAAAAAGTCCTCTGGAAAGAATGCAAAGAAGACGTTACTTAGCAAGCATTATTTATATTAGGAATTAAGTAGGAATTTAAGAGGCAATTGCATATTCAGTCTACAATTACTGTATAATGGCATTTTAAGGATATTGTTTGGTGTCAAAGGAAAGGAGCCAGCATTTCAATCTGATCAGATATGGCTATTTATGAGGAGTGCAGGCATCCCGGATCTTCCTGAGGAGAAAGATTTCTCCCAAGGAAGCTGTGCAATAGTCAAGGCTCAGAGGTGGTATGATTTACAAGAAGGGTCCTTGATTCTTCTGATCCATTCAATGATCAGCTGAAACTACTAGGGTTGAAAAGGAAAGCAGTATAGCTCTCTTTACTCAAGAGGTTCACATTGCTTCATGAAGACACCTCAAAAAAGGGATGTCTCTGGAACCTTCATTCAGAAACATCTCTTGAAGTTCCAAACAATGGTATTGGGTCACTATCCACTCCTAGTGTCACATCTATTCCATTCATTGGCATATAATTCTATGGTTCCAGTCTAGGCATAATCTTGGTATTCCTTGCTAGACTCCCACCTATGGCCCTGTTTTGCATTCAGATCTGAACATGGTCATGCAGATGCTACTCTAGAAGTTCTTCATAGCCTTCATAGTTAAACAGTAGAAAAGGGAGCATATATTTAGAGGGCACATATAGCATGGTCGATACAGAAATACACTCTAAAATCAAAGCCAGACGGTCATTCCTAATGTTCTGAAGGTTTTGAAGCTATTCTTCAATTGCAATAGGGCTGCAGGGATTCTAAGCAACTCTTCCCATATTTACAGTACAGTAGCTGCAGAGGTAGAATTCAGTAGGCTCTGACCAGTTCTGGAGAACCGATAGCGGGAATTTTGAGTAGTTCAGAGAATCGAATGGTTACATTCAAGCAGAGTAGCAGTGAAAGCAGGAATGAAAAATTCTCAGTTTTGGGCTAAGACTTAATTAATTGATTCAATAACTATATCAACTTCACTGATATAGTAACATTTAAATTAAATTTCCAAAAGTAAGCAATACATATATTATTTCTATAGAATTATGTCCAGGGATATACATTTTTAACCTTCTCTTAGCAAAGTTAAGAGAACTTCTGAGTTAACATACTTATTTTTTTCTAGGTGAAGGACCACTGGCTTTCCATTCATTTTAAATTCATATTTAATGGTATCTTCATAGTTCACCTGAAATGCAAAGAGTTCAGTGTTCATTCTTAAAAAACACAAACAAAAAGACAAATAAAATGTGTACCTTCTAACAGATTAATAGAGTTGGAAGGGACTTTGTGGCAGGTCATCTAGTCCAACCCACTGCCCAAACAGGAGACCCTACATCTGCTTCTACCAAGGATCAAACTCACAACCTCCTAATTGTTAGGACAAGAGCTCCATCTCTAGGCCACAGCAGCAGGTGCTGAAGTGCCTGTTAGGACTTAATACAATACAATAGCAGAGTTGGAAGGGACCTTGGAGATCTTTGAGTCCAACCCCTGCCTAGGCAGGAAACCCTACACTATTTCAAACAAATGGTTATCCAACATCTTCTTAAAGACTTCCAGTGTTGGGGAATTCACAACGTCTGGAGGCAACTTCTGTTCCACTGATTAATTTTCTAACTGTCAGGAAATTTATCCTCAGTTCTAAGTTGCTTCTCTCCTTGATTAGTTTCCACCCATTGCTTCTTGTTCTACTCTCAGGTGCCTTGGATAATAGTTTGACTCCCTCTGTGGCAACCCTTGAGATATTGGAACACTGCTATCATGTCTCCCCTAGTCCTTCTTTTCATTAAATTAGACATACCCAGTTCCTGCAACCGTTCTTCATGTTTTAGTCTCCAGTCCCCTAATCATCTTTGTTGCTCTTCTCTGCTCTCTTTCTAGAGTCTCCACATCTTTTCTATATTGTGGCAACCAAAACTGAATGCACTATTCCAAGTGTGGCCTTACCAAGGCATTATAAAGTGGTTTTAACACTTCACATGATCTTGATTCTATCCCTCTGTTTATGTAGCCTAGAACTGTGTTGGCTTTTTTGGCAGCTGCTGCACACGGCTAGCTCCTATTTAAATGGTTGTCCACTAGGATTCCAAGATCCCTCTCACAGTTACTACTATTGAGCAAGGTACCACCTATACTGTACCTGTGCATTTTTTTTCTTGCCTAAACGTAGAACCTTACTCTTTTCACCATTGAATTTCATTTTATTAGATAGTGCCCAATGTTCAAGCTTGTCAAGATCCTTCTGTATCTTAAGCCTGTCTTCTGATCAATTCAACACCTGTGTCAAATGGGGAGCCATAGCCAATTCATTTTTAGATTTGGAATATTTCCTCTGATGCTTGAAAGGACCTAACAACAAGTATTTGATATTTGTAATAATCCTGCCCAGTAGAATTCTTCACTCCCTTGAAAAATTAAGGCTTTGTAAGTTACAACTATGCATGGAGTTTTCTCATACTTCTGCAATTTGACAGATTTTTAATCAAAGTGAAAATGACTTAGCATATATCATCTTTACTTGCAGCTTTCTATATAAATCCGTCTATGGAAGTTTTATTCATAAGGGTCAGACTAGTATTAGATCCAATCTAAAGAGGAAACTGGATCCCAATTATAAACACCCCCACCCCATGATCACTTTTCATAGTCTGACACATATGTGACTTTGTAGTAATTTCCCGTTACAAAACAGAACAAATGTAACTTTAAAAGGGCCCATAAATATAGTGGGAATTTCAGGGAAATTTGTCCTAAGAACAATGGCAAAATTGTGAAAGTAGTAGAGTTTTAACTGTAAGTTTGCTTCATATAAATCTTGAACAAATGTTAGGGTCGGATTCCTCAATGAATGAATGAATCAATCAATCAATCAATCAATAATAAATTAATTAATGTATTGGCATTTGTCAAACAAAAATGAGATCAAGAATAAGAGAATAAAAATACAATGACAGGGATGATAGGCAGTGCCCTTATTCACTCCCCCCTCTACTGACCACTTAAATTAGTTGATGCAATGAAGATTATTTCTTACCTTTTGCTCACGTCGTTCAATTCTGCTTTTGGGCAATGGAGGGATTTTTTGTGGATATACTACTTCATAATCATTAACATTCCCAGCTTCCAGGATTATAGAACTCCCTTCACAAGAAAAGGAAAGAAAAGTTCTACCATTTTTACACCTAGAACAGTTTTTCAGTTATCAATGAAGAATGGGATCCTTTTCTGGTGGAGCATAGCACCGAAATTCAGGTTAGTTTTTTACAATTTACTAAACAATGTTTGATAACTGGGAGTAAAGAAGGAATACTTAAATACATGAAATCCCAGGACTGCAGACTGTACTAAAAGGCCAGAAAGGTATCCCAGAGGAAAATGGAAAACCACTTCCATCCTGCAGCCAAGCAAAGCCCTTGACTATCACCGTGTACTTTCCAGAGGCTGATTCAAGTCAGGAGTCTTGATCCTACAGTAGATGATGCAATAGGGAGACTGACAAAGAGATTTGTTTATTCACATTTTAGTCAAACGTTTCCTAATTTTAGTCAAATTTCCCAAGGTAGAAAGTGACTGAATTCTAAGCACAACTGGAACTTGACCTTGGAAATGTATCTTCTGAGACTGATGGACATCTTGCAAAAGTAGCCCCAGGGAGAAGGTTACACCTTACTCAGAGTTTTATGTACCTGCACATTTGTACCTGATGCTCTCAGAAACATAGGAGGTGTGCAATTCCCTGCATTGGAAAGAAAAGTTACTATTCCCTCCTGCTTAGAGCACAGAAAAAGCAGCATTTCCATCTCCATCTCCCTTTCTTCTTTTACAATATTCTTCTCCATAAATTACTGTTTTAATAGTGGAAGCTTCCCACTTGGTAATGGTGACCCCATCTGTCAGCCTCTGCTTTGCTTGCTTGCTATCGGCTGCCATAGAAACGGGGAGGGTGGGGGCATAGCATTTGGGAAGGGAATTGTGTGGTACTGGAGGAGTTAGAATGGAGTTTTGTTCTCACCATCTTCTGCGCATGCTGATGGCTGATGTTTAGTCTTGGTCGAGGTCAACCATCTCGCATACCAACCTGATGAGGCCTTTTGAAGATGCACCCCACATGACACCTTAGGGAGTTGCAGATTGGACACTGGGCTGAGGTAATTGTAGAGAGGGGGCTGAGTAATCATTTGATATGTATTTGTTTGCGCCTTTTTGGCTCAGATCTTGCTTTCATTTTCGCTGCTTTCAATTCATATCTAATTAAAGTACTTTATCTCTATTCAAATGGAATTGAGGTTTTTCTTTCTTGGATACTAAAGGAGGCATGCCTCACATTAAACAACATCTGATTTTTTTTAAAAAAATAACCGGGCTACTCTAGCCAGCTATTGATCCATAATTGTGTTTGTGCAGCCATTTAAGGCAATCAAATATTGCTGTTTGAAATGATATCTGGGAATGACTTGGGAGCCAGAAGGAGGAGACTGCTTAACTGGCAGGTCAAAGGTACCTAATCCCACAGAAGGAAGGAGAACATGGGAAGCAGGTGAGAAGGGACCCTCCCTGGTTTTCTGGAGAATGAAAAGAAAGGAGCAAAGAAATTATTTAAGATAATTTAAATCTTGCATTGAGGAAAGTGTCAGATTAGCTTCCGTACCATTTGAAGATTCCCTGAAGATAACAAGAAGTGGTCTGCTCAATATTATGCAACTTTAATGACATGGTGTCTAATTAACCTAGTAGAAGAAAATTAAAACTGAAAACACTTTAAAAATATTTTACTTCCTGAATTTTTCTTTTTTTCTTTCAACAACCTCTGTCCCTCTGCCCTGTTCAGCCCTTTACTCCTTTTTTACTCACATTACTGGAAAATATACCTGACTTGAACATGTTTTTCTTTTGAGAATGCTAGGTCTTTTCTTGGGATCTGTTGGTGCTTGACAAAATTTACGCAAATACAAAAAAAAATCTATTCATTCATTCATTCATTCATAACAAATGCAATCTTTGGGAGCGTTCTTTTGGCAAATCTGTAGAAATTAAAGTTGAGAAAAGTTTGATTAATCATTGAAAAATAACCATAGAGATCTGTTGGATGAAATAGCCTTTTAGCAGTAAGAATCTGAACGAGGAAACCAAAGAAATCATCTTACCTTGATATGGAAAAACTGCTAAGCAGACAGTTACCAAGAGAGCTTGGATCATTTTGAAGCCTGGAGTTGGTTGACGGTCAGGGAGTCTCTTTCTGCTTTCAAGCCAACGTGAGCTTTTCTCCTGTTGACTATGAGAACCAAGTAATGAGTTCTTCAACTTCATCCATGCCCTTATATGAGAAGGTGTTTGCTAAAGGATTTGCCCAAATTCTGAGTTGCCATCATACTATTGGAGGGCATGTTTCCAACTAACTTAGTGCCAACTATTACACGTGGAAGAGTTTTTTGAAGGCATCCCTCAAAGGAGGGGATTAAGTGTCATAAATTGGCTCTATCTGGCCTGCAGGTTAATTGCGTTAAATTTGGGTGCTCTTCTGCATGGGGTTGTAAATGTCAAGGATTGGTTTTTGTGGTATTTTGTGTACAACAAGCATTTTTGGACAATTTAGCTACCGGGGTTCAAGTAATATATCCATATCCAAAACATTGAGGCAGGTAGATTCCTCAAAGAATAGGTTTATTGTATAGGTCATATTGACAGAGGCTGGTGCATTCCCTTGATTTTTACCTAATCCCTATTAATTTAAAAGGAGTTCCAAGAAGAAGAAGAAGAAGAAGAAGAAGAAGAAGAAGAAGAAGAAGAAGAAGAAGAAGAAGAAGAAGAAGAAGAAGAAGAAGAAGAAGAAGAAGAAGAAGAAGAAGAACAAGAACAAGAAGAACAAGAACAAGAAGAAAGGTTCCCTTGCACATGTGTGCTATTTGTTCCCGACTCTAGGGGGCGGTGCTCATCTCCGTTTCAAAGCCGAAGAGCCAGTGCTATCCGAAGACCTCTCAGTGGTCATGTGGTCTGCATGACTCATTGTAACACTGTTACCTTCCCACCAAAGGTGGTTCCTATTTTTCTACTTGCATCTTTTGCATGCTTCCAAACTGCTAGGGTGGGAGAAGCTGGGACACGTAACGGGAGCTCACTCCGTTACGCAGCGCTAGGAATTCGAATCCTCGAACTACCAACCTTTCTGATCAACAAGCTTAGTGTCTTAGCCACTGATCCAGTCCCTTTAGGAAAAATATAGAAAGGGAAAAAAGGAAGACTGTTGTTAACCAACCTTTTCTCAGACTCAGGACTTTCTGAATTTTCTACTACCTATCCTTTTTTGTTCTATTGTCCTTTCCTTATATTTTCAGTTTTCAATTTGCAAATTGCCCAGAGAACTCCAGTTATTGTTGCAAAGTTTGGGTTATGAAATCTCTGTAAGAAAACAACCAAGCTCAGAGAGCACTTAGGACCTCTCAGATGTATGGAAAATGATACTGGAAAACATTAAAATTCCTGATACACTTCACTCACAGAGACTTCTACTTAATCTGCACGTTTTTAGACTGCCAGATAGCAGAAGTTCTACTATTACGTTTTTTCAAAGAAAGGCACAAATACTAGTTTTCATAGAGGAAATGAAAAAAAAGGTATACATAAATAAAATTTACATAAGTGCATGGTATAAAAGTTAAAAACCTGGCATTTTAATAGGGATGTTTATATCCCATATATTTCTACTCTTTACTTAATATCATGCTCAATCTGATCTGTTTTATCTCAAGATGTTATTATCATATCAATTTGATTTTAATTCCTTGTCCACAGAGAAATACTTTTTAAAGTTTCTGCCATAGTATTTACTCTAATCTTTTTTAGATATTTTAGAAATGTACCTCCCCCCCCCACTTACTTATGACTTATGTTATTTGACTTAGGCTAGTAGTTGTTAGGAATCAAATCAAACAATATTGTCCTGGTCAAAGAGAGGAATCAACAGAAACCTCATCAATATAATTTGAAAGAATTGTTGCATAAGAGCTGTAATTGAGAATTTTTATTAGTCTCTAACATTACAACAACATCTTTTCTCCAGGGACCTCAAGAACATATACATGGGTCACCTCTAATTTTATACATATAGCCCCAATCTTGTGAGTTAGGCTGGGCTGAGAAAAGTAATTGGCCCAAGTCACACAGGGAGGTGCATGGTAACTGGAGACTTAAACATGGTCATCCTGGACCCAATGTTTGGGTGGTTATGGCCTATGCAGGTTGCTCACCAAAAGTCCTTCTGAGTCGCAACCTCAAGAGAAAAGAAGGGAAAGCAAGGCTTCCTTTGTCACTGAGGAAAAAGCCAAAGGCTTCTGTGAGTTCATATCTGGACAAGAAGATACTTTACTGTACCTGAGAAAAAGTGGCTCCTTGCCAAATCATAATATTCCATAACTGGCAGCAGCCAATTCCAATACACTTATAGCATTGTTGCACTATGATTAAAGTCTTACTTTTCTTGGAAAGCAGGCATCAAAGAATGAAGGGCCAGATTAAAGTCTTTGGAACCATGACCTGCCCTTGGAGACCTCTGAATATCAGCATTGTCTACAATATGCTGTTCCCATGATATGATTATAGACCTATTGTCAGGCACAAATAACTGAAAGTATCATAGACCATAGAAATAATAGTGTTGGAAGAGAACTTGGAGGTCTCCTTGTCCAAACCCCTACCCATGGCAGAAGATCCTATAGCATTCCAGACAAATAGCAATAGCACATAGACTTATATACCACTTCCCAGTGCTTTACATTCCTTTCTAAGCATTTTACAGGGTCAACATATTGCCCCCAAAAATCTGAGTCCTCATTTACTGACCTCAGAAGGGTGTAGATCTCACCCCATTCCTAAGAGGTCCATAAAGGGGGCATGCACCAGCACGCCTACCGTCCCTGTCCTACTATCTCCATTTATTTGTATTCATTTCTTTTATTGATATGCATGTTTATATTTATACCTGCTGTTTTATACATTGTTGACAAACTAACAAATACAAATGCGAAGGTATGACTCAGTCATCCTTGAGCCAGTGAGATACAAACTGTCAAATTTCTTGCAATCAGCAGAAGTAGCCTGTGTTACTGCATGGTTAGAATACATTGTGCCACCACGGTTCTTCAATGTCTGTTCAATCTCTTCTTGAAAATCTCCAATTATGGAGGACCCACAATTCCCAAAGGGATGTTATTGCAACGATTAATTGTTATAGCTGCTAGGAACTTTCTCTTTAGCTCCAAATTGAACCTGTCTTTAATGTTATTCCATCTATAACTTCTTGTCCTGCTCTCAAGTGCTGTAAAGATGAAGAAATCACCATCCTTAAGCAGAGTCCAAAAAAGATAAGAGAGAAAAGGAGGAAGTATTCCTCCTTATCAAAGAAACTATACAATAAAGGAATTTGGTTTAGATGGTTATTGCCAGAAGGAATGTTGATCTTTTTGGGAGGGAAACAGGATAAGAATTAATACAGTGCAGGAGTCAGAAGCCTTCATTAAAGAGGATTTTCCTCTCCTAGAGGACGAACATAGTGAAGTTAGTGGAAGAGACATTAAGGTGCAAGATAAGAAGGGGGGGCTGAGGCTTCCTCTGGGGACAGGGATGGAGGAGCACTATTGAAAGGTTCAGATCACAAAAATAAAAGTATTTGAAATAATAGCAATTGGTGATACTGTAGAAAGTGACAAAGGAAAATGAATGAACACATGGTCGACAATATCAAATAAGACCTTGTTTTCTGCTTATCTATTATCTTTTGTTTTTAAGATTGTAAAAATTGTGAGTTTTGGATGGGTTTCTATCACTAGTGTGGGAGCTGCCAAAAATCTTTGTATCCCCTGACCTTTTCCCATATATGTATAAAACCCAATAAATTTTTTTGAGAAAAAAAGATGTTAGAAGAAGAGAACATCTCTTAGCCCTTTTGCCGTATGAATGACCTTGTCCATATAGCCTTACCTGGCACTGTCCACCTTTACCTTTACAAAACTTTCACATGCCTTGAGATGGCATTTCATTGGTCTCCCTCCTTTTGGCATTGCCTATCAAATCTCCATGCTGTTTGTCTAAATGATCTTTTAATCTAACCAGGAGCTTTGGAAGAATTAAGAGTCCCGGTAAAGGAGAGGGTCCTAATCCTTGAAAAACAAGCACAAAATCTAGCACAGTAAATCACATCCGTGTATAGAACCTGTGATAATAAATATACACTCTGACATTTAGACTTTCTCATGGCAGGGATTAGGAAAAAATAAGAAAACATATACCCTAATCATTACTGCAAAAGAAACTGGCAAAACGAAGACACTAAAACCCTTATTGATATTTTACTGTTGTCCTCTAGACAAGGTGATGGATTTTTCCACTTACAGTTTTATCTAATGGCACAGCTTCTATTCAAAAAATAATAATGCTAAACCAGTCTCCAAACTCACTTCAACTTTTTAATGTTCATAATTATGATTTCACAAGTTAGTGTTCTTAAGATAAATCTTCAGATTTCAGCATTTTTTTAAAAAAGAATTTTATTGGTTTTTAAACATTTATGGGGAAAGGTAAATGGGTACATAGAAAATTTTGGCAGCTCCCACGCTAGTGGTAGAAATCCCTCCAAATCTCACAATTTTTACAATATTAAAAACAACGTGTAAAAGATAAACAAAAAACAGAATCTTATTCTACATTGTATCAATCATGTGTTCAATTATCTTTTCATTTGTCACTTTCTAGTATATCAACAATACAAATATTTCAAATACTTTTATTTTTTGTGACCTGAGCCTTTTCGATACTGCTCCTTCCTCCTTGTCCCCAGGTGGAGCCACAGCCCCCCCTTCATATCTTATACCTTGCTACCCTTTTCACTACCTTCCCTATGTTCATCCTCTTGGAGAGAAAAGTGTTTTTTAATGAAGACTTCAGCCTCCTGCACTGTATTAATTCTAATTCTATTTCCCTCCCTTTGGGCCCCTAGCACCTCATCCCTGGCGGTCCTCCTGAGAAATTTAACATGTACCTCCCTTGGAACGTTATGACTTCTAGCACATGCTGAATTAATCCTGTAAACCAGATCCATATCCCACCACAACTGTTCTTTATTTCTCTTAATACATTCTGCTAAAATTGTACTCATAATATCCTTAAGGTCTTCATTTTCTGTCTCTGGTAGGTTCTGGAATCTGAGAAAAAAGGACATTCCTTCAAATTCTATTTTTGCCATAAAGTTTTCCAAGTCTACATTTCCCTTCCGGACTGCCTTAACCACCTCCCCAAGCCCAGCCGCCCCCTCCTCCAACACCACAATTCTCTGTTTATTTTCTGAAATATTATGTTGAACACCTCTGAGTTCATCTTTAAGATCTGTCACCTCTTTTTTCAACTCATTTTGACTCCTCATAATTTCTTCAAACATTTGGGTAACAGATAGTTCTTTTGAGCTCTCTCCAGACCCTTCTTGTTGTAACAATGAAGTAAGTTTCGTTTGCTGCGTGCTTGGACTGGAGGTGAAAGAAGCAGGAGCCAAAAATGACTTGCCTATTGGTGGTTTCTTAGGCCCCATTTGTCTGAGTTCAGAAATGGTATACATCTTTTACAAAGAACATGGCGTCAGCAGAGTGCGCACATGTGTCGGTCCAAGGAGGCAGGCAAATCCAGAAGTTAAAAGTTAATTCTCCTTCATGGTTCCAAGGCACAGAGGCACACAAGAAAGGGGAAAGTCAAATAATCAAAGTCTACGAAGACCGCATAACAGGAGACAGGTCTCCCTAACAGAGGGTAATAAGACAGTAGCACACAGCTTCAACCTTAATCCTGGAGTGGTTGACAAACTAATAAATACACATAAATACTAAATACTGTTAGCTAGTGCCAATTTGTACTGACCATTAGATCTCAGTTCCTTGTGGATTTGTTGCATGGAATAAACTATTCTGGCTCTTGGTTTCTTGCGCCTGACAATTAGTAAAATGTGTGACTATAACGCAATCACTTTTTCACTTCAAATATAGATTTGGATATATGATAGAGAGGTTTTTAAGCCTGTTTTAACAATTATACTTCGGGGATCATGCATTTCCCCATTAAGTTGATAGGAAAAACATGCTGCTGAATTTTCAGCACCACAGTAAGTGGTATACATGTTTAGTCCTGGATTACAAGATTTCCACTCCCTTTCCTAGACAAGAAATCATGCTATGTTTGCAATAACCCTCCGAACTGGGATGTGTCAAGGAAATCCAGGAACCTAAAGAAATGTCATACAAAGCAGATTGAAGAACAATCCAGACCTGTGATGGTGAACCTATGGCATGTGTGCCAAGGCATTATAAAATGGTATTAATCACCCAATCTTGATTCTATCCCTCTGTTAATGCAGCCTATTATTGCATGGGCTTATTTGCAGCTGCAACACCCTGCTGGCTCATATTTAAGTGATTGTTCACTAGGACTCCAAGACTTCAAACTACTTCTCATAGTTATGACAATTGAGCCAGGTACCTCCTATACTATTCCCATGCATTTATTATTTCCTGCCTGGATGCACAATAAAATCTGTACTATTGTATAGTGATGGTGGAAGCTTATTATGCACTTACGGGAATTCACACTCTGACAGAATTAGGTAAAATCTGGGAAGCTTTGCTCCTTCAGATGAGGTAGAATTTTATCACCGGTCTGTTCTTTAGATTTTTATGCTGTAATTTGTTCAACCATCTTTCTTAATTTCTGAGCTTCATCCTGCAAACTTTGCAATCAGATAGAAAGTCTAGAGCCCACTTTAAACCGATTAATAATAATAATAATGGGGGAGGAGCCAACGTCACGACGATATGGACATGTGGTCTGGATGCTCTGAGACCGCAGCTGATACTTTTGCCACTGGGTGATCCAATTGGACCAAAATCGTCCTGCTGAGATGGTGAACAGGAAGAATATGTCTTGCTGATCTCAGGGACATAGCAAAGTCCCTGATGGATCCAAGAGAAGTTCTTCAAGCCAGTGACAAAAAATCCAGCCATTAGGCTGATGAAGTCAGGGCGGCTCCAAAATGGAAGGATACGGAAAGAGAAAGTGTTTCCAGCTGGTGAGGAATTTTTGCCGTTTTAAAAGAGACTGCCTATAAAAACCTTAAAGTGAATTTAAATTTGAGAACAGAAGAAACAAGTGGCGGAATTAAGCTTTGAATGGTTTTGGACAGTGGGTTATCTTATTTTTTAAATGTTATATTCATGGATGGAATTTATGCAAGCCTTTTAAAATGAATGGATTAAGTTTTCTTCTTCTATTTTTTTCTCCTATTATTATTATTCTTTGTAACCTATGGGCTAAAATTCTACTACTTCACTACTGTGGGTGTTTTTTCCCTTTTTTCCCTCTAACTCATTCAACTTTTGTTTAACTTGGAATATAAAAAAAGATACAAAAGCAAAAGAAGAAAAATGTTATAACAGAGGGAAAGAAAAGTGCGGCGGCTCAGAGGCTGGAGGTTTTTGTATTGGAAACAAAACACTCTTACTTTTCTCACTGATTATTCTGGCTTGGCACTTCAAGGTCTCACTGTTTGCTTATAGAGAGTGATAAGAAGAAAAGCATACAGATGTTCTTTTGAAGTATATCTTTAACCAGAGAAAAAGTGAATATCAGACCATATTGTGAATTTATGTTTAATCCTGTAAAAACCTTCTAAGCCAGAGCAGCAGTGTTTGTCAGCTGGAGAAATTGGCACAACTTCAACAGCAGAAAGAAATTTTAAGCTTGCAAAAGATATGGTTAGAAATTCAGAAATTATCAAATACATTTGAGAGAATGGAGAAGAAGTTGGAAAACCTAGAGCATCTAACAGCAAACTATGATAAAGAAGTTGGAAAGAGGAAGAGGAAAATGACCATAAAGAAATTAAATCCACTGATATCTATGGGGATTGGTTTGTATCTGGAAATGGAAAGAGTGGAACACTGAAAGAGGAATTAAATGGATGGGAATTCTACGCCAGATGGCAAGATACAGAAGAAGAAAAAACAAAATAATTAATGGATTTAAAGAGAGAAATTTTATTAGCAACACCATTGATGTTTACTGGACCTCATGTTTACTGGACCCATGTCCCTCCTGGCTTGTACTGGCATCCTGGGAGGTTACACGAGGCTGGCTCCTGGGTCTGGTGAACGCTTCACTTGAGGAGGGGTCCTTGCTGGCTGCCTTGACAGAGGCGGTGGTGAGGCCCCTGCTCAAGAGGCCTTCCCTGGATCCGGAGGAGCTAGCTAATTACCGTCCCGTCTCCAACCTTCCCTTTTTAGCGAAGGTTGTAGAGAGTGTGGTGGCACAACAGTTCCCACGTCACCTGGAGGAAGCAGACTATCTAGACCCGCGCCAGTCCCGCTTTCGACCCGGTCACAGCACGGAGACGGCCTTGGTCGCGTTGGTAGATGATCTCTGGAGGGTCAGAGATAGGGGTTGTTCCTCTATCCTGGTCCTATTAGATCTATCAGCGGCTTTCGATACCATCGACCATGGTATCTTATTGCGCCGGCTGGAAGAGGTGGGCGTAGGGGGCACCGTTTTGCGGTGGTTCCACTCCTACCTCTCCGACCGGATGCAGTGTGTGTTGGCAGGGGAGCAGAGGTCGACCCTGAGGCCACTCACCTGTGGGGTGCCACAGGGGTCGGTCCTCTTGCCCCTCCTGTTCAACACATACATGAAGCCGCTGGGTGAGATCATCCGTGGTTTTGGGGTTGGATACCATCTGTACGCTGATGACACGCAGCTGTACATTTCCACCCCAAACCACCCCAACGAGGCCGTCAAAATGATGTCCCGGTGTTTGGAAGCCGTCCGGGTCTGGATGGGGGACAACAGACTTAAACTCAACCCCTCCAAGACTGAGTGGCTGTGGCTACCGGCGCCCCGGTTCAACCAGTGGATGCCATCGCTGGCCATAGGGGGCGAATAACTGCCCCCCGTGGAACAGGCGCGCAATTTGGGCGTCCTCCTTGATGCCCGGCTGTCGATGGATGACCATGTGACAGCCGTGGCGAGGGGGGCGTACCACCAGGTTCGCCTGGTGCGCCAATTGCGCCCCCTATTGGATCGGGACGCCTTACGCACAGTCACTCATGCGCTGGTGACGTCTCGCCTGGACTACTGCAATGCTCTCTACATGGGGCTCCCCTTGAGATGCACCCGAAGACTTCAGCTAGTTCAGAATGCGGCCGTGCGGGCCATCATGGGAGGAACAAGATACTCCCATATAACACCACTCCTGCGTGAGCTGCACTGGCTACTTGTGGTTTTTCGGGTGCGTTTCAAGGTGTTGGTCACTATCTTTAAAGCGCTCCATGGCATGGCAGCTAGTTACCTGCGGGATCGCATCTCACCTCACACATCTCTACGACCTATCCGCTCTCACAGGGAGGGACTCCTCCAGGTGCCATCCGCCAAGCAGTGCCAGCGGGTGGCGCCTAGGAGTAGAGCCTTCTCTGTGATGGGCCCAACCCTCTGGAATGACCTCTCCCCCGATATTAGAACTATTAACGACCTCCGCTCCCTCCGACAGAAGCTTAAGACCCACCTGTTCCAATTAGCTGGCTTAGCCGATTTATAGCTCCATCTTTCACCTCCTGGCAAACATCTTATCGTGGAATTTTTAAGGGAATTTTAATCTTATTTGTATTTTTAATTAAATATGGTACAGTATATTTTCTACCTCCTCCGTCTATGTCTATGTTTATGTATATGTATTCTATTTTGATATGTATATGATTTTTAATAATGACTGTACACCGCCCCGAGTCCTGTTTAGGAAAGGGCGCGGTTTATAAATAAAAGTTTGATTGATTGATTGATTGATTGATTGATAACACCACTGACAATTAAAGATAAGCTGATTAAGGAAACAGAAGAAGGGCATCATTTTTGTTCTTTGAGGGCTAAGTTCTGGTTGCCATCCTGCTCCTCCCCATCAATGGGTCTGGCCTTCAGGCAATCCAGAATGAGCTAAATATATTCCTCCTGTGGAAATTGCCCTGAAACCAGGAGAGGAACCTGTGCAGATTAAACAGTCTGCTCTTTCTGAGAAAGCTAGAGACCAACAGTTAATCCTCTCCTACAGTATGATCTTCTCAAGAAAGGGAAATCTTTGAATACTTCAATTCTTTCAGTTAAGAAGCATGATGGGTCATTTCATCTGGACTTGAGAATTATCAATTTACTCACAGTGACAATTCACCCTACAGGGCCAAATCATTAGTTAATTGTCAGGAAGTGTCTCCTTAGTTCTAGGTTCCTTCTCTCCTTGATTACTTTTCATTGATTGCTTCTTGTCCTGCCTTCAGATGCTTTGGAGAATAGGTTGACTCCTCTACTTTGTGGCAGCCCCTGAGATATTGGAACACTGCTATCATATCATGCCTAGTTCTTTTTTTCATCAAACTACACATATCATTCCAGCAAATACTCTTCATGTTTCAGCCTCCAGTCCTTTAATCATCTTTGTTGCTCTTCTCTGCCCTTTTTTGAGAGTCTCAGTATCTTTTTTTATATTGTGGCGACCAAAACTGGATGCAGCATTCTAAGTGTGGCCTTACTAAGGCATTATAAAGTGGTATTAACCCTTCACCTGATCTTGATTTTATCCCTCAAACATATACAAACCAGGCTGTGATATCTCAAGGATTTGAAAATAGCCCAATTATTTTTGGTAAAGCTCTTGGCTCTGACCTATTCAGATGGACCTACCCACCCCCTAATCACTAACAAATAGCTGTTTATTATCATATGTGTAGAAAGTATTATTGAAGACTCCTTCTGAGACACAATGTGAACAAAATACTATGAGTTTTTTGAATTTTCTGGCTGACTGACTGAGCTAAATCCAATCTCTTTAATGCCAATAAATGATTGACCTGATGATTTACCTCATGACAGCATGTAAATTCTTGCGGAACAAATTTGAAAATCAACCTTTAGTAAATGCAGAATTAGATTTGTTTATTGATGGAAGCAGCTACATCTTTGATTTTCAGTGTAAAAAATTTGGAACAGAATGCATTGCTTTTGAATATGTCAGCTCCAAAAGTAAAACATATCACATTAAAATATGTATTGAAATTGGCAAAAGTAAAACAGCCCCTATTTTTTTTTTCTTGACAGCAATATGCCTTTGGTGTTGCACAGGACCATGGAGCTTTGTGGATGGAAAAAGTTTTAATCACAGCAAAAAAATATTAAATATGGAGAAGAAATATTGTAGATTTTAGATGCCATCTAGGAATTAAGAATCATTTACTAGTATAATGGAGAGGGATGGGTCTCTTTGGGCTTGAGGGAAGCCAAGCCTTCTGGAAGGAAGATCTCCAAAATCAAATTCAAGAGAAGCTAAATGATGAATTCAAAAGCTGTCTCTAAGTCAAGACACCTTCCGTAGACCCAGATCTGAAAGTCAAAGTCTAAGATTACCAATAAAGTAAGGCAGCATTTTCCCACACAACAAAACTCTGTCAGTCCCTCAAAATAGCCCAAGATATTCAATAAATAACTTTCAGATTTTTAGGGTGTAAATTTAAGTCTAAGTGCTATTACTGTTGCTATTAACTGTTTCGTTATTCCTTTCCCCTTTGGTTTATGTTTTTGTTTTGAATAAAATTGATATGTGAAAAAAGATTTTATAATATACAATCCATAGTTGAAAGCTTTTTCTATTATTCACAAAATCTTCTGGAAAAGAAATAGTTTATTTTTTGCAGTATAAGACGCACCTTCCCCCTCCCCCCAAAGAGGGAGAAAATTTGTATGTGTCTTATACAATGAATACAGCATGTTTGTCCTACCAAAACCTCAGCCCCTTTGCAAAAAAGGACATGCTCCTGGGGGCTGGGGAGGGCAAAAACGAGCAAAAAATGGGCCATTTGTGCATGGTTTTGCCCCTTCAGCTCCCCAGGAGCACTCTCCAAACCTCCCAAAGTCTCTGCATGCCCCCCCTCCTTTTTGTTGCAAACAAATGAGGTGTGCAGAGGTTTTTGGAAGCCTGAAGAGAGCAAACATTTTTTTAAAAATTTATCTCTTCAAAATCATGGTGCGTCTTATAGTCCGAAAAATACGAGTAGCATATTTTTAAGGATTCAGTTGAGATTAATGCCCAGTAGATGTCAGGATAGTTGCGCCATATATAAAGATATTTTTTTAAAAAATAAATAAAATCTGCTATTTAAATATCTAAACGTTTAGAAGCCCTTGGAAGTCTTCTAATGCAACCCTCTGGCCAAGGCAGGAGACCTTATACTATCCCGCTTTATCCAGGGAATTCTTTTATGGCTCTAATGTCAGTAAAAATATGCCTATATGCTAGTCTTTGTTCTGAAGATTGGCCTAAACAAGGGAGTGTTTAGGCCAAGAACAATCACTGTTCTTCACATTTCTATATTGGTCTGCAAAAGCAGTCCCTAGGATGCAAGAGAGACATGATCTCAAGCAATCTGGGGGAACTTGTCAATCAGCAACCCATGAATCTCCTTTGCATACCAATAATGCACAACTGTGGGTTGAGAGGATATATATGCTGGAAGGTGACAATCTCTGTCAGTAGGAAAAAGATTTGCCATCAATGATGTGCTATTGATGAATCAAAATCAACAATGTTTTACCAGATCTGTTTGGAATCTTGTCTCATAATCACTTGCTAAAATCTTTGGAGTAATAGAGTGAGATTTTTGACTTGACTGGGAGCGAGGAAGGGAGGGAGGGAGGGAGGGTAGATGTCTCCATCAGTTTGGCTGAAGTAAGAACTTCAGCCAAAGATTACTTTTAGGGTTTTTCCATTTTTATCTTTTCCCTATTTTTGTCTTTATTTTTAAGTGTTGCTTTATGACCATATACTGTAATTCTATTCGCACATTTGATTGTGTCCTGGACATGAGATTGTTTCTAGGCATTGAAAGGAAGCAGGGGTCAGGCCTACAGTTATACTCCTTTTAGGATCTTTGGCCTGCCACACTTTCTATTATTTTACTATGCTGTTTCATTAGTGGGGTAATTGGGAGGGGGAACAATAAGGAGTAGAATTGTAGAATATGTTGTTGTCAAAATAAAACATTCCTTTCTAGAAACACAAGGTCATCCTTTGTCTCTGCACCTCTGCACCTAACCCGAACTAGATTGGTGGAAATGCCAGCGTGGCAGTGGAAGATGGGACCATGTGATGAACTTGTGGATGTGGGGGCAGGGTCTTGAACTTTCAACTGGATGGGAACCCCGGGAAGCTTTCAGATTCAGGTTTTCCACAGATGTACCAACATGTCTCTCTTATTAAATTGGAACTTTGATGAAAGGTATGCCTTGAACTCTGATTTAATTCTGGATGATATTTAGAACGCTGACAGGAGGAAAATAACGGATAATATTTATTAAGTTATTCGGCAATATGGCTTTCCTTTTTACAGATGTCTGAAGAGAGGGGGGAAAACATTATAAAAGCCTTTCTTGAAAAAATAAGTCCCCTGAGAAATGTTACTTCTGCAGACTGAGTTTTCCCAACAGAAGCATGCTAGTTTGCAACTGCCACTACTCAATCTGTATTGATTCAAAGTATAAGAGAATAACAGAATAACAGAGTTGGAAGGGACATTGAGGCTGTTCTATTCCAATCCCCTACTCAGGCAGGAAACGCTATATCATTTCAGACAAATGGATGTCCAATCTCTTCTTTAAAAAGTCTGGTGTTGTAGCACCCACAGTTTCTGGAAGCAACTTGTTCCTCTGATTAATAGTTCTAACTGTCAAGAAATTCTTCCTTAGTTCTAGGTTAGTTCTGTCCTTGATTAGTTTCCACTGATTGCTTCTTATCCTGCCTTCAGGCACTTTGGAGAATACGTTGGGCCTATTCCTCTTCATAGCGATCCCTTAGATATTAAAGCACTGCTATCATATCACCCCTACTTCTTTTCATTATAGTAGACCAGGGGTGTCAAACTTGTGGCCTGTGGTCTGGATGCGTTGCGATACATCATGTGACAACATTTTGTCATGAGTTTGAAACCCCTGTACTAGACATAGAAAATTCCAGCAACTTTTCTTTATGTTTTAGCCTCCAGACCCCGGAGACCAATTGCTAATCCTCTCCTACAGTATGATCTTCTCAAGAAAGGGAAATCTCCTTTCAATACTTCAATCCTGCCAGTCAAGAAACATGATGGGTCTTTTCATATGAACATGAGAATTATCAATTTACTCACAGTGACAATTCACCATACAGTGCCAAATCATTAGTTAATTGTCAGGAAATTTCTCCTTAGTTTAAGTTGCTTCTCTCTTTGATTAGTTTCTTGTCCTGCCCTCAGGTGCTTTGGATAATAGTTTGATTCCCTCTTCTTTGTGGCAGCCCCTGAGACATTGGAACACTGCTATCATGTCACCCCTAGTCCTTTTTTCATCGGACTACATATATCCAGTTCCAGCAAATATTCTTCATATGTTTTAACCTCCAGTCCCTGAATTATCTTTTTTGCTCTTCTCTGCACTCTGTTTTTTTTTAAATTATGGCAACCAAAACTGGATGCAGCATTCTAAGTGTGGCCTTCCCAAGGCATTATAATGTGGTATTAACCTTTCACCTAACCTTGATTTTAACCCTTGAACATGTACAAGAAACCAAGACTGTGATACCTCAAGGATTTGAAAATAGCCCAATTATTTTTGGTAAATCTCTTGGCTCTGACCTATTCAGATGGACCTACCCACCCCCTAATCACTAGCAAATGGCTCTCTATTGCCATATGTGTATGAAGTATAGTTAGAGGCTCCTTCTGAGACAGAATGTGAACAAAATACTATCAGTCTTTTGAATTTTCTGGCTGACTGACTGAGCTAAATCCAATCTCTTTAATGCCAGTAAATAATTGACCTGATGATTTAGCTCATGACGGCATGTAAATTCTTGATGTGGTTTACTCCAGAGGAACAAATTTGAAAACCAGCCTTTAGTAAATGCAGAATTAGATTTGTTTATTGATGGAAGCAGCTACATCTTTGATTGTCAGAGTAAAAATTTTGGAACACAATGCATTGCCTATGAATATGTCAGCTCCAAAAGTAAAACTTATCGCATTAAAATATGTTTTTAAATTGGCAAAAGTAAAACAGCCCATATTTTTTTCTTGACAGCAATATGCCTTTGGTGTTGCACAGGACCATGGATCTTTGTGGATGGAAAAAGTTTTAATCACAGCAAAAAAGATTAAACATGGAGAAGAAATCTTGCAGATTTTAGATGCCATCTAGGAGTTAAGGATGATTTATTAGTATAATGAAGAGAGATGGGTCTCTTTGGGCTTGAGGGAAGCCAAGCCTTCTGGAAGGAAGATCTCCAAAATCAAATTCAAGAGAAGCTAAATGTATTCAAAAGCTGTTTCTAAGTCAATACACCATCCGTAGAGACAGACCTGAAAGTCAAAATCTAAGATTACCAATAAAGTAAGGTAGCATTTTCCCACACAACAAAACTCTGTCAGCCCCTCAAAATAGCCCAAGATATTCAATAAATAACTTTCAGATTTGTATGGTGTAAATTTAAGTCTAAGTGCTATTACTGTTGCTATTAACTGTTTTGTTATTCTTTTCCCGTTTGGTTTATGTTTTTGTTTTGAATAAAATTGATATGTGAAAAAAGATTTTGTAGTATACAATCCATAATTGAAAGCTTTTTCTTAAAGTTTGATGAAATGATAATGGCTGCAGTTTATAGCCATATCCATGTAGCTTTGGATAAATTAGATTCATTTTCTCATTTCTCTCTTCCACCTTCCCTTTGAAGATATCTACAAACTAAGAGAAAGGACAGACTCTTGGTGGTCTGCACAGAAAATGCTGTGAAGGAGAAGCACAAGGCTTTGAGAAGGCCAGGTATTTTGTTCTTAGAAGAAAGAAACAGACACTCAACTCATTCGTTGTAATTGTTGTTAGAAGGAAAACTAAACAATTAAAAAAAAGAAGGCTAGGTGGATATTTTTCTTCTACTTAGATTCACAGAAGTGTGGAAAATTGAGACTAGCTGTCAAAATCATCCATTCCAAAATTATTTTAGTGATCACCCCTTGGAATCAGACTTTAGAACAAATTAGAAGTAATCTTTTACTAACCTCTCCTTCTCCACATTTTGTTATTGGATCAACCATTCCAATATGTTCAATTGATTCAAAATAGCTGCCTTTGCACGAACCAAAATTGATCTTAGATCCAGCTGTAGGGAACTCTGTACCACCCGTGCAGTAGAGCCTGCCACATTTTACATCCCTGAAAAAAGTAAATTCATTTTCATTAACAAGAATGCATCAATGAGAGGTCTGTTGCTTTCTCATTTGCAAACAGTTTAATTAATTAGATAATTAATGTGCATGCCCCCTTTCTCATTAATACAAAGACTCTGGGCATCTTTGAATATAATAAAATGTCAAAAAGTGTTAAAAAGAAAGAACTAAAATTAGAATAAAAGACGAAAACTTAAAAATCAAGATGATGGATAGATTGGGACAAGAATCTTCTCTATCTGGTCAGCCATCCCCAATGTAGCAGTCCCATGTCAGGCCTAGATCAAGGGGCAGAGTCAAGCTTATGGGTTATTCCATTAGGCCAGAACTGTGGGGGCAGACCTCACCTCTGATGGGAGAATATGGGAGGGGGGACAGAAGAAAAGGCTCTTCTCTTGGACCCTGCCAGCTGAAAGGTTTGGCTGACTGCGTCTGTAACAGGAAGGACTAGGGTGGATTAGTCCCAAAGGGCTAAAATGGTTCCCCAGATACCATGGGTTCATATTAAAATGGGCTTTAATGGTAACAACCAACACCTTGAATTGGACCCTGAAGCAAAGTGTCAATCTGTGCAGATCATGTAACAAGGGTGTCACGTGTGCCATGTGAGGGGCCTCCAGAACTATTGACACCACTGAACTCAGTACCAGTTGTACCTTCCAAGTATTCTTCAAGGGTAGCCCTATGCTGCAATCCAATGACCAGGGCCTGAGTGACTGTGTTAACAGGCAGTTGATGAGCTTGGATTATGTATGTGATATATTTTTAATCAAAGATTGAGAACCAGATGTTTGCTCAGCCTCAAAATGAACTGGGTTAAGTTTAACACATAAGTGAAACATCTCAAGAAGGGTTTCAAAGTTTTGAAAAAAATAACAGAGAAGCACGGTTCATGTGTCTCCAACTAGTTCATGTGATTTCCCTGTTTTTTGGTTCTGTATGTGAACATAGTTTGAGTAAGGATTCTAATCTTCAGAGCAAGCAATGATTTGTGATCCACCTGGAAAACTCCCAAAGCAGATTTAAGAGCTTGGTTTTTCCAGATCTTTATCTTAACATTTTCATAATCTATGACCAGTGCATAGCTGGGGATGATGGGAGTTGAAATCTAACGGTAACAGAAGTCACACTAAACATTGGAGAGTGAAATTGCTCAGATAAGTGGCTATTTAAGGACAACAATGAGAGAACAAGGGAAATTAGACTGAAGTTGTGATGGATAAAATAAGGACAGCCCTTATTTTAGTAGGGAAAAAAATGGCACAAATGGTCTGTTTGTTGGGTAAGATTTAGAGGCAGAAAGCCAACTGAAAGATAACGTGGTTTATTGTTCGATTTGTGTTCAACACGTGGTGGAAATTTAGCTATTGTAGTTTTTAAGTCATGGTTTCATATCTAAGTGCAATTCAGCCAACCAGCTTTATTCTGAGTGATGTCAACCCAACTGGGTCCAGAACTTTCATTGCTAAGCAAGGCTGCTTTTAAGTGAATTGCACCCAATGTTACCATTTTTGGCCATGATTGTTAAGTGACTCACTACAATTGTTAAGCAAATCCGACTCCCCCATTGATTTTACTTATTGGAAGCTGGATGAGAAAATCACAAACTGGAGTCATGTAACCTTGCCACATTGCAGGTCTCATGTTGGTTGCCAAGTGCCCAAATTTCTTTCACATGACTATAGGAATATTGTGACCGTCCTATGTGCAAGGACCAGTTGTAAATCACTTCTTTCAGTGTTGTTGTAAATCGGAACAGTCACTAAACAAATGGGTATAAGTCAACAATTACCTTTTCTTTCTCAGTCAATCTTTGAAAAAGAAAGCCTCCTAATATAGCCCACTTGTGCTCTTTCTTGAAACCCAAGGTGGAAAACACAGGAAAATTAGCCATTCAGAAATTGGCTCACACTTCTGTTGTTGTAGTGGGTGATAGAATTAGCTTCCCACAGATGTGGACCTGAAAACATTTCTTATGTTATCCTTCGATTGTATCATCATCATAGCGGGAAATAATTTAGAGTGCTTACTCTGGTTCACATGGAATGTTTATACCGTTTTTCTTTCTGCAGTGGCCATATTTATCGCCATTCCTGTTATTCTCAAAACATTCATCTGGAGCCACTTTTGCATCTGTAAGAGAGGAAACAAGAGAGGAGTGAGGAACCAAGACCTGAGTGTTTCACATGACAGCAGGACTCCCATTCAACCGCAGTTGCCACCTGAACCTTTTAATTAAAATTATATTTGAGACATTCTATAATCTATGTGCAACACCTCACTGCACCACCCATCCATGATCAATATAAATCTCCCGGTTTCCCATACCCAGAAAAATATCTCTTTTCTTTGAAAAGGAGGAACTTGTTTTCAGCTTCATTTGGGGATGTTCTGCCATTAAAGACATGAATGATCATGGCCAAAATCACATCCCCAATGCCTGTTTTATTGTAATGTAAAGAAAATTTCAATCACAGAGTTTTAATACTCTTAGCAGAGAGTCCCATATTCAATCTCTATTATCTCTGATTGAGAAAAGCGGAAAGTGATGGATCAAACAGTTGCCCTAATGAACTCTTAGAAAAACAAGGGAATATGGATAAACCTTTAAGCATATGAGAGGTTCTTGGTGTTATTCTTTGTGCTTTTCCAGGAATTTTGACTTACTTCACAATGCCCATTGTGACAAAGAGTATTGAGCAATCATTTTGAGCTGTTGCTGTAATATACAACATGGCAGTCTATTAATGCCATACACACACCTACAGTTCATATGCATATTCTCTCAGATCTTTGTCCAATTTGGGAATGTCCATCACTCCAGATTTCTGGTCTACAACTGCCATCATCTTGGACCATTGGCCAGGTTCTCTAGGGACGATTGGACCTAAGCCGAAAGATCTGGAGGGCTGAGCTGTAAAGCCTCCAAAGAAAGAAGTTCATCTTGGAAAATTACCGTATTTTTCGCCTTATAAGACGCACTTTTTTACTCCAAAAAAGAGGGTAAAAATCTGAGTGCGTCTTGTAAGCCGAATGTAGCCACTGGGTCATCTGAAAATGGGGCAGGCAAAGATGGGGCTGCAGAGATCGTGATGGCTGGAAAGGAGAGAGGTTTCGCTTTCAGAGCTCCCGCTCGGCTGGGCTCCCGAGTGGGCTTAGGCGGTGGTGGTGGTGGCAGCGGCTCCTCACATTGCTGGGGTGCTGCTTTAAGCTGCCCTCCTCCTGCAAACGAAAGGTGCCTCAAGCCTTTGGCTCCTGAGACCTGTGCGCTGCCATCCAAAATGCTGGTACCACGATCGCTGCAGCGCCCGCTTTACCTGCCGCTTCTCGGGCAGTTCCAGGCGGCAGAGATCGTAGTAATAGCATTTTGGATGGCAGCGCACCGATCTCAGGAGCCAAAGCCTTTGAATCAAGTTTGATTGTGTCCCATCTAGCGTTCTCCACCCCCAACCCCAACCCCGGATCCGGAGAGATTTGGGGGTGGGGGTGGAGAACGCTAGATGGGACACAATCAAACTTGATTCAAAGGCTTTCGCTCCTGAGATCGAAGGAGGGAGGGAGAAAGGAAGGATAGGAGGATAGGGAAAGAGGAAAGAAGGCAGGAAGGCAGAAGGGAGGGAGGTGCAAGGAAGGAAGGAAGCATAGATAAGCAGGAGGGAAAGAAGGCAGGCAGGCAGGAGGAAAGAGGAAGGAGGGAACTGGAAGGGAGGCAGGAAGGAAGGGAAGGAGGAAGGGAGGGTGGAAGGAAGGATAGACAAGTAAGAGGGAAAGAGGAAAGAAAGCATCTGAATGTACTAAACACGAGTCTTCAGGGAAAAGATGGATACATTGTGAAAACTCAGCTGTCAGTTGATCTTAATGTTATGAAATGAAAAGTATGCTATTTGCAATTAACTTGGCATAAAATAATTCATTTCCATTTAATTGTTATTGTTCAAAGAATGTTCGGAAAAATGTTCGGCCCTCCAGCATGTTCACTTCATCCAATCTGGCCCTCTTTGAAAAAAGTTTGGACACCCCTGTGTTACATGGTTGACATAAAATTGTTCTTAAACTGCTGTTAACTTTATACAGTTGATATAAAATATTTTACTATAGTATTTGGTTCAGAATCTTTTTTTTCTAGATTTTCCTCCTTTAAAATTGGGTGCGTCTTATATTCCGGAGCGTCTTATAGGGCGAAAAATACGGTATGCCACTTCCACACAAAAGAACAAAAATGAATCATTTATTATGGCTAATTATTCAACAGTAAGGATTGTTTTACTATTTTTTTTTTTTACAATGCCATAATTCTGAAATCCTAAGGTTGACTTACCAGGCCCCCAGAGAGCAGTACATTGGTTTGCCAAAGTGGGGCAGTTTCCCCTGTAGCAGAAACCTTCGTTGTTCAGGCATGGGTGTCCATTCTTTTGAAAGCGATTGATGGGACACTCAGCAGATTTTCCAGTGCAGAGTTCAGGTAAGTCACAGTCATCTCTTGCCTCCCGGCATTCTGCTCCTGCTTCCTTAATCTGTGGGTGAAAATGAAAATCACTTCCAGCTATAATGCCTTAGGGCTAAAAGAGCCAAACCACTATTCACAACACATTTCAAAGCTTCCTCTTCATCTGTCTTGAGCATTACCAAGCAAGGCATCCCTGCCATGTTACAGATGGGCTCCATGAATTAAGACGTTGTGTATAATGCCTAGAAGTCCCAGCCTTATTTGCAATGAGAAAGTGATCACCATGAGATGCAAGTGCTACGTGTTGGCTGACCATGAACATCAATGAAAACTCAATGGGCTCTCATGAAAAATCAGCAGAACATTAATTGATGAATGTGTGCATGGCATATTTTCATTTCCTTACATGGGCAGAAGCATTCATAGAATTTTCATGTCATGTGCTGAAAAATAGATGGCTGATTTCTGTTGCTATGATGGAAGTATAACAATAAGGTTTTGGACCCTCTGCTGAACAAGTTTATTACAGAGTCAACTGGGATCCCATAAAGAAGGAAAGAGAAACTTGCACCTCTCTCTTCATGGCTCTCCAGCCCCTTCACAAAGGTGCCAACAGAATAGCTGAATTGAGAGCTGTGGAGAGCAGATGGAGAACTTAAGGGCTGTAAAAGAAGCAATTTGACCCCTAAAAGTCTCCTGAATCCATTTCCGCCTTTAAAATCTCAGAAAGAAAAATGTCAAAGCATTACCAGAGACCTCTTAGAACCTTCCAGAAAGTCAGGAAACTGAGTTAGGACATCAGTCCTAAACTTTGCCCACCCTTATTTAAATTGGGTTTCCACGCAAACTCAATCAAAGAAGGATATGAATTATTTTCACAGAAGTGATTTAAGATGCCAAAGGAATGCAATTTAGACTGAGACTATGCTGAAATTTTGTTAAACTGTCTTCCCTATGGATATTTTCATAAGGGTCAAGTAAACTGGAAGAAGGGATCGGAATAGAATAAAAATGCTTTTGATCACAGTAAGCAGAGAGATCACATTTTCATATTAGTAGTAAGGAGCAGGATAAAATCCCGCCTAGTGTTATGAATATAAAAGCCTTACCTGGCATTTCTCACAACATGCCCCTTCTGCACACTTTGCTCCCGGTTTCAATTTACATGTTGCAGTCTCACAGCACTCGTTTTCACATTCCTGAAAATCAAAACATATGAATTGGCATCATAGGCTTTCCTTCCTGGTCTCTTTGAATTGGTCTTTTTTGAAGAGGGAAAAGGATATTTCTGTCATTTGTTTCCTTTTAGGGCTCCATGCTGGCAAATGAATGTGACAAAGAGCAGCCTGGGGTTTTGTTATTGCAAACAGCTGATGGCATAGCTACATGAAAGATACTTATCGGATATTTCCTATGTGAAAAGAATTAAACGAATAAAAATATCCTCACCTCCTAATTGTGAAGGCCACATAACCTGCTGTCCAAATCTCTTCCTTATTCTGAGCCATTTTTCTACTCAGGATGCCAGCCTTTGAAGCTGGCCAGAAAAGATTCAGCAACCATGAGTATTAACACTACCTTTATTAACAGTGTCTTTCATGCCTAGAAATATGTTTCTCCCCATTTATCTTTAGAGTGGGGAGAAAATGGGTGGGAGGTATTCCTCTTGAGATGCTTGCCATGCCCCAATTGCTTCCACAGGTTAAGGTGTAGGAAGCAGCTCAAGAAAACTGTGAGACAAATCATGTGAAGTAATCATGTGAAGTAATCATGTGAAGTAATGTAAGGGTTTTCAGCAGGGAAGGATATTCTTGCAGTGATAAATCAGCTGTTTTTAAAACTGAATTGTCTTCCCAAAAGAGTAGCAAGGTATCAAGTCTTTACCTCTACAACTGGTTTCCCAAATCGAAGAAACCAATTCACACATCCATGTACATTGAGGACGTACACCTATGCTACTCACAAACCAACCTCTTGGATACCACTTAGAAAGCCAGATGATTTGGCAAGGATTCCCATTTTTGAGAAATTTCTTGGAATTATCCTTATTCATTAAAAAAAGAACTTACCTCTGGAGAGCCACAGTCACATTCTTCGCCCTCCTCCACATAGAAATTCCCACAAACTGCATTTTGAAGGATATCTGTGTTCGAGGGTTTGTTGATAACGCATTGTGGGGTCTCAGTCATCATATATTCCTCATAATCCATTAAACTGCAAGAGCTGAACTGCAGGGGAAGTCCCTCTCTGTAAAGGTGAAGAAAAGATCATGACATCATCCATACTGGGCCAGGTAAAGAATTCATTGCAAAAGCATATAAGATAGGGAAAACTGATTCATGAACAAATGCAGTGATTTTTCTCCAAAGCTAATAAAATAACTAAGATAACTCTTTCTACCCCTTTATTTTACTGCCAGATTATCAGTTTTAATTCCATTAACTTTTTTTTTCTTTTTTAACAAAACAAAATTTTCAACCAGAACTCCATGTGATGTCAGTTGCTTAGGCTACTTCTTGTATCTATTGTGCTGCCTTTCGTTTTCATTTTTAGTCAGCCTCTCTGTGGAAGGGCAGTAATATAATTGAAGGAAAAACAGTGGAATTTTTCTTTTCTTATATTGGAGGGTTTTAATTTTTATAACAAATGAATGTTTTAAGGCAAAGGAAAAGTTAATGTATTTATTGGACTGTTACACTCAAAATCCAACTGAGCCTTCTATAATTTCGTAAACGCCAAACTTAAAGACTCGAAAACTATCCCAATCCTAAAAGGGTCTAATGGGGAAGACTGTAACATTGGAGCGGTAAAGGCAAACCTCTTCACCACCTTCTTCACTTCAATCTTTGTCAACAGCAATGGCTAATGCCCCAAATTTCCTACTCCTACCACAATTAATTCCAATGATCTTCTACGTATTGATTTTACAGTAGATAACTGCCACTACCATAGCTGAACTTCTAAGCATCATCTATGAACAAGCTCCTTGCCCGATCGATGGTCGTTAGCCATGGACATACCTATCTTTACAAAGGGAGACCCTAGCCCAGTAGAAAATTACACACCAATCTCATTGTGATGCATAGCCTGTAAAGTCATGGGATCAATTACAAACGAATCCATCACCCACCACTTATAATACAATACAATAGCAGAGTTGGAAGGGACATTGGAGGTCTTCTAGTCCAACCCCCTGCCTAGGCAGGAAACCCTATACCATTTCAGACAAATGGTTATCCAACATCTTCTTAAAGACTTCCAGTGTTGAGGCATTCACAACTTCTGGAGGCAAGCTGTTCCACTGATTAATTTTTCTAACTGTCAGGAAATTTCTCCTCAGTTCTAAGTTGCTTCTCTCCTTGATTATTTCCACTCATTGCTTCTTGTTCTGCCCTCAGGTGCCTTGGAGAATAGCTTGACTCCCTCTTCTTTGTTGCAACTCCTGAGATATTGGAACACTGTTATCATGTCTCCCCTAGTCCTTCTTTTCATTAAACTATACATACCCAGTTCCCGCAACCGCTCTTCATATGTTTTAGTCCCAGTCCCCAAATCAACATTGTTGCTCTTCTCTGCACTCTTTCTAGGGCCTCCATATCTTTTCTACATCGTGGCGACCAAAACTGAATGCAGTATTCCAAGTGTGGCCTACCAAGGCATTGTAAAGTGGTATTAACTCTTCATGTGATCTTGATTCTATCCTTCTGTTTATGTAGCCTAGAACTGTGTTGGCTTTTTTGGCACTTGCTGCATGTTGCTAGCTCATATTTAAATGGTTGTCCACTAGGACTCCGAGATCCCTCTCACAGTTACTACTATTGAACAAGGTACCACCTATACTGTACCTGTGCATTTCATTTTTCTTGCTAAATCAAGAACCTTACTCTTTTCACCACAGAATTTCATTTTATTAAATTGTGCGCAATGTTCAAGTTTGTCAAGATCCCTCTGTATCTTAAGTCTATCTTCTGGAATGTTGGGTATTCCTGCCAGCTTGGTGTCATCTGAAAATTTGATGAGTTCCCCATTTATTCCCTCATCCAAATCATTGATGAAGATGTTGAAGAGTACTGGGCCTAAAATAGAGCCTTGGGGTACTCCACTGCATACTTCCCTCCACGTAGATGCTGTTCTATTGAGGACTACATGTTGAGTGTGGTTGGTCAGCCAATTACAAATCCATCTGGTGGTGATGCTGTCTAACCCACATTCTTCTACTTTACCAAGTAATAGGTTATGATCTACCTTATCAAATGCCTTACTAAAGACCAAGTGAACTATATCCATGGCATTCCTCTGGACCACTAATTTTGTCACTTTGTCAAAGGATGCAATAAGATTAGTCTGTCATGATCTGTTTTTGACAAACACATGTTGGCTATTACTTTTTTTACTTCTAGGTGTTTGCTAATTCGTTGCTTGATTATCATTTCCAGAATCTTTCCTGGTATTGAGGTCAGGCTAGAGACAAATAACCTGCTTTCTAACAAGCAGTTTGGTTTCAGGAAAAATTTGTCTTGTAATCTGCAACTTTTACATTGCAGAAATATTTGGACCATATATCTTGACCAGGGTAAAGCAATAGACACAACTTACATAGACTTCTGTAAAGACTTTGATTCAGTGGTACACGACAAACTACTATTAAAACTAAGCACTTCTCGCATTTCCGGATCCATGAACAAGTGGATAGCCACGTTCCTGTCAAACACTCACTGAGACTATACAATAATCTTACATAAAGGTCATGGGCGGAGGGGTTGCAGTAGACAATTCCTGAGAACTTAACAACTTCACTTCTTTCCTGCTGTTTCCTCCTTTCCTCTCTTCTCCTTTCCTTTCCTTTCTTCCCATTGCATCCCATCCTCTTCCCCTCCTCTTTTCTTTCTTGATGAAACAAAGCCAACCAAAGAACAGCAACAAAATACATGTAGTCCTCAATGTACGATCAAAAATTGGATATGTTATGTGAATCACACAGTCATTAAGGGAATCCTGCTTCCTTCATTGACTTTGCATATCGGAAGACAGCTTGGACGGAGGCACATGATGGTCTCATGAGATGCTGCAACCATCATAAACACATGCCGCTTTCCAGCCACCTGCATTTTGACTCCAGGACTAAGGGGAGGCTGTGACAGATGTAATTGCGAGGACTAGGTTGCAAGTCGAGGATTACCTGTACATTGTTACCTGTTGATTTCAGCAGGCTGAAATATCTGAGAGAGACAGAACGTCTCTTCTGTCTTGAAAAAGTGCTGAGGCAGGAAAGGATGCTAATTTATCTGTTTCCTCCAACTGTTGCCTGGTTCAGAATCATTTTATTCCATTCTGCTTATAACTTCTTCCCACTGTAGGAAAGTCTTTACTGACTACTTCTTCTATCTATCTCAGTTATTAATCTTTGTTTTCTTGGCTATGCTTCCTATGCTATTTCTCTAAACTCTTGTGTTTTGGAGGAAGCTACTGATGGATGGCTCTTCAATTGTTGAGAGCAATCCTATCTTTTTAAATACAACCAATTTAATTTCACATGGTAAATTGACACACATATGGCCAAATCTCACTGTTGTGTAACTCCCTGACCGTTTTATTTTCTAAGCTCTTAGCATACTTACTTTAACAATTAACTGCAAACATTTAAATATAACTTGATTGGAAAAACTTTAATTATTTTCCTGAATACTTACTCTTCCGAAGCAGCCATAATGCATGGACCATCCTTGCAAGTGCAGGAATTTGCATCATGGTTCATGCCCAGATTATGACCGATCTCATGGGCCATTGTAGACGCAACCAAACTTACAACCTCAGTATGATCCTGAAGAAAAGAGAATACTTTATTTGTTTTTAATCTGCAAGAAATCAAAAGTAAATCCAGCTATTACTAGCATTGAGCTTACCCCTTTGCTCAAGCACTTTGCAATGAAAAATCTAAGAGTTAGAAAAAGAGATTAATACTTTGCAAGGCTGTGATTGTATTTCCTGAAAAAAACAGTTTCTTTGTTCAAACAAAAAGCAATAGCTGTTAAACTTATTTACCCTTTCAGGATGTTCTACAGCACTTTCTAAACAGTTTACAGAGTCAGCACATTGCCCCCAACAATTTGGGTCCTCATTTTACCAACCTCAGAAGGATGGAAGGCACCCTTGAGGCAGTCAGGATCAAACTCCTGGCAGTGGGCAGAGCATGCCTGCAATAATGCATTGTAACTACGATGCCACCACAGCTTGTAAGAAACTTTCAAAGCAAGAAGGTTTAGAATTTTTTTCCATTTAGTAATTTAGAGATTATATGCCTGTATATAACTTTTCATTTAGTCGAAACAGGTAACCAGTATAACTTCTACCAACCTGAATAACTCCTGTAGAATTCAGAGGTTTACACATGCCACGAATGTAAGCGACTCCTAAAACTCCTCCATCCATCTCAACACCCCTATAAGAGAGCAGTGACGGGGACATAGTTTATAGAAGCTGGAATCATAATCTAAAGCCTTGGGGCCTATAGAGCCTTCTGTGGCTTTTTGTGAACCCCTAATCCCGTCAGTTTTCAGGACGCCATAATTCAATTTAGCCTCTACCCACACAAACCATTTAACCAACCAGATGAGATGCTTGGATGGTGTTAGCCTTAGTTAGGTTGGGGAAAGGAGTTAACATACTGTCTGAATCCAGCCCACTGGGTTAATTCATATTCCATGTACAGTGAAAACCCCAAACACGAGTTTCTTTAAAAAAATAAGTTTCTTCTATCAATTTAGTTGTGGTGTTATTAAAGATTAATTGAGCTTGGAAAAGAAGATTGAGTGATAACTGAAATAAATACCTGTGGGAAAATAAAAATTATTATTTTTATTTTATATTCACCTTGGTTTGCACTCCTTCTGAGGATTGCTCATAACAGAAGTGTTATTTTTCCAATAGATTATAGCTATAAGCCAATACATTTATCAATTTTAAGTGTTCCCCAATATTTTATTATTTTAATTTATTCTTGGAGATCTTCACCAATTAAGTTCAAATAATTGTGTTAATTAGGCCCATAATTTTTCTTAGATATCAATTGATGTGGCATTCCTCATTTTTCCACTTGAAGTTTCATTATGAGAACATTTGGAGAAAATGCTGCTATTATAAACCAAGAAGTCTGGAAAATCATTTGGTTACTGATAAATATTGGAAATGGGAAGAAAAATAGATCCTGGCTTTCTTCTAATTTCTAAGGTCATCATTCTACATATGTCAAAAGACTTTCAAATTCTCTGGGCCACAGGTAGTTCCCTCTCTCTTCTAAAGTGTTCACATCCAGACACTCTTTAAAGTTGTCATAAAGGTTGTTAATCATTTGAGTTTCAATTTAGATTCAAGTGAAATGAAATCAAGCTGGGTTTTTGACCTGAAACCATTCAAGCCCTGCTTAAGACTCATTCTCGTATAAGAAAAAAACGGTTGATTTTGACCCAGAATATAATTTGCACATGGTTTAAGGCATGCAACCCAGAGAGGAAGTTCTGTGCAAACATTAACCTTCCACAAATCTTCCACTCCCTGCAACCCCCTTTCCCTCCCTCCACAATGAGACATACGTTAGTAACTGAGCATTGTCATTCCTTTTGCCCTTCAATAGAACTGACTCTCTCCATGCTGAAAAGGATTCTATATTGTTCTTCTTTGATGCATTGATCACACATTTATTTTCGCTGGACCAAATTTCTATGCCACTCAATGTTACACGAATTCCCAAAGCTTTATAAACCTGTGGGGTAGACATGGCATCAATGAGAAACTCAAACAGAAGTAAACTTTGAGAACCATTTCAAGACTGAAAGGCAATGGACTATGAAAGGCAATGCCTTTATGGGACAGTGAAATAGAAAAGATTTGGGAATCAATAAAAGAGAATCTCTGAAGCTCAGGGTGGAACTGGGAGGAGGGACTCCTTGGTGCTCTCTGAGCCTGGTGGTTTACTTGATGTTTAGTCAGGTAACGAAATATCTGCAAGGAAACCACCAAACTCAGACAGCATTGAGGACTCCACATATTAAAGAATAATAAAAATTATTAAGCAGAAGAAATAAATAAAATGATATATAAGAACAAGGTTATTATTCTCTTTAATCAAGAACAGAAGAGGAGGAGGAGGAGTAAAGGGAGATTTCACCCACGGATGTTCCCATTGTCTCCCTGATTTTAACTGATGATCAACAGTGAAGATGTCAACAAGGCTAATAGGATAGAAGCAGAGACAATATGAGTGGATCTTCTCCTAAGTGCCACAATCCAACTCAAACTGGGTTTGCCTCTCCTGCTTTCTTCTCAGGGATCATCTTCGTAATCAGTTGAGTTTGGACTAGGCTTACTCTGTCCATTTCTGTCTAATCTCCAAGTTCAGAAGATTGACCACAGCCCTGAAAGGATCCAGCTACAGAGATGTAGCACTGATTGAATTCTTGCAACAGTTTTAGACTTGCATTCTCCCAACACAGTGGCTGTATTCACATAAGAGGCTTATTAACCTAGTTACTAAACTAACCCATTGTCTGAGTTAGGCTTTCATGCTGCATCACCAGTTTACCAAATGATGGAGTTTTGGTGCACTCAAAGCCAGAAAAGTTAGCATTCTTGTAAAAGTCAGTCTCCTAAGTTGTTTTATCTCATTACTTTTGTTGTGTGAACACAATGAAAATCTGCATTGGGGCAGGGAGAGGCTTAAATCCAGACACAGAAAAAAAAACGTTTGCCAAGTTTTCTTACCACATTTATATAGTTGACCATATCAAATATCCTTGCACTTATAATAGTGTTGTTGCGGCTGTATTTATTGAACTACAGAAAAGACAAAAAGATTAACAAGAGACCATAAATTTGAAATTGAAGGGATTGAGGATGAGAGAGAAATAGCATGTCAGGGAAAGAAAGGGTTTTTTTAAAAAAAATTAAATTTGCTGATTTAGGCAAAATAATACTTATATATCCAAGCAGTCCAATGAATTATTTTCATTTCTGATTATTGTTTAGCCTACATCTGTGCCATTAATATATTATGTAATTATTTTTTCAGCACCACACATGGTGTTTCCTCCTGTTTGGAGAAAATGTTGGTCAGCCTACTGAAATGCTTTCCTTAATTGAATGCTATGTTTCCATGTTCAGGGATATGTGAGATAATTGTTAGATATTAACATATATCGAGATAAGTCTTCCCTCTGGTCCGCTCCTACAGCGGGAAACAGGTATTCCTCTGATTGGTCAATGGGCGTGCCTCATCCCTATAAAAGGGGAACCCTCCGACCACAGAGCAAGCTGGATCACTACTACTACTAATAAAATGAGCTGTTGAGTTACTTCGTGTCCGCAGTCTGTCTCTCGTTGCCCAGATCTAACATTGGCGACGAGGATGGGATCGAGAGACAGATAGGACGAAGAACGCTACTTCAAGAATCTCCGGATTTGATCCAGCCCAGGAATTCGGCAGAAATTCCGGCAGCCATCTCAGATCACCGCAGCGCGGCAAATTCAAACTGAGAAAATGGCGATGCATGCTCCCCCCGCTCCTTTCGACCCAGCAACCGACGAATGGGAAGCCTTCATGATTCGTTTCGAGTGTTTCCTCGAAGCAAATGAGTACACGGGGATCACCGATGCAAGAAAGAAAAATATCTTCCTCGGCTACTGCGGAAAGGAAGTCTTCAATACGGCCAGAGACCTCACCGCGCCTACTCCAATACAAGCAGTACCATGGGCGACGCTGAAACAAGCCTTGGAAACACATTACGCGCCAAAACCGTCCCGCCATGTCAGTCGCAAAGAATTCAACATGAGGACTCAAAAGGCGGGAGAATCCATTAACCAATTTGTTGCAGCTCTACGAAGAATAGCAGCCCACTGTGAATACAGGGATTTGGAAGAGCATATCTTAGAGCAATTCATCTGTGGGGTAAGAGACATTTCGTTGCAAAAGAAACTGTTAGCCAACCCGAATCTAACCCTACAGTCAGCATTGAACAAAGCAAGAGCGTCGGAATCAGCGGAGAAATCAGCAGTGACCATACAAAGAAGGGTCAACGAAACCCAGCCAGCACCGAGACAAACCAGAGTCCACTACGAAGACGCAAGCCCCGACTACGTGGATCCCGAGTTCGAGGACAGTCACCTAATGCAGAGCAGTCACTGGAGGCCTGGGGGGAAACCCGGATCCCGTTTGCCGCCCTGCGCAAGCTGCGGAGGGAATCACCCCAGGTCTACTTGCAGGTTCAGGAACGTTGTTTGTTCGCACTGCAACAAACTTGGGCACATCGCACGAGTGTGCCGGAGCGGAGTCCCTGCCTCACGGCAGCCACCCATGTACCGCCAACAGAAGCCCAACCCAGGGGCTTGGCGAAATCAAAAAGGGCGCCCAGAGAGAAATCCACAAGTGTTTACCCAGAGAGAAACTCCCCAAAGAGCTGAACGAGCGTATTCCCAGAGAGATTACTCACAAGAAAGTGAGCGAGCGTATCCCCAGAGAGAATTCACACAGAGAGCCGAAAGAGCGTTCTACCAAGACGCTCAACGAGAGTATTTTCAGGATATAGACGATGAGATAGAGTTGACCCAGAGAGAGGAGTTGCGAACGTATCTCACCACGATACATCAGGTCCGCCCTAAGCGGCCCAAAAGGCTGAAAGTCACAGTCCTCTTGGAGGGCTCACCCTGCGAGCTGGAGGTTGACACAGGATCAACCCTGACGATCATTTCATGGGCATCCATGAAACAGGCCATTCCCAGCCTCAGAAAGAGCCAACTGCGCGCTCCTGACGTCCTGCTACGAGACTACCAGGGGAACCAAGTCCCCATCGTGGGCCAAGGCACATTCCACATCCAGTTTAAGGACATCGAAGCCCAGCTGCCCGTGACCATCTCCAGCGCGCCATTGCAGAACCTCCTGGGGCTTGATTGGTTTGAAGCCCTGGGATTAGAAGTCACCGGAATCAACGCCGTGAGAAACAGCAGCGCTGAAAAGATCTTTAAGGAGTTCGAGGATGTGTTCAGCTCCGGTCTTGGTAAGTATGTGGGCAAACCAATATCGTTCAATTTAGATCCAAATGTGGCGCCAATCCGACTTAAACCGAGACGAGTGCCTTTTGCACTCCGCCCAAAAATAGATAAAGAGATAGATAAGTTAGTGGAACAAGGAATCCTTGAGCCGGTAGATCACGCGCGTTGGGAGACACCTATCGTGACCCCAGTTAAGTCAGACGGATCAGTCCGCTTATGCGCAGACTATAAATGCACAATTAATGTCGCGCTACAACAGAGCGCATATCCGGTGCCCGTAGTACAGCACCTATTGCACTCATTGGGGCCAGGAAAGGTTTTCGCTAAGTTAGATATGGCACAAGCTTACCAGCAACTGCCAGTAGATAGCGCCACAGCGGAGGCCCAGACTATAGTGACGCACAGAGGAGCGTTTAAATGCAACCGGCTACAATTCGGCGTAAGTATTGCTCCAGGATTATTCCAGAGCGTCATGGAACGGCTGTTGCAAGGGATACCGGGAGTCGTCCCATATTTTGACGATATCTTGGTGTCCGCTGCAAACGAGGAGCAACTAAACAAAAGAGTCAGATCTGTTTTGGCCAGAATCAGAGAGAAGGGCCTCCGCCTTAAAAAAGAAAAATGCCAAATTAACGTGCCTAGCGTAGAATTCCTGGGTTATAGAATTGATGGTCAGGGAATTCACCCCACTGAAAAGAAAATTAAGGCAATCCAGGACGCCCCCACACCACGAAATCAAACCGAGTTGCAGGCCTTCCTCGGACTACTTAATTTCTACAGCGTTTTTCTGAGACAGAAGGCGACCGTTGCTGAGCCACTACACCGTCTACTCCAGAGGAACGCACCATGGAGATGGGGACGAGCCGAAGCTGCAGCATTCGCCGGGGTAAAGCGCCTGCTCACCACTGACTCACTACTTGTGCAATACAGTCAAACCCTCCCGCTGGTATTGACCTGCGACGCATCGCCTTTCGGGGTTGGAGCAGTCCTCAGCCACAGGATGCCCGACGGGAAAGAAGCACCCATTGCTTTCTACTCCAGAACTCTTTCATCGGCCGAAAGGAACTACAGCCAAATGGACAGAGAAGCATTGGCTGCCGTTGCAGGTGTGAAACGTTTCCATGAATACCTCTACGGCCGCGATTTTGAACTCATTACTGATCACAAACCGCTGTTAGGACTTTTGGCGGGAAATCGCCCCACTCCGGTCTCCCTTTCTCCACGTATGACCAGGTGGACTGTTTTCCTGGCTGCGTACTCTTACAAGTTAATTCATCGACCGGGCTCCACTCTAGGGCACGCAGATGCGCTCAGCCGTTGCCCATTACCAGACATTTTGCCAGACCCCACTCCAGAAGTACCGGTATTGCTCATTGACTGTTTGGATTCGGGACCGGTTTCTTCTTACGATGTTGCAAGGTTCTCCTCGAAGGACAATTTAATAAAACAAGTGCAAACTTGGGTATGGAGGGGGTGGCCAAAGGGAAATGTGGGCCCGGAATTCAAAATGTTTTGGTCTAAACGGGACGAACTCTCCGTGTTACAGGGATGTTTGTTGTGGGGGGATCGAGTTGTTATTCCTTTTGCTCTACGAAAAAAGGTATTGAATGCTTTACATATGGGTCATCCGGGGATCGTGAGAATGAAAGCGTTAGCGAGAAGTTATGTGTGGTGGCCCAATATGGACAAAGAAATAGAGGAGTGGGTGGCCACTTGCGACCCATGCCAGGAGTCGAGACCAGCACCCCCGGAAGCGCCCGCCACAGAATGGGAGAAACCCAAGGCACCCTGGTCACGCATTCATATTGATTTTGCAGGGCCATTCCAGGGTCAAACCTTCCTCATAGTTGTAGATGCTTATTCTAAATGGTTAGATGTAGTCCTAATGACATCAACCACGGCAGAGGCAGTTATAAAGGTTCTTAGGCGGCTTTTCGCCACCCATGGTCTACCAGATCTGTTAGTATCGGACAACGGGCCCCAATTCACGGCCATGCAGTTTGAAACATTTGTAGCAGGGTTGGGAATCAGACACGCCCTCATCGCGCCATTCCATCCAGCGTCCAATGGTCAGGCAGAAAGAATGGTGCGGTTCGCGAAAGAGGCCCTCGCCAGGATGGGCCCGGGGGATTGGCAAACACGCATTGACCATTACCTCCTCATTCAACACATTACCCCGAGCGCAACGACGGGTAGAAGCCCCGCTGAACTACTAATGGGTCGCCGCCTACGGTCTCACCTGGACAGGCTCCACCCGAATTATTCTACCTCGGCTCCCCCAGACTCTACAAGTAAGGTCAGATCTTTTAGAGAAGGAGACACTGTTTATGCTCAAAATTACACAGGGGGGACATTGTGGATACCGGCGAGGGTCATTGGCATCATGGGCCCTCGATCGTATTTGTTAGAGCTTGAAGATGGGCGGAATTGGAGAAGGCACATCGATCAGCTTCGAGGTCGCCTAGCACACTCCAACTTAAGGGATGAGGGCGAAAGTTTCCTGTCCACAGAAAGACAACCGCAGGGAAACTTCATCCCAGGAAACGACGACACCGGCGAGCTAAGCGGGGGACAGGACATCACGCACGCAGCTGAGCAACCCCCCGTCATCACAGCCGCTGAGCAACCGCCCGTCATCGCAGCCGAACAAGACACCAGGGAAAAGAGCATCGAAAACGCAAGACCTCCAGAAACAGAAAAAGCACCCGATCCTGCAACTACTTCAAACCAACAGGAAACCAGTCCTGCAAGTACTTCAACACAACCTGAACTCCGACGTTCCTCCCGAGCAAGACAAACACCCACCTACCTAAAGGACTATGTCACCTACCGCAACGTCCCATCTAGGAGGGGAGGGGTGTTAGATATTAACATATATCGAGATAAGTCTTCCCTCTGGTCCGCTCCTACAGCGGGAAACAGGTATTCCTCTGATTGGTCAATGGGCGTGCCTCATCCCTATAAAAGGGGAACCCTCCGACCACAGAGCAAGCTGGATCACTACTACTACTAATAAAATGAGCTGTTGAGTTACTTCGTGTCCGCAGTCTGTCTCTCGTTGCCCAGATCTAACAATAATCATTTACTTTCCATCTAATTATTTGTGTTGTCAACTTAGACAAATAAATAGTGCAGGAATGTTTTGGAGAAATCCACAAAAGCTGAATTTAAATGACATCAGCCTGAGACCAATTATCCTTGAAGAGAGCTTGCATAAAATGTTCCCTTTTGCAATAGTACTAAAGGGGAAAGTTTAAACTGGTGTCTGGGGTTTCATGGACTATTTTTGAGCTCATGAACGTTCTTTGATTTCGCTGGGGAAATGTGCACATATTCAGAGATGGCCAAAAGGAGTTATTTTACTGCAAATGCTGCATTGCTGCAAAGGAGACTGGCTAAGTCAAATGTGGCTCTTTCTTCTCTATTAGCCAACGGTTAGTTTCTATTTAAGAAATAGATTTAATTCGGTGGGGAAATAGACTTCATTTGAGTGATACAATGGACATTAACAGTGTATAATTATGATTTCCTGGAAAAATCTATTTATTGAAATTAAGTTAGAAATTGAAATTCACACATGCATAGGCAACATAAGGAGGAAATCAATTTCAAATATTTCATATATTCATAAAAATAAATCAAAATATTTTCTGTTAGGGAAATTTTAACATTGCATCTCAAGCAAAAGTATAAATAAAAAAATATGCTGGCAGGCATGGATGACAAAGTATATATTTATATCTAAATGAAAACCTACTTGAATGTAATAGTTTTGAAATAAAAGAAAAAAAATAAGAAAAAGTAAAACACCCAGATTTGCCTATCTACCTACTAATTCAAAATCCTCCTCATGAATTTTAAAATGCTAGATTGACCAAGTAGAAGAAATGTATGATGATTCCCTTTTACTCTTTCTCCATTTCAAAATTTCATTTATCTTCTATGTATTCAATTCCCTGATCTTGGCATTTGTGGATAAAGTATAATTAAAATTTAGATGGAGTCCAGGAAGAACTAATGTGGAAATTAGAATGTAGTTAAATGTCAAATGTCTCTTAACCATTTGAGTGTAATAACAAAAAATTATCAAAGTTTATCATAAAGCACATTTTAAGATACAATCCAGATTGAATGTTATTTGAAAAAAGACAGAAAGACAAATGTGTGCACAATTCAGAAAGAAAATGAAATGCTATCCAGTATACTTACCATTGAATTGTCTGCAACTATGAAAAGCTCAAGATGTTTTTGGACCTCCAAGATGTTATTTTGCTAAACAGAACAGTAAAGAAAAGATTGTTTAGGTACAGTATGTTACTCCCTGCAACCAACAGGTCATCAGGTAGTCAGAAATCTGCATGTTTTACTTCCTGATCAAAGTCCTTGGAGTTTAAGAAATATTGTTTTTTTGAAGAAGACATTTATAGAGAGTTTTTGCGATGGCATGAAACATGTCCTTTGTACATAATGTAGCATGGCATTTGTTTCCAATGGCATCCATTTTCAGAATTTTATGGTGCCTACATTTAGAATTAAATGTGTGTATGTGTGTATATATATATAGCTAGTATTGCCCTGGGAAAGAAAAAGCCCCTCCCTCCTGAGTTCCAGTGCCATTGTCCACATTAACCTACCCAAACTGCTCAGGAACTACCCTTATGGCTAAGATTTGAACCATATGAAGTGCATTACTTCCTTCTTCCCATAGGAAAATGTATTCGTGCTTTTTCGGTATATGGAACTGCAAGGTCAGATGGCCAATTCCATGGGGCAATTTCTTTCCTTGCTGTCTGACAGCCTCCTTCTTAACCCTGTTGCACAAGATCCAGGTTGAATAAAGCGACCAGGCATGATCTGACATTGAGACTAGAACATTCAAGATGTGAAGGCGACTACAAACCATAAGGACAGCTTGCCATAAATCCTAAAGCCATCAATCAAGCCTTCAAGTCTTCATAATCAATTCTGGTGATTGCATTCACATTTTGGTATTGCACTGTAACAACAACTATTGCTCCAAGACTATCACATTTTAACAAAAGAAGTTGATGTTTTGAACGTCCGGATATGTTTCATCCAGTTTCAATTTCTGCCACCAAATGAAACTAGAAACTCTGATTTTAGATGCAATATTTTGTCTTCATTTTTTTCTGCCTCCAATAATGGAGGAAAACATTGGGAATATGAGGATTATCTGTGACCAGATTCAATTTGTTAGTTTTGATTCAAAAGTGGCATCCATTTTGATCATTTGATTACACTTTTAACTGATTTACAAAGTTAAGATTCAGTTAAATCCATTTTGAACCAAATCTCCAAACTATGTTTGCATGATAATGGAAAATGTTATATACCTGGAATATGTATTTTCTGTTCATTGAGGTTCCATATTTTATTGTTCAGCATGGCTGAAATAGAATTTCAAACATGGAGGTTCCTCTCCTATGAATTCTTTCTAATCAGTTCTAGAGAATTTATATTTTGCTTTTTAATTTGTAAACAAATAAGTGTATTCCTGTTTTCAAATCATGTTATACAGTATACTTGAGGTTGAATATGAGACTTACTTCTTCAGCAGTAACGGACATCTGAGAGATCTTTTTGATGGACTCATTTGATTTCCAACTGGTGCTGGTTACCCCACAGATTTTGGGGGTCTTGTCCCCTTTTTCTACATTTTCATATTTGTAGACTGCATGGGCTTCACTGTCAGAAAGCTTCAAGGGTTCAATAAGGTACATCTCACCTTCATGCCTGAATTGTCCTCTGTAAAAAAAAAAAGTAGACTTTTTTATGAATAGGGTGATTAAAGGTGGATAATCAATAGAAGGCAATATTTGTACTTCAGGACTGAACTTCACTAATGATGTTACCTACTTGGGTAATGAAATGCCTGCAAAAAACCAAATGAATTATTATTATGAGTTATCCCTCGATGGATAACCAATTCTTAACTAACCAAGTCAACATTCTCAATATAACTATGAAATATCTGTACAATATTTGTATGAAGAATAAACCTGTTTGAAAGATTCAATTTTTACCTAAAATTTTATTTCATAAAATTATAATGTAGTGCAGTATCAATGCAATATTAGGGGTTTTCAGTCCTAATGTATAGGATGTGAAGGATGTTTGTATTTTATTTTTATAATTATAATGTACAAGGTGCAATGACAATAAAACATAAAAATATTTACGTCATATTTACAACACACACAAACGGACAGACACACAAACACACACGACCCAAATATTTTAATTTAATTTTAGGTAATAAAACAAAATTTTATACAAAAAATGAATCTTTCAAACAGGTTTAGGTTTACATGTCAAACTATCTCCATACAAATATTGTAGAGATACATCATGGTTATACTCAGAATGTTAACTTTGTTCTTGTACGTATGTATGCATGCATGCAATGCAATGCAGAGAACAACATGAATAAAATCCAGACTAAGAGTGCAGAAAAACAGGGAGCTGGAGACAAAAACATATGATGAATGATGGAGGTAATGAAGACAAGAACTATGGGTGACATAATAACAGTTGTCCAATATTTAAGAGGATGTCACAAAGAGGAGGGTAACTTAGTCCCCAAAGTATCTTAAGGGCAAGACAAGAAGTAACAGAGAAATTTAGCAAACTTGTCAACAAATGAAGCAACCTAGAACTAAAAGAAATTTATAACAGTGAGAACAATTAACTAGTGGAATTAACTAGTGCCTCTTAGTGAAAATTGGTAGAAGCATCACTGGAGTTTTAAGAAGATATTGGACAACTATTTCTCGAGAATGGTGGACAAGAAGACTTTGAGGTTCCTTCCAACTCTGTTTTTTCTATCATTCTGTCATTCTCTTGTTTTTCTATTCTGTTCCAATGTTTTTATTAGTCCTTCATTGTATGGACACAGTCTCAGCTCAAATGGTTTTTTTTGTTTTTTGTTAGTTTGGCGTGGGGTTTTTTTGTATTTTCCTTCTGTTGGGAGAGCATTGAATCTGGTTAAGGGTGAAGTGCTTCTGAATTTTGGAATCTTTAAATGACTAAGTTATCTACATGGTTGGAAAAGGTGGGAAGAGTTGCTCAAGAAGGTGTTTCTGGGCAGAACTGAAAAGTCTCCTTGTCTCTTCTTGTACACTTTCTAGCAAGGTGCACAATCTGAAACCTACCTATCTTTTTTTCCCCTGCAACAACCGCTCTCATATGCAAAGGAGACACGGACTTTAAAGCTCATCTAGACAGATTTGATTTAGCTCCCTACTGTGTCTACTGGCTGGCAGCAGCTCTTCTTGGTATCCAAAGTCTTTATGAATCCTGCAGATATATTGGATCACACCCAATTACTTTGCATAAAAAATTGAAGCTCTTTTTTAATATGACAATTCCAAGAGCAGTTATAATATTTTCATTCTTAATAAAATAAACAAAAGATAAGACACCATCTTACTTCAAGCCGTCACATGCATTGATGACTGCAGTTGAGTCAATGTCATTCTGGATGCGTCCATGATAGTAGCAGTGATCCTGTATGGAGGCAAGAGGACTACACTGGTTAAACCTTGTTTGCAGTGTGATTTGATGAGCAGAAGTGCAATTCCAATATATTCCACAACATTAATGAAACAATGAGTAATAAGCACCTTGTTCAAAATATTTTGATTGAGGAGGACAGAAAATCTGCTTTGAATTGATTATTCCAACATGAACATAGAATACAGACAAGTCTCCTTCAAAGGAAGTCACACTGCAGGGGGAGTATCACTGGTGGCAAAATGCTAAGAAACTTTGGAAAGACACTCAACAAAGGACTATAAAATGTTTTGTTCAAGTAACAAGCCCATTTCTCAACCAACCTTGTCTTATTGGAGGTCAACCCAATGCTGCACCACAGGATTTGCTGAAGAAACTCTCAAACTATGTACTAAACTCTTATCATAATGTAGGAAAAACTCCACATTTATTAATGTTACCAATTAATTGTTATTTCCTTGAACCCACACAATAAAAACTTTCAGAAACACACAACAAAGATATAAAAATGCTACAATAAACCTATTTCTGAAATCTGTAGAAGCAAAGTATGGATATTCAAAACAAATGATTTTTCATCTATCAGTGTCATAGGGTTTAAAAAGCAAAGTAGATCATCTGAACTTGATGTTCTCATACTAAACCTATGTAGGGCTCACTCCACAAAATATTTGCTTTTAATCAATAGGAAAGAACTGAAATATCGCCCTATTCATTCAATAAGTAGAACAGACTGGGTTTTAACAACCCACACATCCTTACAGAGATCATGCTCAATATAAGACATGTCATCCATATACTGCTCCACTTGTTTGAATAGCCTGGACTGAGATATGCATATTTGGAATATTGTGCACAAATATTCTTCCCAATTAATTTCATAAAAGTAAGATGCTCTGAATATTACCTCAACCGGAGGGCTTGTTGTAATTTCTCTGCCATTGGGAGAATAATGAGTCTCAGTGTAATCTTTGGAAAAAAGTCCTCTGGAAAGAATGCAAAGAAGACGTTACTTAGCAAGCATTATTTATATTAGGAATTAAGTAGGAATTTAAGAGGCAATTGCATATTCAGTCTACAATTACTGTATAATGGCATTTTAAGGATATTGTTTGGGGTCAAAGGAAAGGAGCCAGCATTTCAACCTGATCAGATATGGCTTTTTATGAGGAGTGCAGGCATCCCGGATTTTCCTGAGGAGAAAGATTTCTCCCAAGGAAGCTGTGCAATAGTCAAGGCTCAGAGGTGGTATGATTTACAAGAAGGGTCCTTGATTCTTCTGATCCATTCAACGATCAGCTGAAACTACTAAGGTTGAAAAGGAAAGCAGTATAGCTCTCTTTACTCAAGAGGTTCATGTTGCTTCATGAAGTCACCTCAAGAAAGGGATGTCTATGGAACCTTCATTCAGAAACATCTCTTGAAGTTCCAAACAATGGTATTGGGTCACTATCCACTCCTGGTGTCACATCTATCCCATTCATTGGCATATTATCCTATAATTCCAGTCTAGGCATAGCCTTGGTATTCCTTGCTAGTCTCCCACCTGTGGCCCTGTTCTGCTTTCAGGTCTGAACATGGTCATGCAGATGCTACTCTAGAAGCTCTTCATAGCCTTCATAGTTAAACAGTAGAAAAGGGGAACATATACTTAGAGGGCACATATAGCATGGCCAATACAGAAATACACTCTAAAATCAAAGCCAGACGGTCATTCCTAATGTTCTGAAGGTTTTGAAGCTATTCTTCAATTGCAATAGGGCTGCAGGGATTCTAAGCAACTCTTCCCATATTTACAGTACAGTAGCTGCAGAGGTGGAATTCAGGAGGCTCTGACCAGTTCTGGAGAACCGATAGCGGGAATTTTGAGTAGTTCAGAGAATAGAATGGTTACATTCAAGCAGAGTAGCAGTGAAAGGAGGAATAAAAAATTCTCAGTTTTGGGCTAAGACTTAATTAATTGATTCAATAACTATATCAACTTCACTGATATAGTAACATTTAAATTAAATTTCCAAAAGTAAGCAATACATATATTATTTCTATAGAATTATGTCCAGGGATATACATTTTTAACCTTCTCTTAGCAAAGTTAAGAGAACTTCTGAGTTAACATACTTATTTTTTTCTAGGTGAAGGACCACTGGCTTTCCATTCATTTCAAATTCATATTTAATGGTATCTTCATAGTTCACCTGAAATGCAAAGAGTTCAGTGTTCATTTTTAAAAAACACAAACAAAAAGACAAATAAAATGTGTACCTTCTAACAGATTAACAGAGTTGGAAGGGACTTTGCTGCAGGTCATCTAGTCCAACGCCCTGCGCAAACAGGAGACCCTACATCTGCCTCTACCAAGGATCAAACTCACAACCTCCTAATTGTTAGGACAAGAGCTCCATCTCTAGGCCACAGCAGCATGTGCTGAACATTTAGTTAGGACTTAATACAATACAATAGCAGAATTGGAAGGGACCTTGGAGATCTTTGAGTCCAACCCCCTGCCTAGGCAGGAAACCCTACACTATTTCAAACAAATGGTTATCCAACATCTTCTTAAAGACTTCCAGTGTTGGGGAATTCACAACGTCTGGAGGCAACTTCTGTTCCACTGATTAATTTTCTAACTGTCAGGAAATTTATCCTCAGTTCTAAGTTGCTTCTCTCCTTGATTAGTTTCCACCCATTGCTTCTTGTTCTACTCTCAGGTGCCTTGGATAATAGTTTGACTCTCTCTTCTTTGTGGCAACCCCTGAGATATTGGAACACTGCTATCATGTTTCCCCTAGTCCTTCTTTTCATTAAACTAGACATACCCAGTTCCTGCAACAGCTATTCATATGTTTTAGTCCCAGTCCCCTAATCATCTTTGTTGCTCTTCTCTGCTCCCTTTCTAGAGTCTCCACATCTTTTCTATATTGTGGCAACCAAAACTGAATGCACTATTCCAAGTGTGGCTTTACCAAGGCATTATAAAGTGGTTTTAACACTTCACATGATCTTCATTCTATCACTCTGTTTATGTAGCCTAGAACTGTGTTGACTTTTTTGGCAGCTGCTGCACACTGTTGGCTCATATTTAAATGGTCGTCCACTAGGACTCCAAGTTCCCTCTCACAGTTACTACTATTGAGCCGGGTACCACCTATACTGTACCTGTGCATTTTGTTTTTCTTGCCTAAATGTAGAACCTTACTCTTTTCACCATTGAATTCCATTTCATTAGATAGTGCCCAATGTTCAAGTTTGTCAAGATCCTTCTGTATCTTAAGCCTGTCTTCTGATCAATTCAACACCTGTGTCAAATGGGGAGCCATAGCCAATTCATTTTTTGATTTGGAATATTTCCTCTGATGCTTGAAAGGACCTAACAACAAGTATTTGATAATTGTAATAATCCTACCCAGTAGAATTCTTCACTCCCTTGAAAAATTAAGGCTTTGTAAGTTACAATTATGCATGGAGTTTTCTCATACTTCTGCAATTTGACAGATTTTTAATCAAAGAGAAAATGACTTAGCATATATCATCTTTACTTGCAGCTTTCTATATAAATCCGTCTATGGAAGTTTTATTCATAAGAATCAGACTAGTATCAGATCCAATCTAAAGAGGAAACTAGATCCCAATTATAAACACCCCCACCCCATGATCACTTTTCATAGTCTGACACATATGTGACTTTGTAGTAATTTCCCGTTTCAAAACAAAACAAATGTAACTTTAAAAGGGCCCATAAATATAGTGGGAATTTCAGGGAAATTTGTCCTAAGAACAATGGCAAAATTGTGAAAGTAGTAGAGTTTTAACTGTAAGTTTGCTTCATATAAATCTTGAACAAAAGTGAGGGTCGTATTCCTCAATGAATCAATCAATCAATCAATCAATCAATAATAAATTAATTAATGTATTGGCATTTGTGAAACAAAAATGAGAACAAGAATAAGAGAATAAAAATACAATGACAGGGATGATAGGCAGTGCCCTTATTCACTCCCCCCTCTACTGACCACTTAAATTAGTTCATGCAATGAAGATTATTTCTTACCTTTTGCTCACGTCGTTCAATTCTGCTTTTGAGCAATGGAGGGATTTTTTGTGGATATACTACTTCATAATCGTTAACGTTCCCAGCTTCCAGGATTATAGAACTCCCTTCACAAGAAAAGGAAAGAAAAGTTCTACCATTTTTGCACCTAGAACAGTTTTTCAGTTATCAATGAAGAATGCGATCCTTTTTTGGTGGAGCATAGCACCGAAATTCAGGTTAGCTTTTTACAATTTACTAAACAATGTTTGATAACTGGGAGTAAAGAAGGAATAGTTAAATACATGAAATCCCAGGACTGCAGACTGTACTAAAAGTCCAGAAAGGTATCCCAGAGGAAAATGGAAAACCACTTCCATCCTGCAGCCAAGCAAAACCCTTGACTATCACCGTGTACTTTCCAGAGGCTGATTCAAGTCAGGAGTCTTGATCCTACAGTAGATGATGCAATAGGGAGACTGACAAAGAGATTTGTTAATTCAAATTTTAGTCAAATTTCCCAAGGTAGAAAGTGACAGAATTCTAAGCACAACAGGAACTTGACCTTGGAAATGGATCTTCTGAGACTGATGAACATCTTGCAAAAGTAGCCCCAGGGAGAAGGTTACACCTTACTCAGAGTTTTATGTACCTGCCCATTTGTACCTGATGCTCTCAGAAACATAGGAGGTGTGCAATTCCCTGCATTGGAAAGAAAAGTTACTATTCCCTCCTGCTTAGAGCACAGAAAAAGCAGTATTTCCCTCTCCATCTCCCTTTCTTCTTTTACAATATTCTCCTCCATAAATTACTGTTTTAATTGTGGAAGCTTCCCACTTGGTAATGGTGACCCCATCTGTTAGCCTCTGCTTCGCTTGCTTGCTATCGGCTGCCATAGAAACTGGGAGGGTGGGGGCATAGTATTTAGGAAGGGAATTGTGTGGAACTGGAGGAGTTAGAAGGGAGTTTTGTTCTCACCATCTTCTGCGCATGCTGATGGCTGATGTTTGGTCTTGGTCGAGGTCAACCATCTCGCATACCAACCTGATGAGGCCTTTTGAAGATGCACCCCACATGACACCTTAGGGAGTTGCAGATTGGACACTGGGCTGAGGTAATTGTAGAGAGGGGGCAGGGTAATCATTTGATATGTATTTGTTTGCACCTTTTTGGCTGAGATCTTGCTTTCCTTTTCACTGCTTTCAATTCATATCTAATTAAAGTACTTTATCTCTATTCAAATGGAATTGAGCTTTTTCTTTCTTGGATACTAAAGGAGGCAAGCCTGACATTAAACAACATCTGATTTTTTTTTTAAAAAAATAACCGGACTACTCTAGCCAGCTATTGATCCATAACTGTGTTTGTGCAGCCATTTAAGGCAATCAAATATTGCTGTTTGTAATGATATCTGGGAATGACTTGGGAGCCAGAAGGAAGAGACTGCTTAACTGGCAGGTCAAAGGTACCTAATCCCACAGAAGGAAGGAGAACATGGGAAGCAGGTCAGAAGGGACCCTCCCTGGTTTTCTGGAGAATGAAAAGAAAGGAGCAAAGAAATTATTTAAGATAATTTAAATCTTGCATTGAGGAAAGTGTCAGATTAGCTTCCGTACCATTTGAAGATTCCCTGAAGATAACAAGAAGTGATCTGCTCAATATTATGCAACTTTAATGACATGGTGTCTAATTAACCTAGTAGAAGAAAATTAAAACTGAAAACACTTTAAAAATATTTTACTTCCTGAATTTTTTTTTTCTTTCAACAACCTCTGTCCCTCTGCCCTGTTCAGCCCTTTACTCCTTTTTTACTCACATTACTGGAAAATATACCTGACTTGAACATGCTTTTCTTTTGAGAATGCTAGGTCTTTTCTTGGGATCTGTTTGCTGCTTGACAAAATTTACGCAAATATATATAAAAAAATCTATTCATTCATTCATTCATAACAAATGCAATCTTTGGGAGCGTTCTTTTGGCAAATCTGTAGAAACTAAAGTTGAGAAAAGTTTGACTAATCATTGAAAAATAACCATAGAAATCTGTTGGATGAAATAGCCTTTTAGCAGTAAGAATCTGAACGAGGAAACCAAAGAAATCATCTTACCTTGATATGGAAAAACTGCTAAGCAGACAGTTACCAAGAGAGCTTGGATCATTTTGAAGCCTGGAGTTGGTTGACGGTCAGGGAGTCTCTTTCCGCTTTCAAGCCAACGTGAGCTTTTCTCCTGTTGACTATGAGAACCAAGTAATGAGTTCTTCAACTTCATCCATGCCCTTATATCAGAAGGTGTTTGTTAAAGGATTTGCCCAAATTCTGAGTTGCCATCATACTATTGGAGGGCATCTTTCCAACTAACTTAGTGCCAACTATTACACGTGGAAGAGTTTTTTGAAGGCATCCCTCAAAGGAGGGGATTAAGTGTCATAAATTGGCTCTCCCTTCCCTGCAGGTTAATGCAACTAAATTTGGGTGCTCTTGTGCATTGGGTTTTAAATGTCAAGAATTGGTTTTTGTGGTATTTTGTGTACAACAAGCATTTTTGGACAATTTAGCTACCGGGGTTCAAGTAATATATCCATATCTAAAACATTGAGGCAGGTAGATTCCTCAAAGAATAGGTTTATTGTATAGGTCATATTGACAGAGGCTGATGAAAAACAACTCAGTGCATTCCCTTGATTTTTACCTAATTAAAAAGTTTGTCACTTTCCCACAATCACCAGTCACATGGTCCAAGCAGAATACAGTCCAGTTGCTAGGTAACCTCAGTCCCCTTTTTCTGAACACCTGCAGGAATGTCCTTGGTTCCCAGGAGAAAGAATTTTGCTTTGACTATAATACCCCAACTATCTCTATTCCCCCATTCCCAATCCCTCAAGTTCAGTGTGTCAGCACTGAAGTCTCAGTCAGACCAGCTTCAGGATTGACAGACAATCCCCATTAATTTAAAAGGAGTTTCTGGAAGAAGAAGAAGAAGAAGAAGAAGAAGAAGAAGAAGAAGAAGAAGAAGAAGAAGAAGAAGAAGAAGAAGAAGAAGAAGAAGAAGAAGAAGAAGAAGAAAAAATAGATAGAGGTTAATGGAAGCTCAGGCTAAACTCCTCTTCCTCCTCAGGGATGCACCTGTGGCTTATGGGTCTACTAGTCATGGAACTGTTTGACCAATCTATATGTCTTTAACATCCCAGCTTGTGACCCATGCAGCTTCAGACAGTGGGTATCCCTTCCACTGTATTAAGTATTGTAATCAACCCTGATGCAATCTAAAATCTAAGATTCTTTGCAACTCATAATGAGTCTCCCCCTCCACCATAATTGGCTTTGGAGCTCCCAATCTACCAGCCTGATCTGGGAGACTACTGCCGGTTTCAATAAGCTACTGAAAAAAAATGGATGCACTTTCCCTAGCCAGCACGAGAGTTTAAGCTTTATAGTCATAAGGTTGATCACATTCCCTATAGGAAAAGGTCCAATGAACTTCAAAGAACCCAATTTCTTACAGGGAAGCTTTAACTTTAGGTATTTTGAGGATAGAAAGACTTTGCTGCCCACTTGGAATGATGGCGGGGAGGAGCAGTGTTTGTCAGATTGAGTTTTACTTCTTTGACTACATCCATTTCATCATTATAATATTTAATTTTATTAACATTTTATTTGCTAGAGTTAGAATATTTTTCTTTTTATGATTGGTCAATCATAAGTAAGCTTGTTGCCTGACAATTAATAATTATAAGATAATTATTTGACAAGCCAGTTCTCTGTGTAAATAATTTTTAGTTGTTCATCACAACATGTGAAAAAAAATAGTTTCTGACTCTTAAATATAAAATACTCCTTTATCTAAATTTGTTTCTAAATCTTTCTTTAGGTCAATTCAAGTTATTATTATTTTTTCAATTTCTTCTTCAAACTTCTGGGGAATACGAAGCATTAGGACTCCCCATCTGTTCTTACCTTCACATATATAAGCTACATATGCAACTTTTGTTTGGGAAATTCACTTGTGTTGGTCAAAGAAATTGTGTCTTTCTTTTCTATCTGTTTTTTGTTCAAGTGTGTGAATGATAATTTGTCTTAGCAAGCTTTTCAAAAGAGACAGCTATCTTACATTTGGTGCCCCAGGGTTGTGTGTAAGTATTGAGTATTGTGGCACTTGGTACATATTTTGCAATCTTCCAAAATAAAGAATAAAGTTTGGGAGAAAAAAAAATAGGAAAAGGTAAAGGTTCTTCTTGCACAGGTGTGCTATTTGTTCCCGACTCTAGGGGGCGGTGCTCATCTCTGTTTCAAAGCCAAAGAGCCAGCGCTGTCCGAAGACCTCTCCGTGGTCATGTGGTCTGCATGACTCATTGTAACACTGTTACCTTCCCACCAAAGGTGGTTCCTATTTTTCTACTTGCATCTTTTGCATGCTTCCGAACTGCTAGGGTGGCAGAAGCTGGGACAAGTAACGGGAGCTCACTCCGTTACGCAGCGCTAGGAATTCGAATCCTCGAACTGCCAAACTTTCTGATCAACAAGCTTAGTGTCTTAGCCACTGAGCCAGTCCCTTTAGGAAAAAATATAGAAAGGGAAAAAAGGAAGACTGTTGTTGCCCAACCTTTTCTCAGACTCAGGACTTTCTGAATTTCTTACTACTTATTCCTTTTTTTGTTTTATTGTCCTTTCCTTATATTTTCAGTTTTTAATTTGCAAATTGCCCAGAGAACTCCAGTTATTGTTTAGAAGTTTGGGTTATGTAATCTCTGTAAGAAAACAACCAAGCTCAGAGAAGCACTAAGGACCTCTCAGTTTAAAATGTAAGGAAAATGATACTGGAAAACATTAAAATTCCTGATACACTTCACTCACTGAGACCTATACTTAATCTGCACGTTTTTAGACTGCCAGATAGCAGAAGTTCTACTATTACGTTTTTTCAAAGAAAAGCACAAATACTCGTTTTCATAGAGGAAATGAAAAAAAAAGGTATACATAAATAAAACTTACATAAGTGCATGGTATAAAAGTTAAAAACCTGGCATTTTAATAGGGATGTTTATATCCCCTATATTTATACTCTTTATTTAATATCATGCTCAATCTGATTTGTTTTATCTCAAGATGTTATTATCATATCAATTTGATTTTAATTCCTTGTCCACAGACAAGTACTTTTTAGAGTTTCTGCCATAGTATTTAATCTTTTTTAGATATTTTAGAAATGTACCTTTTCCCCCCCACTTACTTATGACTTATGTCATTTGACTTATGCTAGTAGTTGTTAGGAATCATATCAAACAATATTGTCCTGGTCAAAGAGAGGAATAAACAGAAAACTCATCAATATAATTTGAAAAAAATTGTTGCATAAGAGCTGTAATTGAGAATTTCTATTAGTCTCTAACATTACAACAACATCTTTTCTCCAGGGACCTCAAGAACATATACATGGGTCACCTCTAATTTTATACATATAGCCCCAATCTTGTGAGTTAGGCTGGGCTGAGAAAAGTAATTGGCCCAAGTCACACAGGGAGGTGCATGGTAACTGGAGACTTAAACATGGTCATCCTGGACCCAATGTTTGGGTGGTTATGGCCTATGCAGGTTGCTCACCAAAAGTCCTTCTGAGTCGCAACCTCAAGAGAAAAGAAGGGAGAGCAAGGGTTCCTTTGTCACTGAGGAAAAAGCCAAAGGCTTCTGTGAGTTCATATCTGGACAAGAAGATACTTTACTGTACCTGAGAAAAAGTGGCTCCTTGCCAAATCATAATATTCCATAACTGGCAGCAACCATTTCCAATACACTTATAGCATTGTTGCACTATGATTAAAGTCTTACTTTTTTTTGGAAAGCAGGCATCAAAGAATGAAGGGCCAGATTAAAGTCTTTGGAACCATGACCTGCCCTTGGAGACCTCTGAATATCAGCATTGTCTACAATATGCTGTTCCCATGATATGATTATAGACCTATTGTCAGGCACAAATAACTGAAAGTATCATAGACCATAGAAATAATAGTGTTGGAAGAGAACTTGGAGGTCTCCTTGTCCAAACCCCTACCCATGGCAGAAGATCCTATAGCATTCCAGACAAATAGCAATAGCACATAGACTTATATACCACTTCCCAGTGCTTTACATTCCTTTCTAAGCATTTTACAGGGTCAACATATTGCCCCCAAAAATCTGAGTCCTCATTTACTGACCTCAGAAGGGTGTAGATCTCACCCCATTCCTAAGAGGTCCATAAAGGGGGCATGCACCAGCACGCCTACCGTCCCTGTCCTACTATCTCCATTTATTTGTATTCATTTCTTTTATTGATATGCATGTTTATATTTATACCTGCTATTTTATACATGTTTGACAAACTAACAAATACAAATGCGAAGGTATGACTCAGTCATCCTTGAGCCAGTGAGATACAAACTGTCAAATTTCTTGCAATCAGCAGAAGTAGCCTGTGGTACTGCATGGTTAGAATGCATTGTGCCACCACGGTTCTTCAATGTCTGTTCAATCTCTTCTTGAAAATCTCCAATTATGGAGTACCCACAATTCCCAAAGGGATGTCATTGCAACGATTAATTGTTATAGCTGCTAGGAACTTTCTCTTTAGCTCTAAATTGAACCTGTCTTTAACGATATTCCATCTATAACTTCTTGTCCTGCTCTCAAGTGCTGTAAAGATGAAGAAATCACCATCCTTAAGCAGAGTCCAAAAAAGATAAGAGAGAAAAGGAGGAAGTATTCCAGAGAGAAAAGGAGGAAGTATTCCAAAGAAACTATACAATAAAGGAATTTGGTTTAGATGGTTATTGCCAGAAGGAATGTTGATCTTTTGGGAGGGAAACAGGATAAGAATTAATACAGTGCAGGAGGCAGAAGCCTTCATTAAAGAGGATTTTCCTCTCCTAGAGGACGAACATAGTGAAGTTAGTGGAAGGGACATTAAGGTGCAAGATAAGAAGGGGGGGGCGGAGGCTTCCTCTAGGGACAGGGATGGAGGAGCACTATTGAAAGGCTCAGATCACAAAAATAAAAGTATTTGAAATAATAGCAATTGGTGATACTGTAGAAAGTGACAAAGGAAAATGAATGAACACATGGTCGACAATATCGAATAAGACCTTGTTTTCTGCTTATCTTTTATCTTTTGTTTTTAAGATTGTAAAAATTGTGAGTTTTGGATGGGTTTCTATCACTAGTGTGGGAGCTGCCAAAAATCTATGTATCCCCTTACCTTTTCCCATATATGTATAAAACCCAATAAATTTTTTTGAGAAAAAAGACGTTAGAAGAAGAGAACATCTCTTAGCCCTTTTGCCGTATGAATGACCTTGTCCATATAGCCTTACCTGGCACTGTCCACCTTTCTCCTTTACAAAACTTTCACATGCCTTGAGATGGCATTTCATTGGTCTCCCTCCTTTTGGCATTGCCTATCAAATCTCCATGCTGTTTGTCTTAATGATCCTTTAATCTAACCAGGAGCTTTGGAAGAATTAAGAGTCCCGGTAAAGGAGAGGGTCCTAATCCATGAAAAACAAGCACAAAATCTAGCACAGTAAATCACATCCGTGTATAGAACCTGTGATAATAAATATACACTCTGACATTTAGACTTTCTCATGGCAGGGATTAGGAAAAAATAAGAAAACATATACCCTAATCATTACTGCAAAAGAAACTGGCAAAACGAAGACACGAAAACCCTTATTGATATTTTACTGTTGTCCTCTAGACAAGGTGATGGATTTTTCCATTTACAGCTTTATCTAATGGCACAGCTTCCATTCAAAAAATAATAATCCTAAACCAGTCTCCAAACTCACTTCAACTTTTTAATGTTCATAATTATCATTTCACAAGTTAGTGTTCTTAAGATAAATCTTCAGATTTCAGCATTTTTTTTAAAGAATTTTATTGGCTATTAAACATTTATGGGGAAAGGTAAATGGGTACATAGAAAATTTTGGCAGCTCCCACGCTAGTGGTAGAAATCTCTCCAAATCTCACAATTTTTACAATATTAAAAACAACGTGTAAAAGATAAGCAAAAAACAGAATCTTATTCTACATTGTATCAATCAGGTGTTCAATCATCTTTTCGTTTGTCACTTGCTAGTATATCAACAATTACAAATATTTCAAATACATTTATTTTTGTGACCTGAGCCTTTTCTATATTGCTCCTTCCTCCTTGTCCCTAGGTGGAGCCACAGCCCCCCCCTCCTTCATATCTTGTACCTTTCTACCCTTTTCACTACCTTCCCTATGTTTGTCCTCTAGGAGAGTAAGGTGTTTTTTAATAAAGATTTCAGCCTCCTGCACTGTATTAATTCAAATTCTATTTCCCTCCCAAAAAAATCAACATTCCCTCTGGCAATAACCATCCAAACCAAACTCCTTTATGTATAATTTCTTTGATACGTCCTCCTTCTTTCTCTTATCATTTTCGGAATTTGCTTAAGAATGGTGATTTCTTCATCTCTATATTTTAGTGGTCCCTCCCTTTGGGCCCCTAGCACCTAATCCCTTGTGGTCCTCCTGAGAAATTTAACATGTACTTCCCTTTGAACTTTATGACTTCTAGCATATGCTGAATTAATCCTGTAAACCAGATCCATATCCCACCACAACTGTTCTTTATTTCTCTTAATATATTCTGCTAAAATTGTACTCATAATATCCTTAAGGTCTTCATTTTCTGTCTCTGGTAGGTTCTGGAATCTGAGAAAAAAGGACATTCTTTCAAATTCTATTTTTGCCATAAAGCTTTCCAAGTCTACATTTCCCTTCCAGACTGCCTTAACCTCCTCCCCCAGCCCAGCCGCCCCCTCCTCCAACACCACAATTCTCTGTTTATTTTCTGAAATATTATGTTGAACACCTCTGACTTCATCTTTAAGATCTGTCACCTCTTTTTTCAACTCATTTTGACTCCTCATAATTTCTTGAAACATTTGGGTAACAGATAGTTCTTTTGAGCTCTCTCCAGACCATTCTTGTTGTAACAATGAAGTAAGTTTCATTTGCTGCGTGCTTGGACTGGAGGTGGCAGAAGCAGGAGCCGAAAATGACTTGCCCATTGGTGGTTTCTTAGGCCCCATTTGTCTGAGTTCAGAGATGGTATACATCTTTTACAAAGATAATGACGTCAGCAGAGTGCGCACCTGTGCCGGTCCAAGGAGGCAGGCAAATCCAGAAGTGAAAAGTTAATTCTCCTACATGGTTCCAAGGCACAGAGGCACACCAGAAAGGGGAAAGTCAAATAATCAAAGTCCAGGAAGACCATGTAACAGGAGAGTCCAGGTCTCCCTAAGAGAGGGTAATAAGACGGTACCACACAGCTTCAACCTTAAACCTGGAGTGGTTGACAAACTAATGAATACACATAAATACTAAATAGTGTTAGCTAGTGCCAATTTGTACTGACCATTAGATCTCAGTTCCTTGTGAATTTGTTGCATGGAATAAACTATTCTGGCTCTTAGTTTCTTGCGCCTGACAATTAGTAAAATGTGTGACTATAACACAATCACTTTTTCACTTCAAATATAGATTTGGAAATATGAAAGAGAGGTTTTTAAGCCTGTTTTAACAATTATACTTCGGGGATCATGCATTTCCCCATTAAGTTGATAGGAAAAACATGCTGCTGAATTTTCAGCAGCACAGTTAGTGGTATACATGTTTAGTCCTGGATTACAAGATTTCCACTCCCTTTCCTAGCCAAGAAATCATGCTATGTTTGCAATAACCCTCCGAACTGGGATGGGTGGACTCCTTTGTGCCAAGGAAATCCAGGGACCTAAAGAAATTTCATACACAGCAGATTGATGAACAATTCAGACCTGTGAAGGCGAACCTATAGCATGTGTGCAAGGCATTATAAAATGGTATTAATCACCCAATCTTGATTTTATCCCTCTGTTAATGCAGCCTATCATTGCATGGGCTTATTTGCAGCTGCAACACCCTGCTGGCTCATATTTAAGTGATTGTTCACTAGGACTCCAAGACTTCAACCTACTTCTCACAGTTATGACAATTGAGCCAGGTACCTCCTATACTATACCCAAGCATTTGTTATTTCCTGCCTGAATGCACAATAAAATCTGTACTATTGTATAGTGATAGTGGAAGCTTATTATGCACTTACGGGAATTCACACTCTGACAGAATTAGATAAAATCTGGGAAGCTTTGCTCCTTCAGATGAGGTAAAATTTTATCACCGGTCTGTTCTTTAGATTTTAATGCTGTAATTTGTTCACCCATCTTTCTTAATTTCTGAGCTTCATCCTGCAAACTTTGCAATCAGACAGAAAGTCTAGAGCCCACTTTAAACCCATTAATAATAATAATGGGGGAGGAGCCAACGTCACGACAATATGGACATGTGGTCTCGATGCTCTGAGACCGCAGCTGATACTTTCGCCACTGGGTGGTCCAATCGGACCTAAATCGTCCTGCAGAGATGGTGAACAGGAAGAATATGTCTTGCTGATCTCAGGGACATTGCAAAGTCCCTGATGGATCCAAGAGAAGTTCTTCAAGCCAGTGACAAAAAATCCAGGCATTAGGCTGATGAAGTCAGGGCGGCTCCAAAATGGAAGGATACGGAAAGAGAAAGTGTTTCCAGCTGGTGGGAAATTTTTGCCATTTTAAAAGAGACTGCCTATAAAAAACTTAAATTGAATTTAAATTTGAGAACAGAAGAAACAAGTGGCGGAATTAAGCTTTGAATGGTTTTGGACAGTGGGTTATCTTATTTTTTAAATGCTATGTTCATGGATGGAATTTATGCAAGTCTTTTAAAATGAATGGATTAAGTTTTCTTCTATTTTTTTCTTCTATTATTATTCTTTGTAACCTATGGGCTAAAATTCTACTACTTCACTACTGTGGGTATTTTTTCCCTTATTTTCTGACTTTTGTTTAACTTGGAATATAAAAAAAGATACAAAAGCAAAACAAGAAAAATGTTATAACAGAGGGTAAGAAAAGTGCTGCGGCTCAGAGGCTGGAGGTTTGTGTATCAAAAACAAAACACTTTTACTTTTCATACTGATTATTCTGGCTTGGCACTTCAATGTCTCACTGTTTGCTTATAGAGAGTAATAAGAAGAAAAGCATACAGATGTTCTTTTGAAGTATATCTTTAACCAGAGAAAAAGTGAAAATCAGACCATATTGTGAATTTATGTTTAATCCTGTAAAAACCTTCTAAGCCAGAGCAGCAGTGTTTGTCAGCTGGAGATAATGGCACAACTTCAACAGCAGAAATAAATTTTAAGCTTGCAAAAGATATGGTTAGAAATTCAGAAATTATCAAATACATTTGAGAGAATGGAGAAGAAGTTGGAAAACCTAGAGCATCTAACAGTAAAATATGATGAAGAAGTTGGAGATGTTTATCAAGTGGAAGAAGTGGAGGTTAGAGTCCTAAAAACCGAAGAGGAAAATGACCATAAAGAAATTAAATCCACTGATAACTATGGGGATTGGTTTGTATCTGGAAATGGAAAGAGTGGAACACTGAAAGAGGAATTAAATGGATGGGAATACTACCCGAGATGGCAAGATACAAGAAGAAGAAAAAACAAAATAATTTATGGATTTAAAGAGAGAAATTTTATTAGCAATACCATTGATAACACCACTGACAATTAAAGATAAGCTGATTAAGGAAACAGAAGAAGGGCATCATTTTTGTTCTTTGAGGGCTAAGTTCTGGTTGCCATCCTGCTCTTCCCCATCAATGGGTCTGGCCTTCCTCCTGTGGATATATTCCTCCTGTGGAAATTGCCCTGAAACCAGGAGAGGAACCTGTGCAGATTAAACAGTCTGCTCTTTGAGAAAACTAGAGACCAATAGTTAATCCTCACCTACAGTATGATCTTCTCAAGAAAGGGAAATCTTTGAATACTTCAGTTCTTTCATTTAAGAAGCATGATGGGTCATTTCATCTGGACTTGAGAATTATCAATTTACTCACAGTGACAATTCACCCTACTGGGCCAAATCATTAGTTAATTGTCAAGAAATGTCTCCTTAGTTCTAGGTTGCTTCTCTCCTAGATTACTTGGTAAGTGTGGCCTTACCAAGGCACAGGGACGTGCGGTCAGGGGAGGCAGGGGAGGCAGAGCCTCACCTCTCTTCATGAAATAATAGTATATAATATACTATATAATATTATAATATTATATACATCCGTCCGGCCGCGCCCGGGAGCTGCGGAGGCAGAAATGTTGTCGGCGCTCCCGGATGACGAAGCCACGAAAGCGACTGAGTCGTTCCCCAGTCGCTTTCGTGGCTTCGTCATCCGGGAGCGCCGACAACATTTCTGCCTCCGCAGCTCCCGGGCGCGGCCGGACAGAGGTAGTCAGAATGGCGCCGAGGATGTCCGGAGGGCGAGCGACTGAGGATCAGGCTGCCTCACTCATTCTTTTGTCCGCCTGGACCGCCTCGGCGTCGCTGTGACTAAATCTGTCCGGCGTCGCGCGAAAGCGACAGTCGCGCGAAAGCGACAGGAATGCGCGAAATCCAGCAGAGGCAGGAAGGTTCTCGTCGTTCCCCAGTTGCTTTCGTGGCTTCGTCATCCAAGAGCGCCGACAAAATTTCTGCCTCCGCAGCTCCCAGGCGCGGATGGACGGATGTAGCCACAGCAACACCGAGGCGGTCCGGGCGGACGAAAGAGCGAGCGAGGCAGCCTGATCCTCGGTCGCTCGCCCGCTGGACTGCTTCGGCGCCATTCTGGCTACCTCCGTCTGGCCACGCCCAGGAGCTGCGGAGGCAGAAATGTTGTCGGCGCTCACAGATGACAAAGCCACGAAAGCGACTGGGGAATGACGAGAACCTTCCTGCCTATGCTGGATTTCGCGCACTCCTCGTGACTGCAATATGCAGTTGCGAGGAGCGCGCAAAGTCCAGCAGAGGCAGGAAGGTTCTCGTCATTCCCCAGTCGCTTTCGAGGACTGCGGAGCGCGAGCCGGCGGATCACGCTCAGGAAGGCGAGGAATGGGATCACGTGTGCTGGAGGCTGAGGCAGCCTGAGACTCCAGCACACGTGGTCCCATTCCCCGCCTTCCTGATGACGTCACCAGCCTCACCAACCATAAACCTCACCGCACGTCACTGCCAAGGCATTATAAAGTGGTATTAACCCTTCACCTGATCTTGATTTTATCCCTCAAACATATAAAAACCAGGCTGTGATACCTCAAGGATTTGAAAATAGCCCAATTATTTTTGGTAAAGCTCTTGGCTCTGACCTATTCAGATGGACCTACCTACCCCCTAATCACTAACAAATAGCTGTTTATTGTCATAACTGGAGAAAGTATTATTGGAGACTCCTTCTGAGACACAATGTGAACAAAATACTATGAGTTTTTTGAATTTTCTGGCTGACTGAATGCATCCAATCACTTTAATGTCAGTAAATAACTGAGCTGATGATTTACCTCATGACAGCATGTAAATTCTTGATGTGGTTTACTCCAGAGGAACAAATTTGAAAATCAACCTTTAGTAAATGCAGAATTAGATTTTTTTTATTGATGGAAGCAGCTACATCTTTGATTGTCAGAGTAAAAATTTTGGAACAGAATGCATTGCCTTTGAATATGTCAGCTCCAAAAGTAAAACTTATCGCATTGAAATATGTTTTTAAATTGGCAAAAGTAAAACAGCCCATATTTTTTTCTTGACAGCAATATGCCTTTGGTGTTGCACAGGACCATGGAGCTTTGTGGATGGAAAAAGTTTTAATCACAGCAAAAAAGATTAAATATGGAGAAGAAATATTGCAGATTTTAGATGCCATCTGGGAATTAAGAATCATTTACTAGTATAATGGAGAGGGATGGGTCTCTTTGGGCTTGAGGGAAACCAAGCCTTCTGGAAGGAAGATCTCCAAAATCAAATTCAATAGAAGCTAAATGGTGAATTCAAAAGCTTTCTCTAAGACACCTTCCATAGGCACAGACCTGAAAGTCAAAGTCTAAGATTATTAATAAAGTAAGGCAGCATTTTCCCACACAACAAAACTCTGTCAGTCCCTCAAAATAGCCCAAGATATTCAATAAATAACTGTCAGATTTTTAGGGTGTAAATTTAAGTCTAAGTGCTATTACTGTTGCTATTAACTCTTTTGTTATTCCTTCCCCTTTGGTTTATGTTTTTGTTTTGAATAAAATTGATATGTGAAAAAAGATTTTGTAATATACAATCCATAGTTGAAAGCTTTTTCTATTATTCACAAAATCTTCTGGAAAAGAAATAATTTATTTTTTGCAGTATAAGGCGCACCTTCCACCTCCCCCCAAAGAGGGAGAAAATTTGTATGTGTCTTATACAATGAATACAGCATGTTTGTCCTACCAAAACCTCAGCCCCTTTGCAAAAAAGGACATGCTCCTGGGGGCTGGGGAGGGCAAAAACGAGCAAAAAATGGGCCATTTGTGCATGGTTTTGCCCCTTCAGCTCCCCAGGAGCACTCTCCAAACCTCCCAAAGTCTCTGCATGCCCCCCCTCCTTTTTGTTGCAAACAAATGAGGTGTGCAGAGGTTTTTGGAAGCCTGAAGAGAGCAAACATTTTTTTAAAAATTTATCTCTTCAAAATCATGGTGCGTCTTATAGTCTGAAAAATACGAGTAGCATATTTTTAAGGATTCAGTTGAGATTAATGCCCAGTAGATGTCAGGATAGTTGCTCCATATATAAAGATATTTTTTTTAAAAAGTAAATAAAATCTGCTATTTAAATATCTAAACGTTTAGAAGCCCTTGGAAGTCTTCTAATGCAACCCTCTGGCCAAGGCAGGAGATCTTATACTATCCCGCTTTATCCAGGGAATTCTTTTATGGCTCTAATGTCAGTAAAAATATGCCTATATGCCTGTCTTTGTTCTGAAGATTGGCCTAAACAAGGGAGTGGTCCTCTCACTGTTCTTCACATTTCTATATTGGTCTGCAAAAGCAGTCCCTAGGATGCAAGAGAGACATGATCTCAAGCAATCTGGGGGAACCTGTCAATCAGCAACCCATGAATCTCCTTTGCATACCAATAATACACAACTGTGGGTTGAGATGATATATATGCTGGAAGGTGACAATCTCTGTCAGTAGGAAAAAGATTTGCCATCAATGATGTGCTATTGATGAATCAAAATCAACAATGTTTTACCAGATCTGTTTGGAATCTTGTCTCATAATCACTTGCTAAAATCTTTGGAGTAATAGAGTGAGATTTTTGACTTGACTGGGAGCGAGGAAGGGAGGGAGGGAGGGAGGGTAGATGTCTCCATCAGTTTGGCTGAAGTAAGAACTTCAGCCAAAGATTACTTTTAGGGTTTTTCCATTTTTATCTTTTCCCTATTTTTGTCTTTATTTTTAAGTGTTGCTTTATGACCATATACTATAATTCTATTCTCACATTTGATTGTGTCCTGGACATGAGATTGTTTCTAGGCATTGAAAGGAAGCAGGGGTCAGGCCTGCAGTTATACTCCTTTTAGGATCTTTGGCCTGCCACACTCTCTATTATTTTACTATGCTGTTTCATTAGTGGGATAATTGGGAGGGGGAACAATAAGGAGTAGAATTGTAGAATATGTTGTCAAAATAAAACATTCCTTTCTAGAAACTCAAGGTCATCCTTTGTCTCTGCACCTCTGCACCTAACTGGAACTAGATTGGTGGAAATGCCAGCATGGCAGTGGAAGATGGGACCATGTGAGGGACTTGTGGATGTGGGGGCAGGGTCTTGAACTTTCAACTGGGTGGGAACCCCGGGAAGCTTTCAGATTCGGGTTTTCCACAGATGTACCAACATGTCTCTCTTATTAAATTGGAACCTTGATGAAAGCTATGCCTTGAACTCTGATTTAATTCTGGATGATATTTAGAACGCTGACAGGAGGAAAATAACAGATATTTATTAAGTTATTCGGCAATATGGCTTTCCTTTTTACAGATGTCTGAAGAGAGGGGTGGGGAACAGTATAAAAGCCTTTCTTGAAAAAATAAGTCCCCTGAGAAATGTTACTTCTGCAGACTGAGTTTTCCCAACAGAAGCATGCTAGTTTGCAACTGCCACTACTCAATCTGTATTGATTCAAAGTATAAGAGAATAACAGAGTAACAGAGTTGGAAGGGACATTGAGGCTGTTCTATTACAATCCCCTACTCAGGCAGGAAACGCTATATCATTTCAGACAAATGGATGTCCAATCTCTTCTTTAGAAACTCTGGTGTTGTAGCACCCACAGTTTCTGGAAGCAACTTGTTCCTCTGATTAATAGTTCTAACTGTCAAGAAATTCTTCCTTAGTTCTAGGTTACTTCTGTCCTTGATTAGTTTCCACTGATTGCTTCTTATCCTGCCTTCAGGCTCTTTGGAGAATACGTTGGGCCTATTCCTCTTTATAGCGATCCCTTAGATATTAAAGCACTGCTATCATATCACCCCTACTTCTTTTCATTATAGTAGACCAGGGGTGTCAAACTTGTGGCCTGTGGTCTGGATGCGTTGCGATACATCATGTGACAACATTTTGTCATTAGTTTGAAACCCCTGTACTAGACATAAAAAATTCCAGCAACTGTTCTTTATGTTTTAGCCTCCAGACCCCGGAGACCAATTGCTAATCCTCTCCTACAGTATGATCTTCTCAAGAAAGGGAAATCTCCTTTCAATACTTCAATCCTGCCAGTCAAGAAACATGATGGGTCTTTTCATATGAACATGAGAATTATCAATTTACTCACAGTGACAATTCACCATACAGTGCCAAATCATTAGTTAATTGTCAGGAAATTTCTCCTTAGTTTAAGTTGCTTCTCTCTTTGATTAGTTTCTTGTCCTGCCCTCAGGTGCTTTGGATAATAGTTTGATTCCCTCTTCTTTGTGGCAGCCCCTGAGACATTGGAACACTGCTATCATGTCACCCCTAGTCCTTTTTTCATCGGACTACATATATCCAATTCCAGCAAATATTCTTCATATGTTTTAACCTCCAGTCCCCTAATGATCTGTGTTGCTCTTCTCTGCACTCTGTTTTTTTTTAAAAATGTGGCAACGAAAACTGGATGCAGCATTCTAAGTGTGGCCTTCCCAAGGCATTATAATGTGGTATTAACCTTTCACCTAACCTTGATTTTTAATGTACAAGAAACCAAGACTGTGATACCTCAAGGATTTGAAAATAGCCCAATTATTTTTGGTAAAGCTCTTGGCTCTGACCTATTCAGATGGACATCCCCACCCCCAAATCACTAGCAAATGGCTCTCTATTGCCATATGTGTATGAAGTATAGTTAGAGGCTCCTTCTGAGACAGAATGTGAACAAAATACTATCAGTCTTTTGAATTTTCTAGCTGACTGAATAAATCCAATCACTTTAATGTCAGTAAATAACTGAGCTGATGATTTACCTCATGACAGCATGTAAATTCTTGATGTGGTTTACTCTAGAGGAACAAATTTGAAAATCAACCTTTAGTAAATGCAGAATTAGATTTGTTTATTGATGGAAGCAGCTACATCTTTGATTGTCAGAGTAAAAATTTTGGAACAGAATGCATTGCCTTTGAATATGTCAGCTCCAAAAGTAAAACTTATCGCATTAAAATATGTTTTTAAATTGGCAAAAGTAAAACAGCCCATATATTTTTTCTTGACAACAATATGCCTTTGGTGTTGCACATAACCATGGAGCTTTGTGGATGGAAAAAGTTTTAATCACAGCAAAAATGATTAAATATAGAGAAGAAATATTGTAGATTTTAGATGCCATCTAGGAATTAAGGATCATTTACTAGTATAATGAAGAGGGATGGATCTCTTTGGGCTTCAGGGAAGCCAAGCCTTCTGGAAGGAAGATCTCCAAAATCAAATTCAAGAGAAGCTAAATTAACTCAAAGCTGTCTCTAAGTCAAGGCACCTTCCGAAGACACAGATCTGAAAGTCAAAGTCTAAGATTATCAATAAAGTAAGGCAGCATTTTCCCACACAACAAAACTCTGTCAGTCCCTCAAAATAGCCCAAGATATTCAATAAATAACTTTCAGTTTTGTATGGTGTAAATTTAAGTCTAAGTACTATCACTGTTGCTATTAACTGTTTTGTTAAGTCTAAGTACTATTACTGTTGCTATTAACTGTTTTGTTATTCTTTTCCCCTTTGGTTTATGTTTTTGTTTTGAATAAAATTGATATGTGAAAAGAGATTTTGTAGTATACAATCCATAGTTGAAAGCTTTTTCTTAAAGTTTGATGAAATGATAATGGCTGCAGTTTATAGCCATATCCATGTAGCTTTGGATAAATTAGATTCACAAAAGGAATGTGATTTGAAAGCAGCAGGTTCATTGTTAAGAAATATGGATAATACAGATTTAGAACTGAATTGATTGCACATCTCCCTGAAGTTGAACCTGCATTTTCTTACAACAGCGGAAATCTGACTGAGTGCAGAAGTGATCGATTGGTTTTCCTTCGGCAGGTTGAAGTTGGGGAATGAATTTATCATAACTGGAAAACACTTTTAGTTGGACTTTTTGGGGGAAATAGATTAACTTTAGACATTGGATTTTTCGTATTTAATCAGACATCAATTGATAAGAGATGGTATTAATAAACAAACATGAATATTTGATCAAGGATGAATCACTGTTAATTCTTGGGGTGATTTGGCATAAATAAGATGCTGTAGTAACATTTCTAAGTATTGATCGCAGTAACAATTTGTTAACCGAGGGTTCTTAAATTTTAACTTTGCCTTTTTCATCTTTACTGTTATTTTTGTTAAATATTTTGTCACTAATGTAGTATATAGATGACAAGTTAACAATTTGCAAATAATTTTAGTAGTTCAAAAAAATTCGGAGACCTTTTTCTCAAGAGATGGGAAACTAACATCGTATAATGCTGTGATGGTGAATCTTTCGTGGCTTGCGTCCAAAAGCTGTGGGAGCACAGGAGGGGGAGGGGGACATGCATGGGCGTGCCACACCCATAATGCTATGCCCAGTGCGCATGCATGCATGATCAGCACTCCCCCCCATTTTTGTGTGCTTTTTTTGCCCTCCCCAGGCTCAAGAGGCTTTATAGGAGCCTGGGGAGGGCGAAAACATCCCCCTGGCCCTCCTGGAGGCACTCCAGAGGCTTCAGGAGCTTCCCTGAAGCCTCCAGAGTGTGGAAAACTGGCCCTATGGGCAAATCAGAGGTTTGGGAACAGACTTCCGGTTTGCTCATAGGACCTATTTTAGCCCTCCGGAGCCTTCAGGGGCCTTCAGGAGGCCTCCCTGAAGGCACCGTAGGGCAAAAAATGACCTTACGAGCAAACTAGAAGTGACTTCCGGTTTGTTTGTAGGGCCGTTTTTTGCGCTCCATGACTTCAGGGAAGCATCTGCGCTGGACAGCTGACAGGGCAACAGGTGGCATGCCGGCCATAGGTTCGCCATCACAGGTATAATGTATTAATTGGTATTCAAGTAGGGGGAATTATATGTCTATATGCGTGGGGTTCTGGGAGTTTTGTATTTTAACTTTTTAAAAATTAAAATAAAAATACAACCAAAAAAGGGAAAGAAAATCTAAACCAGCTTTCAACAATATCCATTGCAAAATTATTTCAGTGATCACCCCTTGGAATCAGATTTTCCAGCAGACAGATAAGAGATAATCTTTTACTAACCATTCCTTCTCCACACTTTGTTCCAAGATAAACCATTCCAGCATCTGGGTTTCCTTTCGAAAAGTGGAATTTGCATGAATCCTCATCAGTTGAATCATCTGTGCAGTATAACCTGCCACATTTAACATCCCTGGGGAAAAAAAAAACATTCAATTCCTTCTATTTAACAAAGTGGATTAATAAGGCGTCTGTTTCTTTGCTCATTTGGAAATATTTAAGTTAAAAATTAAAACCAGAGGTGGAGAATCAAAAGCTTGCTCAGTCTCAAAATGAACTGGTTGCCTTGAATGAAAAAAATTCACAAGTTGTTTCAAGGTTTTGGGGGAAATTAGATGAACACATTTCCTGTATCTCCAACCAGCTCATATGGTTTCCCAGGGTTTTTGGGGGTGAAGATAGTTTGATTCAGGATTCTTATCAGAGTAGTAATGAATGTATTATCCACATGGAAAAAACTCCTAAAGCAGACTTGATGTTTTCCAGATTTCCAGCCTAAATTTCCCACAATCTGTGACTAGTGAATGATGGGGGAATGAAATAAGTTGAAATCTAAAGGTCAGGGAAATTGCACTAAACATTAGAAATGGAAATTGTCCTGAAAAGTGGCTATTACTCCATTTCCATATCACTCCATTAAAATTGAAATAGGGATATGTAAAATAACGACTGCCCTCCTTTTAGTAGGAAAAAAATGGCAGAGAATTGTGGGTTTGTGTAAGAGCTAGAGGCAGAGTGAATTTACACACATCATGAAAAGGTACTGCAATTTATTGTTTGGATTGGGTTCAATTTGTGGTGGACATTTCACCATTGCGGTTTCTAAGTCATGGTTTATGATGACTAAGTGCAATTCACATTCATATTCTTTTAGTTCTCATATTCTACCTGCCATTATTCCTGACCTTCCCTGTGGTTCATGGAGGAGTTTGTTGTGGCCCACCAGCAACCAGCAGAGCTGGCAGCAGATTCGGACAGTGAGGAGGTTGGGGAGGAACCTGGGCCAGTCCTGGAGTCTGGAGAGACTCTGATGAGGGCTCTGTGTCGGAGGCAGAGAGGGGGCCAGAGCCGTCTGACAGTTATTAGCTGCCTTCAGAGTCAGACATCAGTGAGGCAGACAAACATCTGGAGCCTGTTAGCAGTGCGCGCATGCACAGAGTTTCCAGATGAAAGGAACAGCTAAGGGACAAGGGTCCACTTGGGAGTTAGGCCACAGGTGGACAATAAATGGCTCCTCCCAGAGGAAATAAAAGAGGAGCGAAAGGGGAGTGGAGTTTGTAGAAGACTCCTTGCCAAGTTTTGCAGATAATTGGCCTGTCAGCTCTCTATGCCAGATAAGGTCTGTGACTATAAATCCTCCCTTGAAAGACTTTGATGGATGTGAATGAGCACAATAAATATAAGGGGTTTTTGTCGGGATGAGGAGTTTGCTTCATGCTCTTAGGAAACCTCAGTCAGAACAAAGCTAGGGGTTCTGAAAGGGGCCATGAGATGCCTAGAGAGCCTCTGGAGGAAGAGAAGGGATGATTCTGACCAGACATGACTTAGAGTCATTATTGAGGCCTACCTCATAGCAATAAGAGTGGTGAAACAGCAGTATTTCTTTGCTCCTATTGTATCCCCAGAGTGCCAACCTGGGGCCCTGTTTCAACTGAATCCTGGCAAGATCAAATGGCTTTGGGTACATTGGGCTCCAGGATCTGGGACTTTTTATCTTTCACTTTGGATGGGGTTGCTCTGCCTTAGACAGATACAGTCTGAAACTTGGGGGGGTTAGGGTTAACCTTACCCCAACCCTAACATGGCTAGGAGATGCACCAGTTGTGGCCTTTCCTGAATCAGAATGGCCCCTGTAGTACCACTGCTCTGCAAGCTGTATTGGTTGCCGATCTGCTTCTGGGTGCAATTAAAGGGGTCAGTGACCACTTCTAAAGCCCTTCATGGCATATGGATCCAAGTTACTTGATTTCATCCCACTGGGATCGTCTCATCCCATTCGTGCTGGCAGAAGCATGCTGCAGGTCCTGTCAGCCCAGTTATTCCAGGAGAAGACCCATCTCTGCTCCTGCCTCAACATCTTGCCACACCAATATGAGGTTATCACTATAACAGGATCTAGAATTTCCATTGCTAAGTAAGTCTGTTGTTAAGTGACTTGCACCTGGTTTTATGATGTTTTTTGCAACTGTTAAGTGAATCACATGGTTCTTAAGCAAATCTGACTTTGGCTTCGCTTGTTGGAAGCTGGAAGGGACATATCATCATGTGACCTCAGCATACTGCAGCCCTCAAAAGTACATTTTGATTGACAATCAGATGAATTTTGATCACATGACTTTAGGGATGTTGCAAAAGTATAATTGCAAGGACAAGTTGTGAGACACTTATTTTAGTGTTGATGTTTCTTCGAAGTCACTAAGCAATGGTTGTAACTCAAGGGCTACCTCTACTTTCTCATACAGTCTTTTATAAGGCACTAGCTGATAACCCGGTGTTGCCTGGATATTTTTAGACATCAAAGCGTTTGTCTGACAGGGAGTCATTGAGAGGGGCCTTTCTTCCCCTACTCCCATGCCCATCATCTCTGCTCTCTCCCTTCCAACTCCCATGCACTCCTCTTTCCTGCCCTGTCTATGATCCTGGCACTTTGCCCCAAATCCATCAGGTGCTTCCCTATTGGTCCTCTGGAGGGTGAACGTCATGGCTGGCTTTCCAGAGGAAGCTGCGAAGGAACTGACATCACAAACAATTGCTACTCTAGGATGCTTCACTCGCTCTCCTTAATAACCACTTTCCCCTCCCATGACATCACAAACAATTGCAGCTCTAGGACACCACACCTGCTGTCCTTAACTACCCAGGTGTCCCAGAGTTATGCTGAAACATACACAGAGAGACCACAGACACACCCCAGGGGTGTCTTACCACCTCTCAGTATTTGTTTCCAGATGGTAAATCATCTGTGTACCAAGTTTGGTTGAAATTGCTTGAGGCGCTCCAGAGTTATGCTGGAACATACATACATACATACATACATACATACATACATACATACATACATACATACATACATACAAACAGCCTTTTTTATATAGATAGATTTCTATCCTTATGAAACTCCTTTTATACCCTACTTTTAACCCAAGTGAGGTATAAAAGGGTATATCTCTCCTGTAACACGATGGAAAACACAGGAAAATTAGCCATTCAGAAATTGGCTCACACTTCTATTGTTTTTGCTGGGTAACAGAATCAGGTTCCCACAGATGTGGACCTGAAAACATTTCTTGTATTGTCCTTAAATGATGTCATTTTCATAGCGGAAAATAATTTAGAGTGCTTACTCTGGTTCACATGGAATGTTTATACCGTTTTCTTTTTTGCAGTAGCCATACTCATCGCCTTTCGTGTTATTCTCAAAACATTCATCTGGAGCCACTTGTGCATCTGTAAGAGGGGATTGAGGAACCAAAACAAATACCTGAGTGTGTCACCTGCCAGCAGGATTCCCAATCACCCCCAGGTGCCACCTGGCCCTTTGAATTAATGACCCAAAACCTCTATTTGAGACATTCTTTAATCTATATGCAAAGCCTCACTGCACCACCCATCTATCATCAATATAAATCTCCCTGTTTCCCAGAAAAATATGTCCTTTATTTGAAAGGTAAAAAGGTAAAGGTTCCCCTTCCACATGTGTGCTAGTCATTCCCAACTCTAGGGGGTGGTGCTCATCTCCATTTCAAAGCTGAAAAAGCCAGCACATCTCCATGGTCATGTCGCCAGCATGACTAAATGCCAAAAGCAGGCTTTTTCAGGGTTTTCTTTTTTAAAAAGGCCTCTCCAAACGATCTTGAAAACCTGCGAGGTTGCTTTGGGAGGGGGCAGATGGGCATCATTTCCCCCTGCCCCCCTCCCTGGGCACCTGCAGCCTTGGAGCCTGCAGCTTTAAAGCAAGACTTTGCACCGTAAAGAAAATCTTTTCACCAGCGAGAGAAGTTCGTAATTGTCTTTACTGTGCAAGTTGCTGCAGGCTCTGAGGCTGCAGGTGCCTAGGGAGCGGGTGGGGGAGGGTGCTGCCCATCTGTCCCCTCCCAAAGCAACCTCGCAGGTTTTC